>NC_073726.1:88158511-88770855 GCF_023634155.1 Falco peregrinus | reverse complement strand
TGAACAGTTTGGTCTGTTAGAGATTTCTACTGCTGCTTATGGCACTGATGCAAATATGTATTCAGAAAAAGGAGAGAGAAAGAGAGATTGAAATTGAAAACACAAGATTAAAACAACAACAAAAAAACCAAACCCAAAACCAAAAAAAACCCCAACAAAATCAAAAAGCCCAGGAAAAGAAAGATTGGGAACTTTTTTTTTTTTTTTTCTCTTAGGAAAAAACACTTTTCTCTTTAATCATCTGATTTGCTTGGCTTCAGTCCAAACGTCACTGTTCTTTGACTCTGGGTGCTGTGGTTTCTTTGTTCCTCGTCCCTGCCCTGACGTACCTGTCCCCGTTGCCCTGCCACAGGTTTCTCTGGGCAAGGCTGTGGAAGCGCAGTGAGTGTTGGCAGGGCAGTGGGGGGGTCGGCGAGTGAACCCCAGCAAACAGGCCCCACTGGCACCAACTGCGCACGTGGGAGGCAGGGTGAATGCTCACCCATCCTTTACCAGGGCTGATGCTTCTCCCAGTGAGAGGTTGCCCGGAGTATAGCCCAGGTCGAGGGGCTGTGTGGGGTTAGAGGTGGTGGCAGGAGCTGGAGGTGTTGGTGCAGGGGTGGTTAAGCAGGTGTGAGGCTGGGGAGCAGCTGAGGGAAGGGACCCAGGGGAGATGCTTAGTAGGAATATCAACAGCGGTCCCGTGTCCTCAAGGAGGGAATGTCTGTAAGAGCATGACCTGGATCAGCCAGGAATATGGGACTGCTCAATTTTGGTTTGGGAATGGCTGTGGCGAGTGTGTAGAAGTTATGGGCTTTGTGATTGTGAGGTAATGGGTAGACACTCCAACTCCTTCTGCACTTCATAACTGGCAAGTCAGCCTCAGGCTGTGTAACCTAGGGTTTCGATGTTGTTTCGACACCCAGTTGCAGGAAGTTCAGAAGAAGATGCATTTGCAAGGGAGGATTCCAGTTTGTTTGGAATTTCTTGGGATGGGGGTTTAAAATTAATGCCAGCAGTGCACAAGGCTACCAGTATTTTACAGAAACATTGTTCTCCAAGATACAGGGGAGTTTTGTTGACCTTTACAAGTGATTTATTCTGACAGTTATTGTATGTTCAACAATAAATTAAGTTAAAATAGGCTAATAACACATATTCACTGATGCTTTAACAGCTCAGTAATGGATAGAAATTCCCTCTCCGACCTCACCTTCCTTCTCAAGTAAACAGAAAAGGGTACGTAAGCCAGGCAAAGGTGGGATCCTCCAACAGAAATGATAGGTAGCGTGGGAGAGAGCAGGCTGAAGCAAATGCCTCTCTAAATACAATGTGAAATGACAGAGGACTGAGGAGATCATTGGAAGCTTTGGTGTTAGTGGAAATACAAAACTTTCTCCCAGCAAATAATGTGTACAATGAGAAATTGCACTTTCAGCACTTTGAATCTTTCTGGAAATGGTAAACTCACAGCAGCTGACTCTGTTTCCCAAAAGTCATTGCAGCATCTATCTCACAGGTCTCGTGGCTCTTGCTGCGTATCAGAAGCACCCCTTCCTCACCAAGCTGCCATGCCTCAAGCAGCTGTCCGTGTTATCTAGTGCAAGGCTGCACTGAGGCACTGCTACCCTGAGATCTCTGTGCTGCTAGCTCAGATCAGAGGCTGGAAGTGACACCAAGAAGAGTCCATCCTTGCTCCCCAGGGCAGAGCCACCTAAACTGATGCCATCCTAACCAGCCTCATCTCTTCTTCTTTCTGGACAGCCAGGACATCGGGTAACACCTCCTGGCCTGCCCCCCTAGCATTCTTGGAGCCTGGATCTGAGCCTCTGCTGTAGCCAGACAGTCACGGGCACAGATGGGTGACAGTGAGTTATAGAAGGTCAGTTGTGATTCCGGGACTCCAACTCCTCCTTGCTCCCTACTTGTGTCAACTTGGGAGGTCAGGAACCCCGGTGCCACTAGCACAGCCATGGTAGCAGGGAAAGAGGGAGATAAACAGGTGGAATAATCCGGCAGATCAAACCAACATGCTGTAAAAACTCCCCGCCTCAGTGACACTGCAGGGGCTGCTTCTCCATCAGCGATGGATCAGAGTGTCCCCAGCGCAGTGACCGCTGTGTCCACCTGTCCAAGTCCTGCTGAGGCAGCACAAATTAAAGCCTAATTCTTAGTGCTCAAGAGGTAGAGAGTAAGATGCCCATCAGCACCTCCTCTCCTCCCCTCGTCTGCTACCTTCACTCCCCTGATTGCTGCATCCCTATGCAGCGGCAATCCCTTGCTGCATTTTCTTCTAAACAAAGTGGTATCTGTTTTCTCAAAAGGCACCGGGCTGGTTGTTGGACCTGGATGGATAATTCACAATGACTCACTTGTCCTCTATTACAAATGCCTGTGAGCTGAGGGCAGTTACCTTGGACTTTACTCAAGGAATGATTGTTTGCTTACTTGTATAGCTCCTTTTGTGTTTGTGTTTTCCTTTTTTTTTTTTTTTTTTTTTTTTTCCCCCTCCTCCCCCTGCCCTTTTTTAATGTTTTAAATCAGTTGAGCAGCAAGCATCAGAGGTTTGCTATTGGATCTGCCTTAGTGGTGGTAGGTCACGCTCTCTTGCCTTATTTTCCTGATTTGCTGAGGCTATCTCCTGTAGCCAAAGGGAGTTATGAAGAAACCAGCGGCCCGTCACTGTCTTTGGAAGAGGAATCAATTTATGAAAAGGAAAGAGATAAGAACTAGACGCTTGGAACATGTGTATAGCTTTTCCGCCCACCAGGCTTGTCCTGAAGCATCACTCCTAGGAGATTCAAGCAGCTGTGCAGTTCTTTGGCTGGGTGGGAGTTTAAAGGTAGTCTGTGCACGCACAGTTGCATACAGTAATTGTGTGAGCACAAACATTTTACCCAGTTAGGCATGTGCAACTGGCTTCTCTGATTGCTTTGGAGCCAGAGCTGCAGCAAGAGATTTTGGGAGCTCCTTCTCGGCTGTGACAAGCAGTGTCTGGTCCAACATAAAGTACAACTTCCGATGCGAATGTGTGGATGTGTTTGAGCTTCTTCTTTGTTCTCTGCCATTACCGGTACGTGGGTTGGCAAGCTGGAAATGGCTTTCTGCCAGCATTTAATGGGAGCAGCTCCCAATTGCTAAACATGTGTGCAGAAAGCAAATGCAAAAGAGAGAAGGTTTTGATGGTCAGAGCAACCATCGTTTGACTGGGGAAAATTCTCCTGTAATACAGATTCTGTAACTTTCCCAACTCTGGTTATGACACATTTTAAAATCCATACTGCCGTGAAGTAGAATTATAGCCAATTAAACAGGACTACCAAACAGAGTCTGTCCCCAAATTTTCCCTTTTTGTATTTGTTGAACTGCACAATTATTTTAAATTGAGTGTTGCATATTCATAAACCGCATTTCAAACCACCCAGTCTTCTGGTTTATGTATCTAGTTGGAATATTAGCATATATTTCAGTAGCTCATTTCATTTCATTGATCCCAAAGTTCCTTACAGCAGACGCGCGTGATATTCGTACCCGGACTGAAGTGCAGCCTCCTCTGCGTCGGAATATAACAGGTGTTTAACAGAGTCAGAGTGTCCTCCCACCACATCAGCTAAACCAACATACGTCTGCCGCTGCTTCCAACAGGAATGGCTCGATAGGTTGCTGTACAAATATAACATACAGCCGTGGGATTATAGCACAGCCATGATGCTAGCAAATTTCTTGGCTTAGAGCATTGTTAAATCCTGTCCTTGAGAGTGACCTTAGAGCCTGAGGGTTAATCTGGGTGGGCAGGTTGTGCAGTGTAATGGGAAATGTGCATTTTAGCTGGGGTTACACGCACCGTTGGGAAAGCCACGCAGTGGGAGTTCAAGTGAATGAGGCTGTTTGTGGGAGAGGATGAGTGATATGGGGGGGTTAATGGGTGCAGGTATGTTTTCTCAAAATCACACCTTAAATATGAGTGATAAAACTTGCCCACGCAGGCAAACCCGAAGACCCACTTGGTGAAATGAAGGTTACTGAGTGCCTGTCACTTTTTAAAACGTAGCATAGGGGCTGGTAGCTCATGGAGGGGACACTTCAAAGCTGCACACAGCACATCCCTCCTAGGGCCCTGCGGCAGCACCGATGCGTTTCTGAGTCACTAACGCTGTTATTTGCAGTTTCCTCCATCCAAATAGTGACAGTTCGTTTCTCAGCTCTGCTTAGCTTGTCAGATCTGTTGTGGGGTGGTATGGCTGTTCAGACGCAGTTACTGAAAAGAGGGAAAGAGACACCTCTTTAATTTCTATCGTCTTTCATTCTGATGGCATTTATCACGTTTTTTCTGTCTGACAAGTTCAGCTCAGACTGCTCCTCTGCCTTCCTACCAGTGCCCCTCCTGGGGGCAGGGAGGATGAGCCAGCGGGCAGCGTGCGCTTGGAGAAAAGTGGAGGTTGGATAAGGGAGGAGGAGGAGGAGGAAGGACAAGGGAAAGATTCACTTAAAAAATATTAAAAGAGCCTCAAAGCCTACAAAAATAGGAAAGAGAGAGAGGAAGGGAAAGAGGCAGAAAAAGAAACTGATTAAGATTGTATGAAAGACTTTTAAAGCCCCCGCACTACAGTCTGCAGTCTTTAGCATACCTGAAAGAACAAGTGCTGCCTTTACTGTTGCGTCTGCCGATGTCCTTGTCATACGGCTAATTCTGTATTACCCAGTCCCTAGGCTTCTCCTGCATTTCCCCCACTATCTTTCCCCCCTCCCCCACTACCCCTCAATCACTGTCTTTCGTCCGTGCATTTAGGAATATTTTTCAACCACTTCCTCCCCAAGACCTGGGTCTGGAAGAGCTGCAAGATGTTTCTTCCTTTTCTAAGACAGAGGGACAACCCCAACAGATCCTGCCCACCCACCCTCTCTTTCTCAGTCTACATCAGAGGTTGTCCCAGGAGAAGAAAGGCAAGGAGGGATCTGAACTAGATTTACAGATCCTTCTGCAGCTTTTTCCCTTACAGTTTGGAATCGTGGCACTGGGAGGGCTGAAAGTGGTCTCTGCCTCCTGCAGCTGCTTTGATCCATTGCCTCCTAAGGGGGGTCATTTGGAGAAGGCCACCTATTAGGGAAAGAGGAGATACATATAGCAGGGGCACATCAGTGGCTCCCTGGCTGTTTCCAAACAGTTTTCTTGGGCCTGTGACACTCGATGGCTTGGTACATACCGGGCAGTGGTAGCATGTGCTGCAGGGTGCTGGCACCACCGCTGCAGGGACTCCATCGGGGAACTATCTCTTTTTAAAAAAGCATTGCAGCTCAGGCATGCTCAGCTCTGCCGTTGGCCCTGGGCACATAGGCTTTGACCAGCTGGTGGCTGGTAACTGGCACGTTTTTCCATGAAAGGAAGAGATCACAGCTGCCCTCATCCTGAACTCTCATCTCCACAGAGTATGCAGACAAAGTTTCATGCTAAGATGAAGCCATGTATGCTGGCAAGTTTAGGCTCTGCTGGCCACGTACTTGTGTGCAAAAGAAGTGACTGAAATAGCCACTGTAATGAGCACGACCTGACTGAACAGAGCTGTGCTTGCTAATGACATTGATGAGTTTTGCTTGTGGATAGCAATGAGCCACATACTTTAACTCCCAGGAGTACAAATGGTCCTTCAGCTGCTGTTTGGTTACTCTTTCTGCTAGGCTGGCTGCTGCACACGCTTTTCCTCTGTCACACATCTAGCTTCTCAGTGTGTCAGAAAGAAAGCTCTGAGGGGATGCTGCGTGCCGGATTGGTAGCATCTGCCATCTTCTCAAAAGGATGTGTTAGATAGTCTTGATGGTTTGCAGACATAGGTCTGGGCTCTTTGTGGCTGAAGGAACATCACGGTGGTGACAGCTGCCCTTGAAGTTCAGAGGCTGGTTGAAGCATTGCCAAGTATCAGGGAATGTTCAGCATTTATCAAGACATCTCTTGGGTCTGGAAATCAGCAGAGAGCACACTTCCCTGCGAGATTTCTTGCAGTTCTTGTATTAGTCAGAAAAACTACTTCTCTACCTGGCTTAAAACTGTAGAGCTGTTTGACAGTGAGTGGATAGAAATCATGAAGGGCAGAAGTGAGCAACTTAATTTTTGGCCTCATGTTTGGAGGAAGAATGTTCAGACTTTTTCACCCAAATCACTCTGGTAATCTGGAAATGTCTCAATGGCTACAGATCAATCCTCTTCGGCACTTACTATTGTTGTGGCCATGGGATGGCTTGATACAGAGAGTGAACTGAGTAACGCAACCCAGGGATCTGCTTCAGGCTAGACATGACATAAATGGAAAAAGCCAAAGACACAACCATTCATTGATTCTCTGTGCTTACAGATATCTGCTCAAACATGCAACATTTCCTTCTTGATAGCGTTTCTGTTGCATGTTACTGTCCATCTGCAAGGAGATTACATATTTAGCATCTGTCTACCCATCCATCAGCATTAGGTTTCTTAAGGCACCCGTTAATGTGGGGTTTCAGCATCTGTCTTACTTGCCACCTGCTCTCTGCATTTGCATCTTTCTCAGCAGAAAATTCTCTTGCTGTTGTGGGCTTTTGCTCTTTTGTGTCTCAGTGCGGGTAGAGACTTACTAGCTCTCTTTCATGGAGATTGTTTTTCTCTTTTCTCTCTGTAGCTTTTTTTTGGAACGAAAAATAAAAGTGAGACTGGTTGAGACATTTAGCCTCACTGCTGGAAGGTAAAAGCAGGACTCGCAGTGTATCAGTTTCCTGATGGCATGGGACAGCTCACTTTTGCAGGTATTGGTGATAGCAGCAGCATGTCAAAACCCTGACTTGCAGAGCTTCCCAGTTTGAACATCTTACTTGTGATGAAGAAACATGTTGGCATTTTCATTATTCAGAAGTGTTAGAAGAGCCATCCCATTATGTGGAAAAGTGGCTGACTTGGAACACCAAAGCACATGTACAGGTGAACATCTTGACCTTTTAATTGCCAAGCTATTAGCCATGCAGTCAGGTGGAGAGGAGAACTCCACTGCTGAATGTACCAGAACTTGTTACCTACAGAGACTGAATTGCTCTGTATGGAGCTGATGTATTCTGGAAGCTCAGGGCAATTAGCTGTGGACGATGGGAGTGGACTGTAATGACAAATCCTGAGGGCCAGAGTGCTCAGCTGCTCCACTCTTGGAGATCTGGGACACTCTATGGGACCTGACCTTCACTCGTAACTTGAGTTTCACCCTTAGCATGTAGATAATCAAGAGGTTGGACTAACTGGGATAGAAAAGCTCTGCTGATGGAGGCTGCAGGTTATGGAAACAGCATAATACAAATTGTTTTGACTCTTTAAATTTCTTGTCATTAAAAAGAAGAAAAGTAGAGTCTAAATGCAGTCTGTCCCCCGTCCCCAGTTGAAGCACTCTAAGTTATTGTGTGTCTTGTAACACTTAGAAGCCCTGATGTCATTATTGGCAACGTACAAAGATGTATCAAAGAATTGGTCCAGTCCTCAGAAAGCTTGTGATCTAAAGTCCAGATCCTGCAAAGCCTTAGGAATATGTTTAGCAGTGTTGCAATTATTACTGATAATAATTGCTATTACAGAACATACCGTTCCCAAGTATCAGTCAGGAACGCAGCGTACTGAGCCCTCTAATGATATACAGTAAAGACAGTTCCAGAACCAACACGTTTACAGTCAAAATGCTGAGCATTGACCCTCAGTTGGGTTTCCTACAGTGCATAAAATCCAGTGCCTGTGTAAGGCTTTGCAGACACTATGCGTAAAATAGAGGAAAAGATAAGAAATAGATGCAACAAAGATATAGGTGGAAGCATAAGGTAACAATGTAATGTAATATTAAGAATATAAATCTAAGACAGAATTGAGGAGCTTGGTTTTTTTCTGCACCATTAACTTGATCGCATTGCACACCAGAATATCTATAGATTCTCTGTTCTTATTTTACCTGTGAAATGTACGGTTTCATATATAATGTGTGATAAATAGGATGTACAATGAGCTGGAATCAATGGTGCAGGAGAAACTTTAACATATGGAATGGCTTGACTTCTAAGTGCTTGATTTCTCAGTCTTAATGTTTTAGCAATGCTTAATTTTTGGTGCTGTAGATATACTTGTGTGCACGTGCCCTTCTGAAGAACTAGGTGAAACAGAAGCCAAACTCAGCTATGTAGGAGTGGCATCTTTAAACGAGAAGGACCTAATGAGCTTCTTGCAAAGCCCATCTGCTTGACAGGACGTTTGCCGAGTGCTAGTGGGGCTGGAGTGGGATTCTCTCTGATGGGAATAGATGGATAGAGTGGTAGCCCGATAATTTTTATACAGGAATTATGGGTCTGGGTGTGTGTGTGTGGTGGGGAATATTTTTGCATTAGTTTTGGTAACATTTTTTTTGCCCAATTTGTTAATAGCTGGACTACCCTGACACTCTTTTTCTATTTTAAAATTGATATAAATAAAGAAAAATGCATATTTCCACCACCACCCCCCCCCCACACACACCCATAACCTTGGAGATAAACCAGACAGACTCTGTAGAATGACAGAGATTTTCTCCTGTTGGAGTGGGGGGTGCTGGGGTTTAGAACATGTTATTTTAGACAGATATCTGTTCGGACAGAGTGAAAAACCTGAAGATAATAAATGGCCTGTATTTGCACATTTCCCAACTGAAATGCTAGCATTACTGGAGGCCCATTTCCCAAATCTGATCTGAAAGACATGCTTCATACTTATGTCTCTTCCTAGTGCTTTTATACCATCATAAAGACTTTAGTATCCCATCAAGACATATTAACATTTTTCCTTGAGCTGGGATGGTCTGAAAGTGGCTTATTTTCCAAAACTTATCATGCCTTCTCCTGGTAACAAAGAAGTCCCATATATCCTCACTTTCAGTGCTCTTAGAAGCTCAGGGCAGGAAGGAGGCTTGATGTGACAGCTGAATAGGTAAGAACTCAGATGAAGTCTATGAAAATACAGCCAAAGGCTCCCAGTGAAAAATCATTTTTACCACTGGTGCCCTTTCCCAGTGCAATGACCACAGCTCAGTTTTTGCTGTCTCCTTTCCTAAGGAAGAAAATAGAGTGACAAGCATATACAAGAGCGAAGGTAACATGATACATGGAAGCATTAAGTATGAACGTAAACATAAATATATGATGGAAAACATCGCATAGCCCCAGCCAATTTTTCCCCTCCTTCCTTTTTTTTCCCTTTCAAATCAGATAAATTAATATTTTATTTTTGTGCAGCTGTAGGGAAGACATACATTATTGAAGAGATTGTGTTTTCCCAGAGTCCCTCGCCATGGCTTGGCATTCTGTGCCAAGTAAAGGCAAGTGTAAAAAGAAAAATCAACGACTCTTAGGGTTGGAGTCATGGCAGTACCAAAAGTTCCACCCAACACCCAGTCCTACTGGTCTTACTGGGATATTCAATAAGGTCATCAGCAAGGCTCTGACAAGACAAATGTATCAAGTTTGAGTTACTAAGTGATGCCCAAGGTCTGAGCACGGACAGAAGGTTGGCATCTTGCTCGCAGCCCCGCCTGCAATTTTGTGCGCTGCATCTGTGTATGTCTCAGGTTCCCTGACCTAAAGCAATGCTTCCCTGCTTGTGTAGCACGCTGTAAAGTATGTGCATGAAGAGCTCTAAGGAAACGAGTGTATTGCAGTATTGCAGGCTCAGGCATAGCAAAATTTGCTGCTGGATTTTTTTTTTTTTTTTTTTTCTGGAACGGACCTGAGGGTTTCTCATCCAGGGAATCAGGATGAATTCAGACACTCTGAATTCGAATCAGTTCAGCAGAGGTTTTCCTGGTTTCAGTTTCACAGAGGAGACAAGGTGATGCTAGAAGTTTTGGATTCCCTAAACAGGACACCCTGCACAAAATCTGTCCAGAACCTCCACATACAGGGTACAGATCGGTCCTGTTGAAAAAAACACTGGTCTGAACCGCTCCTCAGCTTGCCAAAGCAGGAAGGTGCTGCTGAGACTGTGTAATTTCAGGTTCAGAATAGAGTTTGAAAACAGTTAAGTTTTAATGGAGCAAATACATGCCCTCTCCAGAGCAGGTATAGGAGGGTATTAGCAACCCTGGTTTTCTGTCACTTCTGTGAATCTCTGAGTAAGATACAGCAGTGATTTAATGCCGTGACCCAGAGATAACACATATGTTTAGGTCGTGTTTGTTTCTGGTATTTCAGATGGGGTTTTTTTTGTTTGTTTGTTTGGTGTTGGTTTTTTTTGTTTTTTTTCTGGAGAGACTCCTGACTGCTGCAGATGTCCTTTAGTAAAAATAAAGTGATCCTGCAGGCTGATCTGAAAGATATTCCTTTTTGGCTTTTGCTGACGGTAGAAGGGGATGTATTTGAGAGTGAGAGCACTGGATTCAGCATGGCCATCTGCCTGACCCCCTCGGAGTTCAGTGAGAGGCTTTATTGTCTCCTGGTGCACTGTGAAGTATTTACTGAGTCGTGCAAAATTTTTACTTCCAGTGTAGCAAAGGTGTGGGCGCTGTTTGGAAGCATGGAGCATCACCCTCCCAGAAAATCATGCAAGAAAAGCTGCCCTGCCTTGCCTTAGGCCCTACCTAATGCCCCCTTCTGCCCCTGGGGCTGCCCCCCAACCCCATGACCCCTCTGCTTGCTTCATGTCTGAGAAGGCTGACATAGCTGTAGCAGAAATTTGCATCCACCTCTGTGTCCTCCCCCTTCCCAGCCACACACAGAAAGAAAATTCAATTAAGCAAGTGATTTGCTGTTGTGTTTAAGTTACAATAGTAGTAATCAGACCAATTATAGAAATCAGGTTGGCAATCATGGACCCTGCCCTCTGGGTTGCTATTAACTTCATTCCAGTGTGTGATTTCCCTCCGCCCCATTGAAATTGGTGAATGTCACCTGTGTATATCCCTGCTCCTCCAGGATGTAATAGCATCTTTGGAACCTAACAACCAATTGCTGCCCTCACACGTGTAGTCAGATTTATCCCTACCTCTCTCTATTACAATAATGAGTGGGTAGCAGATGTAGTCAAATGTTGTCGCAGTATTCTCCCTCTGCCCTCCCTTCCTTTCCCTAGCAAGCAATAGTTTGAATCTTAAGCAGTGTGTCTTGGATTGCTTAGTGGAAACATTTCCCAGGCCCAGGGGAAAAAGAGTTATACAACTGCCTAGGATCTTTTTTTTCCATTTTCCTTTTTTTCTTCTTTCTTAATCCTATCTTTCTTTCTGCTTGGGTGAATCTTCTTTAATTATTAAAACTATACAACGAGAAGCACCATTAAATATGATGACGGATGTCTCCCTCTGTTCCTCTTTTCCCATCCCCAGGATTATCAATGGAAATCCCTTCACAGCCAAAACATCACTTTGCTGCAGGGAGATGTTACCTAGGTTCCACCCCCCTCCCCAACTCTGGTTGCTCATGTGAGTGTAGGCAGACTTCTTGTTGGGTTCCTTTTGTTTTGTTACCTCTTGCTCCAGCTCTAAAGGCAAGGGGATGCCAGATGCAAAATTCATTTGAGTAGAAGAACTTCTTGATAAATAAGCTATCGATCCAGTTTCTTTGGCTCATGCAGGAAACCACACCTCTTTCTGCTATGAAATGCTGTCATGCTGTATCTCAAATGTGGCCCCCAGCTTTGGGATGCAGTGGCTCCTCTGGATATCCAGGTACCCTCCAAACCCAGAAACACTGGAATCACCACCTCCTTTCAATAGAATTGGTTGTGGCTCAATTGTAAATATGTATGAATTCAGGGTGAAATTGGGTTGTGACATGTGGAGGGAATGAGATGAAATGATGAATGAGATTAATCTCACACTATTTTAAAAAGGTTTCGAGATCTTTGAATAGAAGTGCCAGTGAAAGAGGAAACAGAATTATGATTGCTATTATTGGTACTGTTCTGTCATAGCTGCTTTCCTTGATCCCAGGGCTGGGAGATCTGCTCTCATTTTAGGGCCAAACCAAACGCCAGCATAAGGGGTTAGAGAGCTCCACAGAATCGCAGAATGGTTTGGGTCAGATGGGACCTTCAAAGATCATCTGGCTCCAGCCCCCCTGTCGTGGAGAGGGACATCTTCTGCTACGTCAGTTTGCTTAAAGCCACATCCAACCTGAGCTTGAACACTTCCAAGGATGAGGCATCAACAGCTTCTCTGGGCAGCCTGTCTCACCACCTTCATAGTAAAGAATTTCTTTCTTATAGCCCATCTAAATCTACACTTATTTAGTTTAAAACTATTGCCCCTTGTCCTGTCCCTACAAGCCCTGGTAAAAATTCCCTCTTCATCTTTCCTGTAAGCCCCCTTTGTGTATTGACGGGCCACAGTAAGGTCTCCCCACGGCCTTACTTTCTCCAGGGTGAACTCTCCAGCCCTCTGATTTTTGTGGCCCTCCTCTGGACCCACTCTAACAGGTCCGTGTCTTCTGCTGGGGACCCCAGAGCTGAATGCAGTACTCCAAGTGGGGTCTCACAAGAGCAGAGTAGAGGGAATCACCTCCCTTGACCTGCTGGTCATGCTTCTTTTGGTACAGCCCGGGATACAGTTGGCTTTCTGCGCTGCAAGTGCACACTGCATGCTCGTGTCTAAATTTTCATCCACCAGTATCCCCAAGTCCTTCTCCACAGGGCTGCTGTCAATTAATTCATTCCCCAGTCTGTGTTCTTTCTGGGGATTGCCCCAACCCAGGTGCTGGACCTTGCACTTGGCCTTGTTGAACTTCATGAGGTTCACCTGGGCCTACTCCTCAAGCCTGTTCTGGTCCTTCTGGATGGCATCCCTCAGCTTGGTGTCATAGGCAAACTTGCTGAGGGTGCACTTAATCCCACTATGTCATGACTAAAGATATTGAACAGTGTTGGTCCTGATATGGACCCTTGAGGGACACCACTTATTACTGATCTCCATGTGGACATGGAGCCATTGACTGCAGCTCTTTGAATATGGCCATCCAGTCAATTCCCTATCCATCTACTACTCCGTCCATGAAACCCATATCGATCTAATTTAGCAACAAGGATTTGGGGCTGGACTGTGTCAAAGGCATTACAGAAGTCAAGAGAGATGAGTTCAGTTGTCTCCATCAATGTGTTATCTTGCGTGCAGTACTACGTTCCCACTTCACCTGCCCTTTCTAGTGCACAGCTGCTCCTCACACCTCCTCCTGTCATCCTCCTGTTGTACTCCTGCCTTTCCCACAGTCAGTGTGTCTGTGTTGGGTGTTCTTCAATCATTCATGGCATCTGCTGCAGTCCAGCAAAGAGGCTGTTAGGAGGGATGTTAATTTAGATGCTTGTTCAAAAGTCAGATTAGCCTCTCACATCTCTGCCTTTGTGGGATCACTGTTTTTCCTGTGGTTGCTTTGCTGTATTATTTACACTTTTCACAAGAGAGGTGGCGAGCCATCTGGATTTGGTGCGCAGCCAAAGCTGGTCGGATTGCCCACAGAATTAAGACAGAGCTGACACGTATGGGGAATATCAAGCCCTTTAACAGGTATGAGAGCAGCTCTGGAGTGGCATTTTCCCAACGTACTGTGCCGAGTAAATTGGGCAGCGCTGAAGCATTTAAGGGATTCTCTTTGTTATGTCTGTCCTCTACTGCCGGTCTCATGCTACGACTCTCTAAACAAGCTTGTTACGGATTTGCGACGTGCTTGGCTCTTGTGTCCATGCAGCAAAGGCAGGGCTCGGCCAGTCCCCAGAATAGCTTTGGGCTTTGATGCAGTGCTAAGTGGGCGCATCCACGTCATGTTGTAACCAGGCTGCCTTGAACTGCTGCCGTGGTAAGTCCCTTGCCCCTTACCTAGCGCGGGAGCCAGCCGTCAGGGGGGCTTGGGCACACCTATCTTCTTGTCGAGTAGGGGAGGACCCTGCTTAACCAAGAGCATATCTTGAGAGGGAACCAGTGCAGAAATAGTACTTCTGGGCCTAGAAATTCCAGCAAAGGACTGTTCCCATGTTCTCCTCCCTCTTGTGAAGGTGCAGTTCTCCATCAGTTTATCGTCATGAGCCCCTGCTAAGAGAGTGCTGCTCTGGGTGCCCCAGGATGTGCTGGCAGCGACAGAGGAGAGCAGCACCCGGGACACGGCTGCCTTCTGGGCTGGCACCATCCCACTGCAGCTGGTGGTGAGGTGGCTGCTTTCCATGGGTGCCCCAGCTGGATGTCCCATGTTGGGATGCGGGCTGTGGCGTTGCTGCCTGCAGTGGGCTGAGTGCCTGCATGGCTGGACTGTGTCTCAGTGGGCTGGGGTTTGACAGCAGCACCGGGCCAGGTGTCTGGCTGTGCTCTCAACCACCCCCGGGGAAGGCACAGGCCATATAGTCGTACAGACAGGAGTGGTTTTATCCTGGAGAAGGGAACAGATGGGAAAGGGAAATGGCAGCATTTCAGGATATGCAGGTGTTACCTGCCATGGTACCACTCTCGGTTGGCTGCACGGCAAAGTTTCGCTGGTCTTCCTGCCACCTTGGCTGGCCCGTGGGCTGCGGGACCTTCCAGCCCCACAGCAGGTGGGGTCGGGGGGGCCGTTGTGTCCTAGCCAGACCCCTGGAGCTTTTATTCCTGCGTGCTTTCCTGTCCTGACTCCAGCCACGTGTAAATCTCACCCTGTTCTTCACCTGCCAGAGCCCAGGGCTATGAAGGATCAGGTGGCAGGTAAAGTAATCAATCTGGAGGGCTTTTAGCAGCACGTCCTGCCATCGTTTGACAGCGCATCTCTGTCAAGGAGACTGTGTCTTTCCTTGATCAATAAATCAATCTGTCCTCTTTTACCTTTGTGCGCCAGCATGTCAGTCATTTCATGCCATGGACAATGTAGAGCTGGCACTCAAGTGGCATGGTAAATATTGCCTCCTGCTGAGACCCCTCAGGGGTGGATCAGAGTCCAGGGCCTCCATGGGTTCTCTGCCCGTGCCCAGGAATCTGGGGATGGTCCGATCCACATCCCGTTACCTGCCTGGATTGCTGGGTGGTGTCTGCTGTTGGAGGCATGTCCTTTGTCAGGGTGTCTCCATGATGTGCCTGCGTGTTTCCCTGAGAAACCTCGGGCTCATGTCTACGTAAGCGACAGGACTTCCATTTTCCTCAGGCGACACTGACTCAGATATCTCCTCTAGCACCCTCTGCAATGGGGCTCTACCAGCATCTCCCCTTGCGTTCCTCAAGTGCTCACTTCCACATACTGGAAAAGTGCCAGCGCTCTGTTTTGGAGAGAAAAAGCATGATCTCCCTGCCCTGCTGATGGAGGCACGAAGGACTCGGCTAGGTCAGTGCCAGGAGTGGGCCGTGGTGGGCTGCCGAGGTTTGCTGGATGGAGCTCGCTGCTGCGGGTCCGGGGCTGGCACCGCCACCCAGGCGAATGCTGAGCGCGGGGTGGGCTGAGCTGCCTGCGCCTGTCTGCTAAGGTTTCTAGAGACATAGCTTGTGTCAGCCTCAATCTCCTATTTATCTCCTCTTGTTCCCGCTGTCACAACTCTTTCCTGTGAATGCAGAGTGAAGAGGGCAGTAACGTTGGGCAAAGAGGGACTGACAAACAGCTGGGGCCTCGGAGCTGTGTTGTGAATGATGCCGGCACGCTGTGACATGTTTGCTTGTTTTACTGAGGGTCACCAAAGTCTGTTTGCTTAGGAATATCGGTCTGCAATATTAAAGTGAAGGGCTGTGGCTCTTTTAGCATCTCTTCCACAAAACCGATGTGGTCATGTGAGACTAGAGAACAACTGGTTTGGATGTTTCATACTAATTTAGGGCATCTCCCTTGGTTGCTTTTTAGCTCCTGGCTCTTTTTGGCAAACAGCTTTGCTTTCCTCTAACAGCTTTTGCCCTAAGATCTCCAGTTGCAACTCCAAGGTGTACTAAAGGGGATGTTGGATGCCATACAAGTGCCTCAGCTTGGTTTTGGGAATTACTCAGACTAGTTTAGAAATATTTGGAAACATTGAAACTGAGGTGTTGAGAGACTGGAAGTTTCCAGCTGGAGTCACGAGGAATCACTGCAACACATCAGAGTCACCCAGGAGCCAGCACCAGACTGCAACCGGTATTATCCTGTCCCCTATCTTTATGCTTTAACAACAAGATCAGCCTTCCTCTCTAGACACATCTAATTGTATCCTTAGGCTATCATGACTATAACTACACTGCTACTCTAATTAGGCTTATGCTTCGACATCTTTCTTAATTTCTCCTTTCTTTAATTTCTTTGAAATGTTTTAGACAGCCATCCTAACTTAACCAGTCTTTCATCACCTAACATCCTTCATCTCTCCCTCCCTCTCCCCTTGACGCGGCTCTGGCACACCAAGCCCCTGTTGCAGCTCTTTTATAGCCGATGGCTGGTGGAGCATCACCTTCCATGCAGGTGGCAGGGGAGCGCGAGCAGGGCAACAAGAGTCCTGTCCTCACCCCCGCTGTGAGGTTCAGGAAGCCTTGGTGTGTTGCGCAGCAATAGCTGAAATATTCCAGGATGACCCTAGGTTCGTTCCTTGCTTAATTGTTGTTACTTCTTTTTGGAGGTCAGGCCCTGCCATCCATTGCCAGCTCCTCAGAGACTTTAGAGAAAAATGGGGACTAACAGCTTAAAATGTAGTTCTCGCCTCAAAAAGTGACTTGATAAAAATAGCCTCTTCCTCCTCCATTGCTCTAATTCCTGTGTGACTCCAGGTCAGTTTTATTCACTCACAAATGGAAAAAATATTTTTTGCCATCTCTTTCTCCTCTTTCCCACAGGGCTCCAGGAGAGAGACCTGTGGTTTCTCAGCAGGATAGTTAACTAAGGTCTGAATGAAAAAGTGGGGTTGTTCCTGGGAATGAGGGGAAAAAAATGCCCAAAGCAGAAGTTTTATCCATAGATCTTTTCTTAGATCTGCATAGTCAAGAATAAGACTAAAGAGTGACCAGCAACTTAATCCCTTCAGTAGGGCACAGCAGGAATAATGAATTTGTGATAAACACAGTTGTATGTATCTATTTACAAGGATTTCATCAAGAAATTATCCTTAAACATTTTGGTCAACAAGACACTTGCAAAGTCTTTAGGATGTGAGCGTGCTTGCCTCAAATATACAGCGGTGCTGGGTCACATGCTGCCTGCCCCCATAATGCCAGCATGTAGGGTAGTCAGTGGGGCAAGGAAAATAATGCCAGGCTTTTCGATCTGCTTTGCCACAGCCTAGCACCTTTTCTTCCCCTCTTTAGGTCTGTTCAGGGGAGAATACATCTCTTCCCCTGTAGGGTTTTTTGGTTTAAAGGTGCAAAATGTTTCTCCTTCTCTGGCTGCTGTAATTGCTGTGAATGGATGTTTTACGTGGTGGCTGCTGTCTGCTTGAGGAACCTTTTTAAAGACAAGAAAAAATCAGATCACCAGAAATGTGCTGCAGACTACATTAACGAAGTGTGCAAAATCTCTCTGCTCCAGCCCATCCCATGTGCAAGAAACAAAAAAAAGCCCTCAGGTCGGCTCTCAGTTAAGCTTGAACACACACACACACACACATCTCTTATGCACACATCTGCATACGGGGTGTGTGTCGGGGTGTGTGTGTGGGTGCCCTCAGGATCTGCTCTTGCTCTCTGCCTCCCTCTGCTCCCTCCCTCCAGCTCTGCTGTACAGGCTTGCTAAGGTACATTAATGCAAGGACTCACAGCCACAGCCCAGCCCTGTGAAGCAGGCAGCTTCATGGCTGGGAGCACCCAGGGCCTTCCTGCCTTGCTGCGTTTCATCTAGCAGCATCTCTGTGAACATCTCTCCTGCCCAGCCTGAGAGCTTCAAGAAGGGGTTGTCCCAAGGGACCGGCAGAAATATGTCCTCTGTCACCCTGATCAAAGCTTCAGAGCTGCTTGAGAGAGAAGGAGAGATCACAGCCGGGTTTCCCCAAGGGCTTTGTCTGGTTGGCTTCTGGGAGCTGACATCAGGTGGGCACTGCAGGCTTGAAACTGAGACCTTACCCACCAGAGGCCACTCAAGACCCCACAGCAGGTCCTCTGTGCTGGATGTGATGACTCTGGTGCAAGGTGGGTTATTGGTTCATCCTGCCTACCTTTGCCATCTCTGTCACATACCAGCTGCCAGGGCTCCTTGGAGGTGGCTGCACCTTGCTGGTAGGTGAAGGGAAGCGGTCCCAGTGCCGGCATGGGTAGCAGCCCCAGAACAACCCATGTTGCATGGGGACCACGCTGTAACTCAGGAACTGGATATGAGGATAGCAATTTCTCTCCTCTGCCATGCCACAGGTGTAGAAGAAATGGCGAAGACAGGCTGGGGCTTAGGGAAATCCCTATTTTCCATTCCTTCTTCCCCTTCTCATCAAATGCAGAATCTAGAAACCAGGCAGGAGGGAGGCAGAAGTTCTTTCCCAGGGAACGGTGCGCGCCTGCTAGCTGAGGGGCTGTAAGGGCAGCTGTCAGCTATAGTAAGACTTGTAGGAAATTCACAGGAGTTGGCTGTAGGCATGTCAGATGATGTAAGGAGAAGGGACTCACTGATGTATACAGAAATAGAAGTCACCAAGACAGCTGAGGAGGAGAGGAGAGAGAAAATGTTGCTTACTCACAGGAAAAAAAGAAAAGGGGGGGTGGGGGGTGGGGGGGGGCATGTGATGTGCATAATACTGTTTGAGAATTGCCCGCTTTCCTATTCCTTTCCTGTTCCCATTTTTCCTGGATTTCTTGACAAAAGTTACACCACCACCCCCCATGCATCCCTAGATTATCAGCTCACAGGGAACTGAAACTCGCGGTGCCCTGAGATGTGATGGCGTCTGCACTGGGACTTTTCTAAAGGTAAAAGCTGGCTCCCAAAGTGCTGTGAAGAAGGATTTAAAACAACACGCTGTCATTTGGAAACTTGCTGTGCTCCCCATGCCCAAAACACTTTTGCTGTGTCCTGCCCCAGATCTGGTAGGTGGGTGGGCTCTGCATGCCCACTGCCCGGCACTGGGCACAGTGGGACCCTGCCCTGGTTTGCACCCACCCTTCCCTTGAACCACAGAAGGTGCAAGGTGCAGGAGAATCTGACCCCAAGTGTGTGTGGCGTGGGAAGGAAGCTTGTCACCCCTGCTACCCCATTTCTCTCACCCGTTGCTGTGGACCCTCCTTGCAACTCCATCAGCTTTTCTGCTGCTCTCAGCACCAACAGCTGTCTCAGCGATGAGTATGCAGCAGCTCAGCGTGCCGGCTCGGCCCAGCGTTGCCCGCAGCACCCACTTGCTAACTCTCATCCATGTGCCTGTCGACCAGGGACCCTCTTGTGCTGGGGCTGCTCCAAGTCCCTCGGAGGAGAGTGGGGTGGGTGGGTGCGATGGTGTGAGCTGGTCCCTGCCCCGGGGGGCAGCGAGGCTGCCGTGTCCTGGGGGGCAGGTCAGGGGAGCCCCCCAGGTCAGGCTGGAGGCTGTCCTGGCAGCCACCCCCTCCGGGGCTGTGAAAGTGTCCCCTGTGCAGGGGCAGCCAGCCTGGCCGGAGGCTGTCAGAGGGATCAGGGCTGAAGGGTTGGGAGGTGAGAGAAAGCAAGGGAAGCAAAAGCAGGGAACAAGCTCTGACTGCAGATGGATTTTGCCCCCTTCTGTCAGCATCCTGCAACAGACCCGAGCTGCTGCCTCGGGCCGGCTCTGCATTGCCGAGCCTGGTGCGTTTGGCTGTACAGATGCTATCACAGCCGCTGGCATCCTATCCCCAGCCTCTAGCTGCTAACACGCAGGGAGGCCAGAAGTTACGACTGAAGCCTCCAGGGAGCTCAGCTTTAAAACCCGGCGACTGTGCCGTAAACAAGGGTATTTTATTTTCAGGTCAGAAAATAGCAGGGAAGGTGGTGGGGGTGTGGGAGGGAACAAATATTTGCAGGAGCAAGGGAGTCACATAGCTGAGGGGTGACTGTCAGGGTGAATAGGTCTTGGAAGATGGCAACACAGTTTTGACCACAGATTCACTTGCGAAACTCAGCTGCTGTCCTAAATGCTGTCAGCACCTGAGTATTTGCCTCACAGGAACATGGAGACAGGATGCTGCCCCTGGCACGGTCTCCTGGTGGATAGCAGGAAGAGTGTGGAGCCTCTAAAATAATATCTGTGCTTGCACTGACCTCCTTCCCTACCCTGTCCCTTTGTATCTCACTGGCAAGCAAAGTCTGTGGTTGCTACCAGATGATGGCCATGCAAAATTGTAAGACTCACCCTAGCATGTTCACTGAACTCAGTGTTAGATGGGGAGGGTCTCAAGTGAGCAGGTAGGGGAGAAGGAGGTGTGCCTTAGGGATGCTCACATATGTCCTGTGCAGGAGAGGATGGGAAGCTGTGCAGGGAATTGTTTTGTTGTTGTTTTTTATTGTTGTTGTTGTTGTTTTTCTGGTGAGAACTAGGGGTGTCACATCTGTAATGAGGTGAGCTTGCGCAAAAAGACTGGGAATTTCATACTGCCTGCTTGGGAGCTGATCTGCCCTGGCTGATTTCTCAGGCCATTGAAGGCAGGCTCGCCACAGCCACATGTGCCTTCCAGAGCACGTGGGGACTTACGTGCCAAAACCAATGCAGCGGCAGAGTGTCTGAATAGGCCTGTAGAGTCTTCCTATGAAATGTCTGTAGGGAGGCAAGGTAGAGCGTGTTGTGCTCCTGGTTCCCGCACAGATTTATGTGGAGCAGGATTGATAAGGATGCTGTGCATGGGCAGATTGCTTGGGATGCTTGATGGAAGAAGGCTCTGGAGCATTGGGTTGTAGCTGAAGAAGAGCATCAGGAGAAGAGAGAGCCTGGGACAGCTCTCGGTGCTAGGCAGTTTTGCAGGTGTGTACCATCTCCCCACCAGCCTGCCTGGATGGCTCTCGCTTAGGGAATCACATTTCTCAGGCCTCAGCTCCAGAGGCATGTGACAGCTTTTTCTTCTATCATTTTGCTGTTCAGCATTAGTTCTGGGCTTCGGTAGGAAGGTTTTAGTTGCCTTATAAATAATCCCTTTCTCTCCAGTATGACCTCTGTGTGGGCTCGGTGCGTGCTGCTAAGCAGCTACACGAGAGGTGGTTGCTTTTCCAGAGCGACTCTGATGCACGCAGGCTCAGCAGCATTTCAGAGCCTCCTCATGGATGTGCACTCCACAAACATAACGTATGAGAACCCAGAGAGCTGCTTGAGGTACAGTAATTCCAGCGGTCTTTTTTTCCCAGTGATTGCCCAGTCATTATTTTAATGTCATGACCTAAATGAAATTTTGAATCCAAGACAGACCTGGGAGGATGTGTGCTTCAGCATCATGTTGACCCCTTTACTTCCATCCCAGCTGAAAAGCAGGTCTGCTGGGCAAACCCACATCTTTTCAGCCACTGTCAGGAAGGTTTTTCTCTCTGGAGCAGTCCCGAGCTCACTCCAAGATCCATCCGGCATTAGCTGAAGTAAGGTAGAAATCTCATGGGCACTGTTACAGCCTTCATCCCCAGGGCAGTGTTGAGTGCCACCTGATCCCCACCGCAGAAGACACAATGTCATTCTTTGAAAATGGATGATATGTGGAGTGACCCTGCCTGAAGGGGAGGATTTAGCTACCTCCAGGAAAAAGATAAGGAAGCACATCCAAGCCTTCCTGGCAGTTAGGTAGCAGACTTGTATCCAGCTGTCACAGAGAGCATCTTCCAGCCCATCACTCTTTTCCTCCTGTTAGTCTGCATTTATCTGTGGCCTTTGTATCTCTTGGCTGCAGCTCAGGCCAGACATGGGCAGCTCACCAAGACACCTGTTCTTGCATCATTCCCAGTCTCCTTGGATTATTTATTTACTTTCTACCTCTTCCTGCTCTATAAACACAAGAGATACAGGTCACTGGGAAAAGCATCTAGCCTTCTGTATGCAGATTGTATCCACAGCAGCTCCAGCAAAACCCAGCTATGAACAACTCTCTGGTTTGGCCAGGCTGGAAGAAAACAGCCATATTTAGCACATTGGCTCAGTTTTTCCCTGGGAGATGAGAAATGCTTCCAGCACAGGCTCTGGTGTGCTAGAGCACATTGCTGTAAGACCTAGGAGAGGAGAAGATGCCTGCAGCCCTCTGCCCTCCTGCTAGATGCTCTCGTGCGTTATCTGCTGCCTGGATCCAAGGGAGCCCAGAGCCCAGGGACTGCAGTCTCTCCACCTGCCAGGGCTGTGAGCTGGTACCTCCTGATGGCCTCCCCCAGAGCCTGTTGTGGGGACCGTATTTTACCCCCCCCCCCCAGCAGCTGAGGGTCGCACCTGTGACTCTGGGAGGGAAAGCTGGACAGGTTTTTGAAGTGCTAATGATGATGGGTTTGTCTAAGCCAGCATAAACTATCAATGGGTTTGAAATGTTAATCAGGAGAAGGGCCTAGTGCTGAAGAGCTGCAGAATGAGAAATGAATGGGGAAGCGCAGGGCGGGAGAACAAGGGCTGGAGGGGGAAGAGATGCCTAAGTGGGGATTTGACACAAGTATTTTCAGCTGCTCAGCTCTTTGCTCGCTGAGTGGGACAGATGCCTTCCTCTTCTGCATGCCTGAAATATCTCGCTTTGCTCACAGAAACGCTGTCGTGTGAATGAATTTCACTCTGCTTGCATAGGAAAAGCCTCCTAGAGGATTGCTCCCCAGATCCTCCTCTGCTCCACCTGAGGAGTGACCCTGCACCTCACCCCCGTGTCTCCCCATGAAATGCCCTTTTACCCTTACCCTGCTCTCTGCTGCTTGCTTATTTGGTATGTTGGTGTGCATATACCTTAGCACAGTCCTAGAGGATACTCACACACACCTGATTTCAGACAAGCCATTGCCTTGCAGGCTGCATTTTCCTGTAGAGTGCATGGATGGATGGATTCTGATAAACACTATAAATACGTGCACTGTAAAAAGTGTTTGCAGACATACTTCTGTCTCCTCTTCCTTTTGTAGATACCTGTGCACCTCCATATTTTTATCTCACATTTGCTATGCCTGTCTGTACTATCTTACACTCACATTGACATATAGGAAGATCATCCTCAGAGTACCTTGCCATGCTGGGCTGGCATTTTCAGCCTCTGAATTTGCTTAGGATTGCTGCTCACACACCTCTCCTGCTGGTACTCAGTGAGTGGGAGCAGATATGTGTGATGATGATGATGTCCCTTCATCGCATCCCATCCTGGTCATGTGTAGATCTGAGACTGTTTCCTCTCAGACTTTGCTGGGAGCTCCTGCTCTGTTCTTTGGGATGGTCTATGGGCTCCCTGAAGTAGGAAAGGCAAGGGGGGGGGGGGGGGGGGGGGGGAGGAGAAACAAGAAAAAGAAAGAAGAGAAAGAAAAAGAAACACATTTCATAGCTCTCTAAGCACAGACGTGCCTAGCTTCCTGCTTAAGGATCTGAGCAATGCAGCTCACCCAATTAGTCAGTCACATAAGAACTGCCGTACCAGGCAGAACCATGGATCTGTCTAGCTAGCTGCCTTCCCCCATATGTCTCCAGCAGTGACCTATAGCAGATGCCAAGAGAAAAATCTAAGGGTGGTGTAAGTATATAATGATACCGCTCTGTTACACTCTCTGAGCCTCCAGTGATTTGTGGCACAGGGATCTCCTGAGCCAGTAGCGTTCGCTTCGTGCTCCATAGTTCCTTGTGAATTTGTCTCATGCCTCTTTGAGGTCCTGCAGTGTCCTGTGGCAGTGAGTTCCACAGCTGAACTCTGCTCCACCAGCTCTATTTTGCATTTGCTCATCACCTGTCTGCTGCATCGAGTTTCCATTGCTTCTGCTGGAAAAGACAGTGAAAGTTCTTTGATCTATGATGCTTATGTGTCACATTCCTTCTCCATCATCTATGCTCCAGCCTGAGGAAACCTAATCTTTGTGCTGTGTGAAGAAACACCCAAACAAGAATAAGCGTGAGGGGGCACTCCAAACATCCCTAGCTTTTGGCACATTGCACAGCTAGTAACCTCTCCTTTGAACTGGTACTAGAAGTCAACTTGGGAATGACTCCTCACAGCTCCATATTCATATCCAAACCAGCACTTTTCTGTAGTCTGCCTGACTTTTATATACCAGAGGTTTTACCATACTATATTTAACTTTCCACCAAAAAGGATTTTGAAGAACATGTGCTGACTGCATTTCCTGCATTCTTACTTATTTTCCTGACTCAGGCCCTTGGTCTGTTCTCTCTGCACCAACCGGCAGCTCCCCGCAGGGCACAGTGCTCCTCGGAGGAGGCTGATACCTCTCACAAAATTCGTGCAAGCTGGAAGACTGTGGACTGGCCTCAAAGTCAGTCCTGTGATGTGCAAGAGCCTTAACCTTTCCTCAGTGTGCATATTCCTGAGCACGTGCTTCTGCGGAGGAGATAAACGGGAGCTGTTATCAAAGCATCTGGCAAGAGTCATGGCCTTGGTGCAGTAAGGTAATTAGCTGGATCCCTGGCATCCTGACATTGCCACCTTCTGCATCCGTCCTTTTGCGAAGGAGAAGTTGTGCAGTCAGCTGCACAACTTAATCGCATCAGTGGCCATTAGGATTAGCTCTCATCTTCACGAGGCAAAACCCACTTACAGTAAGCAGCTCATACAAGATGGAGAGAGCAATAGAGCTCCTGTCTTGGAAACTGATGTAGAGATAAGGAATTCCACTAATGGCTGACATAGAAGTGAGAGCAATAATATAATAATTAATCTTCTTAATCAGGTAATCTTTTCACAACAAGCAGAGCTTTTAGTGAATTTAGCCCCACGTGTTACTCTGTAACACACAAACCATTTAAGTCAAGGGAAAGACACCTTTTCTTTTAGGAGGCTTTGGATCAGAAGCTCTTGCAAATGAGCTGGATACCACGTTTCGATGTAGCTCTCATTCCCAAGCGTTTCCCGAATGGCCGGCAGGAATGTGCTTCTGTGAGAGTTGCCCATCAGTGGATGGGCATGGTTTTTTGTTCAGGTGCCACGTGCTCACCTTGTGCGACCAGCACTTGGACTTGCATAGCCCCGCGTTTTCTCTCTGATGAGGTGGCTGTCAAGTTTCGCAGAGCGCCATGCAAAATCTTCCAGTGCAGATAGTTCAGCTGATATGTAGTCAGCACAACGGTCCTCCTGACTCTGTCTGTCTCCCCAGGGACAGTCTCACAAACCAAAGCCATTTGTGTTAACGTTCGCAGAAAGCGAATAAAACGGGCCGCGAACAGCATCAAGACAAATCTGCTGTTTATATTTGAATGACTGTTTGGTCATGCTCTAATAGCAATAATCATCAGCAGGAGCAGCGGGGAGCCAGCATGCGCATTAACTGCGTTACATTTTCATTTGACATGAGTAATTGTAACATTTGGCGAAGTTGTTCTAATAGTTGTGATACACTTGTTGGTCCACAAGGTGGGAAGTGGTGGAAGGCCAAATTAAGGTAGTTTGCGTAAGCCTCACTAACGGATTGCCTCACTCTCAACTCATAATGTAGTAAAGTACTTTGATTATTGTTGATTATTTTAAAACTATATTTAAGGCACATCGGCAATTTCCTCTTCTGCACAAGTACATGCAATGATTGGAGATGGGCCCAGCCAGGACTCTGGCGTCTGCTGGATGCAACATATGGATCTGGCTTATAGCTTCTCATCTCTGTTCTCAGACTAAGTGAAATCCCCCTGTATCAAGCCACTCCCATGTTTTCTGGAGGAAAGGCAAGAATCAATTATATTAAATGAAGAAAATTCTCAGCTAATAAACGGATCGACCCAGTCTTCAATCTAGTAGTGCTATATCAGATCTCCTTAAGGCTTTCCCTGGACTAAGAGTTGAGATGGGAGCTATTGACTGTGTCACTGGTGGTTCAGACAGAGATCTGAGGTCCGCCAGGTTTGGGGTGAAAGTGCCCAGCAGCTCACACCGAGAGGCTCAAGCTGAAGGGGAAGCCCTGAGGCTCCATTTCAAACCTGTCTCTACTCAACGCTAGAACATTTTCTTTCTTATTCTCTAAATTAAAAAAAAAATAAAATAAATAGTTGAAAACTGGGGAGCTCAAACAGGGGTCTTTGCATACCTACATGAGATGTATGCAAGCCACACCGGTCCTGCCTCGGTGCCCTCCCTCCAGCCTCCCTCTGCTCCTGGCCGGTGTGCTGCTTGCCGTCGCCCCGGGGTGACCTCCCTGCTCAGCACCCTGCGGTTTTTGCTCACGTTCGCAGCAGGGTCTAAACGAAGTAGAATGAGGCTCCGATTACAGTTTTAACGAGGATGAAAATCCCGATTCCCATCTCGTGCTGAGTTCCCAGCTGTAGGAATTTATCAGATTGTTACAGCCTGGCGGACGCCTGCTCCTGGCTCTGCCGTGGCCTCTGCTGGGCAGTGCCTGCTGGCTGTGCAGCACATAACGGAGTGCTCTTTGCTCAGCTGGGCTGCTTTCTCACACTGCAGCGAGCAGGCGTTTTGTTCACTCACCTGCTCGCGTTACTGTGGTATAATGATTTCTTAATTGCTTCTATTAAGCACGTCCCCAAACAGCTACCTGTCTGCCTGCCAGACTGCACCACGGGTCATGTGGGACTGAGAACAGAGCGCTGGAAAGCCCCTCAGACAGTGTCACCAAGGATCCAGCATTTGTTTCTGGTTAAGGGTGAAGCCAAACCCTTAATGCAAGTGTTTGCCCAAATCTCAGCTAGGTTCTGTACAGGGGCAAAACCGGGGTAGCCCCAGCCCGTATGTCTTCCCTCCAGCTCTGCCCTGTGGCAGTTCAGAGCCACCCAAAGCGTTCTTGTGCTCGGTGGGACTCAGATATATCCTCCATCTAGGCAGTCGCCACCTGCCATCAGACCAGTTTGGCCTGAGGGGTTCCTGTGTGCGTCCTCTGCCTTCCTCTTGGGCTGTCTCAGCTCTTGTTGGTCCTTTCTGCTCTCCTCCATCTTCCATGCCCTTTTGTCTGATGCACATTTAATCCACGTGGTCCATAAGGTAATGCCGAGAGTCTGATCTCGCACGCACCCAGCGCCAGGCAGCCTCGCGTCAGCCCGCGCCCGCCGAACCCTGGCACAGAGAGGGAAGGAGAGGGAAAGAAGAAAGAATAAGTGAAATGAAGGAGGAAAACACAGTTGGGAGTTGGCACAGGTGCTTTCCACGTAGGGCCAGGCGGCATTTTCAGAAGGCAGCAGCACGTGGTGAACATCACTTTGCATATGAAAATCTAGTTAAGCTAACGAGGTCCTTAATTAGGGCTTTTATTATCTTTTAATTCTTTGCTTAAAGGAAAGTGATTACAAAGCGCATCTTTATGATACAGCAAACTAATCTTTCATTTCTGAAGTGTTTCCTTTCCTTCCCTTGCCACAATAATGAAGGAGAGAGAGAGAAAAAAGATGGGGAGGGGGCAGAAAGGAAAATATAGCCGTGAGAAGGAGGCCACAAAGCAGAGTGTTTGAACCTATATGCTCTTGAAATAGCATTTCCACATGGACCAGAAAAAGCCTCAGGAACCCATGACTCAGTAGCTGGGAATGAGTGGGCGAGAGAAACAAACTACTAAAACCCCAGTGGCACAGGAGGAAGCCGGGGGCCGGGGGCTTTTGCCGCAGGATCTGCACATCTCTGTCCCTAGCCCAGGGCTTGCTGCCCATCGGTGTCACCGGCCGTGACTCAACCACTTGGCTTCGTGCGTTGCAGTCCTATAGGGGCACTTGTGCAGGGACCTCCATGAAGGCCCCACAGATACTAAAGCAGAGTATTAGGGGCTGTAGGGCTCATGTCTGTCTTCTCCTAGATGCCGCAAAGCCACACGGCATGTAGAACTGAAGGATGGCTAGAGCGGATTAGAAACAACCACACGCTGAAAGTCTCGGCCAGGGCCCCCTCCTACCCTCCACCCCCCACTCCCGGCTTTCCCAGCCCAGGGCCTCCCACACCAGCTCTCCCAGTGTATTTCATTCCTAACAATTGGTAGCCTTTTTGTCCTTACAGGTTTCCTACTGGTCTCCTAATTTTATCCCATCCTGTTAAATCCACTGACATACCAGTGCTGGGCTTCACATAGAGAGCAGTTAATCCACTCAATCTTGATTTATTGCACATCTTGTTATCACAGTCCTTGGAGCCTGACAAACAGATACCACATTTTCTGTCTTCTTTGTTACGGACATTTGTTGAAAGCTGCTAAATTCATGTTTCTTGTGAACGCTGCCAACTTAAACCTTGCTTGCTGTTTCCCTTCACCTGCCTGTAGAGGCACGATATGTTATGGCCTGAAGCTGTATCACCTAATATTGGCATGATGATAGATCTCTCCAACCCAAGGAGTGTAAGGTGGGGTCAGCTGCCTGAAAATGAGAAGCTTGAGAATGTCCTGGTGGGAGCTCCACGGAGGCAGGTTCTGTGAGCAAGGACCGATCAGGTGCTCTGCTGCCCCGTGCTGATAGAAGAGTAATCCTTTGGATAGTGTATCAAAATAAGGTGCAGGTCATTTATTTGTTTTGCTGTTAGAGATCATATGATATTTCCTATGAAAGCCGGGAGGTTAACATCAACGTCTTTGCAAAATTCCTAAACAAATTATTATATGCTACTTTCCGAATTCCTCTTCTTTGCAATTAAAATTTCTTCCTCTTGCCCTTTTTTTCTTGGACTGCTTCAAGCACTGCAAAACATATAAAAAGATAACCTTATTTTAGTTTTTGCTGAAATGTGTTTTGAATACATCAGTAAACACAGTTCAGTGTGTAAATGCTCTCCACTTCTCATTGCCGTGATAGCAGTGTTTGGTGTGCACTTTTTAGTCCAATTACAACCCAAAGGAAAATAAGGGAATTTTTTAAACCTTCAGCTTTCAGCTAGGAACGTAGCTGTGCTATAGGCAGTGGGCATCAAAGAGCAATTTGTGCCTTCGAAATCTTCTTGCCCGGTAAAAGAGCCTCAGCTTTATCTATGAAGTTGTAGGTGATGCCAAAGACAAATGGACTGATTTTGCAAGGTGCTTACTGTCTGCATTTCCAACTCAAGCTAATGCTTAGTATTTGTGAAAATTAGGCAAAAGATTTTTTACAACCACTTGAAAGTGCTTTGTAGTCTCTTTTCTTAGTATCTTTCACATTTATCTAGATTGAAGGAAGTTTAGAGGAGCAGATAAAATTACTAGCACTTCTTTGTCAACCTGGCAATAGTTTCTGTCTGTTCTGTTTAGAAATATCAGTCTAAACAGGTAAGATACGCACATATTATGGCTTTCCAGAAAACATCATTATGATATTTTAAGCTGGTGGACTAGTGTCACTGTTTCTAACTGTTTATTCCCTTTTTCTAATCTCCCCAATAGCAGGTAGCTCCAGTAATTCCTTAAGGACATATTGACCCTAGTTAGAATTGGAGTGAATAATGGAACACAGTTTATCATCTTCATAAATCTCTGTAGATGTAATTTACATTGTGAGGTGGACATCCTGCTGTTGCATTTATTTTGTCTGGAACCCCAGTTAAGCCATCTTTGCCCAACCTCTGACCACAATGTTGTGTTTTAGACCACAGTTATTTTATGTACTGCATCGGCATCTCTTTTTGGCTTCCTGCAACACTTGCCAAAGTCTTTCTTTGTGTTAACTTCCCTGTACCCAAATTAAAACATCATCCATTAAAAGTCTGACACCTCGTAATCCCTCAAAGATCTGTGCAATTACTCTTTGTAATACCTCGGGAGCAGAACTTATACCAAGTGGCCTTTGCTTAAACTCACTGTATAATATCCAAATGGTGTATTAAAAATCACTAGCTTAGAGCCTGAGATAATTTTTTTCTTTTATTTTTTTTTTTTTCCCCAAAAATGCCTGTGTTATATCTAGTATTTAGAATATTTTTGTTTTTCTGGCAAGATCTTAGCTGTGCTTTCTTTAGTGATTTTGATCAGATGCTTTACAGACTTTATGGCTTCATTTCAGTTATGTGAATCAATACACATCCATAGCATATTTGACTCAGTTACAGCCACGTAATTCTTTCAAACTATAAATTGTTCTTCTCTGCCATAAGTGCTTGCTTTTTTTTCCTATGATCTGATTCAGTTTTCCTACTCATTAGCCTGAGCAGTACATTTTTCTGGGTGGCCATCACATGAGAATGACTGATTTATCAAAGTGGTATTTGGGAATGTGAGGATTTGTGTAGTCTGTTTAGGATTCTGTAGAGCTTACTACACACATCACTTTTTACTAACTTGGACTATGTCATTTTCAAGTCCCAGCATTTTCCCCGGAACACGTTGCAGTTACCCAATTTAAAAGAATACAGCCATGCCATTAACATTTAGCTGTGTTTGCCTGTCTAAGCCATTTGTTTTGCACTCTCTGTGCCTACAAAAAATATATATTCCATTGCCTTTCTGTTCTCTAGAGGTGCAGACTCTCTTGGTTTTAATGTATGTGCTGCAGCTTTGAAAATGTTTGGGGTTTTTTTGTCTTTGCATCTATAAGGTATTTGGCCAGATTCTGAGGTTTGGCTTAGATTGTGTACCCAAAGCTGTTGTGTGGCTAGGGGTCTGTGATTATCAGAGGACCTTTTATTTCTCTTCTGGATTCTTTTTCAGATTCCCTTCATCTCCAGCTTTCTCTTTTTGAAATGATGCAACATGGACATTCATTCATCACTGAGTCATACGGAGCCCAACTGTGCATTTCACTGCCTTTTCAAATGTCTCTCTTCCTGCGTTAAGATTATATAGCCTTTACTTCAGAGGTTTGCATCCATCTGGGGTCTGATCCAACGCCCTCAAAAGCCTGTGGCATCATTCTAGTTGCCTTCAATGGATTTTAGATAAGGCTTCGGTCATTTTGTCCCAAGGCTATGAATTTCTCTTTCATTTAAGGGTTGTGGAGCTCTTCAAATTCATGTGACTGAGCTTAAATTTCTATCCAGTCTCCAGTGCATCAGCTAGATCACATTACCCATGGTTGCAATGTTTTTAAATGATCACATTTTGTATAGTAGCAGCTTCTCCCTCTGCTTTTTAGAGCTTGAGCCAAATCCTCCCCAGTCGCTTCTCCTCCCATGCAAAAGCAGCGCACGCCAACAAATACCACCAAGTCCACTGCGTAGATGGTACTGCGGCTTTTTAAGTACCTCCTCTGCAGCTTATTGGGACTGGGCAACCGTTCAAACTCTTCCTGATGCTCTCTTTTCTGTTCTGAATTCTTGACAATTCCAAGAATTTGGGGGAAATAAACGTTCCTCTTCCAGCTGTAACTCGTGTCAGGGTTTAGTGGGCACAAAGGAAGAGAGGCAGGTGCTGTTAAGAAAAGGAAGGTAGCTCGTATGCATATGATTTTACTGAGGATGCTGGGAACATCTGAGTGGTACTGGGTGTGCTCAGAGTTTTAATACACATGCCTATGTGGTCCATCCCATGCTAACAGAATGGCCCCTTGGTTCCAGAAGCTAGCCGTGCAACTAAGCACTTTCAGGGTTAGATGAAGCATTGAGCTTGGGATTGGGCCAAGGCTGGCTGCAGGCCATAAAGATACAACATCTTTGGATAAGAAACAGGGCAAAAAGCTAAAAGTTGCAAGCTAGCCTTCCTGGCTGCTGTGAAAGAGAGGAGATGAAACACAGGAAGAAAGAATTTACTGTGAGGCATCCATCAAAGTCCTTCTCGAGGTGAATAATTACACTCTCTGTTAATTACACGTAGTACCATAGCTTGGCTTTCATGATATATGTCAGGTTTTATTGCTCTTGTTGTCAGTTTCTGGATGTCATAACTCTGCTCCCCAGCAGCCTGTCATCAGAAAGAGCTATGGTAAATGAATTCCATAAAAAAGCATTTGCTAATGTTTGTTTTCCCAGGAACAGCAGTGCAATAGGGTAGCTGCACCAAGCTCTCCCAGCAGGATGATGCTCAGAGTTGGTTTAGTTCAGCACCTTCCATAATAGAAGCCCTGAGATGAAACCCGTAGCCCGAGTAATTCTTGCTGCAGACGGCAGGGAGGTGTTCCTTTGTATGGGGTTTATCATGCTGCCTCTAATCTCAGTCACAAACCAGACAGGCCGCCCCTGGTACCCAGCTGGTTATCCCTGGCTCTCCTGTCCCCACAGAGCACCTCGTGCAGCTGTGGCTGCACAAGCAGGATTTTAGGTCTTGTCACTCTGGTGTGGGATCTCGTGACCTTCCCTCTCCCTGCATGTTGGCAAGGCTTGTTTTCAGTGCTCTGCTGCTTTTCTTTCAGAAATGTTTCTTGGGTGAATTTTGTTTACGATTACAGAATCACAGAAGTAACTAATGAAAAAATGTATGTGCTTATAAAAGTCCTGTCAGCTTGAACTCATCCAATCAGGGAGAATTACCAGTATTATTTGACTTTGCTTTGTCATACCAAGTGATTTGCTAGCCAGCTTGTGAAGAGCATATGAATTCTTGAAAGACTTATGGTTGGACGTTGTGATTTAACTTATTCAAATAGAAATGTGTGAGGATGCTCTCGTTTTGTCCCTTTCTTTGCCAAGAATAAATACATTTCACTTCACATTTGAAATTTTTAATTTGCTCTAGTCATGGGGAAAAGTTTTATGTTTAGTCCACGGGCTGAAATACGTTCTCATCAATTTTGATTTGAATATGTTTGCATAAGGAACAGATTAATCAAAAATGTCTATGTGCCAAAAATTTCATGAAGAAACATTGCCAAATTTTTTGCTGCAAACAACTCGTCCAGCTCTAGTGATCAGGATGAATAAGAGAGAGCAGAAGTTCTCACAGTAGGTTTCTGTCTCTGGTTCTTCTGTGCTCTTGATCATGGTTAGTATCTGCAGGCCTGAAAATATTTACCGTACTGATGTGTGTAATAACCCTGCGAAATAACAGGGAGTTATCTTCTTTCTTGTGGAAGGCTCAGAAACTCAGAGGCTAAAGACAGGGGTCAAACCACCCAAATGAAATACCAGGTTTAGGATTGGATGCAGTTCTGGCTGGGCCTGTGATCTTCCTCTGTAGGCTATAATGGGAGCTTATGGTAGAAGTCCGCCTTGTAGGTAAAATGTTAGACGAGATAAATCCTGCTCTGTGTGGTGGGTGTCCATGGGAGGTGCCCGTGGCTATGCAGGAAAGCTCTTGGCAGAGCAATCTGGGATCGCAGGAAAATTACGGGACCTTTTTTTTTCTGTGTCATTTCAAGCCATCCTTCCCTCTTACTGATTCCAAAATACATACATGCTGATGCAAGCCAGCTAGCAGCCCAGCCAGAACAGCACTCACATCACAAGCAAGCAGAAAAATAAGCCCTCTGAGCGCAGCAGAGATGCACTGATATAGAGGATTGAAGCCAAGAAGCATCTTGTCTAGGACAATGCTGGTCTAACTGGCCACGCCTTGAGCAAGGAGTTGGACTAGAGACCTCAGGGCATCCCATCTGCACAGTTCTCTAAGCCTCTGACCCCCTGCTTGTTCTCTGGTCTGATCTTCAGTCTCTGAAGCTTAGGTGTTGCTCAGACCAGGTGCTGTAGCTCTTTCCCACTAGCCACAGGGTTTAGGCACTGAAGTTCACTATGGTCTGTTCTTGGTGGCTGTGAAACTTTGAAGCCCTCTATGTCCATCTTGATCAAATGACCCTAACACACTGGTGTGGAGACGTACTGGAAACATACTGGAGCACCAAAGAGAAGCGGTGGGGAGCAGTTGTACTTTGGGTACTCAGGAAGGTTTGCAAGTAGGTGTGAGCACCCTCACAGGTTCAGGTGCTGATAGGAAGGAGCTGGGTGTACCATCTCGGGTACTCCCCTTTCTGGAAGGGGGGTGCAGGAGCATTGCACAAGGCAGGCCAGGGCTCTGCTCCCTACACGCTTAAAACACCTCCCGCTGAATCGCCACCTTAGCTGCCTCCAGAGCCACAAGGCAGCAGCCTCAGCCCGGGACCCCCCAGCTCACGGGCTGGGGGCTGGGGGGGGGAGTGGGGGGCTGCCCCTGCCCTCCTGCCTTGCCTTCCTTGCCCTTCAGGGCGGGCTGAGGGAAGGAACAGGGAACAGCCTCCCATCCAGGCTGGATCTCACCCGTGGCTCTTCTGTTTTCAGACCACTTGGCAGTGCTTTGCTTTCCTTTGGAAACCAGACTCTCTGAATTTGGCAGTAATAATTGCCTAAAATTGCTTTTTACCCACGCTAAACCCACACACATCACCCGAGCAGTGAGCGTGATGCCCTCTCCGTTGTCCCGTGTTGGATTCCCCGGTGTCCCATTTGGCTAAGGCAGTCCTAACACCACCAGCCCTTGGGATGTCGCCGATGTCTAATTAGATGCCTTTCCTTTTTGAAAAGGGGAGACCATAACGGGACCTCTGCCCTGCTTTTCACTCTATTTCCGAAGTTCACAGGGCCACAGCAGCTGAGACACCACCGTTTTTGTGTCAGAACTACCCCATATTGTCTCCTATGTGGTGTCTCAGGTGACAGTGGCACCAGCTATGCTCTGCCTTCTCATGTAACTGCAATCAAGTCATATAGAGCCAGCTCTGTAAAGGCAGGTATGCCCTGGAGAGCCCAGAAACACTTTGGAAATCTGGGGCTTTGTCTCTCTTTCAGTTCCCCACCACTAAAAACGGAGTCCACGGCTCCATCTTACAACTCAGGGCTGTCCTGGTAACTTCCAGGCTGAATTGTGCTCCCAGGGACAATCCCTGCTATCACTGAAGTAGTTTTCCTACCAATATGTAACACTGTGAGATCTATTTACCGTTCAGCCTCCCAAGTAAATTAGCAGGTTTTGCTGTCCTGGTTGTCAAGTAGTTGGAAAGGCTTGCTGTAGAAAATCAGTGGCATTTGGAGATGTCTGGAAAAAATCCTAACTCCAAATGTAAGTGATATGAAGGGATACTGCTTACATAGATATTTGTGTATTTATTGTTAGCTCTCCCTATAAAAACTTGGTTTGTGGAGGAGTGATTTAATTCAATTACTTCGACACTGTGCTTAAAAGTCTTCCCTTAAGATCTCAGCATGCCTCTTAACCCACCAACATACTCGAAGACACTCTGCACAATGGAAACCTGAGATCTCACATTCAAGTTAAATCCCACACAATCTCCGTTGTTTTAACTAAATCAGCTTATGCCTTCTCTCCAGGAATATGTTGCCCAGATGCTTGGGGCTTTATAAGAGCAAGTGTTAACAAGCTTTAAGTCACAACAAAAGTTTTCATTTTCTCTGATAAATAATATCTTTGAATTGAAGCCATATAACCCTTGCTACGACAGTCTCTCGCCAAAGCTCAGAAGGCAAAAGTCTGGTGGTTTCATAGTGCAGAGTAGTGGCAGCGAACACACATTTTAGGAAATACACCTAAAGCATTTCTTCCTTTTTTTGATTGCATCTCTCAAACATGATTTTTAGTGGAAAGCAAGGCTGATGCCAGCATTGAAAGTTCTTTTACCTGAACATTTTTAGAGTCTTAGAAACAGAACTGGAAGAATCCTAAGAACATTTCAAGCCCATCTCTCCACCTTGAAGCAGTGTCACCTGTATCTCTGTCATTCCTGCCAGTTGATTTGTTTTGAAAGCTGTCCAGTAAAAGAAACTCCACACTCTCCCCATGCCAACTTCCCAGTACTTTACCATGCATACCCACAGAGCTTTCATTCTGCTTGCTAGCTAGCATGCATCTTTCTGTCTGAAATTTAAGCCTTGCTCTTGCTGCAGTGGACATGAACAATTAATTCCTTCCCCATTTGAAAACAATCTTTTATATGCATGAAGATTCATACCATGCCTCCCCCTGTCCTCCCTTCTGCTGACTGATGGACCCAACTCCTTTCAATTTACCCCTGAAAGAGGTGTTTTTCTAGAATTGTAACTGTTCTTGTTTGCTCTTCTCTAGGCTTTCTCTTCTTGGGTCTACACCTTTTCTTAAAGTGTCGTGACCCAAAGAGTACAAAGTATTCCAGCTGAAGCCACTCAATGCTTGATGGAATGGAAAGATCATATCATGTGTCCACATTCCTATCTCTACATGATATATGCCTTTTTCACAATGATTTAACGCTGCTGATATAAGTCCAGCTGGCAAATCACTACATTCTGCCCACCTCAAGATTATTTTCTTTCTGAAGAACTTCTGACTAATTAGTTGTTCACCTTATCTTGTGTCCATGCAGTTGTTTGTTCTTGTTGAAGGCTTTAATTGATCTTTGCTGAATTAATTCAATTTTTAAGAGTGCTTCTCCACATTGTAAAGATCCTTCTAATTGTAACGTTAGCTTTCAGCATTCTTGCAGCCTTCCTAGCAACGTACCATCTACATGATTTATAAGCCAGATCGCCACTCCTCACCATCGTTCAGGTTGAGGGTAATGTTTGGCATATTTGTCCTGAGAGAGACCCCCGGGGAATCTCACTCGGTGCAGCTTCCCTTTTTGACAGAAACCACTGAGAGCTGCCCTCTGAGGAAGGCTGTGCCACTGGTTTTACACCTACGCTTGAGTACTTACTAGTCTGTGTTTCCTGAGATTGCTGAAGAGAATATCACAGGCACCGGTGTCACAAATCCTACTAAGAGTCAAGATATATGGCACCTATTGCTTGTCACCTTTGCCCAAGGTCCATTACCTGTCACACAAAGAAATTAAATTGGCTTGATACAATTTCTTTCTGACAACTCAACAGGGTCTGTTACTCATCTCTTCGTACTTATCCTTTTAGTTTCTTAAATATAGTTCGATTATTTGTTTCAATATTTTTTCTTGGGATGGAAGTTAAACTGAGTGGTCTGTAATTCCCTTGCATAATTTTTTTAGAGCTAGACACCATGTTTCCCCTTTCCAGACTTCTAAAATCTTTTCTGTTCTCTATGATTCATGTTCTCCATGAACTGAAATTGCTTCAGCTGGTTCTCTGAGTATTCAAAGGAAGACGTTCATCAGGACCAGCCAGCTTGAAAACGTATTCCTCTGGGTTTTTTTCTAGGCTTTCACAGCCTGAGCTTTCATGCTGTTGACATTAATAACATAGTGTTAAATGCTTGCACTTGACCTTCTTAATGAACTGGCCTCCAAAAATTATTCAGCCTTTAGACTGTCATCTGTCCCTTTCCATTAACACTTTTCTTTCTGTTCTTACTAAATGAAGAGGATCCTTTTTAGTTATTTTTCGACTGCATCCTTTTACCCCCGCTGCAGTAGCCTGGTCTGCTGTCTGTGTTCCCTTCGTACGAACTCAAGAAACTGCTTGTGATTTAGTCAGGTTGGTTTCCTGCTTCCTTCCATCGTGCCTTCCCGTGTGCTGCAGTAGGACACCTTTCACTGGGTCTCTTGGTGGTGTTTCTCTGAGAAACTGCCAGCTTTCCCTGTCCCTCTTGCTTCCCATGAGAGACCACCGGCCTGTTTTCTGTGTGTATTGCAGCCTGTCTCATTGAAGCTCCTTGGGTTTATATCACTGGTTTACTTCTTACTCTTTGAATGGGTTTTGAACTCTTATCATTGCTTGTTCGCTCTCAGCAAAGTTGCTTTCTGCTTTCCTAATCCCAGTTTACCTTGGTTCCAGGTATTAGGCGAACTTGTATCACCAAAGAGATTCTGTCTTTCGGACTGCAGCTCTTTCTGCTCCAGAGCTTTTGCTGCTGTAATGGTGTTTCCCTTTCACTTCTTCCTTCCCTTCCTTGTCTCACCCCGAGCTGATGTATGTGCAAGAGCAACACTTGTAAGTGCCGGCTGAGCTGCAGCGGCAGAGATTGGAGCTGCTGCAAAACTGCCCTTCTCCCACTGGGTCACCGGTTAGCAGTTTTGTTTACTTGGGCTTTTGAATTCCTTTGGGCTTGCCTCACATTGCATGAACTTCATGGATGCTTTGCGTTTATTTTTTCTCATTTAATGCTCATCGAAGTTGAACAGCCCACTTCTTGCAACTCTGCTTTGATTTACGTATCAGTACCAGTAGCAACCTGATTGTGTTATCTTCTTGTGTCAAATCTGGTCACTCCTACAGCTGATGAAAGTCCACATTAAGGTCTTTTCTCTAAAAGAAGTGGCTTCTCAAATGTCTTCACTTTTAAAAAATTTTCTTTTGATTTCTGTTTTGAATATTCATTTCTGTTGTCACAACAATGCAGAAGGACTAAACCGTAAATGCACAAAATACAGCCAATGCCTGTTTTCATTTCTGTGCTGTTTTATATGGAAACTCTTTTTACATTCCAATCTTAAAGTTACTTGTGTTACAATGCAAATTTTAATGTGTGTTTACTTCTGTAAAATAATTTGTTGTTTGTAGTTTTCTGCATATGGTGAATAATTTGGGCAAGGGCTCTAGTGAATGGATTTTTCTAAGGAAAGTTATTCTGAATTGAATGTAGCTCTTCTGTAGTTAAAGTTTCAACTGGAGTTTACCTGATTTTGAACAGATGTTTGCCTTACGAGATAGATAAACAAAGGAATAAAACCCTCCCCAAAAGACAGACCATGTGAAGCCTTGACTAAGAGGTTTTTACCTAGTATGAAATGTGCAGGATTCACTGGGTTCCTGGCTGTAGCTACCTAAAGCTGGAGTTTTTCAGATGGCAAAATGTCCTTCCACTCACTTTGCTACTTTATAGCATAAGAACAAAAAAAAAACAAACCAAAAGACAGATTAAAACTACTTTAGTAGGCTCATCATGTTGAAATCTAATGCACAAGTGCACTGAAAATTAGTTGATTGAACTCTAATTTTAAAAGTCACTGACATTATAAAAAAATGTCAAAGGCCATGGCATCAAACACAGGCTTAAAATAGGATGTCAGCTGACTGCTGAAGACCTAATTCTTTTTTCTGTTTCTGTTCTTAATTTGTTTAGCAGTTTGCAAATACTGAAACTACAAAGCAATTGTCAGAGGATTTAGTAACAGAAATTTCCGCCCCCCCCCCCCCCCCCCCCCCCCCCCCCCCCCCGCGTAGACACACACACACTCAGATGACCTGCATGTAAATGGTAATGCAACAAGCAAACAAAAAGCCTCTTCAGGAGGAGCTGAGCTGAGCCCCAAGAGAGTAAACTCCACCACCATTTCTCTCTCTTCCCTTTGAATTGCATCATCCTTTGTTCAGGACAGTGCTTTTAGTATGAACAATTTAATGGTGATGACTTTCTTGTCTGATGCTGATAAGAATTAAGTCTGTCAGAAAAGCTCTGTGTTGATACAGACAAACCAAGGAGACCTATTGTTTCATTTTCTGTTTCAGAAACATGCCCTTAGTTTGTAGGTGATTGCTTACTTTGGATTTCATTAAAACTAGTTTTCTGTAGTAAAAAAGCAAATGGAAATGCTCTGCGCTGATTTGGAGAACCGGTCGTGAATTGTGGCCACCGTGCAGAAGCTGTTGCGAATGCAGTGGTGTAATAAGGAAAGCTTGTTAAGTCTTGGTGTGTCTCCTTCAAAAGGGGGACAGCATGAGACTGGGGGGAAAAGGAGGGCAGATGGACAGCCACAGCCACAGCTGATGAATAGTTTCTTCAGAGAAGGAAGAGGGAAAGAGAGTTATCTTCTACCAGAAGAACAAAGATGCCAGGAATTAATACCAAGTGATGCTGCACACCGTAAAAGACTCAGATTGTGGATCATGCCTGTCCCATCCCTGGACAGTTGGGCTTCTCAAGAAGGAGATCCTGTACAATTGCAGTGTGTGGTCTGGTGTTTTCATGTTTCAGTGATGCACATTGAAATTTGTGACTATTCGCCTTAAATTTCCAGGCTGCAAAGTGCAGAGCTGTACGAGCTCCTTATGAGCATCTCAAGTCCATCTGTATTAGGACAGAGACAGGACATTTTAAGTCAACACGATGGCTGTCATCCTTACTCATGAGCCAGAGCCTTCAGGGAGAATGAAGAACCAGAAGAAGCCTGGTCACAGGGAGGAGGAAAAATGCATGTTCAGATAGCACAGGGCTCTGTCTCCACTGTGAAACCGGGTAGGAGAAGGAAATTTAGCTGCTTGAAAGAAAAAAAGCAGGAAACACAACTGTTGATGAGCTAAGACCCTTGGCTACCTAGCAGGATCATCCCAAAAATGTCTCCAAGTGGTGAGGAAACAGAGTCAGAATACAACTGAAAATCCTTTTTACTGTTCTTATAGATTTTTCGGTTTCTCATGCCAGCCAAAGTAAAGAACGATTGATTGGGGAAACCTCAGCAGAGCCTGTAAGTTTTCTCTAGGATGCATTTGTGGGGGGGCGAGTGTCAGTTACCAGCTTTTGCTTGCGGTTCTGGAGGTCTGGGGCAAGGCTGGGCTTGAGTCTGTCGGAGTTCGGGGCTGAAGCCAGCGCCGGAGTCTGAGCTGCTGCGGGGGGCTTGGATCAGCTGTGCTCCACGGGGGCGCAGGGGTGACACGGAGCAGGAGGCAGAGAAAAAGCTTAAGTGTGCCGGGGGGACTAGGGAAGACACAGTGCAGCAAGCCTGCTCAGATCAAGGCAAGCTGAATTGCACATGGGCCCAGCACGTGAGACACAAATATAGCAGCCTGATGAGTGCCCAGCTGGGGCGAGCTTTATTTTGCTTTTTAAAGGAGTGCTGTCAATTCCTATTTGGCTGACAAATTTTTGCTTTGTTTAAAAAGGAAAAAAAAAAAAAAAAAAAAAAAAAAAGAAAAGAAAAGAAAAAAAAAAGGTGATGGTTGGAATTTTTTCCCCCTCACAAGCCAAGAGCAAATAATTCCCATTAAGCAGTTCATTTTTTTATAAGAGTTCCAGTGCCAAGGGTTGTCTTAAAACAAAACCAGCTCCCCTGTCACCTGATTCTCAGATTCACTGGAGAGAAAAAGGAAAGCGGCTGCATTGATTTTCATTGTCCTAGCTGAGAGGAGTGCAAAAAGCTAAAAGGGAGAGAGTAAAAGACAGGCGGATGGGAGAATACTCCTCCTGACAATAATCTGAGGAGTTGTTAGCGGTGTGAGTAAGGGGATGTGTTCCTTTAAAAAACATTGTTGCTTTTTAAGTGGCTAGTTGTGCCGTAAACAAATCTTGGGAAGCACCTGTGGAATTAGATGTATTTCAATTAAGGAACTCAAAGGAAATAGGTTTTTACCTACAGCAGGGTATGGAAATGAGGGTGGGAACATAAAGCATTTTACAAAGCAAGATGTAAGTTCCTTTGAGTAAACGGGGAAGTAACAGCTGTGAAATGTTGCTAGCAGAAATTAAATATTGTGGCCAAAAGTTTGTTTCTCTTTTCGCCTGTTTCCTAAGGCATAATTGTTCAGGTACAACACCACCCCCCACCCCCACCCACCCACCCCAATCCATCTTCCAGTGTAAAGAAAGGGTTGGTGTGTCCATTTCATCAAACCAGACCAGTACCTTACTGACATGCCAGATTAAATTGTCCAGAGGTGCGAAGGATGTCAAAACATCGTGCCTGCGATGGATTTGTTTTCCTCTAGACAATGATTTTTTGTGTGTCTGGTTGCAATAGTTAGAAGTGTGTCTTTCAGAACTGAGAACTCCTCGCCTACCAGACAGGCAGAATTAAGGGTATTTTGGAGCATGCAGCAGGGTGTTTAATAAGTCAGCTCTTGTTTTGCCAGACCTCATACAGCAAGATATATTTGCTTTCCTTTTCCCTTATTTATTTATTGGCTATTAGATGCCTAGAAGGGAGATTTAAGTGCAGCAGCCAGAGGTTTCTCTACCCATATACATATGTAACTTGTATAAAGTTTGTGAATTCTTACTGGCAGCAGCAGAACTACGGGTGACTCAAGCTACACGTGCCTATTTACAGATGCAAGTCACAGTAATCGTTAAATTCAAATTAATGAAGCCTGTGCAAGGTTTAGTATCTTTATGTGAGGCTCGTATTTCTGCTAGCGCTCTGCACAGGCTAATTCACAAGCAGCTTTGGGACCCTGTTTGCCCCCGTCGTCTTCCCACTCTGGATACCTTTGGATTTCTGCCCGTTGACTGCTCTGCTCTCTTGCCCTGCCCTGCCCACTTGCTGTAGTTCCCTTATTTCTTATAGGAATCTTCCCTGTGTATGGGAATGAATTGCCAAAAAAAAAAAAAAAAAAAAAGTGTCTGCAAGGCTTATAGAGCGCCTGTCAGGGACAGACTGGAGATAAGCAGCTCTTTGCCACATGATGTTCTCCGCTACAGCAAATGCACTTGATTTCTGTCTTTCTAATTATTTTTTAAAAAGATTTCTTAATTGGCCATGTGCAGAAATTCGAAAACAGCAATTAATACAAAAAAATGGAATATTTACAACTTGCAGGGATGGATACTTTTTTCTTTTTTTGGCGGGGGCGGGGGGGAGAGCTACTTAGGAACAAACTAAATGTCTGGGTTGTATTTTATATTGCATCCAGTGCAAACATGAGGTTTATGCAAATAGCAAAAATAGCAACTACATATAATTGCGGCCAAAACTTTAACCTCTAGAAATAAAAAACAGAGCCAAAGTAATGGAAAGTCTAATCTGCTTTAGTACAGCATAGGAAGAATTTTGTGTTTTGTGTGCAGCAATTTGCTATTTCCAGGGCAAGTGGAAAGTGTTTTGATAGTTTTCCATGTCTTCAGTGGAAAAGAGTCTTCTGGTTTTTAGGAGATTCTGGTTTTGTCTAAAACCAGAAAGAGTCCTCCATCATGTGATTTCAGCTTTTGTGAGGTTTTCCAGCTAGCATTGGCTACCAGAATACCACCTACATATATGCTTAGTTTATTACAGCTGAATGCTTTGGTTGTTTATGACTTTCTGACTTGTACCTTATTTTCTGCAGCTGCTGCTTATGCTTATGTTTTCAAAGAGATTTGAATTTTGAGTCATCGAGGGAGATGAAAAAAAACCCCCTCTTTTTCGGTGGGGGGTTGTTTTGCTTTGTTTTCTCCAGTGAAAGAAGCTAAGGAAACGTTTAGTCTGGCAAAGGTTCTGTCTGGCATTGCCTAACTCTTTGAATTATAGGTCCAAGTTCTTCAAATTGTAGTGAGGAGGAGGGAAGGAGGAAAAACAATCTTTTTAGCTTCAATACCAAACCCTGCAATTATGAGCTGAAGTTAGAGGAATCCACATGAAGAGTTATTTAAGTCAGAGCTGAGAGTGGAAACTGATTACAACCTCAGCTATGAACGAAGAGACTCCAGCCCCTCTGTAATAAAACTGCAGCTCTAAGTTTTTTGCTTTTCCAAATCTGCCACTGTGATCACCTTTGACCAATGGATGCAGAATGAGGTAGAGGGCGGATGTTCAAAAATCAGAGGTCTCTGTCCTCAGTTGCCTCAGAGGTGTCAACTTCTGAAAATTTCACCTTTGAATTTTCCCTAAACCCTCTTGTTTGAGGGCAAAAAGCAAGGAGGAGAATAGCTTTCTTGGCTGAGGATGATAGGCAGTATTTAAAGGCAAAAAAGCTGGAGCCTTTTTGAACCCTCCCCTGTTAGTGCCGTGGATGTGGCTTATTGCTTCAGCTCCAAGGGAAGGGGTCTCCTGAGTCCCTCCAATCATATGTGGGGCATCTCTACAGTAGGACCTCAGTCCTTAGCATCTTAGGCTGATGCTCCAGCACTGGTGAGTGAGATCATCTGGTCACATCGATCATGAGTGTTTTTACCAGCCAGCAAATACAGTGACCATGGGAGGGGGGTTGCCAAAGTGCCAAAGCCTTGGTCTCACAGCAGCTGGGAGGTGGTGATGGAGGAAGGCACACCGAGCAGATGCGAGCAGAAGCAGCTTTTACTGCAGTGTTGCGGGGCAAAGGAAACAGATTTCATCAAATCTGACTCTTGGCAGCTTGCAGGTGGTGACTGTTTGTCCTGGTGCAGCTGAGGAGCTGTAACATGGTGGACACGGTGGGTATGCAGCATCTCTTCCTGCAGGTTCCTCATGTCCAGCAGCAGGAGCACAGGAGAAGCCAGAGGGGTGGACCTGTTGGCCATCACCTGCTCAGCAGGGGACCATCTCAGATGGAATTCAGCCAAGCAGAGCCCTGTAAAGAAAGCATTGGATGACTATGTGATGTTTTGCTTTTTCTGACATCCACATATGGATGTCAATTCTCTCCTTTTGCCTTCTCTCTTGCTGTCTGTAAGAGATAAAAAAAAACCACTTTGCGGACTAAGCCCAAGCTGGGCAATAGTTCCCCACTCTTGGCTGGTTGGGAGCAGACCCCAGGGAAGGAGCAATCCTCAGGGCACTGGGCTTTCTGCTGTGTGAGCTGCAGTGCTGGGGGTGGCCTCCTGTGGGTCAGCTTGGGGAAATGGTGCTATTTTGTTACAGGGGTTTAGGGTGGATTTTTTGGTTAAGCTAATTGTACCTATTTTATTTTGTGCGGCCTCACGGTCACTTGTATTGGTGCAAGCGAACAGATGCAGACACTATTCAGACAAGAGGATGGGGGTGATGGGAGGCTCACACTGCACAAGATGTGCCTGGGAACCCAGATCTTGGTCCTTTCAGTGTCTGGGAGCCTAGTAACTCGGAGGTGGCCACCCGTTCCTCATTTTGTCAGGCATGAGCAACAGAGAAGAGATGAAGGCAATAACAACAGCTGTCAGAATGCAGCCTTTTTAGCGGTATGTTGGAAAGGAAGTTTGGCCTGTGTCCGTCTCAACTGAGAATGCATCAGCGAATCCTGGGAAAGATGAGGAAATGAGTGTGCAGCAGTGTCTGTTCCCTCGTTTGCTGTAAACCATATGTCTGTCTGTAGCATACACAAATACTGAGTAGGTGAATAGGTGACTCAGATGTTCAGTTGGCCAGATATTATGATTACCAGCACTACCCAGTCATGCAGGCTCTGCCAAATAACTTCCAGGCACTTAGCACCTGTGGATGCTGTCTCTGTCAGCATGCCAGAACTGACTGCCATCTGAATAACAGCAGCTCCAGCCCCTTGGTGGTGTCTGCGTGTCTTGCTGAGCCAAGCTTAATGCACACAGGAATTGTTTTACCTACAAATGAAGTAGAGCCACTCTGGTTGGTATTTTCCTGTGTTGCTGCACTACACGACAGTGCAGGCAATGAGAAAGATGCAATTTCTCGTTGAACTGCAGGTAACACAAATGCAATTAGCTGTATTGGTATTTGGCCAGCAAAAATACAGTAACATTCTCGGAAGCCTGAGAGTTAATGATGTTAAATCTTCATGAGTGGCCAATGTCTGTCCTCTCCTACCACTTTCTTTTTGCCTGCCTTAATGTGTAACTTTCTAGCTTTGAATTGTAGGTAATTAAGCTGGTCTCCTCTGTGCGGAAATGTCACACTTACCACCTATAGGCTTCCTATCTTCAGCTTTAAAAGGAATTATTCTTCCTGCAGCTCCTGCTGCTCCTGTGTTCGACTCTTATTAACCTCATGGCCACAAAGAACAGGCTCTCCTGTGTTTTCATTAGATCTGCCTTCTAAAGAGATGCAACCAGAAACCAAAGGAAAATATTCAGGGAAGAGGTTCGACTTCTTTTGCTTGTGGGGTGAGGTGAGGATTTGGAAGGATTCCTTCCAGCTCTCATGGTCCCCTCTGACCTGGTCCTTCTGCTGGATCTGTCACAGCCGTGTTTTCCTGGTTTGTCTCTCAGCAAGGAAGCAATTGCAGATACACACGTTTGCCATCATTCAGTCTCACATTTCAAAGCAACCTTGATTTGATACTGTCATAGAACTGAAGAGTATTTTCACCCAGATGGGGCCCTGGCTCTTGGAAGGCTTTGCAGAATAGCAGTGCACTTTTTCTGTGTGGTTAAATCTTAATTACAGCTTGAGGTCACCCTGTGTGGTGACACTGGACGGCACAGACAGTGCTGGTCTGCAAATCCAGGTTCTGGAGCTGAGCTGGAGAAACTATTACATCCATTTGAGCAAGAGAATCCATCAAAACAGTGCATTACATTATACATTCAGATCCCTTCACCCATTGCAGCACTTTGCTGGTGCTTTGCATTGCTCTGTGCCTGCTCTGCAAGATGTGCAGATGCACCGTGGCGGAGCTGCAAAAGCATTGGATCCACAGCGGATGCCAGCAGGAGACTGATGAAGTGTGGTGACATGGTCAGGTATTCAAACTTGTGCAGTAACTGTACCTTCTGGGTACAGCACAGACACTCCTGGCCTGACCTTTTTGATTTTGAGAAAAGATAAATGTCACTAGGGAGATGAAAGAAAGAAGAGCGTGTGTAAACCGAAGCTGGTTTTGGAGCCACTAGAAGTTGAAGGTTCTTCTTGATGAGTTCACATGAGCAAGATTTTCAGTTCTCTTATGCTGGCTGTAGCCTTTTATGCTTATATTGAGTATTTAATTCATTACCAAATCAGACAGAGACTGTTTGGTAGCTGCTTTGCCCAGATTTTGAAATTATAGTTCAGGGTGCCAGGTGATAAAAAACAGTGCCCAAATTGTTTGGGAAAGAGCCTGTCTGCCCTCACCTCATGGATTTTGTATCTGGAGGGATAGGATCATCCTTTCCTCTGGCAGGGCACGGAGCACAGAAAAGCAAATACTTGGGAGCTGGATGTTCTCTCCTGCCAGCCTGGGCTTCGCGACCAGACGCTGCTGAGAGCTTCAAGACCTCACCTCACCCCCAGGGGAGATTAAACTATAACTGGGTGGGTTGAATTTTCATATAGAGCTTGTTTCCACAATTATTTTTTTCCCTGCAGTTGGAGTGGAGGGAGGTCTGTGGGCTAGGATGTTTGCAAGATCTTGTCCTCTCCACCCCGTAGTGCTGCACCCGTCTTGTAAGGCAGAGGCACAAGGAGCACTGTTTGGTTTCCTGCCTTCTGATGTTAAAAGCTTATTCCCTGGAAAATGTTTTCCCTTCCCTCAGGACCCTCTTCTCATCAATCAAGAACAGGAGTTACAAAGACACACAACTGATTTTTAGATCTTAATATAAACAATTAGCAAGGCTTTGGTATGTACCATGCTCGGGAGCCCTGGCATGTACAGAGATACTGCTTTTCATCACCTATTCCACAAGACAATGAAGTCCCAACTGCCCCTTACAGCAATCTGAGGACACGTGATCATTCTGGTTTCCTTGGAGAATTCAAGAGATGGAGGGCTCCGCCAGTAGGGCACAACTGCCAGAGGCATCCCCAACCTAAAAAGCCTCTCCCACACGCTGAGGGGAGGTGCTGCTCACCTGCCTCCGCCTTTTTCCATGTGATGGAGATGTTTGAGGCACTGTGGGTGTGGGATGTGGTGGAGCCTAGAAGGGTGAGGTGAGCAGGGCAGGCAGGTGACATCCGTGCTGCTGCCATTCTGCACTGCTTGGCATGGCTTCTATGTACTGCTGGTATAGGCGCACAACCAGCCCCAGGTTTCCGATATCTTAATAAAGGTCCTTATAGTGAGGATCTGAGAAGAGAATTTGGTGATCAAGACACTGCCTGTTTTGTTAGGGAGTAAGAAAACAAGGGTGAGGCTATTTTTAGGAACATCATGTCCAGGCAAGTGGATGACAGTCATACTTCACAGCAGAGATTCTGATGCTGAAGTGCAAACGCTGCTGAGCTTGTGCTGCCAGCCTAATGAGCAGAGGAACATGACGAGCCAACTACAGTAAAACAGGGATTGCTGGCATAGTTCACAGCAGATTTGAATGGGAAAGAGGAGATGTGCAGGAGTGGATGGCAGAGAGAGTGCTGCCTTTGTGGGTAAGTCCCCCATATAGCTTTCCCCATAGAGGGCATCAGTGCCGTGAACATGTGGAAGGGGAGGTATGCAGTGACATCCGTTGAGTGGTTTCTGTCGGAAAAGCTGAACCAAAGCTCCAGGCTTGCCTCATTTGAGAGCTGCCTAATCATACCTGGTGGGGAGAGTGCTGGTCCCGTTTCTTTTGCCTGAGCAGCAGCTCTGGAGCTGTCATTGCTTCTGTTCATCTCACTCTGCCAGAGCCAGCCTGTCTGGGGTCAACATTCAATCCTACTCCCACGAGAAGGAAAAGCAGAGTTTTGGAGGCTTGCATTTCATCTCCTTGCAGACTTGCCCCCCACTTTCTCCATCCTTTGCTTTGGATCACAAAAGATAATAAACCCAAAAGAAAAAAAATCAAAACCCCAAAAGCCCACCATACGTGTTTAAATTTAATGCACTCACTCCCCTAATTCAAACTTTGTGAAGACTCTGCAGAAAATCATAGCTGTGTCAGGCAGGGTGAGCCCTCCAAGGTGAGCTCAGCTCTGGAAGCTCTGAGTTGGAGGGACGGCAATATGGTCCTGCCTCCCAAAGGGATATGCTGGTAAATTGCGTGGTAATTGTGTTTGTTATCTGCAGCGTGTCGATTCATTACATTAGGTACAGGTAACAGGCGATTGCAACTTAACCTTGTCATTTAGGATGCAATGCGAGCATTCCCCCTTCCCCTGGCCCTGCTATCAGCACACGTGGCTGCAGGACCCCTCTGCAGCAGGACTGCGTGTGTCTCTGGCCGCTGGGTTTCAGATGGTCTGTTCGGAAATGTGACATGGGCACCCAAAGTATCCAGACTTGGGGAACTGACAGGCAGGCAATGGGAAAGAGCTGTGTGTGAGACCACGTTTATCAAAAGCCTGACATGAAGGGAGGGGTGCAGGTTGAATGTAGCTTAGCCATAAGGGGTTGGTTCTCTGCTGACTACAGGCCAGCAGGCCAGACTTTGGCTCCTTTGAGATGACGGTGAAGAGCCAGCCAGTTTCATATTTAAGCACTTTGATGAATATCCTGATCTGCTGAGTCCCCTTGCTGCTGTCAGATGGGATCCCAAGGCTTGTCAACATGAGTGATTGCAGCGTTATGTCTCTCTCTCTACATATGAGTAAGAGGCCCCATGCTCATTTGGATGAGCTTGGCTGCGCAGCCCCGCCTGAGGTGGTGCTGTGGCCGAGAAGGCAGCCCGAGAAGCCAGGTTGCTGGCTTGGGAGCAGTGAAGCTGTCAAGTGACTCAGCACTCACCCCCCACCACCCTCCCCCCCCCGCCCCGTGGTGGCGAGAGCAGCAGGACAGTGCCTGTGGGGCATCAGGGTTCAGGCAGTTGTCACCAGAGAAGAGCAGGGCTGGTCTTGACCCTTCTCCCTTGACAGCAGCTAATCGGAGGGGACCAGGCAGCGTGGCAATGACACTGACCCCAGAGCAGTTCCTACACCCACGTGGGGATGCGGTGTCACGCCATGGTTCCCGTGAGAGAGTACCATGGTCATCGTTGATGGCTGTTGTGGGCAATAAAGGAGCACATCTTCCCTTGCTGATGGAATGAATGTCATGTATCTTGTGCTGTGAGCCTTTCCTCTCTCCTTCTCTGCTTGCCAAATCTCTTGGGTCGGCGCTATATACAGGATTTGCACTGGTTTTAACTGGGCTAGCTTAGGAACAGAGTTAACTGAACTGCTGGAACAGGTTGGTGGGGTCTCTTGGTTTGGGTTGGGGGAACCCGTGTGGATGTTGCCCGTGCACACCGAACTGGCACCAGAACCTCTTACATCCCAAGCACAATCAGATGAGCAAGGAGTCAAGTAAAATTCAGCAGCCTGATTTAAAAAATGATTTTATTAAACCAGAGCAGTTCCTGTGTGTGGATTGGACCCGAGCTAAAGTGATTGTTAAAGTCACTGTAGTTAAACTCATATAAATTTGAGTGCAGGCAGGCTTTTACGAGTTCATTTGTGTGGATCAATCATACTGTTGATCCCACAGAAGCACTTTGCAGAGCTCAAGAAAGAAGTTAATATGCTAGAAGTCGGTTATGGGCTGGTATTCAAAGGGCTCGCATGTTGGTGAAGGCCATGTCCAGGCACGCGGGGTGGGACACTGCCATTTTTACCATCGCAGGGGCACTCAGATCTCCATCTAACCAGCCTTTCAACATCAGCTGCTGTCCATGCTGAGGTGTTAGCCCTGTCCCATCTGTAGCTGAAAGAGATTCAGACGGGTATTTTTTCCACAAGCTGTGACACTGCTGGGGCATTGGGATAATTCTCCTTTGTAGGGGTGAGATCCAAGACGTTCAAAGCCAGTAGCACACCTGACAGCTTTCTCAAGCTCAAAATAATAAGGACAGTTTGCGTACCAACTCCAAAATACCAACCTTTCCCTAAAGGAGGCTCCAGCGGGAGTGCGAACGAGGCTGCAGCTCATCTTTAATAATGCTACTTTTAAAAATAAATCATGTTTTATGGATCTAAACTTAGCCTCTCCAGATAAGCGAGTCCCAGGGCCGCTGGTGATTAATATGCAGCGCTGGAGCGGGGCCCAGCGGGGCCCTGATTAATAGCGATGACATCATGACTTTTAAACATTCAGTTAATGCCGGCCCTGGTGACAAATGGGGCCGCGTGGCATTGCTTCCTGTGGCATTTGCGTCGCCGCAGCGAGGGCTGGGAGCAGCACCCTCTCGCCTCCCCAGGGCTGGGCAGCGGGAGCCTGCGGCTGCCTGCCAGGATGACCTGCACCGGGGCCGGGAGCCGTGGGGCTGGGAGCTGTGGGGCTGGGAGCTGTGGGGCTGGGAGCTGTGGGGCTGGGAGCCGTGGGGCTGGGAGCTGTGCCCCAGGGGCCGGCACTGTGCCGGTGCCCCCCTCCTCCTGCAGCGGCTTACATGAGTCCCTGGAGGGAGAGACAGGTGCGCCAGGGCTTTTTAGGCACTTATCCACCTGCAGCTTGCTCTGCTACCCCTCTCATCAGGGAGCTGCTTATGCTGGGGGCCACGCAAAGGCTCCTGCTCCTTGTTGCAGTCCCTGAGCCTTAGGGGGCTGGTACCCCATGCCCCTGGCACAGCACGTGCCCCTGGCTGGTGTCAATCCTGGGTCCATGCCCTGCTGGGCATCATCAGGCGACAGCTTTGCTTCAGCCACTGCCTCTTGCCTTCAGCCCCTGGAATTAATTAATTCGTGTGGGTGCTCGCTGTGCTGCCAGGAGGAAGGAGCGCCGCGGTGCTGTACCATTTCACGCTGTGCAGTTTTGTGACCTCCAGGTCTTCAGTGCCTACGGTCGAGCTCCCGTGCCGTGGGGCAGCACGCTGCAGTACCCCACGCCGTGGGGCAGCCATGCCTGGCAGCTCCCCAGGTTCGCTCCGTGCCTGCAGGCTGCAAGCTGATGAGCAACCTGTTTGCCTCCATTGCCCTCTGCTGCTTTCCTGGCATCTTAGAGGCAGGAGGCTTGAACCGGAGTGCTGGCCTTGACCTCCAGGGATGCTCTGGAAAGTTCTGGCCACATTGGTGTCTGGTTATTAGGGCTTGGGATCTGTTTCCACTTCTTTTTGCAGGGCTTGAGCTTGACCAGTCCGGTGTATGGGGAGCAATCTAGTAGACCAGACTGCTAAAGCTTGAGCATCCTGCTGAGCAGGTTTCTCAGCTGTAAGATTTTGCTGAGATTTTCTTTGGCCTGGTTTCGAGGTAAATTCTCCTCCACCATCCCACCAGCACCAGCGAGAAGGAGGTTGGTTGAAACGCTCTGCCTGTGTGTCCAAATCATAAACCCCCGTGAATCCAGGTTGCATTTTAGCATCCAAAAATAACCGCAGGAGGGTCCTGTACAGTTTGGGTTTTGTAACACCAGTTCTCCTTTGCAGTGATCTCAATGCCACACTAATGTGTAGCTTGAGGACCAAATACATGAGCAGCTGTGAACTGGCAAACATCCACGGGAGGCTCACTGGTTGTGCTGGGATAAGGGGCTTTTCCAGGCACTGCCCCATGGCATCACGGTCATTAACAGTTCCACGAAAAGCTGGTGGTTGGAGACTGTTGTATTAAAGTTATATTTGGCCTTTTGCTGTCTCTTTGAGCCTTCCTGTATAAAATGACTGTGGTGTGTTTTTAAGAGCTTTTATTGTTGAGTAACCAGGTTGCTTTGGGCTTGCTCAGTGTGTGGGGAGGTTTGGGTTTTTTTTTTTTATCCCTAAACCCCTCCCTCTGAAATCTGAGACGTCTAACTAGTGCTGTGCAGTACAGAGCCTATTTTATGATCTTAAAGGTCTGAGAATATAAAAAGTGTTATAAATATATAACCTCTGAGCTACCGAGCATCAGCCCGGGAGATGTGCCCCCTCCCCTTTGGCATGACTAGGAGAATGCAGACACGCTCCCTGTCAGAGAAATCTTTGCTTGGTGGCATCATCTGCTCTGCAATGCTTCACCCTTGCAGCAAATCCTCTCACCCCTTCTCCAATCAGTCTTGTTCTTTGCACTTTCAAAGTCTTTGCCACCCCACCTTTAATGTGTGCTCCTCATGCAGTGATAAAGCGCGCCTTGGAGTGAAGGCAGCGTGGATGGCATCAGGGGCATCTATTTTTGTGTCGCAGCCACGGACTCTTGGTTTCTCTGTGCTTCAGCTTGCTCCTCAGCGTCAGGAACAAATTGGTATTTGTCATAAGGATCTTTTGATCCTTGAAGAAAATGAAGGGCCATTTAACATTTTTAGAGTAATAATAATAATGGAGGAAAAGGGACGTATTCTGGTATCTGAGAACAGCAGGTATTTGTTTAAAAGCGTACTTTAGAATAATAGCAAAAGGGACCTTTAATCTCAGAATTTCAAGGCACCTTGTAAACTATAAACATCGATTCTCCTTCTTCTTGTTATTCCTTGTGGGCATTTTACCGCTATAAAATAGAGCAAGGTTCCAACCCTGATGATCTTGCAGCAAGAACAAATGAGTATTAGAGAGAGCTGAGGCTAAGCGCAAGCAGGGTTTGGGTGGCAGACACCACCAGGGAGGGTGCTGGGAATGGGTGGTTTATGGTCAGGATATCTCACCCATGGGGACATGCATTCTGGGCAAGTCAGCCTCATGGACACCTGTGAGAAAGGAATTTATCCTGCCCTGGGGAAGCTGAGTAGTGGGGCATGTAAATGAGATTGGTCACTCGGTAAATTTCTCTTTGGGAAAATGTAGCTTTTAACCTGACAAGGAGGTGAGTGGGTGAGTGTTGTTGGATTGCGGAGGGGACAAGCAGCAGCCAGGGGAGTTCTCTTTTGGCTCCAAAAGCTAAAGATTCGCTACTAGAAGCCAAAGGAAGGGGTTCTAGGTTTGCCTGTGTGTGTATCTGCTGTGTCACCTTCAAACTGATAACGTTATGCCTCCTTTTTTTCTTTTTTCTTTTCTTTTTTCTTTTTTTTTTTTCCACTTTCTCTAAAGTAAGCACTGAAAACCAATTCTCAGTTGATCTGAAATTTTGGGTTCCTTTGTTTCTCTGCATTTCTATTGGATTACGTCCCTGACATTATTGCCAAGAAGTTAAATAATACACCCAGAGATGGCGGAAACTGAATAATGCAGCTCTGCAGCTTATAGCTTTTCTAGTGCTTTGCCAGAGAGCTTTTTGAGTTGAAAATTGTGACTGGCAGGCAAATTTAGACAAAAATGTTTGGGAAATTATTTTTTTCTCTTTTCTTTTTTTTCATCTGATAAGGACCAAAATATACTGCTGAAAGCTGTAATATTCACAGCAAAGTAACGACAGAGATTCAGAAAAAGCAAATGCAGATAAGTAGGAAACTTGTTTGCTTAACAAGCACCTGTGGTTGCTGGTCGTGGGTTATTAAAAAAGCAGGGGCTGTGCCACTCCATAGCAAAGGAACTGGACACGCCTGACTTCAAAAGATCAAATGAGAAAAGGAAATTCAGACTGAGCTGTAGGGCTGATGGAGGGCTCCCCCAGCAGCTATGGAAAGGGTGGACGGAGTTCTATTGTCACATATCTGTATCAAATCATATGTATGGTCACATATGACCAAATCAAACTTGCCAGATCCAACGCCAACCCCTTGCACACCGCTGGCAAGTTCTGCGGCTTTCGCCCAGTTTCCTCCTCTCTGCAGCACCCCGCGTTGTTGTATACGCTACAGTCTGGGCTTAGCTTGTCTGCTTTGACTTGTCCTCTCTCTGTCCTGGGATGGTAGGTAGAGTCAAGGGTAATTGAGTTGGACCTTGTGTGCCTCAGGTGTGACAGCCTGGATGGTCTCCTCACCCTGTTCATCACCCGTGGGTTCCCTCTTTACCACCTGCTGCACCATCCCAAAGCTTGTTCAGGAAATTACTGGCCAAGCCTCAGTCAGCTGAACTCTTCCTCCCTCTCTTGCCTATGGGAAGAGAAAGAGCTAATGAAACCCCTCCAAAACAAACCAAACAAAAGCCGTTGTTTTGTGTCCAGGCCTTGCTGAGTAATAATGTTCTGCCTTTAACCACCCACTCGTGCCTCTGCTTATCCCTCTGCTTGTTCATGACCTTCACTCATTGTATCCTGTTGAATTGAGCTTGTATATTCCTGACACACAGGAGCTGCATCTTCATTCATTTGCGGTAAATGCCTAAGACACTCAGGGCACTTGAAATTAAATAATCAGCCGTGAAACAAAAGACCCCAAATGAGCACGCAGGCACATTGTCTGTTTTATTTGCGGATAAGTTCTGTCTAAAAGCCAACGATGTGTGATGTTCTTGCTGCTTTTTTAGTTTAAGGCAGATGTTATATACATTGTTAGAAGCCATATCATTGCAGTCCATGATGCAATGAGAGCAGCAAGCAAGAGGTGAGGAGCTGGGATATCTTCTGCTTTTTTAGTTGAGGCTGCAGGGAAGGGAGGAGTGTGAAGTGAGGGCTCTGCACTCAGGCAAAATGTCCTGGGATTTTGTACCTTTTGAGGCTGGGTGTTTATGACAGGTTGCAGGTGGTAGGTGCGTAGGAGGGAGGGAGGGATAGAAATAAAGGTTTTAGTGCTCTGTCTTGGATCCATGGGGCAGGGGTCAGGGGGGATGTGATGTGTGCTGGGCTCTGCAGGGTGGTGTGTCTGTGCTGGAGGTGAGAGAAGAGTCTGTGGGTGCTGGATGCTCTGAGAAGCCAGTATTTTATTAACACGAGCGTTGTAAAGCATGAAAAACTGTGACACATAGAGGCATATATTTGCACCCACGATAGAGTCAAAAGGGCCTTACATCCCAGAAGAATCCCCTTTCTCTTTTCTTCCTTTGCATTTTTTGGGAAAAGCCCTGGGAAGATGCATTTGCTATCCCTGATGAAGAAAAGCCACGTGAGAACAGTCCCATGCAGCACCCTGAGCACGGGTGGGACATCTTCAAGAGGGAAATGTGTAGCGGCACAGTGAATTCTTCCCATTTTATTTCTCTTCTTGGGAGCAGATAAATGCATTTGATTTAAAATTTTGAAAAGACAGAAAGTATTTTGTGTTTGCATGCATGCACCTAAATCTCCCCTTGGATCACTGTAAGCGGCTGCTAGGCGTGTGCAGCTGGAAGATAACACGCTCATCTCCTCCGCCGAGGGCAGGCAGCAGCAGCCGGGCCGGCAAGCCCAGGTTATCTGTTACCAGCACGCCGCTTGCTGTGTCTCTCGTCTCCTCCTGCCTAGCTCCAGCCAATTCCATGTAAAACCCACCACGCAGGAACTCACGGTTGTAATTTAGTCCCTCAGCCCCCCTGATGCTGGTGGGTTTGGCTGTGGAGCAGGGGGGCAGTGGGCAGAATGAATTAACCAAGCCAAATTGGTGTCTGGCAGCATCTGGCAGTCCCCAGAAAAGTCCTGGTTTGTATGGAGCAGCTCGCAGGTTGCTGGTTACCTGCCAGAAATGGTAGCCATGGGTTGTTCTTCCTTTTCCTTCTTTGCCACTCCTGAAAGATTTGTGGAAGCCCTTGAGGAGGTCTGTGAGCGTGGCCCAGGATGCTCAGTGCATCAGGGTGATACACCTGGACAGAAACCACAGCTGGGCAGGGGAAACTTGGAGACCCGTGTTTGTGTTTATCTGCGTGAGGTTAGCTGGCACTGCTTCTGGGCTAATTGTCAATTATTATTTGAATAACAAAGGGGTTTGGTAAATCACAGCCACTTCCTCATGTTGCAGGCTATTCAGGTTGTTACTGCATGGAGTAACACCTTGCCAAGCGGAGAAGTGGTCGATGTGCTTCAGGTACAGTCTTAGCACAGTCACCTCTCCCCGCAGAAATTATAAGTGCAGTGCCCAATAAAACATCCATAAATGGAAAGCAGGTTGGAGCTTCACTCCCTCAAAAAAGACCAGAAAGTTTTTATGTGGATAGGGAGCAGGAAAGCCGCTCCTCCTACATGCTGTCTGTAGAGTAAAGAGGGCTTTTTGTTGAAATTGCCGAGAAATGGGAGTTGTCCATGTAAACCCCTCAGGCAGCCTTGGAAATCTGAACTGGAGGCTCCAAAGATGTCGATTTATTCTTTTTGTCAGCATTTTATGTGTGGTTTCATTCTTTTTTTAAAGAAAGGAAAAAGTAGGGAGTAAGAAAGAGAAAGGAAGGAAGGAGGGAAAAGAAAAGAAGGAAGGAAAAGGAAATAGGGAGAAGGAAAGGAGGAAGAAAGAGAAAGAAATAAAGAACGAGGAAGGAAGAAGTAAGGAAAGAGCAAACTACACGAGGAGAACATTAAGGTTTGATAAGGTACAGATGAGATGTGGAGCTGAGGAGCCTTGCCTCACTCGTCCTGTGTGTTGCATAAGTTATAAAGAAAAGTGAGTGACATAATATATCTTGTTATTTAAGGAATAAGATGAAGGCTGTGCCATGTAGTTCTTGCATTTCCTTACATTAATGTACTTTGCAGCTATCATATTTTCAGAGTATTCATTTAGTGGTGGGGTTGTTTTTTGGTTTTTGTTTTTCTTTTTTAATGAATTTTACTGGGTGGGTCCTGTCTTAGTAAAGATTTTCTGTATTCCGTAACTTTCTGTGAAAACCGCTGCATAATCCCGAATTTCAGCAAAGCAGAGCCCTGAGATGACGAATGAATTATGGAACAGTTGAGTTTGGAAGGGACCTCTGGAGATGATGTAGCCTGACCCCATTGCTCAAGCAGGGTCAGCTGGAGCAGGTGGCCCAGGACCGCATCCAGTTGGGTTTTGAGCATCTCCACAGATGGAGACTCCACAACCTGTCCAGGCAACCTGTTCCGGTGTTTGACCACCCTCATAGTTTGGAAGTGCTTTCCTATGTCAGGTAGAAATTCTTGGGGTTTAGTTTGTGTTTTTAATGAAGGAGGCACTGCTGCAGGGCCCCACCTTCCCGATTCTTTGTGGAAGAAATAGCAGTATCCTTGAAATGGAAGGTGGGAAGACAACCCAGAAGAATTCCTCTACACACTTATTTTAGCTTAGAAAAGTGATGGGAGAGACCATCTGGAGAAAGCGGGAACTAATCTGAATGAGTAGAATATGGCTTCATCTGACAAAGTTAGATCCACAGTTAGCTTTTAAGTGTCTTAAAGCTTGTGATGTAATCAGAGCTTTGTGTTTCATTTGTGATGAAGACAAACAGGTGCCAGCTGTAAAATTTATTCCTGGATCTGGACTCAAGAGTTTTTATCCCCCACAACTTTTCAGAAGTTTTGATTTAGATTTTATTTCTGTTTTCCCCCTTTCCCTCTCTGGCCAAGATGAAACAGCTGAGCCTTGATTTGAAGTCCATGAGAAATCTGCAAAGGAGGGGGTGGATATGCATCCCTCCTAGGACTGGCATCTCACTGCATGCCCTGGGGTTACACCAAGCGTTGCACCAGGGTTCCTCAGTTTCCTGGGGCTGCTGGTAAAAATTACCAGATTGAGGACATGAAGCAAAATGTCATCATGGCCCAAGATGACCCGAAGAGCTGGTGCTCGAGAGAAAATACTGCAGCCCTGGTTCCTGGACATGCACAGTGGCATCTGCAGGGAAGCATCCACAGGTGTCACCTCTCTCTCTCCTGTGGTTTCACAGCTCAGAGACTAATCCTGCGAGTTGATAGGCACCTCTTGAAGGATGATGAGGATCTTCAGCTGCCCACTCAGTGCAGCGTGGAGGGGAATCTACCCTGGCAGGGATCACCGGGGTGGATGCCGCTCAGGAGGAACTGCTGGGCTTTGGTGCAGGGAAGGATCCGGGCCCCTTGAGACCTTGTTCAAACTGAGCCTTTAAGCAGGATGATTGCCCATCAATAAGGAAGATACCATAGAGCACCACCGCCTGGTTCTTGACAGTGTGATGGGATATTCATGACAGTATAATAGGATTTTGGTGAAATGCGATATTTTATTCTCGTTACTGGAATACAGCAGGGGCCCTTTAAGTCAGAAAAATTGATTTTAGAATAGGGTTTGTTAGAACCTTTCAGTCCCACAATCGATGTAAATGGGCAAATATCATTCTCTTTAAATCCAGTTTCCTGAGGCACAGCTGTGCCGGACACACATCGGAGAAGCAGGGAGAACACCCCTGTGCACCATTAAAGCGGAGAAAACCAGACGAATTCTTCATGCACAGGATGACCTCTGAGGGGAAGGCTGAGAGAGCCGGGCGTGCGTGGGCTAAATTACACCTTCACCCCTGGTGTAATGCCATTGAAATCTGGAGAAGGAGGGCAGATGCGAGCCCTGCCTGCTGGTACATGAAGGAGTGTGTTGCAAAGAGGAGAGACCAATTATTCTTGCCAGCCAACAGGGGAAGTGCAGGGACTATTTAGGTCAAGCATTAGGACAGAATTTCTAGTGGGGGAGTTATTAAGGCAAGGCAGGCATTGGAAAACCAGCCCCGCACTTGTAGACTGGGAAACAGATGAATGTTGTTTGTCTGGAAGAGCAACTAACTGGGGATGTTGGGGCGTGAAGCTGAAGTCCTGGCCCTGGCTCTGACACCGAGTCACAGCGGTCCTGGGAAGGTTAGGATTTGCAGTGCCTGCAGGCAAATCTAAGCTGCCTGAAGGCTAAATAGGTCTGCTACCAAGTAACAGACATAGATGTGTAAAGACATGAGCAAGATGTTGGTAGCTACTCAGCCACTGGCTCGCCAAACTGCTAGGTCAAGGAGCACCTGCCCTGATTTGGGGTTGTCGCCACTGAAAAGATACTTGTCCGTCTGCGTTGCTGGGCAAAAGGTATTTATTTCTCTGTGCACTGAAAGCTAGATGGAAATTGTAAAAATGCCAAAAAAATATATCTTTGGGAGCGTTCTAAGTGATTGAAAAACAGTTTTTCATCTCTGGAAAATCTTAAGATTTCAAAATTTATGTCACCTGACCTGAGAAAAGGTGGTGAGGAAAGTTATAATATTGGAAACATTCATAAAGAGTCTAAAAACGTTTTGCTTCAACCTTACCGAAGCATGTTACTTCCCCTTTGTATTATATTCACACAATGCAAAAGCAACTTTTTTTCAGCCTTATCCAAATGAGATGCTGTCATGAAAATTTTCCTTGAAGATTTCAGCACAATTGATATTTTCCTGCAAAACGTGATGTTCCTGTTCAACTTGAATTTTCTCCCAGAAAATGTTCCTTTCAAAAATCATGGGCCAATACTAATTACCGTTATGGAGCTGCTGTTGTTGCAGCAGATACTTTTAAACACAGACAGTGAGAACGTGGGTTTGTAGCCTGTACCTCATGACACCAAAGGACGTAGCACAAACACCCCTTAGCTGCGACAGAGCTGAATTTGGGATATTTTATTTCCTCAGCTGACAGTTGTAACTAGTGCAGCCTTATCTCTTAATCGCACGACAAGACTATACCTGCTTCCGTAACTGCGATGCCAAGAGCTGAGCACCACGGCGCACAGGCTTGCTTACCAGCCTGTCTCCAGCACCGTGGCAGAGAAGGATGCTAAGGTTTCCTCGGAGGGCCCTGTGAGTACCTGTTTCAGATGTCTCCCCAGAGTCAGCTTTCTTGCTGTTGAGGTTGTTTGTGGTTTCTGTCATACATACGAAGCTCTTTCTCTTGGAAGTGTAGCCCACTATGGAAGCGAGTACCAACTCTTACTCCTGGCAGGAGCTCAGACCGGGGACCCCAAGGTCTGTGATTTCAAGCCAGGCTGATGACACAGCCTAGACACCCCAAAGCTTTCCTTTGTTGGGTGCCTGTGAAGATCAGTAGATAGTCTAAATGTACCTTGCCATACACACACACACACACACTTTTTTCCCCTCCATCCCAACCCTTAGACGGTTGTGTCCCTGGATTTCTGTTCTCAGTATACAAGCAGTGTCTCTTGCTGCTCAATAAACCATGTCACAACAAAATGAGCTCTCGCCTTCTCTCCCCCTCCCTCACACATGGACAAGTTACACAGTTGTAATGTTACAAGCACACGGACATTACACAGCTGCAATCCCTGTGAACGGGTCAGCTTGGACGTTGTTCAAAGGGGACACTTAGGCGGAGCCTGATTTATGTTTTTTGAATTTTGAATTGCAGTCGCTGGGCTTGAAAATCAAAGACTGACCTTAATGCCAGCTGTGCAACTGCAGGGTGCATGGGTCAGCGACTGGGAGCCTGGTGGAAAACTTCAGAGACAAATTTATTTGGATACAGGTGGGCAGGAAGGCTGCATCATTTGAGGAGGTGTGACCCTGGCGTTAGGGTCACTGACAGAGGTGCTCTGTAGGTAGCTTTGCGCCCTCATTAGTCTGTGCTAGGGCATGGCTGTGCGCTTGGTGTTGACAGTGCCGTGTCCCTGGAGCCACCTGGGAGATGCCATGATGTGGAAAGTGGAAGCAAACACAGGACCCAGGGAGTCGGCTACAAAGCGAGGCAGTTTCCACCCCTGCTGGATTCTGCTTTCCCTGGGTGCATGGGCAGCGAAAGTGGGATCTAGCACGGACTGCAGAGATGGAGAAGGCCTAGGAAATCCATCCAGTCCCTCTCCAGGCAGGTGCAGTGCTTTTATTTGAGCATCACACTGTTAGGATTTCCTGAGGTGATATTAAGTGGATTCATGGTCACAGCTGAGCCTGACACCACAGCAAGCCCCAGCATGTTGTGGTGCCATTATTTGGTCTAATGAGGGGAATAAATACACCTGGAAGTAGGGAATCCTCTCTCGTCCTGGGGATTTGGCTGGATGGATGTGAAACGTTATCAGCCTGGTGCCACATAGGAGATGGAGGGTGATTTTTAGTCCCTTCAGTGGATGGTAAGTGATACTTGAGCCCTGTTGCCTCCCAGTTGCCTCCATCCTTCATTACCCTCCCATCTCCTCCCACTGCCCCCTCCCTGTATTGCCACCCACTCTTGTAATAGCTACCGCACCAGCATACCACCACTGCAATAACAAACACCGCCTTGTTTCAGCATGATGAATGAAGAGTTTTAATGAAACTGGCCTAAGCCGTCCCTGGCAAGCTGCCTGGTTTTTGTTTGTTTTAAGCAGGGGTGATCCATCACCCTCTCGACTTCTCTCCATCGCAGCATCCCCAATCAATGCACTGCGCCAGCCTCCCCCCTGTATCCCTCGCCAGCAACCCGGTCCCTGGCTTCCCGCAGTTACCTCGTCTGTGACCCCGACCCTCTTCCAGGTTTGCTCCCCACAACGCAGACCTTGGTGGGGCATCTCTCCTTTGGCCAGCAGCCCTGGCCGTGGGTTCGCAGGGTGCTCAGGGCCGTACCCATGGGGGGATCATCTCTCTCTGCTCATCTCCCAGTTGACAGTGTTTGCGCACGCACAGACGTGCATATTGCTCGCTAATAGTAGGGTGGAATATCTGGTGGGTATTAATTACCCTTGCAGCCTGCTCTTTCATTAGGGTCTGCTGCCTCTCCTGGGACAGGCTGTAAATCAAAGTGTGACATGTTGCTTTCAGAAGGGGCAACTATAAGCAAGCAAGCTCTGAAGAGGGGAAAAATAAAGCAGAGCTCCACCCAACCTCTTGCGGGGAGGGAAGGGAAAGGAAAATAAGTGTGGGGGGGAAACCAATCTCAAAAGTAGGAGACACTTTAATCAAGTGAGCGGGTGCCAGTCCCCAGCTCAGCACACTGGAGGCGCTTGGGAAGGAGGGTGAGAGAGGTCCCTGTATGCATTGCTCTGTCTTCTCATGCAGTTTTTCATTATTACAGGGCAGGGAGAAAGAACTATGTCGTTCTTTTTCGTCTTTGAAGGAATTAAGCTGACGGGTGTATGTGCAAGCGGTGGAATGAGGCAGGACAGAGGAAGGGAGCAAGGCAGCTCAAATACAGAGCTCAGTGTAGCATCAAATGTGGGGCTTCTGGAGGAAAGAGTGAGAGAGCAGTGCCAGCGTAACTCGCGTTTCTAACCTTTCTCCAGCTGTCCTTAGTACTTAATGTTTTTCAGAGCAGCTTGATGAGCTGTGCTGAGTAAGTGCCATTTTTAAGCATTTGTCCAAATGTTTGACAATTTTTTCCTGAGAGAATTACCTGCTGAAGTTCATTTCTGTCTGAGAAGTACCTGGGGAAGGGAATTTGGTTTCTCTAAGTGCATGACGAAGCAAAATATGGAGTGCATGAGGCAAACAGCAGAATCCATGAGAGTTAGCAGAGTGCGTCTGAAGAAACTTGTTAACCAGAATATTCAAAGTGAAATCTGGAAAAGCTTCTGGATAAAAGTGTGTGGGGGTGTTTTCATCTACAAAAGCTGTTCTACATGGGCAGATTCTTGTAGCTTTCGTAAGCACAATGAACAACAAAATCTGGAGCACCATTGCTCTTAGTGTTAAGTCGTGTTTTGGGAATGGGGAGGTGACATGTGCTGTCCTTGCTGTTTACTACGCCTGATATTTTTGTTGAAGGAGTTTCAGAGCAGAATCAAGACCTTGCAAGTGCCATGAAGGGATTTATATTTCTTTCCTGCCTTTGATGCCAAATTGCTTTACAACCTCTTCTGGTACAGAGCGTTAGGAATGCAGCTTTCTCTGTGCAAGGCTATATCCAGGTTTGCAGTTCAAAATCAGATAGGAAGGGATACTGTTGGACCAAGGCTGTGGAGGAGAAGTACTCTTTTTAAAAAATGTCTTGAAATCTCTAACGTTTCAGAACAACAGATCAAACATTTGTCTAAAACCTTTGCATGGACAGCTGATGGGAATGCAAACTGTTGCACAGGGGTATCCATTCCAAATCTGCACATTTCCATCCTTGCTGCTTTATAGCTTTCCAAGCTTTAGCTCGTTATGAAGGAAGAAAATTTTTCTTCTTTTCTTACCTGCTTATTATCTCGTCCCATGATGATAAAGCCTGCTGGGGGGTTGAGGTAACCTTGGGAGCCCTATAGGGACATATAGATTTTCTTCTTTTGCCCTTTCAGTTAGGAAAAACTGGCTGCACCTTGTTAAATACATTCAAAATCCCACAAGGTTTATCCAAGCTCATTCCTTTAATCCCAGGGTTTGTTCATACAAAGAAATTGTATCCTGTACAGCTTGCTAACGAAAATGGACTCATTTTCTTATAGGAGCCTGACAGCAGATGGAGTCTTTGTAGGAGTGCTGGAATGTCTTTTTCTGTTTGTGACCATTTCTTTTCACCTCTGTTCACTTGCTGTGAAAATAACAGATGACCTTGAAGAGTACTGTATGGTCCTACATCCCACCACTGTTAGACCTTTGAAATTAGGGTACCCCTCAAATCTACACACCTCTTTTACTACCTCCTCCTCCTCCTGAATCTTGGTCAATTTTTTTTGAAAAGAGAGCTTAAAGTAAATGTACCAAGATACCTCATTACCAGGAGTACAAGCAGGGATTCAGTTAGTTGACTGCTGTATTCACAGAGAGATAGAAAAAGCATATGGAGCCTGGGCTATCTAATCTAATCTCACTGTGTCTATATAATCTGGGTAAATGGCTAATCTATCAGAAAGAGATAATAATATTTAAGGCTGCAACCCGGTTCCATTAGCAAAATTGATGTGCCCTGATTCCTATTGGGTTTACTTTGAAAGCAAAAGGGAATTTCTTTCAGTATAGCTCAAAGAAAATTAGTCAAAGTGTTTTTTTTAGTTACAAGGCGTTAACAAATTAACCCAGATTTGAAATTTTGGCTCCTAACTATCATTTGTTTTCTCATCTTCTAGCTAAACATAGCTTTATCACTGTCCTGTGTTCCAGATTTGCATACGGTGAAAGTCTCTTGAGAATTCACTGCTGGATGTATTAGTGGAAAATAGGTTGTAAATCAGCAGAATCATTAACTCTTGTTTTATGTAAGAGCAGTGATTCCTCGGTACTCTGGAAAGAGGTGTTTGGCTACCTATTAGCCCCTCATAATCCAAAGAAAATATAAACAGTCATTTTTCAAGATGCCTGGAAAGGAGGTTTTCATTTACTCAGATCCCTCTGAGTGTTTGCTGTCCTGGTGGTGGTGGCAGCAAAGTAGCCCAGATTTTTTTTTATCTTTTATGAAAAACTCTAGCGTTCACCTTTAACACTGCAGACTTGGCATGAGGAGGTTCATGAGCATGGGAAGGGAGAAGAGTGCTTGCGACTGACTTGCAGCGTGTTTTTTGGGAGTTTGGTTTGCTCATACAGCTTGCTACGAAAGAAAACAGCTTCATGGCTTGTTGATTCCCTCTCGTCTATGCTGTTGTTTTTGAGGCATAAGCTACAAAGTGATCTGGTTGAAGGAAGATGGGGCTTTAAATCAGCCCAGGTTTTGGACTAGTGCTTCTAAGCAGTCCTCTGAGCATCCTCTATCAGGGGAGCCAGGGATGTTTAAATTATGGCTGGCTCCTGTCTGGCTTCTTATGAACTATCCTGCCACACAACATGGGCACGGCAATGTAATGCTCTGACAACTCCCTTTTTTGCACTTACCAACCCTTTTCCTTATCTAATCAATGTCTTCCCAGCAGATCAGGGAGGAGAGTCCATACAGTGCCAGGGTGAGCATCTCTGCCTGGGCTGTGCCCTAGGACAGGTTCTCCTTATGGCTCTGCTGCAGCTACAGAGCAGATTGCCAGGATCGGAGCTGAATCTCACTGATTGCAACAGATTTGATGGGACCAGCTGCATCATCAATTCTGGTCTCTTTAAATCATGCAATATACTTAATTTAGAAAGATCCACAGAAAAAAAATTGAACAACTAATCCAAAGATCCTTAGGCAGACCACAAAACACACTCGTAGTGCCCCAGAGGAAGGGCAGATTTTTTTTTTTTTTTCCCCTTCTATGCAAAACAGCAGTTAGTAAGCTCTGCTATGTAATGAAGAATTACTTGAAAGATGTTGGGCTATCTGCCAGGGTAAATGGTGGAGCAGTACCTGCTGTTGGCTGTGGGCGGGTGTGATGGTGAAACCTCAGCAGATGAGGGTTTGATTTGAACAAACAGCAGCTTTTAGCTACAGGGCTCTGGTCTGCAGAATGGTACATGTAGAAATTCCCTGTTTTCTGGGGGAATATACAATATAATATTTTATGGATATCCATTTACTCTAGAAGATTTATAACCTTGAAGGAGTTTGATTATTTACCTTTGGACCACAGGTAGAAATGCTTGGCTGATTCTGTATCTCTTCCCACCAAAACGTTTGGTCAGTGCCTCGTGAATGATAAGAAAAGGGGTTTGTCTTGCTAGGAGCAGTTAGCTGTCAGCTAGGTGTAGGGGTCTGCACCCAGGGGTGCCGAGTGTCTCATAACTCCAGCTTGGCTTGGTCTGCAACACTGCTAAGACAGGATGCAAAGGCTGAGTGTGAGACAGACCATAGTACTGTGAAGACGCGATTTCATGTTTGTGAAGGGTTGGGCAGGCACTTAAACTGGTCATGTGTAGCTCAGGCAGTGAGCTGGTGCTCTTCCTCTGTGCCTCCTGGCTCCTGCCGTCTTCCTTGACTTATTCAAAAAAGCAGCTGGTCTAAGCTGCTCTTCCAAACTCAGAACATATTCAGTACCCAAAGGGGATGGGGGCTGTGCTGTCAGAATTTCTGTTGTTTTTCTAACTTCAGCATTGCGATGTTTATGGAAGCAAGGAGCTGAAAGCAAAGGCCGGGGTTGGATACCACTAGTCAGGAGCTATATGAAGCCCCTTCAAACCAGTGGATCTCTGTTTTGACCAGCATCCATCCCAGGGCTCCCCTCACCATCTCCTCCTGTATGGCACCTGACCGCATTCCTGGCTTTGCTGCACAGCTGTGCCCATGCCTCTCCTGTCTCCCACAGATTCCCTGGCTTTTCAAGGGTTGGACTTTCCTTTTCAGGGATGCATGGAGATGACCCTTTTTCCATGCAGATGACTGCAGACTCCACATCCCATTCCCTGCTGCCCTGAGCCTCAAAGCTGTGGGAATAACTACTGGAGAGTATAGTGGAGCAGAAATTGCTCCAATTATATTGAAAGCTCCAGTAGTTTGAACATGCATCCTAGGAACTATGGAGGGATCTCTAAGTTGCTTTCCTGCTTCTATCTTCCTTTCCTTCATTCCCTCCTGTTTCCACCCTATCCCATATGGTATCTGTCAGCTACTGTACTCCTACCCCCAGAACTCTTAATAAGGCGGAGATAAAAGGGCGGAGATAAAAGTGTTCCTTTATTAATAATTGTGAAAAATGTTTTGTGTGGAGTTCAGAACTGGGAAAGTAAAAGAAAGACAGTAATTAGGTTGTTTCTGTATCTCTGCTCACTGAGGCATTTTGGATGCAGGGAGAAAATTCTTGACAGATTTTCTTTTCTTTTCATTCCCCCCTTCCACCTCCCTTTCCTTCTTTTCTTTTGAAGTATCATGCAAAGTTCTTGGGTTTGGGTTTTCTTTTTCTTTTTTTTTTTTAATGATAAATTCTATAATCCGTGTACATATTTTTTTTCCTTCCCTCTGACTTGTCAGAGATATCAGCTCACAAACATATCCCTTTGTTTGCCTGTTTTCCTAGGCAGTTCTACATTTGGTCTCCTGGAAGGAAGTAAACATGCCAATTTTCCGTTGACTAGCAATGTTTAAGAAGAAGGGGTGATTTCATTAGCGGGGTCCAGAAAACCATTTTTTCACCAACTTTGTTTGTCCCTTTGTGGAGGACAAAGGAAGAAAATTTAATATTCCTCATTTGTCATATTCATCATATTCATCATAGGATACATTCTTGTATCCTATACTAACACATGCTAGAAGGACAAGGCAAATAGTTTTCATCTGGTGCTGTGCTCCAGTTCTCCCCAGAGGAGCCGTGCTCTCTCCCTCACCCAAATGCATGCCAACTTCCTCCATGGAAAGGAATTCTCTAGTAGGATATACACGACCAAATTGCCAGCAACTGGACCCAAGCCCTCGCTCGCACGCGCCCTGGGTTTGGCTCTGCTGAAATGCATGCTGAGCTCCTTCCCAGCTGCGTGAGCTGCATGCGAGGGCTTAACACCCCTGGGTAAAGGTGGCGGAGCTGAGCCTCGTGAGGGTTGATGCCAACGGTGTTCCCTAACAAGTGGTGCATTGGGGAGGATCACACTGTGCTACCTACAGAAGCACAAAGCCTCCTCTACCTACAGGGAAGATCTTTAGGACAGCAGCAGCCCTGTGCTTTCACCAGCCCTTGACCTTGACTGTGCTGCTGTAGCACCCAGAGACCCCTGAGGTGACCAGGGACCTGTGACGCTTGGCACAGGGGGGGACAGGAGCATGGAACAGCCCTTGTCGGTGGCACTGGTGACCCAAACAGAGGGCAGAAAGGAAGCAAGGGCTTCCCCAGAGGCATCTGCTGGATGTAGAACCAAGAAACGTATCTTTTGACTCAATGCCCAGGGTCCTCACGGCTACCGTAGCCTGTCTCTGAGTCACCCTACGTATCCGCTGTAGAAGCAGCAAGTGTTTGTTTCCTTTTCTGAAGCCTTTACAGGCAGGAAGAAACAAAGAGGATGTGAAATAGAAAAAGGGCACTAAATCAGTGCAGCTTTGCACCGGATTTTCTTTTCTCATGGAATGAATCTTAAGTGACAAGGCAGAGTTCAAGTTCACGGGTAAAGGAAGGGATTACAACATCACTTTTGATGCCTTCAGTAACTGAGAAGTCCTTCTCACCTCACTTTGGAGCCCTTCTTCAGGAGTTCCTTCTGCTGCAGGGTACATTTTGTTGATTTATATTATGAAGCAAATCAAAGTCCGAACTGGCATTGGCTAGGTGTGATAGATCCTTCCCATTTTGAAAAGCATTTTGCGGTAGGCAGTAGTAGAACAAAACCAAACGACTATTTGGAGCCAGTAGAAGATTATTTTGACACTACTCTTCCCTGCAGAAACCAAGCAGCTCCAAAAGCGTCCAGCCTGCACTGCCTGCCAGGTCTCCCTGTTCTAGAACAGGGTCACCTGAGTGAATGTAGTTCATTTCTGTCCAGCAACCAAAAATACTTGATCTTAAAAAAAAAAAAAAACAACACTCGTTCTTTATATCAGTTCTTAGTGCATTAATTAAAAGCTCCTATGAGACAACAAGGATGAGTGGGATGCAATAAAGATGCTAAGAAAGAATAAGAACATTATTATAACGAAAGCAGATTAATGGGGCTTCACATAGTGGTGCTAATGGATGTTTTTGAACTTAGAAAGGAAGCGATGAGACAATTGAGTAATGAATTTTGCCATCAAAAAATCACAGCTGAGCCAACATCACCATATAAAAAGGGAACTGATTTATTGATTATAATGGAAAAGACTAATAGATGGATTTAGTGAAGACACAACACTTTTTTTTTTCTACAGGAATGCCCTTAAAAGGCTACTCATTTATACATCGCTCCCCAAACTGGAGGAGTAGCAATTACATCCTTTGTTTACACAGTTCTTGAACGCACACAACATTAGCACCAAGCGTGGGGCATATGAGTAGAAAGCTTAAATAAGAACTGCAAAGGTTGAGGAGGCAACAGGGCAGACAAAGTCTACCGGAGCATTGCCGTGTTACTGCGAGAGCCTGCCTGCAAAGCAGGGGGACAGGGAACTGTGGGGACAGCTCTGTAGCATGTTAATGTGATGGTGCATGGATCCTTAGTGCTGGATCCTCAGCTGCAAAAAATACGTGCAGGCCTAACCACACTGTCTCAGGAGAGAGGTGGCTGAGAGCTGGACGACTGGAATAATGATGTGCCTGGGAGGATTCTCACTCAGAGAGAAAGTTCTTTGAAAGTTTGGGACCAACAAAGCTTGTATGTTACTAAAAAGAAGGGATATGTAAAAGTCTGCATGCTTGTAAGCAAGCGCCCCGGTTTTCAGAGGAGAGAACAAGGAGGTGTTTGATGACACTGCAAGATGAAAAGGGGGAGTGTTTCTTCCCCTGTAACAGGCAGGTTGGCTGTAGAAATCGCTGTCATGTAACATCAATAGTCAGCTTTCAGCGTGGCTCAAAAATAAAAAAGGATCAAGTATTGAGAGTATCCAGAGTTGTCTTAATCAAGGCGAATACATTCTGGGAAGGAGAGCCAGCCACACGCCGTCAGTAGGGTTTAAGGCTTATCTAGGTCTCAAAACCCAGGACAAGGACAAATCTAGAGGGACAAGCTGTTCCACATCTGTCTGCGTGGTGTACTTCTGCCTTCCATGAAGCATGTGGTACTGACGACTGTCACGGATGGGATAGGGAACTGGATGGACACCATGGTCAAAATAGCCTGGCACTTAGCGTGCTGCTCCATGGAACCCCTTCTCTGCCTTCCTCAGCAGTGAGGCAAGGAGGGGGTGCACACAAATAGGTTGAGAAGTCGGCTTGTGTTATGATCATGGCTTAACATGTTACCTGTGATGAGCCCCTGCTCTGGGTTGCACCGGCGTGCAGCCTGCTGCACCCTGCTGCCTCCTGCACGCAGCCTTCCAGGGACTAATTATCATCTCATCCTGAAATCGCTTTCACCACCGGAGGGAGGGAGGTGACATCTGCTGAACATCTGCACAGCGGCAGGCTGCCCGTGAGCTCGAGACATGCAACACAGACGGAAACATCCAGTTGAAAGCGTGAGGAGTGATAACCGCAGCCGGCCGTTACCGCCGAGCGCGTGGGCCGCTCGGGTACCGAGCTGCGTGGTACCAGCGTGGTTTCCTCCGGTAGGTTTTGTAGCAGCAAGGACCCGGTTAGACGCTTTGGGAGACACTGCACAGCCTGCTGCCATACCTTGCTGTCAGGAAGTTTTTCTCAGGTTTGGTCTGCATTTGCTTTTTTCCCTTTGTCGTATTTGTATTGATATCCTGTCTCCTATTCACAGCCACGACAGGCATATTTGACCCTTTCATTCTTTGACCACTCTAATTATCTGACTGTTTTGTTGCTCTTCTCTGCTCTTGTTCATTTTTGTCAATATATTTTACATAATGAGGTGCTCAGGAGTGAAGATAGTGTCCTGCATATGCTCATGTGAGAGCTCCACACAGAGAAAAGCGAGTCCCTCCCTACTCCAGGCAATTCCACGTACACACAAAGGAAAAAAGGGCTTGAGGGAAGATTACAGGGTGATTAAAGCCTCTGTCTTCAGACGCGTGTGGGCACAAGATGGAAATGCAACGAGAGTTGTGATGGGTATCTGCTCTTGGTAGACATTTTCAAGCCCTGCTCTTCACTGTCACTGTGGTGAGCTTTTAGGCCATCAGGGCCCACAAAAACACTTAATGATGACACTGCAGGTGGCAAAACACACCGGTCCTCTATCCTAAATGATGGCTGAATCTCCAAAGGGTTGGAGGTTTTGTGGTCTACAGCCCCTCTGAACACATGGTACTTTAATACTGAAACTTATCCAGCACTAGTGAGCCAGAGCAGTCGCTTTTTAAGGCCTTTTATGAAATAGTGAGAGAGTGTCATGATGATGTCAACATAATAAATCATCACGTGTGCTATGTAGACAGTGATCAAGGCATGGAGGAAGAGAGAGAACTGTTCAGTGAACTAGCTCCCTCCTGCATTTTGAACTGCATTCCCAGTGGTTCAAAGTCAGACTTTCTGTCCTTAGGGGAATCTGATCTGATCAAATATCAGCATTTCCAGTGAAAAGAAAAATTTGGAAATGAGGGTAATACTCTTCCTTGGGCTTGTGGACTCTGTGACATGACTGTGACATGGAGAGGTCTGGGGAAAACCTGGTCTACCTTGGACCTCTCCAGGTATCTTGATGCCTTGAGCAGAGAGAAGGCAAGCCCCAGTGACAGCTGCGGTTTAGTAACTTCGTAGCAGGGAATGCTCCAGGGGACTCTGGAGTGGGACTGAAGAGGTGGGGAATGCCATTGTCCTTTTCAGTATAGCATATAGTGGGCCTATATTGATGACAACTGCATAGGGCCATCCATGGGCAGGCACATCCAAGTGCCCCAGTTCTTTCAGCTGTTCTTAGTATTTTCCTTCAGAGTGCTTGATTTTCGGCAGTTATCCTTCCATCAAAACCAGTGATGAGAAACCCATTGCTTTGAATGGGCATGATTAGGCAAAAGTCACCTCCTTGTGAAAAATCTCATCCTTGGTGCTAATTGTGACTTTACTGTGTGCAGGCTATGAAGCAGCGTTGGTCTTTCCAGCAGGAATTGGGGTAAAGTGTGAGGCACGTTGATTGGTGGGGTGGGGGACACATTACTGGCTTCCACTTTGGTGAAGCAAATGCTGTTGCTGCCAGTGCTGTGGCTGTGATGGGATCAAACCTGGGTCTGGTTGAGGTTGTTGAGAGCACTGCTGCGGAGTCACACTAGGTCTCATCCTGCTTTGGATGAGAATGGGGAGTTGCAGGACCGAAACCCACCCCTGGCTACGATTCTGGAGTAGCTCTGCTGATTATAGTCGGGATTACACAGGGTTGACGATGCTGCAATTGAGAGAAGAATTTTGGCAGGTTAATCTCCAGGGCTATTGAGTTGGCACCTCTCACCAGAGCTATGTTTAGTTAACATTATACAACTGGAAAGTGAATGGGGCATGATTCTCCAAACCTTGAATCCCGTTGAGGGCTGATTGATCTTGAATGCTGGCTATCCTGTTTCCCCCAACACGAATAAGCCTGTATATGCACGTGAGCAGCATTTTTCTTCCTGCTCTTAAAGAATGCTACACAAATCATATTTTATAACACAGGAATGATGTAAGGTCTCTCGCCAGCTGTTTCTTTATACATCTTTCTGCCCCTGCGTTGGGAGCGGTTTGAGTATCTAGTGCAATATCTGCCCAATGCGTCCTACATCTGGACTGAAAGGTACTAAATGCTGGGGCTTTCACTGCAATTTGTCGCAAGCTGGTGGCTGACTGGGACGAAAGTCAGGTCCCTGCATCCCCGGGCTGTAGGGTGAATGGTTATTTGTCAGGGAAGCAGAAGGTGCAAAGCCATGATAAGAGAGGCAAGAAGGAGCCTCTTGGTTCTTGGAGAGCCCCTCCTGGTGCGTGGAATAGCCTGATGTGCCAGCCAGGGCTGAGACCAGTTGACACCACCAATCTAGGACTGATGTGATGGGGAATGAATGCTCTTCAGGGCGATTATTGCAAACACTGTGCCTTCATTGTTTACCTCTGTTTCACAGAGCCAGCTGACAGTCAGCGGAGTAGATTTCGGGTAGGCTTACTAGTGGGGTAACACTTGGTTTTCAGCCATCGTTTGGAAAGCAGAATGGAAGTAGAACCAGTTGTGCATGCTGTTATTGCAGGGAATAACGGGAAGAAGGCTGGGAATGAAGAAAAGATGACAAATGAAAATGTAGATGTTAGTAGAGCTGTAAGATGGAAGAGGCAGTGATAAAGCAGGAATAGGTTGGCATAGGAAGGGGAGCAGCAGGAGGGGCTTTTGCTTGGAATTGGGGTGCATTGGGGGGACTGCAGAGGGGCCAGGCTTTGGATGGAGTGAGGTTGTACGGTGCAGCAGAGGTCCCCAAGCAGAGCCGTGCAAATGAGCCTGCGAGAGGACAGGAATAGCTGGGGTTGCCAGAGCTGGGTGGGTGTGAGAAGTCCTGGAGACTGACACAGGGTGCAGGGCAGCTGGTCAGGAACAGGGGTGCGGGAGCCGCTTCTGTGGTATCTCAGCTATTCTTTCTTAACGAGAATGAAACATCAATTGTAAAAAGAAGAGAAAAGCAATTACCTGAATTGTGAGAGTTCTACAGGCAGCAGTCCTGAGCCTCTCCCTGGAATTGTGAGAGTTCTACAGGCAGCAGTCCTGAGCCTCTCCCTGCAATAAAACCTGCCAGGAGCAGCTGGAACAAGCTGTAGTCATCCCCGGCTGTTCCTCCAGCACGGCCCCAGCTATATCGTCCGAGAGACTCCCTGAAGTCTCCAAGGGATTTTGTTATTGCTATTGATTTTACATGGGAGATTCTTAGATACCGGGGTGATGGGTCGGCAGCACAAAACCTGGAGATAGAGGGATCTTCAGAGTGTTTCTCGTCTGTGCTGCCATAGCTGTGGGCAGCTCCAGTGCTTTTCCACCAGCCGCTTAGCACCTCTTGCTGGGAGAAGTGGAGAAGGGAATAGCCGCTTTGCTCTGCTCAAGGGATAGGGAGAAAGCAGAATTCACTTTCTTCTTTATTAACAACACGCTATGCACAGCACAAAATACTCTAATGTATATATTTAGAATACACTGCAGAGCTATTTCTTTTCCTTTTCTTTTTTTAAAAAAAATCACACCACACTTTTATAATAATAATAAAAATGCAATTTATATACAGTATCTTCATATCCCAAATATTTATAAACATAGTTATCTTTGGTCGACTGATTCCAGGAAGTTTGCCAGCACATCAAAGCGATGACATTTTACATCTCATATTCTTTTCGTTGTGAGGAATTAGATGCTTCTCCATTTCTTAACTGATTTTTCAGATTTTCTTTCAAGACTGGTGCAATCAGGGTAAAAAACCTGCAGTTTCCAGAACAGATGGGAAATTCCATGAGATTTAATAAATACCAGGCTTGGCTTGATGTTGCAGTAGGGTATTGAAAAGGAATGTTATTGACTGTTAGTTTGCCACACAGACACATCTATAAGTTGCTGGCACTGGCACTGAGCTTGTAGCTGTAATGAGTTACAGATGACTTTCTTGGAGCCTGGCCCCTGGTCTCACAACTCCTAGAGCAGAAATCCTGTCAGGTCATGCCACCCTCTACTTCTGGAGTAGTATGGGGCAAACAAGTGGCCAGTGGTCCCTCCGTAGAGTATGTCATGTGCTGGCCTCCTGGAATAGAAATGGAATGCTTTTGTGCTGGTACCTGATTGCAGATGTAAGTCAGGGACCCGTTGAAATGATTGTCCGTTTGCTGTCCTAATGTCTTTTCACCAAGACCTAGTGTGTTATGTTTGTTATGCATTTTACTTGGGACTTGCTCTCTCTGTGAAATCCATAAAGGAAATGCTATGGCATTCTTGGGTGCTCTACTGGATATTGTCTCCAGATGTTTTTAAAGGTCCATCTTCTAATTCAACCCCCAAGAGGCTTTTCAGAAACTAAAGTGAGCAATTGGAGGCAGCTGCATAATACCTCAAACGACCTACTCAGTCCTTCCTTTCCTGATTTTTTTCCCCATGTAGGTTATCCATTTGCAACTAAAATCATAGTGCCAAAGGCAGTTTTGCATTGTGTAGAAACCATTCATGCACATCACTTTAACAATAGGGGGGCAGACCTGTTGAGAACTAGCCTAAACGATCTTGTAAGTGAAGGCTTTAAAGGAGGAGGAAAGAATGGTGGATGTAGTATACGGGGGTCCAGAAGACAAAAGGGCGTGATGAGAGTGGACATGGGCTGTACGGATTTGAATAATATTTGGGTTTGGGGACAGCAAGAGGATGTCCTAATTTTCACAGTGTTCAGTCCACCGTCAGGGTACCATCAAATGGGGCTTCTTCCAAGTAAAGTGTGAAGTGACAGCATCATTTTCTCCTCATTCTGCACTCCTTCAGCTGCTCTTCATCACAGCTGCCCCAGCTTATCTTTTAAGGCAGCTTTTAATGTTGGAACACGTACTAGGCAAGGCCCTTGTATTTATTTACATAATATATAAAATAGGCTGTGTGTGCGCGCATGTATGCATGTGTGTGTGTGTTTGGCTGTCTCTGCACGTAACAGAATCTTGCAGGAGGGTAAAGCAGGAGGTGTTCAGGAAGCAAATGGTATTCAGGAAAGAAAATAAAGCCAGTCTTCAACCTTTCATGGCTGGACATGGCACAGGTAAGAGGCAGAAAGCTGAATTAATGCTGTTTCCTCCAGGTCCCAAAGCCACCACGTATTGGAGGAAGCTCCAGGAAGAGTGACAAAAATGCTGATAGGTTTGGAAAGTATAGCGTAAATGGAAAGATTAAGGAGGCTGGTATATATTCATTGAGGAGGAAAGATGTGAGAAGGGAGATGTAATCACTGTCTGCAAATCCATAAAGAGACGCTACTGAGAGGATGGGGATCCATTTTTCTCAGTGGTTGGTACAAACAGGCCTAAGACATAATGGTCCTGAGTTGCAGCAGGGAACAGTTAGTGGAAAAATATGAGGGAAAACTTTATAACTCTAGGAACAGTTTGGTGACAGAGCAGGCTGCCAAGGCAGGCTATAGAGGCACCAGCACTGGAGATATTCAAGCTGGAGATGAGTCACCCATCTGTCAGGGATGGTTTAGGTGTAATCAGACCTGCCACAATGTGCAGCAGTGGCCTGGATGATGCACCAGAGGTCTTTTCTCACCCAAATGAGTCTGTGATTTGTCATCTGTGCCTAATTCAGCATGTGGTGCTGTGCATGTGAGTGTTTGCACTTGCTTCCTAATGTTCCCATGCACACCTGCAGCTTGGATGCCTCCTAGCCTGTAGCCTGCCAGTTAGTCTGAACCCTTTCTGCCTGTTTCTTTCTTGCCCATTTGCTTCCACCATGATCTGTTTCTCTTACATTTCCACATTTACTTCTCGTTTGCTGATCCTTTATTTCTATGTGACCTCTTGCCTCTTTTTTGTCTTCATTTTACATATACTTCTGTGTGCTTTTATGCTGACGTACCGGTGCCTGAGCACATCCACATGCACCCCTCTCCATGCTCCCTGCTCTTCCCTCCTCCTGTCTGTCCCGCAGTGAGAGTTGCAGGTGAAGAAGGGCAGGCAGGAGGAGGGTTTTTCTTTCCACAGTCAGAACTGCTGAGAATCACCCAGGTTGGGTTTGAAAGCCTCAGAGGTGTACTCGCATCGCTGCTGCCTTTGGTGATGCGCTGGGCTGATGGGCTTGTGACACCAACGAGCGGTGGAGCAGTAACTCTGCTCCGCCACTTCCAGACCTGCTTCACATCTGTTCATCTAGGGCTGTGCATGGGACAAGCTTGAGTTGGCCTGCACCCCTCCTTGTGACTGACTTGGCACCCCACTTCTCTGCCAGACCCCACACAAAAGCCATTGCAGCCATCCAACAGCTTGCTGACAGTGACAAAAGCCTTGCCGATGGTGATGTGCTGCATCTTCCCGAACTTTCAGCAGCATTAGGAGGGCTTCATTAAATTAGTATGTGTTAAGTACTCATGCTGAGTGCCAGGTGGATTTTAGAGGACAAACCCAGGGTTTCCTCCAGCAGCAGTGAGTATTCTTGGACAATCACCAGAGCCAAGTGACGTGTACTGGCTATTACTCTGACAGAGAGGATCATTAAGGTGATTTTATTTTGAGTGTATGAGTGTGCACGTGTGCGTGTACAGGAATCTGTGTATTGTCTGAATTTATTTCAGAAAATAAATCAGATTAACCAAGGATGTGTTCAGCTCTACACTGTTGCAGTTTTCAAATCAACATCAGATGTCTTTCTAAAAGAATTTTTTTGCTTTGCTCACAAGTTTTTGAGTTAGGAATGGGGAAACGATGGGTGAAATGTAAGGCCTGCATCGCTCAGGGAGAAACCCTACGTGATCTAAGCTCTTCCTTTCTAATCTTGAATTTCAGTGAAGCTATCTGTTGTATCAAGAAACTGGTGAACCTCAGTGTGCTTAAGTCAGGAAACAGCCAAGCTAAATTGTAGGTGGAACCTTGCGGGGAAACAAAGGAGGCTGTGGTAAATACATTAATAACGACAATGAATATGCGTGTTTGCTCAGAAGTCAGCCGGTGCCACCTTATAATGGCTACACTGAAATTACCTCCCAAAATTACGGCTGAACTTTTGGTTTTACTGCTAGTCTCCTGCAGGTATGTGTTACCCTGTTCATTATGTGCCTACAGAGAAGTTTTTACATCAAACAATGTTACTCTTATTTTTTAGTTAACCTTAAGCACCCTTGTGTAGCATCTTTTGTGTGTCTGTGCTTTTCCATATATGGCAGATAAACAGAAGCTATGAAAGTAATTTGTAAATAAATAAATAAAAGACATAGTAAATTGTGTTAGACAACATGCTGCAGATCCAGAAAGGCAACAAAAGGAATAGTGAAGATGTACTGGCATATAGAAGGGTTTATAATTAAATTGCAACATTAGCAATTTCATTGTTGGTGTTTCTTTAATATATCTTACAAGAAATGCTCTATTACTGCTTAAAGTAATTACTTTGTACTTGAAAACATGCATATATTTTAATGTCATTTGATGAAAAAAATCTCACTTTTCAATTTACTTGTACTCATCCATTTAGAAATATATTGATAACTTTCAGATCAGTACTTCTGTAGGATAAATTCTTTACTTAAACTCTCACTCGTTGAAAAAAGAATTTAATGGTAGTTTAAAGAAAGCAGATTGATTACTGAGAGAAAGTAATATTTGAACTTTATTAAGGCAGTCAAAAATAAATCACATGCAAACTACGAAATGGTTAGATTGATACATAAGAGACCTAGTCAAACAAATCATCAGTTATCGTCATGAAAACTATACACTGTTAATACAACTCTGTATGCATATTTCTCAAAGAAGCAGCTTTGGTGATAGTAGCATAATGAATTACTGTGCAGAGGTGTATCTGTCTGCACCAGAGAAAATCTATCTTATTTTAAATGTGCATGGGTGCTGGGGAAATTATTAACACACAGACCTGGCACCAAGGAGAATACAGCATAAAAAGAAGCTTAAAGGTCATTTCTTGTGATGGACCAAGTGCTAGCAACATCCAGTAAAACAGAGTTAAGGCAAGGGAGGGGAGGGAGGGGTGCTTAGCAGGAGTTCAGAAGCTTTAAGGATTTTGCCCTCAATTGCTAAAATTGTATGGGTCAATTAGGACAATTGTATCTTTCTCATGAATATCGTCTTTTGATAAAGGAGAAGCAATGGAGAAGAGGAATGACAAGAAATGACAAGAAATTTGGATGCCACTTCTGTCTTATCCCAGGCATGGACATCTTTTGTGCCAAGCTGATTCCTGGTACAAAGGAGAGAGACAGACCTTCCTGTCTTCTAGTGCTCCGTTACGTGTCCTTGTCTGGCCACACTCATCGGAGCATCATTTGTTAGGGCTGCTAGCCCATTACTAGCCATGTGGCTCAGGGGCGTATCGTGGGTTATGATCAAACACGCCTGCTGCTGGGTCCCAGCAGTAACCTTTCTGGGCAGGATCCAGGCAAAAGCAAGTCATGGAGCATTCTGGAGAGATCAGAGCGTTCTCGACTGCAGGCTGGAGGGAGATAACATCCTAATTAAAGTAATGAGAAAGCAAATCAAATGGCCACACAATATGAGTTTGGAAACCCCCAAGCTCAAAGATACCACCCTGCTCATTAATATGAGTTTATTTTCATTCTGATTCTCTTGGAGTGTGACTCTCATATGAGGGAAGATATCTTGGCTTGTATTACTGATCATGCTTAAAGGACTCCAGTTCAGGGCCCTGTCCTCCGAGACTCTGGGTAGGACATAATGGGAAACAGGCCTTGCTTGAAACCTGTGGCAACACTACAACAACTTGCGACCCATTTTGTAGGTAAAGAATCAAGGCACAGAAAGAAGAGCCCTACCCCCAGGCCATACAGAGACCTGTCAGAACTGATATCTGAACTGACAGGCTGCTCCACTGCCCTAAAAAGATCCCAGAAGTATTTTTTTCATTTAATACCAGAGGAGCAGGGGAGCAGCCTAGCCATCTCCCTGTCCAGCTCAAGAGGTTTCTCTACAGAATGTTGTCTCGTACTTTATCCAGTCTGGATGCTTCCAGTGAAGGACTCCATGCCACCTGGGTTGCTGTACAGAGTAAGTAGGGAGTAAGTAAGTAGGGGGGAAGTGACTACCCAGAAGCTCTCATTCCCAGTGGCTGCTCTTGGGACACAAGTCAGGGAGCGGGTGCTCCAGACACTTTGTGAAAAAGCTGGTCGCCAGTTTGGCACCCAGGTGCTGGCCGCTGGCTGCTCAGCCCCCCAGGCCTGCCTGTGCTCCCCCCAGAGGTGCTGCTCCCAGCTGAACCGTGTGGAGGATGTCAGTCTGAATCTGCATTCAGACTCAATCACTTCAAGATGTACCAAGAAGCTGAAGTGACCTATTAGCACAGCCAGCAGTCTTTGTATTTTTCTGATTATGTTTTATATATTTCTTTACCCTTTGTTCAATTATGGCAGGATCCCTTCCTTCTTGTCCGCTCGTGTTCTCTCTCAGTGCTAAGTGCCAGCTGTCACTGCCTGCTGGATAATTACCATTTTACAAACAGTGTTTAGGGAAATGCCATCAGTTTCTGAATATGTGGCTGTCAAGGCTTATTTGAGGGGCTTTCCTATGTTAACTACCTCTTCTCTTTTCAGGCAGGAGGGCAAGGGAGGGGAAGGAAGCCGGGAGATCTGTCTTGTCTCCAGGCATTTGAAGAAAAATTACATTTCATCTTTTTCGCATTTTGACTGTCAATGCTTACTCCTTCCCCCACCCTTTCTCCCAGTTTATGCACTCCTCTCACTTTTTCTTTATGACAGGCTGCTCTGTCCTTCTTTGCAGCTCCAGTGGCCTGCAAGTGACTGGTGGCAGCAGTGAAGATAGAGCTGCTTATCATGGGGGGTTACTAATGGGAAGGAGGGCATTTTCTCAGAAATAGTCATGGCCCCTCGTTACTGTAATATGCTACTTAAAGCTACATAGGTCTGCCTGAGGTTAAGCAGGGGATCTGGAAAAAAAGCTTATGCTCTGATTGCCTTACTGCAAGAGGGAGTAGCAGGAGTACAGCCAAAGAGGGATGAAGCCTGGATGTTGCTGGGAGAGGCTGAAATCCTGGGTGTCAAAGCCAGGCTCCAGAGAGGGAACGCGTTATGCCTTCTGCTAGGACATGGCTTTTCCAGGGCACAAACTGTATGGAGGGTCTTGTCTGAGAGGGGTCGGGGAAGAAGACAGGATGGCCACAGTATTTGATTGTGGTTTAATTCTCCTCTACTAAGAAAAGTAGTGAGGGACATGTGTAAGGAACACATTTGCATTCATCTGAAGGTGCTAGATCAAACTTGAACTCTCTCAGCTCCAAAACGTGCTGTCATTTAAAGAAACTTCTTCCCCTTAGCAACAACTGGCAGCAGTTTCTTAATCAAGAGCCTGGTTCAGCAGAAGTCAGCATGAAAATCAGGGACATGTGTATCGCTAGGTCAAGATGTGTGAGGTAGTCCCAGTAGTGCTCACATCCCCGAAAGAAGGATTTCCAAAAAGTGTCAATATGTTGGCTTTCTAAGGATTTTTGCCAGCTATCTGCTTCGTGGATGCTCAAGGAGAAGGCAATAGGAGCTACTTCTCAGGCACAGCAGCTGCTCTGAATCTCTTGCCATGGTCTGAAGAAGGGGGATGAGGTAAGGGAGGGTCCCAGGGGATTTATCTCAGTGGTAGCCTAGGACACTCTGACAGAGGAAGGTGACCTCAAGCTCTAGCAGCATCTAAGGAGTGGTGTCATCTTTGAGGTTACAAGGGCTCATGTGAAGTGTGCAGGAAAGCTGCCGAGCCGTGCCATAGTTGGTTGCATGGGCTTCCCCCAGGTACCACCATGGCTGGATTTCCTCAGCAGACTGCCTGGGTGGCTCCCAGGGGCTCAGGTATGAGGCAACTGGTCCATTGTGTTCTGTGTTACTGGTTGGAGTTAGTGCGGTGAGAAGTGCCACGGCAGAGAAGGGTTTCTGCAGCAAGGCTTAAATACCAGCATAAAGAATAAAGACCTCAGTGCAGCTGTGATTTGGGCTCTTGGACCGACACGGTTTTGCAATTCAATGGTAAAGACGCTCACATCTGGTGGACTCAGGGGGCCTGATATACAGCCAGTCCATGCCTGTCCCATGTCCTCAGCCTTTCCTTTTGGTCCCGAATGTGCTCGTGAGCTGCATCCCCCGGGTGGCTGCTCTCTGCCCCAGCAGTGGCAGAGACACACGTCACTCCGGCGGGCTCCTCTCGATATGTGCCGCCTGCCACTGGCCAAGGCAGAAGCAGCCATCCCTTATCTGCAGAGGCCAATTCCATATTTTTTCCCCTTGCCCCTCATTTTCCACACCAGGCCTTATCTTGTTGCTATGGTGATGCACAGGCGATGCATCGGACTTGATGCATGCTGCTTCTGGAGGCTGAGAAAAACAATGCTTCTGTCCATGGCTTGGGGCTGACTCGGGGCTGTGGGGAGGAGGAATGGTGTCCTATGGAAGGAGAGAGATCTGCAGGAGATGAGTCTGTGGTTCCCACAGCTGGCAGGAAAGCAATTGTGAGATCAGTGCGATACCTGCCGAGCAGTCAATCTGAAGCGCCTGGCTCCAGGAAACTCTCAGGATAGAAATTATCTCTAGGAGATTTAAAGATCCTATTGATATTCACACACCGAGCCGCGCTTCCCCGCAAAGGCCACTCAACTGGAGACAGCGAATGCATGCGAGACCCTCTGGCAGGGGGACGCGGTGGGTCTGGTGCCGTGCCTTCTCCAGGGCCTTGCCACCGTGCAGACCGGCAGGGGTAGGCAGCGAGGTGCTGTGGAGGTGCGCGCTGTCAGCAGCCGCTTGCCTCGGAGCCCGCTGTGTGCTGTCTGGGGCAGGGTCCCCTTCGGCCTTGCCTGTGTTACAGGAATTGCATGGCCGATGGGCAGTGAGCAGTGGGGCAGGCAGGCGGGGGGACAGCAGCTATAGCCCCCATGCGGCTGGGCACCTTGGTGGGTCAGCATGTGGCCCATTGCTCTCAGGGGCAGAAGCAACCTGGACCAGCAGCCTCCCGTTTGCTTTCTCCAGAGGCCCTGTCTCAGCTTGTGCCCCCTCTAACCCATGGCTTTTTCCCTGAACTAGCTGCGAGGGAAAGGGATGCTGGATGTGCAGATGGAAGGAGAATTAGGGAGAAGAGGGAAGAAGAGGCAGAGCTACTCAAGTAGCTTAGACAGAAGCAAGGAGCTAGCTCGTAACACCTAGGTTTTTCCATCATCTGTCGTGTGAGAAGGACGTGTCCTAGCCAGCCACCTGCTCGTGCCTTCCCTTTTTATCTCCATCCGTTGTTAGTTGCGCACTTTAAAAGGGAACAGGAGCCCAGGCTTGTGACGGGGAGGGAGTGGGTCGGACCCCTAGAAATCGGTGTTTAGCAGGTGTCCTGCAGCCTCTCCTCTCCCCAGCCAGACTGGGGAGCACACCAGCCCTTTCTTCATTGAAACAGACAACTAGGTTGCTCAAAAAAAAAAAAAAAAATGGAAAGTGCTTTGAAAATCGTGTCTTATTTTGAAAAGTATTATGTTAGCCTGCTGTTCACAGTCAACATGTAATGAAACACGTTCATTAGCCATTTGGGTCATCACTTCTCATGCTTTCCCGTGTTTGAGCTGCTCAGCAGCAGATTGCAAGGCATTTTTCTAGCCATCCTTCCCAACCCTCTGATAGTGATAAGCAATATGTTGTGTCCTGTTAGTATCATGGTTATAAATGACCACCGTACCACATGCTACCCAGATTTAACATGCTCAGACAGTTCTGTCTCTGGCAGCTACTCCATTCCTTAATAGCTGTCCCCAGAGTGAAACTGCTTTTAAGGAATATGATGGCTGCCATCTCCTCCTGTCACGCTGGGTATGAGGCAAGGCTGTCCTACTGCAATGAAATTTGCTTCTCACCTCCTTGTTTCAGCACCACTTGCTGAACTGTTTCAGTAGCATCATCATGCTCAGTGACGTATTGTGATTCTTCTTTAGGTAGTGGCATCCTGAAAGATTCAAATGACTTTGTGTGCCGTTACCTTCCAGCAACTTCTACCCACCCACCCACCATCCTTGCCTGGGTGGTGTCAAAGCAGACATTAATGCAGTCATCTGTGACTTCCCAAGACAGGGAAGAGTTAATATCGATAAGTCTTGCACTGGAAAATGAGCCCTGGTGAGGTCAGGCAGGTTGTTCAAGGTCAAAGCGTGAAGTCTGTGGCAGATCGAAGAGCTAAGCTGGTGCCTGTCATTTCCCAACCCAGAGCCTTAGCCACGAAGCCATGCTTCCTTCCTCTGGAAGCAGCTGGGTTTCTTCCATCATTTCTGTCTCTTAATTTCCTTTTCTCTGTGCTGCTTTTTATCACTTAGCCTGCAGAGTAATTGTGATCCTGTTTACTTCAGAGCTGCTATACAAAATACAGTTGTATTGTATTTCATTTCATCCACAAGCCAGCATTCTCCAAGGGAGGCCAGTCACCGGTAAGGACAAATAACCAGCAAAGCAAAGGGCAGGAGTGTTCAGCACTTTCTTGAATTTGATTTACTTCTTCCTTTAACATACACAAACATGAAGCCAAACCAAACTATTTTACTTCATGGAAGTGGCTGAGAGTTAAACCTGAGTACAGTGCAGGCAGGGTCATTATCTAATGAATGGAGGCTTATTGACTCCCTCCTCTCAATTTAAGACCTCCTTCTCGCCAATATTTCAAGGATAAAGCTATTAAAACTTGAAACAAATCAGGGCCATGTCAATCAAGGAAATTGCCATGCCAGCCAGGTTCGAAAGCCCTATGAGAGGGCTGGTGTCTCCCCATGCCTGGCATAATGCTGTGGCAGTTTGGGCCTGAGAAATCAGAATAACCACCTTGGTGCCGTGGTGGTAACCCAGTTTCTCCAGTCAGTAAAGCCAGGACCAGAGAGTCTGGATCGGAGGGAAGGTTGGACCGTGCAAATTGTCAGCGTGGTTTGAGCTGATCAGTTATGCAGACAGTTCTTTCCTAAGTCGGCTGTTCTGTCAAAACTGCTTTTCTTGCCGTCTGAGCTGTTCTTTCTCTAAGCTGGCATTTTCCTATGTGAGCAAATTTTCGGATCAGATAAAAATACAAATGGAAACACCCTTTCCCTTTCTGGTCTTCCACTCTCTCCATCATGCTCCCAGCTCTGATGTCCCTCTTTGTCTACTCTCCATGTTCCTCTCGGGTTTTTGATGGATCTTTCCCTGCCACTCCACCACCTTTCTCTTTCCTCTGCTTTCTCCTTTGCCTGCCACTTTGTCTCCAGCACACACCTAAATGAGTGGCTGTCCACGTTTCCCACCTGGCCTCCTTTCCTACTTTTCTTTTCTTCTTCTCAGTGTGTCTCCTTCCTGTGCAGCAGAAAGGCCCCCTAAAAAAAGATTGCAAGGCAGGAGACAGCAGCTCCTGATGGTGAGCTCTGCAGGAAATACCAAGTCACCAAAGGCAGCATGAGCACTGGAGATGAGGTGCTGGGGTTAGAGAAGGAGCCTGAGGAGACTGTTGATGGAGATTAGCATTTCACGGTGCCTTTCACCAGCACAGTGTGAGCACGTGCGTCTGTCTGTGTAACTGAACGTTGGCTGAGATGAAGACCTCACACATGGTGCCTACCGGGGCTACTGCTATCAAAGGGCCCATGTGCGCCCACCTCCAGAGCCGTGCCCTCAGCCTGTTGAGTGGGGTTGTAGGATAATTCAGGTTGGAGGGCACCCCAGGAACTTACCTAGCCCAACCTCCTACTCATCATAGGTACACTGGAGTGATGCCCTTCTGCTGTTGGGATGTAGTAAGTTGTGTAGACCTGTGCTTATAGCAGGCTGTGTCTGTACCAGCACCAAGAGGACGAGCGCTTGCAGCTTGCCTGGGTGAAGCTGAGGAGTGGGAACTCCACACTGCTCTTCTGCAGTCGGTTTGTGGCCTCCCAACCCAAGTCCAAGAAGGGACCACGAAGCAGGAGGAGGAAACCCAGTCTCTCCCATGGGCTTTCCCTTGGACTGGGGTGTGCATGTGCCCCCACTTGCTCAGGGGGGACATGCAAGTCGCTCGCGTGCAGCATCGCTCCTCTCGGCTGAAGTGGTACAGTTACTTCCTTCCTTTCTTTTATTATATGCTCCTGCAGCTGACAAACCATAACCTTAAATCCCACTGCTGTCTCCTGTCTTCTTTAGCACATCTTATTACAGGTACAGCCATGCTAATTAGTCCGACAGGGAGGTCTGTCTCCACAGCACCAAAAAGCGAAATACAGGGCAGAGCTGGAGCAGTGTAGGCCAGGGGTATCGGGGCAGTGCGGGGGGAGGTCAGAGGCTCTCACGTACTCCGGCTTACACTGCTTGCCCTGTTTTCTCAGTGCTCCACTCTTTTGGTTGTGGTTGCTGTTGAAAATGTCAAAAAAAATTAAAACAAAACAAAACCATACACACTCCTGCTCCCACTCCTTAAAAAAACAAATCAAAACAAACCCAAAACTACTTGTTTCTAAGGTCAAGATTTGTTGCTTTCCGGGCCAAGAACAGCTTTAGCACAGGTGCTGTAGTGCAGAGGTGGGCTCTGTTGTTATATTGACGAGTTCACTTCTACCACTGGTTGCTTAACCAGAAACTTTTTTTTCCTGCTATCACGGTTTTAGGCTCACACCCTTCTCACCATCTTCCTTTCCTAAAGCCTTGCCTTTGCCTCCAAGTCTCTGGTTGCAGTGGGTGAACTGTCTCTTTATGGGCCATACACAAAATTTTCCTATTTCTGTTGTCCTTCCCCATCCTTCCCTTCCTCCTCCTTCGTTCCCAGTCTTACCTTGCTGAGCCTTTGACCCCTGCTGGCCCTCTGTGGAGAGTATGACGTAATTCTCTGGTGGTTTTATAGAAAGTCCACAGCTTGGTTATCTAGTTAATTTCTATTGTTACCCAAACAAACTGTGAAGTATCTACATTACTTTCCTGGGTCAGGAAAAGCAGGTAGGTGCCAGGGTGTAGTCTGGCACCTGAATTACAGGGGTCTGAATGGACTATCCAGATTTTTCTGCCTGTGAACAGGGGCAAAAGAGCAAGAAGGTAACATGATGTTTTAGTGCGAGTGGTTGAAAGCAGCCTGGCAGGCAGCTGAAGCTGGTAGCTCGGGCACAGGGGCTCAGCCCTGGGGATCTGAGGGGCACGAGCAGCCAGGCTGCGCTGCACCGTTGTGCATTCACGTACCTTTCTAGCTAGCAAATGCAATCCAGACTAAAAGGGAGCTACCCTGGATAATGGCGATAGATCAACATTTGTGATAGTCCCCTGGAAATTAACTCTCCTGTAAACAGCTCGTACTCTTTTTGAGTCCTTCTGAGAGGACCCCTGTAAGAAACACTGAGATCAGTTGCTGTGTTGTGGAGATACAGGGTTTTTTTTTTTTTTTTTTTTTTTTTTTTGCAAAAAGTCTGTTTTCAAATTCTAGCCATAAGTAGGGGAGAGCTGCCTGCCTCTCCCTGCCTCCCTTTCTCCCTCTCTGCCTTCCCCCAAGATTGCAAGTCTGGTCCTCCTCATCCTTCAGTCATATCACAGAGGAAGACTAGGGTAAAGTCGCTTTGTTGTCTTACGTGCCTTACGGATGAGGATGGATGCCAGCACTGAAGTGACTTGGTATGTAATAGCTCTGGTTTGTGGACAAAGGCAGGACCATGGAACTGGATCTTCTTTGCCTTGCTTCTTCAAGCAAGGGGAGAAAAATGCTTGGTGAGATCAGTATGGCTGAATAGTTACACCCAGGAGGAGTACTTACGTGTACTCAGCTTACAAGACAGCAGTAAATCCAGGTCAGGATATAGGTTGTTGATTCAATACCACAGTTTGATCAAACAAGTATCACTGAATACCTGGAAAGTGTTTGTGGTTGTAGTGGCATTAAACAGTGCAGAAGCAAAACACTTGGCCAAGACCTGAATGAATTCCACGCATAGCTCTTATTTGATATTTACTACAGATAAAATCTTCAGAGGTGTCCAATACTGCATTTTTTATTGTGCTAATGTTCTCATCATTGAAGCCAATGAGAATACACATGGGTCAAAGCTACTACAGTATTGAATTTATTGAAATATGATGTATGTTTGTATTGAAATATATGTATAGTTTATAATAGTTTATAATGGTATGTATTGAAAAATGCATATGCATAACATGGAGCGTAGCAGGGCTTACCGATGCATTATATGGGAGTGTCCCTTTGTGATCAGTCTGGCTGCAGATGTCTCACTGTGAAAGCTGCCATTTTGCTTTGCACTCTTTTCTGTTGGGAAATGTAGCCTGCAAAGAATACGGCAGGTTTTAAATGAAGCTTTCAGAGCTGTTCACAAACATGAATGAATTAAACCTCACAACTCCTCTGTGCAATACAGGAGACATCCTCACCTCATTCAGAAAGGCAGCCACCTGTGGAAGGCAGCAGCTGTTTAATAGTGCATGGTAACATTTTACAACTGTTGGGTACAACAAGTGATGACAGAAGATATCCAGATTAAACTTGTGGGAATTAGGCCCAGAGAACATAATTGCTCGAATTAAAATGTGTGTGGTTTAAGTTAACGCCTATACGATGGGCAAACTGCCACCGACGCCTTGATGAACACTTCTGGTTAGGGTTAAGGCTGTAGGAATGTTTTCCCCGTCAGCTTCTGAAACAAAAGATTTGGAGGTAGAAAAATGGGCTTGCGCTGAACGAAAATTCTCTTTGTGTTCATTAGTTTGCCTATTGTTTGGTTGCTCTCCTTTCTCATATAGGACAGGAGAAAAAAAAGATGGAAAACATCATTTCACTTGACGCAAATTATTTTGTTTGGCCCAAAGCAAAACCTTTCAGAGCAGCAACTTGTGAGAAAAGGCCAGGGAAGGCTCGCTTTGCAGAGCTACTCTTATTGCTGCAGATGTAAAAGGCAGTGCCACCAGCAATGCACGACCTCCTAAGGGTATTCACCTCGCTGTCGGTGGGCTGGGCTGCCAGTATCCTGCCCACCTGGGGAGCCCGAGTCCAGCGCTGCTAGCCTTGGGAGAGGTGGAGAATTAAAGCACAAGGAAATGTTATGTCTATAGGGGAGAAAGACAGAGTGACTTCCCCACAGAGCAGGAAAAGACGTGTGCTGTAGTTGAGCCCTTTAGCCAGTCCAACCATTTTAAAGGAATATATCCTTGGAAGGAATATACACATGGCTGAACTGAGCTCCTTTCTCAGTTGGCAACGAGAGCATCTGTCCAGCGTGGGCTAAAATTTCCACTTTTAATGGAATCAAATGGCTAATTTAGAAGGAAATCAAAGCAAAACAGACTCTGCATCTCAGCATTGTTTTTTTTCAGGTTTAACTTACCATGGGGAACCATTTCAATAAACTGTATTATCAGCCGAGGTTTCTTCTTCCCTTCGTTTGGGTCGTTGCCCAAAAGCTAGGCAAATGCATATCCAGTTTTATTTAAATTCACACTCTCATGGTTAGAAAGTCACAGTATTACTTTCTCCTCCAATGCCAGGCTTGCGGAGGCCTCCTTATGATGAAAGATCTTATTAGAGTTAGCGCTCTGCATCAAGGAGAGACAATCAATTCCTTTTGGAGATTTAATTTTAATCACCCGGACTGGCTTCTGTCGCCCTGTCTTCCATAAAACTTTCACCGTTCCCTAGTTCTTGGTATTAGTTTCTGTGGATGGCAGGCTTCAGAGCTTGTCCCGCTAATCGGAAACAGGAGGTTACATTAGTCCCAGGTTGTGTTGCACACAGCAATTCTATTTGCAGAGGCTGTTTGCTGCACGGTTAACGGCTGCTTCAAACAGCGCACAAGTAATTTCCAAATGACATATCTCCTCTCTGTCTGCAGCTATTTTAAACTTGGTTTGCCACATGTGGTGTGGCCGTGACTCTGGCGGGAGTAATTCCCCCCCCAAGCCCTCCCCTTCCAGAGCCAATGTGCTGTCGCCCTGAGCTGAATGCTGAATATTGAACTCTTCCAACAGATGAACTTCAGGCCAATTATTATTCAAGGAATAGTTTTAGTAGCTCATAAAACTAAACTAGCAACCCGCCATTTCCAGATCATTTCTATGCAGAAAAAAAAATTAAAAAAAATAGAGACAACATTCATCCCGTGAGCCATGGCGAAATTAGTCTCAAAGTTCTTGTGCTCAGGGGGAAATTCGGAGCAGGCACAGAGAGCGTTACTGCGCTGGCTCCTGGGAAATTCTGTCCACTTTGGCTGGTAATCATTGCTGTCCTTTAACCTGTGAACTCCAGGGCTGCCAGGAGGTAGGTGAGCGTAACAGAGAGTATCCTGCATGTTCCCAGTCAGGCAGCCTGGGCCCGTATCCCGCTGGCACTGCCATTTTTCAGCAGCGTGACTGATTTATATCGTGGCGGGCTGAAGGGAATCAGGCTCTTTTGCTTTGGCCATTCTCCAAATATGCCTTTTAGGAGCACTCTTCTTATTTGCATTCCTAACATTGACTTTAGTGTTGGGACTCAGCATATCCACTCTTGGGGTTTCTTTGGCTCTAAAGACAGATGTGACTTTGGGGCTGACCTTTTCTTCGAACATGATCCAACTAGAACTTCAGATCTAAATGGTAGCACATGGCAGAGCTCTGCATTTCTAATTGCGAGCACACCCCACCCCCACCCCTACGTCTTTATGCAGAGCTCAACATCATCTTCATTCTCTCCACTTGTCTACTTCCAGCGTCCTTGCTCCTGCTATATGATAGATGTATCGGGGCTGGTAGACTGTCTCAGCTAATGGAAATAATTTGAATCTCTTCCTTTGGGTTGTTCCCCTGTACCTCTCTGTGCCTGGGATTTGAAGCTGGGAATGCTTTTTTATACGTCTGTCTACTGCTGCCTTTGAACCTCTTCCTCATTGCTCAGCCCATTCTTGTTCTCTGATGCAGAATGGCTCTATCAGTCTGGCGCAGAGTGGTCTCCAAGCTGGTATTATAAACCTGACTATTGGACTGATCTAATCCTATAGGCAAAACCTGCTGGTTTATTTTCAGTAGTCTTTATCAATAAAGGCTATTTTTATCTCATTCAAAAAAAATAAAAAAAAATGTACTGAGATTGTTGGGAGCCAGCAAGGAAACAGCCGTGCACTGACAAGAGTCTTAAGAATGCTTGAATGGAAATACTCACCTTGATCAATGCCAAGACTTGATGATTGCTGAATTCATAGCTGCCACTCCACTTCTGTGTGCACATCACTGTAACAAATGAGTGGTAAAATAAAAAATACATAGCATTTAATAGCTGTCAAAAGAATCTCAGCTGAAGTGAGGTTTACCAGCTGAACAGCTATTCACTAATCACAACCTAAGTAAAGGTCAGGAGCAGGCATAGCTCAGCAATAAGGCCGTAGGCAGACACAGACAGATCCACCAGCAGCTTCTGCTCAGACAGGGTTTTTGTGATTGTTACCAACATGAGATTTTGCATCCTTGTTACCAGTGCCTGGGCAATAACAGATTTTTTTGTTGTAAGAGCTGGCTGGGAGTGATTGGGTTAGTTGGTGACTGTTATTTTCTTTTATTTGGGTTGGGAGATGTTAATTTATTGAAGTTAAGGCTGTATTTATGTAAGCATACCATCAGCTAGAAATTATTTTCATTCTAGGTTTTGGGAATGTCACACACCAAGCAGCTAGTACCTGCTTGTGGTACTAGCTTGTGGTACTGGAGATGTAAGAGATGTGGTTCAGGTCCTGTAGTGCCATAGTCATAGTAGGGGTGCAGATGTGGCTTTCCCATACCTAGACAGGTGTGAGAACCACCTCTCTGTCCTGGAATTCACCTCTCAGTTTCCTATAGAGCTTCATCAGCTACTTGTATTTGTCCAGGTGTGATAGTTCTGAATTTTTAATTTTTTTGCACATGTGAAGGACAGGAATATTGATGCTTTCGTTTGGTTTGGTTTTTTTCACCAAGTTTAGCATTTCATTATGACCAGTTATTTTCTAAAAAACTGAACTGATTTGATAAGTGATCATTAAAGGGAAGGCTCAGGGAAAATAGCACAGCAGCCTAGGTCAACAGCATCCCGAGAGCTCTCAGAAAATTGGAGAGATTTACAGCTGTGGGCGGCTGAAGCCCCAACCTCAATGACACAATTGTTTTGCCAAGGCTGAAGGGAAGCGAGCTCAGAGGGAACAGTAACTCATTGAGGAGTCAAGGCAGGGGGACAGGCTGTGGCGGTGCCCCTGAGAAGGGGGAGAGACGTACACAGACCCACGGGCGGCACACGCATGCATGCACACACCTGCCTTTGATGTTTCTTTATACCTCTCTTTTGAAGGTCTTGAATCCTGGAGCAATATCCTTAGGTCCTTCTTCTTTTTTCCTTAAGGTTTTCAAGGCTTGGATTCTAGAAACAAGAGATGAAAAAGATCTATTAGTTCTTTATTAAACCTTGCTTATCTTTTGTTTTAGATTAGCTTTTAATTGGAATTTTCTTTTAATAACAATACATGGATCCTGTTGACAGTTTGTAAATGCTGATATTGGATGCAGTATTTAAAAAAGAAAACATTAATCTTGAAAAAGAGTAAAACAGAAACTGCATTTTTCTTTTTCCTTTATTTCATCCGTTACTTCAGATGAAGCCTTTATAACCTGAGTGCATTTTGCTAACATAGAATGTGCTGTCTGTGTACTGTTTAGCAAGTCTGCACAAACGCTTAGGGCAGCAAATGAAGATGGAAAATGTGCAGAGGGAACGAATGTAGCTGTGATGGGCCATTGCACACTCCCCATACCCATCACAGCTGTTCTTCCAGCAGCCTCTCCACTTGGCAGTGCAGAGGACTTTTAAGGAGTAGTTTTGAGGAGTAACAATCCCCTTAGTCCATATGCCCCTCAAAATCTGCCTCTGTGTATCGGTAAAATCCCAGACAGTTATCGTACTGCTCTGCAGCCCACTGATGAACAACCACTTGATTCTTTACCTTCAGCTTTTATCTCTGGAAGTCTCTATTTCAAGCCCATTGCGCCAATCAAAACACTTGATTTTGAATTTGTTGAGCACACTAGGATTTTCCCACCCTGCAGTTAGAGAGGGTGCTACTGAGACTTTTAATAAGTGTAAAGAACTGAATGTGTTTCTGGAGATGTTTAAGATAAGCAGCCTCTACTGGGAGAGTCCCCTTTCTGTTGTGCCAGGACGAGGACTGTGCAGTGTCTGTGGTGTCGAGGATTTTCCAAGTCGTCTCTCATTTCATCAAGGAGGAGATGTTGCCTTTTAAGCAAGGGCAGCCCTGCTTGGGCTGTCCTCCGGGAGGCAAGCTGCGATCTTCCATTGCTAGTGCCGCGTTCCCCTGCGCTGCACACATGCGCTGGGGCTCCCTTTCCAGGTCTGCTACTCACGCTGGGCAAGGCACGGAGGTGGTAAGGGTGTTGTACAAGGATGAGCTTAAATAGGCCTGCTCATCGTTCAAAGATTTCCCTCAGTCTGGAGTGACAAATCCTTGTACTTGTCCATGTTTACATCCCATTAGCTTTTCCCTGTGAAGTTCGGTATCGGTCACACTTGATCTGTAGACTTGTTAGCGGAGCTGCTTCTCTTACGGACTTGCTGGTGCTTTGCCTAAGGCAATGCCAAATGATCTCCCAGCTCCCTCCAGTTCAACTCTCACCCCCCTCCTTGCTTATCATTCATTGAACCCAGACTGACTTCAGCATTCCTGCGCATGGTCCTCTTTGGTGAAAGGACCCTCAGTGCCTTAATGCAAACTCTGTCCCAACCAACTCTAATATGAACCCGGGTCAATATAGTTATCAGCACTTCAGATGAGACCTTCAGACGGTTTGTTCGATATGCCAATCTGCAGCAGACCCGCAGCTCACTTTGCTCCTCAGCGTAAGGTATTTTTAATCCTTAGCGTTATAAATGTTGGTCCCTCTCATGCAGCTTTCTCACCGAAGTCTAGAAATTATTTAAATTTAATTACCGCACCTATTTAAAATGTTGGAGAAGATCTAGATTTACAGCGCCGAGAGCTGAAGATACGTGTCTAGATAAACATGGAGAATGGCCAGTCAGAGCAGGGGTCTTGTACTGCACCAGCAAGTTGACCTAGGCTGTGCTGTGCCAGGAGCTTCTGCCCACCTTCTCCGTGCTGCTTCAGCCATAGCAGAGGAGGGTTTTGTCAGGATATAGTACCACCAGCTCACAATTTACCTGGCAAAGCTGGCTTTGACAGAAAATTATCCAGAGGGATTTGAGTCTGTCCAACCCAACCTAAGACTTCCTAGCATTGCAATTTTGGTGAAATTATCTTTATTTCTTCAAGAAAAAGATTGACGGGGAAATAGGACTTATTTAGTTACAGCTAGATTTCTAGTTTGGTCCAGTTTCTGTGGCTTCAAAGGCTGTGAGGATGGATGTTCAACTTTCTGCCAGAGGACATCGGTGGATGGAAAGGAGTGAAAGAAGAATAAAGGAGAAGATTTCTTTCTTTAGGAAAGGGTTGTACTGCGCATAGACAACGGTTTCAGGCTGGTTGTCTTCTAAATTGCTGTGCAAAATGATGAGGATAATTTTGGCTATATAAATGTGTGCTTTTTTTTTTTTTTTTTTCCCTGAGTGACATCTTTGAAAGGTTATACTTGCATACGTGGGTTTAGAATAAGTTAGGGAAGCGCAGACAGAGCACAAGCAGAGGCAGACAGCACAGAGGGCGAGTGAGAGCACATGCAAGGAGAGTGCAAAGGTCCTGATCTTTTTCTGCTGAACTCAGTGCCAAAGAGGGAGGTTGCAGAGAGACAGACAGATGCAACCATGTCAGAGACCTGCCAAGAGCTATGAGCTACAGCCCTGACGGAGAGATAATGCAACACTGAGTAAAGGAGACTTCTGTGTGCATTGTTGGAAATGAAATATATTTTTTCCTCCTCCTAACCCTTTTAAGCCTTTAATCTTAATCCTATTCATCATCATTAACTTCAGCAATTGGCCAAAATATTTAAATGAGGTGAAATGAAAAGATTTAAGAGTCTAGTGAAGTCTCATCAAACCACAGAAGAATAATCTCCAAAGATTAAGCAAGCTGCGGTGACCCAACCTGTAAGGAATGAGAGGAGGAGGAGGGAGAGGGGGCTTCTGAGATGAAAAGAAGTTACCAATTAGATTCTTTTACTAATAGTATTGAGTCTTTCCCCCCCTCACAATAGCCAAGTGCAGAAAAAATTACAGAAGATGAATTAAGAGTTTAAATCCAGTAAAAGAAAAAAAAAAAAAAAAAAAAAAAAAGACAGGTAATATTTTAATAAGACTTAAATGAGTCTTTCAAAGGGACTGGGGAGCTCCTGGACCAGCATCTCTCCCTATTTCTGGGTGTAAAATAGGCTTTTAACTGTTGCTGTGCTATGGAGCTCTTTGATGTTTATTCCACAAGGCCTGGTTTTTGCGCCTGACGCCATTTGCTGTTGGTGCCTGTGCGTATGTGCGCGTGTGTGTATGTGCGTCTCCTATGTACGTTCCCCCGGGGCACCCATTGTAACTTGGTTTCAGTTACGCTTTAGTTAATGGGCACTTAAAATAAAGTGGTACCCATTTCGCTTTAATTTCGCGGAAAGGGGTAAAGGCCATTTCCTTTCCATTTCCAGATGAAAGGAGGAGTGCTGCAGCTCCATAAGGAACCTCAAATGAATTGGAGAGCTGATAAATCTAACGATCTCATCAGCATATAAATATATGTGTCTGCCTGTGTGTTTTTATATGCACACACAGTTTGTACCTAAAACCGGAACTTGAGGGAGATGGGGGGTGGACAGATAAGGGTTCAAGGGGGAGAGGGGGCAGGCTGGTTCTGGCAGAGCTGCGTTTGAGCCCCTCGTTGTGCATCGGTGGCTGCCACGCGGCTGCCTCATGTCCCTGCTGAAGGCAGGGGGACAGCAGGGCGTGAAGGGCACCGTGCAGCCCTTTTCGCCCAATCATAACAGTCCCATTTTGCCCACCTGAGTCCTCCTGCTATTGCCCCAGCAAAGAGTGAAACTGCCATGAGCGCTGATGTATCTCCTAGCCCCACATGGGTTCTGTGGAGACGCTGGGACATTTTATATAGGGACTCTTGTCAGGCCACTGATGCGTGCCCTCCAGTTCCTGCTGCATCAGGACTCTCCTCTGGGGCAAAGAAGAGTCACATTTCTTTCTCTCTTTCCATGCCTGCATGCAGTAGGTCACAAAACATCTGTAAAACTCAGCAGGGTTGTGATGGGGCTGAATCTTAGTTCAGAAGATGTACAGATACCCAAACTTTCTGCCACAGATATTGGTAGCTGGGGGGAGATGGAGCCCCAGTGAGATGTTGTGTTTGTGTGTGCTCCGCTACTTCCAGTAGATGGTCTGACTCCTCTATTATTTCATGTGCAGCAACTCCCTGATTTTCCACCTCCACATAGCTGGGGCTAATGGTGCCAAAAGCAAGATGGGTACAGCATGAGAAAATACTGAGGTTCCTAGTAACTCTGTGCCTTACCCTTGCTGGTAGCAATACAAGTAACAGGTAGCCCCCACCCTGCAGAAAATGAATGGTGACAGTCAGTTAATTTTTGGAAAGCTCTGTTTAAAACCTTCGGTTATGCGTTTGAAGCTCTTGGATTTTCTCATGGAAATCATACCTTACGTTGAACCTGTCCCATGCCACTTAAGGACAGCCCTTCCTCCCAGGGAATGGTCTTTTGTTGGCAGTGTCAGGGCAGGACTCGGTGTGAGTTCCTGGAGGAGAAGCTCATCTTGTGTTGGGGAAATTTTGCATGGCCTGCATGTAAAAACTTGCTTGTGGCATCTGTGAAATCCAAACCTTCATTCCCACTGTGCAACCCTCCAAAACCCCCACATCCCCAGCTCTACTTAAAATCAATCTTCAGATTCCACTGTGCTTTCAGAAGGGTAAAGTGGTAAGGACCGTCTGAGAAACTCTGTCATGAGAGCTTCCCCCTGCTCCTGCCTGAGGACTGTGGCATTCCTTTCTCCATCTTCTGAGTGGCCTGTTCTATCCCAGCCCTGATCATCAACACCAGCCTAACAAACGGGAGCCTCTGGCTTCTCCTACCCATCTATACAGCAGGTCACCGCAGGGTAAAATATCACCTCCGTCAGCACCGACATCCATCACTTTAATGAACAGCAAAAATCAATCTCTAATTGACAAAAACATTTTTAATCAAAGTATGAGGCATTTAGAGCACAGAAGCAGCCTTTCGTCTTCTGTCAGTGTTTTCCTCTACAAGTGGCAGTGGCACAGGTTTGTAGCTGGCCAAAGAGGCCAAGTGGTACCTGTGAAGGAAAGCAGGGACAGTGCTTTCAGCTGCTATCGTCAGAAGAAATCTGCTGCTCCGCTGCTCTACTCTTCTTATACCAAAGCTCGATTTTCATTTGCGGGTCCATGAAGAATCTACGATGATGCTAGGAAGAGAGAGGGAATAGCAGAAGTTTTAAATGAGCATAAGATCTCTAAGACATCACTAGGTGCTTTTGCCCTAAACACCCCCGCCCCACCCCCCACCCCCATCTTTTTCCTTCTTTGTACATGTACCAAATTCTTAGGCTCAGCCTGTACTAGGCATTTGCCATTGATGGCCTGCTAGTGGGTGCACTGTGCCGCTGCAGCCCATCACAGTAAACAGGCAGGTGAAGAAACTCAATTTAGCAGCAGTGGTTTGTGTCATAGCCTGTAGGGATACTGCCTGTGTACATCTGAGGTTTTCCTTAGGGCAGCTCTGCTGCTGGTGAAGACAGGAGAGATGGTAGTTATTATAAGAGTAGTTGCTTTTAAACTTGTAGGTAACTCTGAATTACATACGAGTAGGAGAAACTACCCGCCAGCAGCACTGAAGTATTCTTTTTTCCTCTAATTAGGGTGTCCCTCAAAGATTTGTAAGGTTACTCTAGGCAGCTTGGTATCCTTGCCAGTGTTTGCAAGCCATAAAGGGCAAGGGAAGGTTATTAGAGCACCATCTGGACACTTGGGTCTTTTTGCCATTTCTTGCAAGAGGGGATTATTACCAAGGGTCTTTATCGATTTCTGGCACAATTTGAGTACCTTGACATCACTGCCAGTACTTGCAATGGAAAGGGTAAAGAGACACATCACTAGCGACGCTGTCGTAGCACCTTTGCCAGTGCTTGAGAGGGAAGCAGTTTGGAAGATGCAGCAATATTTGGCACCGTGAGGGCTCACTGGCAGCTCTGTCTTGCTTGTGAGAGGAGCGGCAGAAGTGCCTGAAGATGCTGGGGAAATCTGGCACACCTTGCTGGATTTATGAAGGGAGCGGTGGAGAGGGAGGGTGCATCCTTGCTCATCACAGTTGCCAGTGTTTGCAAGGGAATTGGTCCAGGGGGCTGCAGTGGTACCCGAGCACCATCTGGCCACTCTGGCACTCTTGCTGGTGTTTGTAAGGTTGGCTTTGGATAATGTCTTTTTCTGATCAAAGGCCAGCGTTTTGGATGCAAGCCTGGAGTGTGTGTTACATAAATAGTTTGCGCTTCTGTCCAAATAGCTCCCACAGCCACGGAATCTTAAGAGCTTCAGACGAACTTCAAATTGGGGCCCCTCATGGAGAAACAGCTCCTCCAAGTTTACTGGTAAGTGGGATATTAACTCATCCTGTACTCCTTGTGGCTTGGCCAGACATGGTTTCTTCCTAGTAGAACAGACCCATCTTTTTTTTCTGGTTTTGCATATAAGGAGAAGGAGCTGGTTGAATTCCCTTGACGTTCACTGCAGCTGCTCTCTGGAGCCATAAGCTGTGTGTGTTGACGTTCGGCTGGAAGTAGGCTGGCATGGATTGCTCTGGGTTGACAGGTTGCTCAGACTTCTGAATGTTTCCAAGAAGACAGTGATATTCACCCGACTGTCTTATTTGTTCAACAGCAAAATACACCGTGATAACGTTTTCAGCTTTCCTGGGCTGTAAGTATTCCTTGTCCTCCCAGAGCTTCAGTGTGTAGCCACAGAGGAAGAGATGGCTTTGGAACAGCAGCCTGTAGCAGCAGCAGGCAGGACAAGGTCTGGAGTGGGGTAGAAGAGCCAGGACTTGATGTTGCAGGTGGATGTGGGACATGCATCACAAGGGGAGATGGGGAATGAGGCAGAGATGGACCACAGAGCTGCAGAGGACATGGCTTCAAGGCATGCTTCAGTGAGCCCCGTGCCTACAGCATGTGCAGAACAGTGGTGAGCAGAGCACGCTAGCTGGTGGCTCGCCTCGCCCAGTGTATGAGCATTTAACTCCTTCCATGAATGAAGGCAGAACTGGGAATCACTGCAGTTGTGGAGATACCAGGAAGCATGGGGGAAGGCAGAACCATGAAAGAGTGACAGTCTCCTCTCCCAGAAAGACTTACCTGGGCTGCCCATGTCAGTGCCCTCAAGACCACATCCGTGGGGCTTGATTTCTTCCACTGGCTGAGGTAGCATAGATGCTGTCGTTTTTAAAAGTATGCAGAGTGCCTGGCCAGGCTATTGGATTCTCCTGCTACAAGTCTTCCCTAGACTATGTTGAAATATATGGATGTCCTTCACTTATGAAGATGGATGAGTTCTCTAGATTGCAGGTTCCCCATGTGTCATGCCAGATGTCATGCTCAGACCTGAAATATGGTGGAGAAGGGGGAGCTGGGTAGAGTGAGCAGTGATTTAGGCAGAGCCACTTTAGATAATTTTTCCTTCAAAGGTGAAATGGAAAGCCATTGTATAGCGGTATCACTTGCCAGTTTGAATCCAGCCCATTTCAGTAATCTTGGAAGCTGCTACCATGCAGCAACCTATGGGATACGAAATGAGTTGCTCAGTTCCATCCAGTTTAGGTGCGCAGGTGTTCACATCAGAAACCTCAGCATTTCAAATTGACCCCCTTTTCTGGGCAGACTGCAGAGAGACCATGGGCTGAACGGGACATTAAGAGTAACTTAACCTGTTATCTGTAGGCCACTGTACCCCCAGGATGGGGTTCAGGAGAGTCAGAGAAGGTGACCATGAGGATGGACATTCATAGGGATTGTTCAAGCCCTGGGGAACATCTGTCCCCAGCACTATGTCTGGGGTGGGCATGCTTTTCAGAATATATGGAAGCTGTGAAAAATGTCAGGAGTGCATTGGCTCCAATACAGAGATTTTAGAAACGTTGAGCTCATGTGTGTGTGTCCGTGTGTCCCCCCGCCCCCCCCCCCCCCCCTTTTTTTTTTTTTGATAGCTTGGTGTTTACCAGAAAAAAGAAAAAACTTTCTGTAAGCAGTAATCTACAATTTCTTATACTCTACTCCTCCTTACTTAATAGTCTGGATGCCCCAGGGATTTACACACGTGCATGTGTGTGCACATATGTGTACGCATGTTTCTGGTGATGACCACGGTAGCCATATCAATCTTCCCTCTGTACTAATCCAGCTCCCTCTTGGCCACTTAGACTAACAAAAATTTACCCACCAAGCAACAGAGCGAAGCAAACATATTAAGAAAAACAGCAATGAATGCAGCCTTGCGAAGAGCCATTGGCATCACTCATCCCACAACAATCTGTACCACACGCCTCTTCTCTGTAAGGCCAGAGACAGCCTTTCCCAGCCTGCAGCCCTTCCACAACATTAAATGTAATGGCTTTCTTCCTGCTCCGTGGCAGCGGAGAGGAATTCCAGCAGATGGGAATCCTGTCCAAGACTTCTCTTTAGAAAACTTCCTCCTTTAAAAATCTGGGTTTGACTTTGTAAAAATTTATGCTAAGCTTGAAAAATAGCTGTTATATCCAGACTGTTTGCTGTTCCTTCCAGAACAGGATAGCCCCAGGTATTGCTACCAGATGAATGAATTATCCTGTCCAGTTTAAGGTGGAGTTATCAACACATCCACTGGGAGCATACATAACTATCAGATAGACCAAGATCTTTTCTGTTCTTTGAGCCGAGTATAATTTCAGCCTGTCACTCCTTATCATATCCCCTTTAATCATGCAAAATATTTCTTTCCCTTCTCCCTTTCATCATGCTTGTAGACTTATCATTTTCCCCTTTAGCCTTCATTTAGTTGCAATATTCACGTCGTATTATGCATTCTCTATACAATTAAGTAGGGAAATTGTCACCACAGGATGTCTGGGAGGCCAGAAGTATGAATGGGTTCAAAAAAAGGATTAGGGAGTGCATGGACTAGTCCATCAAGGGCTATTAAACTCAGATATGTATGTAAACATTGGCTCGGGAAGTCCCTGAGCTGTATTTTGCTGTACGTTGGGAGCATATACTGGGGAAAAAACATTGCTGTATCTTTGCCAGGTTTTTTATCACCCTTTCGTAGGGAATTTGCTTCTGGCCAGTGTCAGGGGCAGACTAGGAGCTAGCAGGACTTTTTGACCTAATACCACTAGATTTACATTCCTAAGAAGTTTGGGAGGGGATGCTTTATCAAATTATAGATACGACACCTGGCTCTATTGTTATGATTATTACACAATATAACTTTAAGATCTGTACCCTGAGATTTATAGCATTGTAGAGTCTTACTGGACCTCTCCACGGGTCTTCCTGATTTTACAGGCTGCGGTTATTCTTGCTTCTTACTGGTTCAGCAGAAGGGCTTAAAACAATTAATCTTCAAGCAAAGTCTCTTTATGCTAGGGGCTGTACAAATCCAGAACTGAAACAAGCTGGATGTATTAGATGTGTGTTTTCCTGGTTGCATCTCAGTTGTTATCCAAGTTAAAAATCTCAGGGGAATATGGAGGAGGAACAATCGCGAGGGGATTTCTAGGGTCTTAAAGTCACCGCATAGCACTCCTCTTCCTTCTCGTGATCTTGACTTGTTTTAAACTGAATCTGTTAAGACAGTATCCTGAAGATGCATCCTGATTTCTGCTTTGGTTTTTTTACCATTAGAAATACTGAGATTTTAAAGCCTTCCGTTTCAGAACGTGAGTCAAATTTTAGTGCAGGAAAAGCAGACTCAATCTCCCCTCTCCATCATGCCCCCTTTCCCCTCTTCCCTCCCGCCATTAACAATAAAATAATCAAGGAGCATTGAAGAGTGTGAGGAACCAGACTTTCTCCCTTTGGGAACGTCTCAATTAGATACTAAAACTTCTGCTGACTTAACTAGATTTTGACCCTGGACTTCCCAAGCTGGAAGAAACCCTTGCTCCACTTTCAGCCTGTTGCTCCCCTCCCTGCACCATGTCTTTGCCTCTTGCCTCCCCATGAATTCAGGCCTCATGATTTGATGCTCTGTTTTGCCTTGGGTATCAATAAAGTTGCCAGCTGGTGGAGAAGGGGTTAAAAATCTGGAGAGTGAGTCAGTGAAAAAGTGCCTTGGTGTGATGGGGAGTTGGTAGGAAGTTGTGATACTGGTGTTATGCCATCTTCTTCACACTCAAAGAAAAGGAAGGTGTAACTTAGGTACCTCCATAGCGTATTATTTTGACCTGAAATACAGCATCAAGGGCATAAGCAATTGCATGGAAGTTCGGTGCGTGCATAATCACAGCAGTATTAGTATCCTGAGGCCACTGTAATTCAAAGACTGACTGTGAATTGGTCTGTAGCTGTATTTTGCCCTTCTGTCCCTCTCTTTCTTTCTCTCTGCTGGTTTGAAACAGTGAGCCAGCCTGTCAGTATTTTCCTGTACATGGTACTGAGAGAAAAACGTTATACTCATTTAAAAATTTTAGTCTGCCTGTATGTATCATAAAAAAAAGCCCCACAAAAAAAACTGATAAAAAAGAACAAGCACAACTTTGTTTTGCAAGGTTTTTTGCTTTTCAGTTCACGTTTAATGAAGTAATTACAGTGAAATACTCTCAAAATTCAAGACCTAATTAAAGCAAAGAATAAAACCTCAATTGATCCATTATTTAGATTGGTGAGAAGTGAGCATAAAGAAGCAATGAAAAAGTTAGTACATTATGAGAGGAAAGAAGCACACTCCCTCTTGGAGAATACTGATGGGAGAAAGACCTTGGGATGATAACAGCCAGTCAGGGATGTGCTTAAATTATTTACAAAGAGTTCATCTTCAAACAAAGAAGAATGGGGCAAACGCAAACGTTACGAGTCAAAAGGATACTTTTCCCTGACAAACACAGGTGTTGCTGAATGTGTTTGAATCAGAAGCTGTCTAGCCCAATATCCTCCTTTTGGCAGATTAGCCGCAAACTACACAGTAAGGAATGAGCTGTTAACTCTAGGAAAGTTTTGCTGTCTCGGAACGGGTATAATTTGGTTTCCAGTCTGGGTCGCTGGCTGCTTGTGCTTCTTTTTGAACGCAGGGCAAGGCAGCAGTTCCAGGTCCCGCTTTGCAGCTCACCTGGAGGTGTTAGCAGGAGACCGATGGTGGCAGGAGCTGGGCTGTGCCCACGCAGGGTGTGTGGCATTGGGCTCCGGGGATGGAGCACGCTGTGTCAGTCACCGGTCACCTCCTCTCAGCACTGGCTGGCCAGACGGAGCTGAGCCATAGGGCTGATCTGGCCCACCCAGACCATCCTACTTTGATGGCTCCAAACAGGTTGTTTCATTTTCAATAGTCTCTATAAATCTGCTGGTGAAGCTTTAACCAAATTACTTTCCCTGCCCTTTTGTAGCAGTTCCTGTAAAAAAAAATTGGAATGACACAAAATTTCTCTTTATATGAAGACGGTTTTAAGCTCTAAAAATTGACATGTTCTGCTTAGGTTGTTTGGTTTTATGAAGACCAACTGAATTATCATAAAGAAATTTGTTATTCTGAATTTCCCAGATGCCAGTACTGACTGATTCAAAACTCATCCCCTGTTATCTTACTTACTAAGGCATCTCTATTGTTCCTTGAAGTGCTATGCTAAAGTTTTGGGTAACTGCCCTCCTGGGTCCAACATCCTTCCACCTGCCTTATTATTCCTACTGCATTGACATCTGAATGATACTGTGAGGGGCAGTAGCTGTGAGTACTCAACACTTCCAAAATTCATCGCTCTGCATTACGTGCCTAATTCCAGCTGAACTATTAAAAAAAAACAACAACAAACAAAACAAAACAAAACGGGATGCTGCCCTTTTTGTTTGGACTTAAGTTGGAGAAGGGTGCTTGCAAGGCGTCTCTAAGAACAGCCTTATCCAAGCAGATGCCTTAGACTGGAATTCAAGTAGTTTCTACTTGTATTTCTCTTTTGGGAGAGCAAAACAAAACTGCAAGAAAGTTGCAGTCAGATGTGTACGTGTAATGTTGGAATTTAGTGGGTGAGTAAATCTCTGCAGCCTGTCCTCTGCCCAGTTTTGCCAAGGGACAAAGCAATTCCAGCTCTGTGTGTAGATGAAGTCCCAAACTGCTTGAGATGGTTTCTGCCATACATCAATATGGGAAATAGATGGAAAGTTCCCTCTGTGAAAGGCACAGTACTCGGGCTGTGTTTCCCGAATGCCACTTGGGGAGGCAGAGTGGCCCTGAGTTGCTCCCTGTAGCAGGTTATAGCAGAAATGCTACAATTTAATCCTCGTAATGCTGAACCACTAGTAATTGCTTGGAGCAAGAGTAGGAGAAAGCCTGCCTCCTCCAGCCAGCTGTAGATGCTTCAGGTCAAGAAGTTGTTTCTCACACTTCTGCTTAATAAATATGCCTTTAGAAATGTGCATGAAAGGCAAAATAAACACTGGCCTTAAATCTGCTTTGTGAAAATGGACTGTTACGGTCTCAGCTGGGTTTGTATCTGAATGCATACAGAATAAAGTAGGGTAATAAATGCTGACTACATGGCAGCTTTTGTGTCTATTTCGACAGCTCTCAAAGTAGTATCCCCAAATTCCTCCAAAATAAAAATGTTCCATTTTTCCAATTTCAAAAAAAAAAAAAATAATTCTTGGGTTTGTGTCAATTGGAAGCAACTTTTCTTTAAAAGAAAACCTCTAATCATTTTTAATTAAATGCTTGAAATAGAAAAAATTATTTGGTTTAGTTTGAAACAAAACTTTTGCTGACATTCCAAAATCACCGGCAAACCGAAACATCAGCCATGAGTGCACAATATTTAACTGTATCAGTATAGCTAAGGACAAATGACATTCAGCACTGCGCCAGCAGTAGTGGTTAAACTCCGTAATTGTTTCTTTTATTGTCCCTCTTTGCAAAGATTTTAAATCCCTTGTTACACAATTAACTCCTCTTTTCTGCTAAAGGCTCTTGTCTCTCTGGACAGGCGCTCTGATTACAAAATGTCTGCTGCAAACTCAAGAGTGGCAGCAGATCCGAGGATAGGAAATCTGCTTCCCCCAGTCATTACCTGAGCAGATTGGAGTGTCTCTGAGCTGTAATGGGCAGAGCAGGAGGGTGGCTGGCCAGAGCTCCTGCAAACACCGGGATCCACAATTACAGTCCTCCAGCTCTGCTTTCATCACCCCTTCTCATTCCTTCCCTCCTTCCTCTAAAAGTGCGTTTGCTGGAGGGTGATGGGGCAGGTGCCGCTGGCAGAGGGAGCAGTGTTTGCGCTGAGGAAGCCAGATCAGCTCTTTCTTAGAGCTGGTGGCAGTTTTCCTTCTGCTCACTTCTATCTCGGAGATAAGCCCCTTGCTCTGCTTTTCATTGTCAGCCATGAAATCAGCTACCATTTCAGAGCACCTCTCAGTAGTTTCCAAATGCCTTTGATGCATTTTGCCTAAACAGGAGACTGCTGAGAATAGCTGCTAAATCTTTAAATCTGGTTTCACACTTAGTCGTCTTTGTGACTTTAAGTTTGTTGTTAGCATAGCTGGTGTTCCAGGTCACCAAGAGCCTGGGATTAATACCTGACGACTTTGTATTAATATGAGATACTAGTGGTTTTATTGAGCCTTTCCACCCTGGCTGGGGATCTAAATTAATTCCCTGAAGACTTGCCCCAGAGGGCTCTGTGTCATTTGTAAGGGGTGGGGTGGGGTGGGAGGGGAGCATGGCTTTCCCTAAGCCCTTCCAAAGGATTGGGGAGAACAGTAAAGTTGGGGTGTTACTACACGGTCATTTCTTTCTTGGTAGGAGACTGGCTAAACTTTTTGTCAGGATGGGGCAAAGGTCCTTCTTTGCACTGAGCAATACAAACACACTGACTTGTTGCTAGTGTCTAAAGACTCTTGATTGCCGTTACTACGTATTTTCCTTCTGCCTTGCAGTTTAATGAAACCATACACTCAACTGGCTTCTCTCCCTCCTCCCGTTCATCTCCATCTGTCCGCTCCAGGTGGCAGCTCATCTGGATGGTAGTGTACCTTCAGTACCATGGCTCGTGCATCAGTGATAGATCCCACGCACAGCTTCTGTTGGATGTCTTGCAGATTAATTATTCTGAGTTTTGGAAAACACCCAGTTAAGATGGGCAGGAAGAGAATTGTTTGAATTTGACCAACTACTTAACAACTCTAACAGTATGTGACACTCGAAAGAGAACTTTTTTTTTGGTACATGTTTGGGTACAGATTGATTTCATTAAAGTATCTCCCTAAACACTTTACAAGCTGAATGATGGTTGCGTATTACGCGGCAGAGTGTCTAACCAACTGCAGCCACCTTCTGCAACTTATCAATTGTTGTGGGCCCTGGAATCAGGTTAGTTAGCAGAATTTGGCGTAGAACATGAGGGCTTAAATTAATCTGGGGGTAACCAGCAGTTTCCATGGTGGGAACAGCAAATGAAAAGTTCCCAGAGCCCACAAGTACTTGTAACACTTGTTTTCTAAGGAACAGTCTCCCTCCACATCTTAAGACTTCTTGGTTCTCTCCGTCTCGTTCATCCTTTGTTAGATAAACATCACTGTCTCTCAGTGGTTTCCAGACTCCTTTCTCATCTTTTGTACTTTTTCCCTACAGCTGTGACACGAAAGCAGCTCTCCTGAATGCTGTCTCATTCTTCGAGCATCCTGTCAGAGTACCCGCTGAACATGATTATAAAGCCCAATTTGAAACCAGTATTGATTCTGCTGTTGAATGAAAGGCTAGGCTTCATGTCTTCTTTTGATCTTGCCCCAGCAAAGAGAATCGAGGAATACCAGGCTTCCTTCTGTCCTCTAGGCTGCAATCCCTAGGTGCTGCGTGGAGGGGAGCAGTGTTTCCCATTCCGTTCAGTTTTGCTTCTTTCCATTGCTGCGGTTCGTGCTGTAGCTCATTGCCACAGCCTGATTTATCCTGCCAAAGCTCCATCTCATTCACTTCCCAGCTGTACGGGCTTGCCTTTTGGTAGGCTAGAAGCCTCAAAATGAAATTATTACCAAATTTTGTCAGAAGTTACTCTCCTTCAGGGCTTTTTGATTTTCAGGTGCTGCTACCCCTGCCTTGGCCATTCTTGGATTACAGCAGGCTTGGCTTTTATTTTTTCACAGTGGGAGGTTAGAGACATGCCAGCACATCTTCCTGATGCTCTTCAGCAGCTCTCTGCCTGGATGCTGTGTCCTTACCCACCGATGCTGCTAGCATCTTTTCTTAAGCAAATTGGCTTTAATTTACCCTAGCTATTGAGTGTCTTCCCTTTTCACCTCCTTGCATCTCCCCAAGCCCTTGCAACACATCTTCAAATCCCTCCTGCTCTCTCCACAATCCGAGCTGAGAGGAGGTTCCTACAGCTCTGTCCTTCGCTAGTGGTCACACCTGGTTGCCCATGCAGTTGCCATCTCTGCAGATCCACGAGCTGCTCTTAGGTGTGAGAAAAAGGTGTGCATGGCTGTGTTCCCCCGGCACACATCCCACTTTTCTCTCCAGGGCACTCCGCTGCTGCGTGGCTGGAGGAGCCAAGGCGCTCCGCACCACCTGCTAGCGCTGCCTCTGACTGCTGGCTGAGCCTGTGGGGAGGGGTGCGGCAAGAAAGGGATTCTATTCATTACAATATTAAATAAATCAGGTGGAATTAGCTCTGAGCACAAAGCAGCAGCTGGCTTTCACTGTGTTGTGACAGGCTCTGCCAATTATGTGGTGCAAATAGAAAACATCTGACTTCCACGTCTCCTAGGCCATGAGCAGCTTGGAAAAGGCTGTTTGGCAACTTCTTATGGTCTTGTCCATAAATCTGTCCTCTGCTTGTCTTGCCTCCACCAAAGAGCACCCAGTCTCCAAGCCTGGTCTCCATAAAGCTGTCACAGCAGGGACCTCGTGGCTCCTCCATCCACCCATGTGGCCCAGCGCAGGAGCAAGGAGGAACCCCGTTAGCTTTGTGCTCATTAACACAGTGGGCTAGTGATTTGTACTGGTGGCTGTGCTGTGGTAGTTTGCGAATGCTTAGAGCAGCAAAATGAGGCCACGATACCAACGCCATAGCGCTTGCCCTAATTACTCTGCAAGGTTAATTTGCTGAGGCTGCGCGGGTATGTGTGCCTGGCAGATTGATTCCTTTGTATTATATTAGCTAAGGGAGGACACGGAGTTTCATACGTACATGGGGGAGGGTGAACAATTAGATGGAGGAGATCTGCTCTGGTAGCATAGGCAGGTCAAGGTTATGCTGAAATGAAATTATAACTGAAACACAAAGGGTAAAAACCCTGCTAAGAGACACCAAAATGGACCTGGATGAAAACTCTTGAGGAGGAGATGGGTTCCTTGAATTTAGGTGGTAATGGGCTTGTAGGGTGTTCAACCTTGGCACAAGAATGCAAGGAGAATGGGGGTGTATATTTGTGTGTGTATGCATGGAGGAAAATTTATTTTAATCTTTTCTGAGAAGGTGTGGCTGTAACTGGAAGTTTGGAAGATTACTGTTCGGGGTCAGGAGCTACAGTATGGAGGTCTGTGCAGTGGATACAGGTCTCTGCAAATGGCAACCTGGAGATTCAGGTATTACAGTAGAAATGGCAGGTAACAGTGTAGGCCTAGATCATAGCTGGTCAGATTTCCCAGGAGAACTTCTATTCCTTATTCCAAAAATCATCACACTTACAGATGTAGGGAGTTCCTGTTACAAGGATACTTGTCTTACTAACCTTTAAGAAAATGAGGGCTCTGTTTGCTAATCACCAAGGAGAGATGTTATGGAGCATATCTCAGCAGAGACGTCAGAGAGGTCTCAGCAGAACATATCTTAACAGAGCAAGGAGGAAGGCAGTGGAGTAACTATGAAAGGACAAGGTGGTGTTCCCAAATGCACTTGTAAAACTAGAGCCAGAAGATGAGAGTAACTGGAGAAGACCATGACACAGTGGTAGGTATTCCTTAGAAGTAGCCAGATGAGCACATTCACCTCACAGGAATGTCCCCATGTCTTGCCGAAAGAGCAGGTGCCTGCTCATCCATGAGCTGTCAGCCTGGAAAGCTCTGCGTGTTGGGCAGTGATGGACGGGAGCAATGCCACAGGTCTGAGTGCATCTCCGGGTACGTAGGTCTTGTTCTGGCCAGGGCTGAAGAGTTCAGTATAGACATAACTAGCTCAGGATTCATATTTTTATCCTGCTATGGAAAGCTTAGCTTAGAGCAGAAGATTGCTGATAAGTTAGCAGGGGGAACTCTTCTTTTGCCTTTACCGTAACCTCTTCCCCGGCACATCATCAGTGAATCCTCCCTTGCTATGGTTTCAGACATAGATCTGAAATTCTGCCTGCTTAAAGATGCCACAGTACTTGTCATAAGAGTAAAGGGAGTAAGGCAAACTTCCACTCTTGGGTAATCACATTCTGCCTCTGTAACTTCTCCATCAGCCGTAGTATAGAATGGAGATAGATATACATATATTTATTTATTTTCCCCTGCAGCCAGGAGAAGGCAGGACAAGAGGTCTACGGGCAAAAGTTTTATACGGGACTTGGTCCTAGCCAGTATGTTACGCGATGCCGAATTTCAAAACAAAGTCAGGATTGCCCAAGACTGCCGTGGGTAGGAAGGCTGCACCCCCAAAGAGCAGCCCTAGCTGTGGCGATGCTCTCTTACCCAGACATGTCAGTCAGAGGATGGAAAGAAAGGTGTCTTTTGCCTTGCATTAATTCAGAGATAGTTTGTGGAAAGGATCTGAGTGAGTTGAGTGGGAGGATGAAAACTTCCCTGGTGCATTTTGTGATTTAAAAATAATAATAAAAAGAAACCTCTTGTGTTTTGAAAACTCTATTAAAAGAAATGTACTTCTGCAGAAGAACAGCATGAAAGAGGAGAGTAAGGGTTTCAGCTAGGTGAATCAGAAAAAAAAATTGTCTTTGGGGCCAGCTTTAGGGATTGAAGCTGGGAGCTGAAGCAAACAAATGGCATTGCAGTATCTGAAGTAAACGAAGCCAGCTCAATATATATTTATTTGGAGCAGCTGGTTACCTTATGCTGAGCATCAGGGGAGGCTGAGAAGGAAACGCTGTCCCCTTGCAGACCCAGTGGCAGAAAGAAGCAGCTTTTGGCTGTCATGCAGAGGCTCACGTGCCCTGCTGGGGTAGCCGTGTGGAAGAGGCAGGCTGCTTGGGGGGTGTTTTCTAAGCAGCTCACAGAAATCACCCCCAGATGTAGAGAAAATGACCTGAGCTTCAAGGACCACCAGTTTACAAATAGGTGTAACCCAGTGCCCTCCCATCAGCTTGGGGCAGGGGAGGTCATCTGGAGTCCCTGAAAGCAAAGTGCATTTTAAAACCACTGTGGCGTTTGTTGCGCAGGAAAAGAGAGAGAGGGAGATTGCTGCCTTGTGCTCCCAGTAACAGTGACAAATTTTAGAGATAAACAGTGGAAAAGGGAAAGCAGAGACACTAACGTCTGAGTGCGCCAGTGGCAGGGAATAAAGGTGGGAAGAGAAGAAATCTGAAATGCTAAAGATGAAATCTGCTTTATGTTTGTGGAAAGGTAGGAACTGCGACAAACTCAGACCTGGAGCTTATGTTTTATTATATATTTTCCCCTTGACCCCTGGAGAATACACAAATAAAATCAATTAATGGGCCTTGAAGAAGAATCACTTTAAACTGTTCAATTAAACACCGCAATGCAGAGAACAGAAAGGAGCGAGGGGGGGGGGGGGGGGGGGAGCGGAAAAAAAACAATAAATACGTCTTAAAAAATGGACTTGTCTGAGGCGCCTGGGCCCCGACATGCACCATTACTGACGGATCGAATCACACTTCCATTAACACCATAATCTTATAGACTCCACAGGCCGTAAAAAAGGGATTTACTTTAATCAGGTTTGGTTAGGGCTGAATTTGAAAAGCGCTACAAGTGAAATAAAACACGACCTCGTCCCCCCTTTGATTTTCTTTCTCCTCACTCTGGCTCTCTAATTTACAATTTGCCAGCCACCAGCGGTTCATTTCTAATGGCTGCGATCCACTGGTGTATGTCGCACTCTCTCCCTTATTGTGGCGGAAATGATTAGGGAGAACATAGACCTTTCATTTCTGTCCCCACCTCCTGCTTCCCTGGACAAACGCCCAGGACGCAGCGTTACCTTTCAGGCAGGCTTGAATCCTCCACGTCTGTGTGTCCCACAGCCTTTCCCTGGCTGTCCTGGAGCTGGTATTTGGTAACTCAGGCTGGGGAGGAGGGGGAGGCATGGGCTACAGTCGAAGAGGATGCTCGGTGGCTTCTAAGCATGAGCATTGACCACTGAGGAGACTGGGAAGCCACAAGGTGTCAAAGTAATGGGTTTTATTTCTCTTTCCATCTCCTTTTTCTTTGCTTGTGCTCCACACTTCAACCTGTCCGATTTATGATGTGGTACCAACTAACTGTTGTGATTCCTGCTCCTTTTTTAATTTATCCCCCGTCTGAGGCAAATCCAACACATTCCATACAAAGGACAGAGCTATCAAGTGCGTTTGCTTCTGCTGCCTCGACTGTCTTGCTGTCCCTAGTGACATAAAATACCATTTTTTGTGCTCTTTATAGAGATGCCTTGTTAGGTTGGTTGCCAGCGATAGAGATGGTTAACTTCATTATTAGTCAGCCTGCTGTCTTCTACTGGATTATGCTGCGCTTTGCTAGAAGTTGCACTTCTGACCATGGCAAGATGGGCACTCGGGTGGCAGCAATGAAAACCTGTAGACCACAAGGTCACCTTGGGCTTTCACCTGTAGGAACAAATATAAAACCAGACCGGTCAGTTGGAATAGCTGCTGCTGCCCACACTGAGGTGCTTTGCAGTGACCGCTGATGGGGTCTCCCACGTGCTGCGGTGTAACGGGGCAGCCCCGTGGGGAATCGGCTGGGTAACAGTCCTAGGCACCACGCAACAAAATCAACTCATAGCATCTGTGTAGGGTTTTGCTAAGTCAGCCGTGGCGTAAGAGTTGCTTTTTGATAGTTGGGTGCTTACAGGTGTATTTTGGTTCCCAGTAGGGCGCCTATGGAAAATCACCGGGTCGTTTCACAGAGCTGCAGTTTCCTGAAATTGGCCCTCACTTACCTTACATTCCCTCTTTCTGCTCCAACATACAACCTACATATGTGACTGAAGATATAAAATTATTGTGTTTAACTGGAAAATGCTACCCACTTCTCCCACACAGCTCTAGAAAAGCATACAACCAGACTGGACTTACTCCTCAAGGTTTTAATGATAAAGTCTTTAAGGGAAAAAAATATGCAAGGAGGAGAACAGTTTAAGCATTGCATGGGAGATTTGATTGCACAGCCAGGCTTGACTTCCCGAGTGCTGGAAAATGGAGGAAACATTATTCCTTAGTCCAGTCGGGAAAAGCTGATACTGGAGAGCTGTAACAGAGGGACCAGATACTGCTCTTCTGGGTCAGTAGTGCTTGATGCAAGTGCCAAAAAGCGCTGAGCAGTGCTAAGGCAAGGGTGAAGGAATATGCTCTATATGGAAGGAAACCCACCAGAGTGCTTTGTAAAAATGGGTTCAAACTGCAAAATTTACATAGTCCAAAAGGAGAGAAAGGGGTTTGAAGTTGTTCCAGTATGAGCAGACATGGGAGAATGATGGATGAGAGTGGGGAGTGCAAAGGAAAGGGAGAAAGTGAAGGGAATTACAGGGAAGGAGAGAGTGATAAGGAGGAAAGGAATATTGGCAAAGAGTAATTCCAGTTTAAAAGGAGATGCTGAATGGGAAAGAGACTGTTAATGGACATTCATGTGTGTACATGCAAAGGGGAGAGAGAAAAGGGGGAGAAAAGTAAGGAAGGGAAGCAAAAAAAAAGGAATCTGAATGAGAGTTTGGTCACGGGAAGGCAAGGCTAATGTTAGCAACGGGTAATAAAGGCAGGCAAAGGGGGGAAAAAAAAGCATAAAATTCACTTAAAAAACTCTCCAAGTTTAAAAGCTCCCTAGAGGCTTTGTAATAGAAAAGGGCTTTTAAGTGCTATTTTTTCCCCCTGTTTTTCCTTTGGGGATGTCTCAGAGGGATGATTTATTGTCTAATGTATTTAAAGTGACAAGGCCAATTTTGGCGAGCTTGCTGCAGCAGTGCCAGCAGCGTTTTCCGTGGCACTGCAGAGCGCACCCTCTGCTGATGGCTGCCTGGCGTGGGCACCGGCATCCCGCGGCAGGACAACCAGGGTGGGGGATGCCCTTGCAGAGCAGACAGGTGGCGAAGCAGCAGCATCCCAGTGCATGCCTGCTTTAGCTGGTGAAGTGGAAGAAGTGGGTGTAATGATGGAAGGAGAAGATGGTTAGAAGCTAACCCTGATCCCACCTAACCCCACCCAAGTGGGGTTTGGGAGCGCTTTGAAGTCAGAGCTTGATCTCCATTCCCTTTCCGTGCTGCCTTCTGCCACAGCTCTGGCTCCCGCTGAGCCGTCTGCAGGCCAGTTTGGGCTGTTCCTAATCACTGGTGACTCCTGAGACATTACCTTCTTCTCTGGGTCTGTTTCTGTGGAGACTTGCCACTGAGGCATGACTGCGACCCTGCTCTCTGCATACCCCTACAGCTGCTGCAAGCAATAAACCTCACCTTCTCAAGGAGATTTTTAAAAAATTTGAGTGCTAAGGATTTTCTTTTTTTTCCTTTTCTTTTCTTTTTTTTTTTTTTTTTTTTTAATATGGAGCCTGTATTTACTTTTGCTCTATTACACTTATATTTATACCCCTTAATACAATTCCTCTACCTTCTTGGTATTTACACACTTGTAGATGGTTAATCTTACCCCTTGCCAAACAATACATATTTAATTATTTTAATCTCTTCTCATATGTCAGTGCTTTCAGACCCTTAATAATTATTTTTTTTTTTCACGCTGCTCTTCTCTGTATTCCCTGTGCTCATCAACATCTTTTGTAAACGCGTGTTGCCCAGGATTGAGGGCAGTATTCCAGTTGCTGTCCTGCCAGATCTGTACGGAGGGCCTGTGCCTCCTCGCTTTCTGACATGATTCCCCTGCAGATGAAGCACAGCATTATGTTAACTTTTTTTTTTTTTCCCCTGCTGCTGCTATAGAGCATTGCAGATCTCTAGCTTAATGTGGTGTCCACTATCTCCCACAGCCCTTATTTGATCATTACCAATTTCCAAACCTGCCTCTCTTTTAACGTCCTGGTTTCCATTTATTTTCCCTCATATGTGCTAACATGGATTATTCAAAGCTGATTCCCATTTTCTCTGCTGGTCCCTACTCCTAACCTTTCTAGCTTATATTGTATTTGCCTGTCTACAGCAACGAGTAATTGAAGAAACTATTCCTATTTCTGTGGTCTTCTATTTATTTTCTGATCATCTCCTCCCCACAATTCCTTCTGCTTGTTTGCTCCCTCCCTCCCTGTAACCGTGCCCCTTGCTCACAAATGGTCAGCAGCTGGGCAGCTGTGTCTTGTCTCCGTAGGAGCCAGGGAGAATCTCCTTGACCCGAAAAGCAGCAGCAGCAGCAGCAGCTACCTCATGCACAGCTTGGCCGTGTGAATGCCGAGTGCGCCAGCCAGCTTTGCATGTCCCGAGCACTGTGCGATGCTTCCTCTTATAATCAGTCTGAGCATCACTGCTTCTCCCAATCGCCCCCTGCACTTAATTGACCAATAGAGCTAGACATATGGAGGATCGAATCACAAACCCAAATCAGCAGTTGTCAGAGGAGATTAATTCAAACAGGAAGCTACACAACACTTGGGTGGGTTTTTTTTCTTTTTTCTTTGTTTGTTTTTTGGTTTTTTTCCTCAAGCTCCAATGGAAGAAATGATTATTAATATCCCCAGCTGTATACTTAGGCAGATGGCAGTGACTCCAATGCACTCTCTCTACCCAACTCGCCGTGTGATTTCTGTAGCATTTAAGCGACACGAGGAAATTACTGAGGGAGGGAAAGAAAAAAGAAGCTGCTTTCCCACCGCCTAATTCAAAGCATGTAAGTTAGATTAGCCTGTGCTAAAAGGACAGGCTGTCTTAATTCACTGTACAGTCAATGCAGAGAGACAGGTGGTCTGAATTGCGCTGTTGAGGTACTTCTCACTGCTGACCCCAAAGAGGTGAACATCCTAAGTCAGGCACATATATCTTCCCTCTTTCAGCTGCATTGTCCTTTGTATTTTCTCAGGGGTTTTCAGCTCTGAAACACATCCACCGAGGATGCTGCGGCTGCATCCTGCGCTGACTGCCAGCCACAGCCATGCTGAGCTCAGGGCTCCTTCACGTTAGTCCCTGCATGCTGCTGTGCCAAGAGGTGGCCTTTTCCCACCCCTGCGGTCTAAACACAGAGCAAAGAGGCAGCAAAGTCCAAGGGGGACAGCAAAGGGTGTAGAAAGGGGCAGTCAGGGAGACCAAAGGTCTGCTTAGCAAAGCAAGGCAGCCTACTTCAGAAAGCACTTAACAGGAACTTTGGAGGAGACCCTCATCTTCTCTGGGTCCCTTGGTCAGCAAAGCAAAGCAAAGCAACTCGCTCCACCTTCCCCCCACCTTCACGTTCTCCAGCTGTGGAGGGGAGATCACAGCTGCAGGACTCATTACTCCAGAGGGGCTGGATGAGGAGGAGTTGGGTGGAAGCTGGAGGCTGTGGAGTTTGTTAACTCTGATGGGACCCACCTGTGGGGTGGCAGGTGGAGGCAGTCAGGGGAAGGCCAGGAAGGGGCATGCCCCAGGCACAGCTACAAAAAGCCAGGACCTGCCACCTTAGAGGGATTTTGTTCTTTTCTTTCTGTGCTTGCTGGAAGCCTATGCTGCAACCCAGGAGGCTTGTGTTCAACCACCAAGCCATACCTGAAGATGGTCTCCTTCCTCAGCAGATGGTACAAAAAGGGAAGATCCTTTGTAGGGATTTTCTACCTGGTGTGGAAAGTACAGTGCCAAAAGCTCTTGCAGGAGCCCATGAGGGGAACAGGGCAGTTCCCAGGTGAGCAGCAGTGTGCTCTTGCAGGTCCGCAGCTGGCTTGAAGGGCAGAGCACGAAGACTGAAGTTCAACCATCAGTTTTCAACGGGGCAAAATGAGGAGAGGTTTTCCCAGACGCTGCAGCCTTGGATCTGCCCCATGAGGGCCAAGCAGAGCATGCGTGGGATGGAGAGGCCCTGCCTGTGTTGTTCCCCTGGTAGGGTAAGACCCAGCCCTGTGGTTTGTGCCATCTCTTGTGTGAGGTTACAGCTTGGAGGGAATGGTTTGGACCGGTCACTCACCCTGCTGGGTTCTTGATTAACTGAAATCAGCAAAGGGAAAGAGAGTGGAGGTCTTTGTGCTGAAACCCTCTGCTCGATACCTAGCAGCGATTTTTTGCTTTTTTTCCTTTCTTCGCTCACTCAAAAAATTAAAAAGTGTGAGGATGCATGAAGATTGGAATAGAAAACATTGACAATCTTATCATACTACTGTATAAATCAATAGCATGCACTTGACTGGAATAATACCAATTGCTGCATCCTATGAAAGTTATAGCAGGTTGAGGCAGGATTTGAAACTTTGAGTCTGGCCTTTTTTTAAAAGATGCCCAGACAGGCTATGAACTGCTTCAGGAAGCACTATGTGAAATCCCACAGCCTGTGTCATTCAGGGGGTCGGGCAAGAGCATCGGAATAGTCTGAATGTGTGAATATCTGGGATAAGCAATGAACACAACTGCAGCCCTGGAGTTGGAGGAGCAACTTCCAACAGGGCACGTCCAGCCTGATACCGCTGTATATGGAGGAGCGTACCAAAGGTAAGCAACACAGCGACTGATGCAGAACAGTCTGTGTGAGTAACTACGTGTGCATGGGAGATGGTAATTACCTTACTTTGGCTTAACAAAAAAAAGGGTTGGAAATAGAAACACAAATGTGTATTTAGGTTGTGAGATTGGTGTTGCGGTGGGATTTTCTTACTCCTTTGAGTATTACTTTGGCTTGAGTGCCTTGCTGAGGATGGAAAATAGGAGGCTTGGTGTGGTGGGGTGCAGTGTATTCTGGTGGTAGCTAACCTTCTCTTGTGGAAGGTATTAGCTGAGGTACTCCTAGATAACTTCACTTCTTTGAATTTCCTAATTAAATTCACCTGGTCTTACCGCAGGTGAAAAATGTGTAAACTGGCCTTTGCTTGTTAAGACCAGCCCCCTTGCTGCCCCTACCACCCCCTTCAGTACCATCTGGCATACCTTGAGACACATGGATGGGATTTTTCTAGTAATTCTGAGGGTCAACAAAGCTCTACATCTTGCAGGGGTTGCTGGCTTGTGCATACATGGGCATGAGATGAATGGTGGCATGGAGCAGAGGCTACTGAGTCAAATGTTATGTCCGTTTTTTCCTGACAAGCTAGCAGTTACCCAAAAAGGAGGAATACATAGGCACACTCCTAACTAGGGCAGCAGAAGTCAGTGCCACCAGAGATTGCTTGAGTTTGTCAAGTGAGCAGGATTAGGGATGGCCAAGGAATTTGAGAATAAACGCAGCTCTGTTGTGCAGGATAAAAGGAGATGGTGATCAATATATCTTAGAGCTTCAGGGCTTAAGGCAAGCAGCATCTGACAGGATTAGGAAGAAACTTTTTTAACATGGACTAGTCATCCTATAATTGCCTGCCTGGGATGCTCGCACGTCCTTTTCTGATACCTAGCGAAGCCAGCCACCTGAGAGAGTCAGCTGGTGTGGCAAGACTTATCTGAAGAAAGTGCTTGTGTCTTGCAGTGCCTGTGTGCCATCGTGGTTAGAGGCATGATGTGATGCAGCTCAGATTCTTGGGAGCAGAGAGGCAGTGGGTGCACTGTGACTCCCACCTGAAGAGAGTTGAAAATGGGGAGGAGTGGTTGTACTGTGACTGGGGCCAAGCCCTTGCTGGAGGAATGGATGGATGCAGATGCAGAGCTTGTGGGTGGGTGAGGGAACTTGCCAGCTGCTTCCCAGAGCCGCACAAGTATGCGGGAGCTCATTACATGCTGTGGGTGCTGTTGTTTATGCAGTGGCAGATGTGGTGTGTGACTGGTGCAGCCACAGGGCAGAGGGTGACCCTGGAGCCAAGGACTTTGAAGTGTTGTTCCTTGCTGTAAATGTGGTAGTACCTTCAGGTATATGTAGAAGACCAGCATGGGCTTTGTGGGTCTCCCCTCTTTTTCTCCATGATGTCGTTCCTAACTCAACATCTACTGTTTCTTCTCCTCTTGACCTCTCCTCACTTCAATGCTTAAAGATAAACTGTCCTAAGAAATGTAAGCAAGTCAGGGACTTGAGCTAGCTCCGAAGATAATCCAGGCTTCTCAGCCAGTGTTGGAACACAAAGGTTGGAGCGTTGGTGAGTTCTGTAAGATGTAGCTCATGCAGGGATTTGGGCTGGCTGAGGTTTTGCAGCTTCTTTGTGCCCAAGTCCTCTACAGTGGTGTTTCTATGCAAGAAGAAATGTTCTTTGTGTTCTGGCTGCCTCTTTGGCAATAGAAACAATAACACACAGTAACATACTCTGTAAAGGATGCTGTGCTTCTGTGACCTATTTCATTTTACTCTTTCTGACAATCGAGGCACCCACCCACCATGTGCTCCTGAAAGAAAGCCTAATAAGACCAGGATTCCAATGGTAGGAAGGCAGGGTCAGTTCTGCTGCAGCTTTGTCTCTTGGGATTCGGAGTGAGCCCTTGGTAGGAACAGGGACTCGGGAGAGGCTGGGTTCGTTTGGCCTGCTAAAATCAAGACAGAAAAAGGATGCAGTTGACCTCTGTAAGTATACCGAGCCAGAATGAAACAGGAAGGGAAAGGGCTATTTAAGCTGAAGAACAGAGTTGGCGCAAGAAAAGCAGGGGGTGAACTAGCTTACAACTAGAATAAGATGGTAAATTAAAAAGTTTTCTCACTGTTTGAGTAGTGAGCTTCTAAAGAAGCATGCCTGCTAAAATTGTTTGAGGCAAATACTCAAGAGTAATTCCTAAAATGAGTATTAAATTGCGAGGGGAATGACTTAGGTCACTGATGGTGACAGCCTGGCCTTGGCTGACTTCAGTTCCCTCTAACATGTTGGACTAAACCTGCAAGAGATATTGTATTGTTAGTATTTCTTGCCTCTGGGAATAGCTAGAGTCTAATAAGGATGTAGGTGAAATATTCTTGCAGCTATTTTGGGCTTCTCAGGTCTCTGACAATCAGCACTGTTGCATTTTAGAGCCTGTCTGAATGTACTCCTTCATTTGAATTCCTTCACTTAGGTATCAGCATTTCCATTTCACAGATAAAGGAACTGAGACAGAAAGGTGAAATGACTGGCTTAATGTGCCCGCAGTGGGATGGGGACTAGCACCCTGAACGCTCGGTGCTGGCTGCATCTGCCGGTTTATCGCCACCCTGTGCAGAAGGTCTGGCTAGCAAACCTCTCTGCTGAAGCCAGGTGGGCTGCAGGCTTTCTGGCAATTCTCTGAGATGTAAGCATGTTGCTTTATGGAAGTTTTTAAGGTTATGGAATCTGTTATTTTTCCTTTTTATGTCTTACAAAGCAGACGATAAAGGAAACGTAGCAACTACGCTTTGCTGCTTTATCTAACCCAGTATGTGCACATTGCATTTACCACAATAACATCTGGAAACAGGTTTTTCTGTTCATTCTGATGTTGAAAGACCTGATGATCGCTGGACTAAAGGTTAATCACACAGTTGTGCAATCTGGCAGATCAGGGAAGAAGAAAAAGCATGGCCATTCTGCTTCTCACTCAGCTAACAGTCACAGCCCCTGGTACCACTTTCTGACTGCTGTAAACTGACCAGCTGCTGCTGCTTCCCCCTTAGCCAACTGTGAGAGCGCAAGAGCTGTGCTTAAATACAAATTGGTATGTTCCTGCTTGCATAATTGGAGCAAGCAGGGCTTAGGATGTAGTCTGTAGTGGTGCTTGTCATTACTACCTGCTGTGTGTTGGTAGAGCCATCACCTCTCTACTGAAATGTGGGAAGGAGAGAACACAGCAGAGTTGTGGTCTTTGTGCGTGCTCCTTTGTATCCTCTCCCTGCTCATTGTAGCTGTAGGTCCTGCCAGCTATTTCAGACAGCAGGGCCTTTAGGAAAAAGTGATTTCTGAAAATAAGTGTCTAACTATAGGAGATTAGAGCACTTTGTTTTGATCTGACTGAGGGGAGGAGGTGTAGTGCGAGGCCAGCTCTTTACTAAACCCCAGAGTGTTTATCCAGGAGAAAGCCCTGGGAATGTGTCTGCTGTGGAGGAAGCTTTGCTTGGCACTTGAACCTTCTCAGCTACTGGAGCTGCCCTGCCATGAGACGCACAGCTGTAGGAAAAAGGGTTGCATTAGCTCCGTGGTTCACAGAGCTACTTGTTTAATTCCACGTTCATGATTTAAGAATGTGTGTATATCAAGCACTTAACGTTCCTCTTCTCTCACATGCATTACACTGAATCACATATAGTTACTCTTTTACTGTTTGTGTTTGCATAAGTAATTGTGACATAAGCTCTGAAATATTTCATAAATTTTTGCCTGACCATGCTATTCATGCTGGTCTCGCTCTTCGCTTGCAGAATGTAGTGGCTCCACTTAACCTGCACAGCTTTGGAGGGCTGCCTGTCTATCAATCTCTTTTGTTATGAGTATGAGCAGTATTTGTTTTACATAGCTCCATATTGCACATAACATTTGGCAGTAGGGAAGTCTTGCATGAAAACTTACTACATATGCATGTAAAAGGGGCTGGAGAATGAAGTGTAGAAGAGGGATGATATTGCTGACTGGCTTGGTAGTAGAGGTGCTCTTTAGTAGTACAGATACTCTTGGTAGTAGAGGTAGTCCTTTGTGAACTGAGAGGGCAGGTTAAGCGAGGATTAATGTTCGAGGCACTGGGCTGGAACTGAGGAGAGCAATTTTAAGCTGTCCCACAGACTACCTGAGCGATTGCGGATAGTTTACGGTGGTTTTTTCATTCACCTTCTGTGAAGGCATGTAATACCACCATCCCTTATCGTGTGTATTTATATGGTTACGTGATCTGGGCAGGAAGCATCTGCTGTGTGTTCTTACAGCGTGGCATAAAATCAGGCACTAATCTTGGTGAAGCTTGTTGCTGCGGTAAAACAAATGGTCAGAGGTTGTATAATGCGACATGGAGCAACCTCCCAATTTTGGGGATTGATATGTCTGTAAGTGGTATGAGGCAGTCATACTGAAAGGAGAGAGTAGGACAGGAATGGTTTTTAGCAGACAGGATTGTTTTAATTGGGAAGCAGGACTGCTGGGATTTTGAAGGATTTGACAGACATGGAAGCTTAGCACTTGTAAACCTTCCTCTTTACATACAGATTTTGATTATCTAGCTGATCTTTTCACAAGGTGCAAATGCTTAGTGGCATTGATTGATTGAGGACTTGAAAATGTAAGCCTCACTGCTCATCTCTTGTCCAGCTGCAAAGCTTGTTGGTTTAAGATTTGGGGTAAGAAACTTAATTACTTAATGTTTAAGCGCAATGCTTGAAGAACGAAAGTGGTACCTCTCCTGCGAGGTGCAGCTGGATATTAATTTGGGAGAAAAGGCTGGTTTGTCACCTTGAGACCATGTGATGCCACTCATCATCAAGGTGCTCCCCGTTAGCAGGAGGGACTCAGCCATAACAAACACAGCCTTCTGTTCCTAGAGGATTCAAAGTTTAATTACTTTGTTGCTGTTTCATGTAAAACTGCTTCAGGCACAACGGATGCCCGGGACTCCCATGTGCTGGGGAAGTGGTCGCTCAACCCGAAGCGATGACACTCTGTCGAGCTGCTGGCGTTCGGCGCGGTCCCAGCAGCACTGTGCTTGCAGTGGGTATGAATGATCGGCACTGGCAGGTCTTTCGTGTGCTTGTCAGAAGAAGTAGCTTGTAACTCTGCTTCAGCCTGTGCAGCTGCTTCCTTCTGGGAACTTTCGGTAGCGTGTTAGGACCTCTGTTTTCAGCATTTGGCCTCTAGTTTGGGGTATATCCATTCTGGCAGCCATGCTACTTAAGAGACTTCAGGACTTGATGCTTCTCCTACCGTGCAGGATGCTCTGAATCCATGGCTAAGAAAACGTGGGGGTTGTCAGTGCTCTGTCTTGGGTGTAAAGTGCTATTTCAACATCAAATGCTCAGGAAAAAGTTTCCATGTAAATAGTGCCTATGGGCACCTGACAAACCTATTCAATTATAAATGTTTCTATGTCCATGCCTTGTGACAAAACAGAATTATAATTTCCTCTGGGCTCCAATTCAGTCCAGCCCAGGCAAGATGAAGTTGTCTGTGGACTCAGGCCCTCTCTAGGTACCACATGTCAGCAAATTAATGGCACCTTTCAGTCTCTGCCACTGTACTTGCATGGCCTCCTTTTGCAGTGAAGGCTAAGCTGAGTGAAGTCACATCCCGTAGGACCTTCTGAATTCCCTGGTGCAGGATACTCTACAGCATGAACTCAAACCTTAATAGATGCAAAAATCCACGGGAGTGAATTGTTATAAATGCCCCAAGGGCAGGCAGAGTTTCAGCTGGTGCTTTCTCTTCTTTATGCACTGAAGTCAATCAATCATGAGATGCAAATCTGCAGAAAATGAGGCTTCATTAGTTCTGCTGCTCAGAGCACTCCCTTAGGGTTTTGTTGGTGTCTGCCCCCCCCCCCCCCCCCCCCCCTTTAATGTTGAATTACATGTCTTTGAGCTGCTTGTTCTTAATGTGGTCAGGTATGTCTAAAGGAGAAGTGGTTTAGAGGGACAAGCTTTTTTTCCTTTTCCATCCTTCTGGAGCCATTCTGTGATATTTCTAGAGCTGTTACTAAAATTGGAGGGACAGTACTGCCCCTGTGCTATTTGTAAGCATTGTCTGATGGACAAGAACTTGCAACCTTGTGTAAAGCTGCTGGAGACCTGGTCAAGGAAAGGAGTTGCTCTTGAATGAGGTGACCCCCATGGGGATGCTTCGATCGAACTTGATCCAACTTCTTAGGGCGGCACGAGGAGAACAAACAGGAAGGAGACGATGAATACCTCTGTGGGATGTAGTCTAAATTTTTATTTGGATGCAAGTATCTAACCTCAGGCCTTTGCCCACTGTCTCCCAGGGGACCATTCAAATAAAGATGGAGCCATGTGAAAGGCAGCGATTTATTTTGCCAGGCTGGTTGGTAGCTTGGGAAGTCAAAACCTCTGAACAGCTTTTTGCACTCTCTGAAACTTCAAGTTCTTTAATGAACAAAAGAAATGTAGTGTGCTCACCAGACTTTGGAGATCCTAAGCAGTAATTGGGTTTCTTAAGGAACTTTAGAGCCATTTCTGCATATGAAACCCTGTATGGAAATTATACAGAGTAAGCTAGAAGAATGTATATTTCTTTTCCACCTATACCTACCTTTTCTGAAATATCCTTATTCCTAAAAGCCACTGTTATAGGAGGAGATGGCTACTGTTTGCTTACTGGAATTTTTGGTCCTGTAGCAGCAAGGGAGCAGTAGAGAAGGTCTACAGAGACCTTCTGAAAAAGTCGTGGTTGGTCATGACTTCGTCTGAATTTGGAATAGTGATGCAATTCCCCCCCCTCCCCAGCCCCCAGCTGAATGTGACTGGAGGTCTGATCCCCGAGTCACTTAAGCAGATAGGTGTTCAGGCATTACAGAAATGGGATGTTTACAGTAAGAGCTAACCACATTAAATTGATGGTGACTTACTCCATTTCTTTTCTGGTACGGATTGAATGGGAGATGAAGGGGGGGTTTAATTTCTCAAAATAATAACAACATTATGGGAAAGCCTGAGTATAAACCCTTGACTGGTGTGCCTTAATCGTACAAGAGCTGCACAGAGGGAACATCTGCTTAGGCCTGTCTGTGCATGAACATAGCACCCTGGGATGTAGTCTGAATTTTTATTTGGACACAGATATGTGGTCCTTCCCTCCTTCTGCTATCCCAGAATTCATCTCTTCTTCTGAGGCTTCGTTCTTTGTGGCCAAAGTTACTGTATCTTACCCCAGTCCAGCTGGAAACTGCCTTGTGTAGCATCCATCTAGCTCAGCAGGAGATGGTGATTGCAATCAGCTGCTCCCTGGCCACTCCAGGGATGATGATGAGTGAAGAGAGCTTCAGGTGTGCTGCCCTCTCCTTTACTGCTAGCTTTGCAGAACTGTGGTGAGTCTTAATATGCATGCTTAATTCTGTGCTCCTGCTGGACAGTGGGAAGAGGAGAGCAGTGGCTGCATTCCTGCCTGCTAGGGCTGGAAGTCATTTGTGTGTCTCCTGTGCCTGTGCTGTGAGGATCTATTCACATGCCCTATTTAAATTTTGCAGGCGGCTCATATTTCTGTGTTTTCCACGGAACCAGCAAATCTTAGTGTTTGTAGCCAATTTATCAGAGTGTGTTTTCAGTATTGGGGACAGCATATCTAGTCCCAGTGGGAATTTGCCAGTATTGCTGCTTATGTTTCAAAGAAAGTGCTTCTGGTGGTAAGTGCCAGATGCCAATAGCTTTTCCAGGGCCTCTTGCTAGTGCTCCTAGAGATACTAGGTCTGCCCATGTCTGACAGAGCTTACAAGCAGGGGTTTCTGATGTTGGTTGCTATGAAGCCACCTTGTCCCTGCTTCGTGGTAGCCTGTGATCTGTGTAGGTCTCAGTATTGGAAGCCTGAAGATGTCCAAAGTGACTGCAGCTGTTGCAGTCCTAGTCTACCCTATACCCTTGCATCCTTATTCCCCATACTCACTCACCTGTCCCTTAATTGGTTTTTTGAATGCCAGGGAAAGCATGATGAGCTAACAGGGTCTTTACCAGGCAAAAATTTGATTGAGAATAGGTGTGTGAGGCTGGTATCCTAGAAGGGAACTGCAGTATGAATGATCTCTGAACCATCGGATTATTGCAAGTTCATGCCCTATCAGAAATGAGCCAGGTCCCTCAAACATTAAAGTATTCAGAGCATCTTTGTTCACTTCAGTGTGACCACCACCTCCATGGTCATGTCCCTGGAATTCAAGTTGTTGTCTTGCTCTGTTAAATTCACATTTACTTGTCAAGGAGCTGTTGCCAGTATTCCCCTCACACACAGGGGATTTTTCCTCAATATGTGACAAATGTTTGTATTTATCTTCCTTTGGAATTACTGATTGAGCTGACCAGAAAGTTTCCATTGAAAATGTGTTCCTGTTGCCCCCAGCCCTACAAAGCAGGCAGGATTCCTGGGGCTTGTGTTTCCCAAGACATGCTGTGGTCTCTTCTGATTGAACTGATGGTGTATGGCTGGTCAAAGAACCATGTTATGTGAGGAGACACAAGCTGGAGCTAGTTAATCTGCTATATAGAAGGCAATGAAAAACTGAGAAAAACTTATTAAAGCCCCCTTGAGGAAAGCACATTTTCCTTTGTGGAGCGTGGCTGTTTTGGTGGTAGGAAGGGGCAACTGGTTCAACAAATTGCAACAAAGTGCTTGATGAAGAAGGTGTAAACATTTAACCTTTATTTTCAGAAGCGTAAAATAACTTTTCACGCAGATTCAAGGTTTTTAAAATGTTCCCTTTTATACAAGCCCAAATTCTCAGTTTTCATCAGGATTGGAAAGGGAAGCAGATACTAAAATAGTGGGATTTGATAGGGAAATCTTCTTTACTCTATGTTTGTTCTTAGGTTAAGAGTAGCTGTATTCTGTGTGAGGGGGGCATAATTTGGGGTATGCTGTAACACTCGGAGCTGCTCTATGCGGGAATTGAAGATGGTGCCAGACCTCACCGAAGGGAAGAGCCTTGCCCTACAGTGGCAAGACTCGTGCATTCCTGAAATGTGACCTGTGCCAGAGGAACACGGCTTGGAAATGGGGCTTTTGCAAAGGCTTATTGCGGCACGGGGAGGGGTAGATGCTGGCTATAGGACCTGTTGTTAAACTGGGCTAACCTTCCACAATTCCAAAGGGCTGGGGCCATGTGATGGGAATGCCAGAGGTTGGGGTCTGTATCTTTGGGACCATGGCTTATGGGGAATTCACATCCAAAGGGGGTCTAAAGAAATAAAGGTTGCTCATCACCTTAATCTCTGCCTGCTCTTCTCCTCTCTAGTGGGATGAACAATGTTTCTCTCTTCCTCCCCCACCTGAGATAATTTCTGTAGAGATCATTTAGTGTTTAGGAGGGGATTGAAGTCACTATTGATGGTAGCTGCAAAAGCAGAAAACGAAGAAATTATATGCTGTAACAACTGTGTAACTATAGGATATTTGTGCATTCAGTCTGATTACTCAAATGTTACTTGGTACTTTGTTCCATGCGTGAGTAATTGCATGATAAACTTTATATGCAAAAAAAAATCAGCATCTGCACTCCCTATAAAACTGCTATATCTTAACATTGGAGGGGAGGCTGTGCCAGTGAATTGGAAGAAACAGCTCAGATTTATGAGACACAGGACCTGGGTTCTAAACATGCAGATTTCTCCTGTCGTTGTAAGCAGTTCCCCCTGGGTCTGGATTTTCTCCAGTGACAATGGCATTTGCCAAATGTCCTATAAGGAGCAGTTCTACCTCTGGGAGGTGAATTAGTTAATACATGCGGGTGGCAGTTTCTAAATTTGTATTTTTCCCCTTGGGCAGCTCACTCTGTAAATGAGAGGCAGGTTTCCTTGGGGAAGAGAAGGCAGGGGAAAGGGGCGGTTGTTGGAGCAGGAGCCTAATGTGAGCCCATGATGGGACACTTGTGCCTCTTGTCTGTGTCTTCAGAGCTATGCCTGTGTATCATTTCAAATCCAGTGAGCAAAATACAGATGTGATGTAGAAGGTAGAAGCTGATAGCCATTCATCAGCCAAATAGGATACAGCTGCAGCCTAAAGCCTTGATGGAAAATGTCAGTCATCAACGTGCCCCCCAAGTGACGCCTGTCCCATGCTGCAGCACAGATCTCAATGGCCTGCTATATATTTCTTTTCCCTTTTCATCATGTCTCTGCAGCCTGGTTCTCTGTCTAGTTCTGAAATGCAAATTTTGCTTGTCCTGCTATTGCTGCTGCCTCTGCAAATGTTACTTTCCAAATACATGCAGATAATATTGCAGGTCCTTTCTGCAAAGGTCTTCAGATGAGAGTTCAGTAATGGCTTAGTTTCAATTCTGGCTGCATAGAATGAGCCTGCCTTACGGAGGAGTTTTCATACTGGTCTCAGCATCTCGAATTTGATTACAGTTGTGGATTTCTTTGTCTTTACCTTTTCAGAGGAATTTTTGAACACTTTGCCAGACGCCTACACAGCCTTGATACCAATCATGCAGGGTGAGCTGTAGGAAAATCGATGCATCACTTGTCTTGGCAGTTCCAGAAAGGAGATAGTTACTGAAGTTAGAAATATATTAGCTGTGGGTGTGTGTCTCTTTCTCAAGGTGCTGCAGACTTCTAGTGAAATGATGTATTTGCCTCAGGGTACAGTTGCTTTGCTACAGATCTGAGTCTAAAGTGCCCTGTGCCTGAACTGCCCTCTGATACTCGTCATTGCTCAAGATTTGACCCTGGTTTTGAGAATTGTCATTATAAGCTTCAGGGTTTTTTTGAAAGTCATCTTTCTGTCTGCCCACTTGTCGGCTATTAGGAATGGTGACAGATACAGCAAGGTCAATGTTCCAGCCTGATAAAAAAATATGTTTATTAGACTTGGAAGGATGGGAAGGTAATGGGCCAAAAGTAGTTGAAAACGGCCTAGGGTTAGCTTGGCTTAGATGAACTCAGAACAATGATGAGATTGTTCCAGCTTCTGCTGGCTGGTAACCACCCAGGGTCAGTGTGTAAGGTGAAGAGTTGCTGATGTCTAGTACACTGCTCATCTTCCTCACAGTCCCCCCTCTGTCAGTTCAGAGCTGCTGGCTTCAGACAGATTGAAGTCCTTGCTGCAGGTAAAGCAGCCTTTATCTTGTTTCATTCTGCATTTGCAGTGTTGATATATGACTGCTTAATGTTTTCCTTTGTGCTTTGATCCTCTAGAAAGAAGTTCAAGTTCCCTATACAAGTTGGCAGAGTTGACACTGGGTTTTCCCCTTCAAATCTCTTCTGGAATACCCTCCTGTTGTGGTGCTTTCAAAAGCAAAGCCCCAAACCTGAATGCTCAGAAGTGAGGCAACAAGTATGCTAAGCAGAAACACAAGAAAATTAAATATTTAAGCTTTGAGCTTAAAAGTCATCCAAGTAACAGTTCAGGTTTGGTTCCTGTTTGAGTGTAAGATTCAATTAATTTTTTTAGACTGGCATTTCATCCAGTCCAGTGTGTCTCAAACTGCTCAAAATGTTCTTTTTGTTTCTGTGAAGTTTACCATCTCTGTCCACCTTTTAGCTCTGCTTTTGCATATGGATATGAGATGCTTCAAGCAGAAACTCTTCCTTTTTGTCTTTGTGCAGCACCTGATACAGCTGGGTCCTGCCGGTGACTGCTCCCTCTGCTCTGCATGAATGCACCCTGCCCTTACTGAACAGCAAGGCTGGTGTGTCCTTGCCCCTCAGTAAAATGCAAAAAGGCAGCGGCTCCTGGCAGCACCAGTGCTTGCTCGGTAAAGGTGGATGTGAGCAGGACAGCTTGAAAAGAACGGACATGTGGCGTGGGGATGCAAGCACGTTTTGTCTGGGAGTAGCCTTCATGTCTGCCTAGTTCAAAGGGTTGCACATTGTATACGCAAGTGTTTGTCTCTCCTTAGCTGCCCTTTCGTTGCTATCAAGGACTGGCAGTGGTACCTGCCGTGTTGCTCTCCCCGTGAAATGTCAATGAAAGCAATTCAACTCTTATACTGATTTGCTCCAGCTAAAAAATGTCAGGAAAGCATTCCTTGCCATCAAAGCTTGCCTTTGTAAGGGGAGTTGGCTGGTGAGTAGAGAAGTCAGATTACTGATATGGAATGATCAATTGAAGAACCGTAATTCAATCAAATGGTTCTGCTGGTATCATAAACCATGAGAGCAGAGCTCAGTCCATTTAAAGATCATCAGAGCCCTGTGACTGAGTTAATACAGACTCGGCAATCGATCAAACACTTTCTCCCTTACCTCCCTTTAACTTTCCCTCTTGCTCTCTGCTTTTCCACCTCTCCTGTTTGTCCTCTGCTCCACCACCCTCACATGCTATCAGCTTTTCCTTTCCCTCTTTTACCAGCCACCTCCTGCTCCTTGTTCCAGTTCACCTCCTTGCTCCTGTGAGCCCAGCCTGATGTATACATGACAGATGTATAACAAGGTTGGCAGATGCTTTGTTGTTAAATGAAGGGGGCTCTTTATGTCGCTTCTGGGAGAGTGTCTTTTCTTTTCATATTGGGACATCAAAAATTCAGGTCAAGGGGGGTCAGGAATACAGATTAGGGTTTTTTCTTTTGATAAGCTTATGGTCTCTGTGTCTGTCTTTCTCTGTGTTATTTCATTAGAACCATAAAGGGAGTATCTGTCCAGGTGATGGGCTCATAAACACTGTTCATGCCACTTAGATCTTCATGTATTTTTCATGAGGTGAACACATGGCTGTAGACAGCAGGCACATGCAACGTATGCAGTGGCATAAAAAAATTTAATTTACTGGTGGGCAGCATGTCTTATGACTGGCAAGGGGTGTTGGGCCTTTTTCTTTTATTTTATCCTTAATCAGAAATTTTATTACTTGATGTTTTGGGTTGACTAGCTGCACCTGCCCCCATGATTGTGCAGGTAGTGCATGTGGCCACTGTGTGAAATGGCCATGGGCAGGTGTGCCTCAGCTGTGCCGAGCCACTTCGATGGGGAACTGGGGAGCTGAGTCCACCTTGGCATGAAGTGGATGCATAAGCTGTGGCTGGGTATTACTGTAAGAGAGGAAGAGTTGATCAGTGTGTGAGAATGTGATGTTACTGATTCTCATGAGTGCTATTCCCATGAGTGAGCAGAGTGAGGAGGAGACCCCTTCTTACAGCTGTGATTTGGCATTCAGTTCAGGCCAGGGCTGTAGGTCTGTTGCTGGCTACCAAAAAAAAAAAAAAAAAGGAAAATGGCCACATCTAAGCATTCAATAATACCTTAGCTGCAGCAGTAGACACCTTTTTCATCGTTCAGGTCCCTAGTAAGTGCGGTTTTGGGTGAAGAGTCACCCTAATGTACCGTTGGCATTCGGCTTAGTCCTTGCTGTTGTTTTTTCCCTCTTCCCTTTTCTGAACACACGGCAGGAAAGCCCGGCTCTTTCTTTATCTGTGGGTGGTATGTATTCATCAGCTTAGCTCACCAGATCAGAACAATCAGCAATTGACCGTATGTTGAAAACAGACACGCTCATTAATTTTAGGAGCCAATGTTCACTAACCAAAATGGCTCATAAACTACCCCAGGGGAGTGGGAGATTGTAATTTCAAGCCGTAGTGCTGTCACAGGGCAGGGGCTGCCGGCCCCTTTTGCATCTCAGCCCTTTGGGGGTGGTCTGGGAGCTGCTCCTCTGGAGGAGGGCAGCCCGTGCGTGGCAAACACGAGCCCTCTTGCTCTTGTCTCTGTCCCTTTGCCTCTGCTCGGTGGCAATCAGAAGAGGTAGGCTGTGGTTTTCTTGCCAGCGAGCTACGGCACGAGAGCACGGCTCCATAGCCTCCTGGAAGCTGAACCGCTCTGGTTGGGATACAGGGAGCGACCATCCTCTGGGTCTTCTGCAAATTAAACCACAGTCCAGTTAGATCCACAGTGCAGTCCCCTGGGCAACAAACTACAGTCGCTGCCGAAGTAAGGATATCAAGCCACAGCCACCAAGACTTGTTTCAGCTATTCTGGTAGCTTTGAGTTAGAGATCTCTTTGGTGTTCCTAACACTGAAGACTTCTCCCACCCCCACACACTTCAGAACTTCTGTTCTCTTTCAAGTTTTCTTTTTTTGTTCTTTTGTTAAAATCATTTCTTTTCCTTCAAGCCTTTCAAAGCACTTCTGAGGCTTCTCAGTCGCACAAAGAAGGCTTTATGGGTTGAATTCCTAGTTGCATTCCTTGTATTCCTAGCTATTTCATGTTTCGTATAATACAGGCAAGGTTTTTAGCGGTGGCTGGTGATTATGGGCCATTCCATGAGGCTGCTTGCCTACCTTGAGACCCCTTAAAGAAGTTTAATTATCAGAAGGTGATGAGCCCTCATTCTTTAAAGATGAGATCCCTTTTAGTTGTTTCAAGACAGGCTTTGAAAGATCTGCATAAGAGGGTAGGGAGAGGAGACAAAAATCACAAATGACCTGGTCATCTATAAAAATTGCATACCTGTTTAAGGTAGGGGGCTGTGTTTTAATCACTCGGATAGAGTAAGTGTTAGGCTACGATTTGCAAGGTGTGCGCTTTGATGTGCAAGATAGGCTTGTACATCGGTGTGAGAAGCTTGGTGGGTAAAGGGGGAAAGCACTGTCCTAGTCTAGTGGGTGTGAGTCCGTGCATGCAGAGAAAAGGGGCAGTGGCAAGTGGTATCCATGCATTTCTTTTTAATGGTTGGTAGGAGCTGACGAAGCAATTAGTGGTAATTTGTATTGAGAACAGTCATGGCATCATATACTCTGTCCCTACTACAGGAAGGCATCTTTGTTTGTGTGACCGGTGAAATACTCCACCTTATCCTATGTAGCCTGTCAACCAGGGCGTATGTCTCTTCTGAACCATTCAGTTAGAGTACACATCTGAGCAGTAACTAATGAAATCAAGTGTGTGTCTGTGTGGGGGTGGAAAGCTGTCAGCATTTATTGCAACAAAAGGAATTAGTCATCAGAGGGCTTTGTCATGAACTTCTGTTTGTCTGTCTCGTATCCCAGAGAAAAAAAGAATAAGAGAAAACAGCTTTTTATTAGCGCTTTCCCTTGGATCTCCTTCTTCCAGTAAAAGTAATTCCTGCAGAAAGAACTTTTGAGAAGTGAATAAGAAGTGTGTGTGTTTCGGGGTAAATACTGCTAAGAGATTCCTGACTGACTGGTGAAAAGAGTACAAGAAGCTAAAACAGTTTCCCAGAACTTTGTTAGATGCTCATCTAATATGAGCCTCACAAATTTGATGGCTTCAAGGCATATTTGATCTCCTCTCTTGAAAATACTGGATTTTTAAAAATGGGTTGAAAATATTTAGACAAAAAAATGGAAAACCTGAAACTGCAAGAGCTTACAAAAATGGGTGAGGAAATTCAGAGGTCAGTGGATTTGTCAGAGGGGGAAGAGAAAGTAAACCCAACTTTGTGTGCAATCTCAGTCTGTCTCAAACAAGCAATTTTCTTCTTTGATATCATGCACTTGACTACATTGTCAGCAGCGATAACATGCATGGAGTTACTGTAAACACTTTATAGATAATGGGAGGGGTGAAGAATCACGACAGCTTTGGAAGCATTCTGTCTTTATTTAAATCTGACCATGATTGAGCCTGCTATTCACTGAACTTCAAAGGTAGTCTGCAGTGCTCAGTCACATTCACCTACTTGTCATGGTGGAAATTCAAACAACTTTTAGAAGGCGGCTGGCAAACTCAGCTTCCTGCTCATGTTTTGGAATTGCTGATAAGCAGATCTTCATAATTTCTTGCCCTTCCTCAATTTATTGGCTATTTGAGATTATTCAAAGAATTTCTGTGAATAATTTTGGTCTCACTAATTTGTGAACAATTTGTTTGATATTCAGTTTGAGTGATGTATGCAAGATCTGGCTGGACACAATAAGCCATGTGCTCTTCTTCCTGCTTGCTAATTGGATAATTAGAGTGCGTGACATAAGAGATTTCCAGAAATTGTAAAGAATATTCAGTGTTCATCACTATTTACAGCTGCAGCTATTTCTTTGATGGCAGCACACTTGCTTCCAAGGATATTGCTGAGGAAAAGATGTATTACTGCTGAAACAAGTGTCACACTTGGGAGGTCAAAAGATCGCTTTCAGTCCTGAGGAGGATGGCTTCTTCCCTTTCTTTCCAGCCTTATTAGAGGCAAGAAAAGATCTTGGAAGTATTCTGTCTTTATTTAAATTTGACCATAATTGAGCCTGTTATTCACTGAACTTCAAAGGTAGTCTGCAGTGCTCAGTCACATTCACCTACTTGTCATGGTGGAAATTCAAACAACTTTTAGAAGGCGGCTGGCAAACTTTCTCCATCTGAAGACAGGAAGAACTTTATTTCGTGTGTTCAGGCTCGCTGTCACCCCCAGATTTGAGCGGGATGCAGCCGAGCTCTGCGCGCTGCATTACCCCTCCTCTGCACCTCTAGCCGCCTTTGGAGTTACTGAGATGAGCTGGTAAGCAGGGCTGGGTGGGTGGTGAGGCTTGGGCAGGTTAGAGATGCTCTGTTCTGGTCTATGAAGCTGTGAAGGCTGGGGGCAGGCACAGGCAGCTGGTGGGCTGGCTGGTGCCACTATGTCACGCGTGCTGTACAAGCCATGCCGCTGGGATCTGCTCTGGCGAAGACGGTAGGCTCAGAAACTGGATGGATTTTGCTTAGCTGAACCAGGCAGAAGCAGTTTCCCACGTGGCTGGTTTGTGTGAAGGTGTTCTGGAAATGGGAGTGAAGATGTGCAGAGGCAAGCGCTGCACCAGGGTGGATCCTCCTTCTTTGGATCACTGCAGATGGTGTAACCCCACTGCTGTGATCCAGTGTCAGCTGACTCCTTGTGTTTGAAGTCCTAATGAAAACTGGAATCACTTGGCTTCCTTATTTGGTCATCTTTGAGTAGGAACTTAGTAATTTTTTAGGGATGTTATGACTCAAAATTCAGCTCGCCTTTGAAGATGAGGCCTTAGGGAGTCCCTAAGTCATCTTCCATAGCAAAGGCATCTGCCCCACTAGGATGAAAGTTAACTTTGTCCTTGGAAGCATCTGTGGCCTCATGCAGGCAGTAATCATATTTGTCCATGGTTTTGATCCCTGATGGTTTAGCTGGATGGTAGTGGGGGAGGAATTGTTGGCTGGAACTGAACATAGTGTTATAAATGAGAGCGTACCCCTACTTTGTCCGGTGGTACTAGGAGGTACGTGGGTACATTCAGCAGCCGCTCATTGTGTGTGCTTCCCCTCACCCTTCTGTACTGCCTGTGCATATTGATCAGACTGTCATTGAGCTGTCCCCAGTGACACCCAGGTCTCCTCCCTGAGTGGTTGCAATTAATACTGGCTGCAGCTTTTAGTGCGTGGACAGTTCAAACTGCGTTTTCTACTGTGTGTTACCTTCCATTTGTCAACGAGGGATTGATCTGCTATTATGCTGTGAGTGCACCCAGCTTGATTGGAGACCTTGGATGGGTCGCCTTGTTCTACAGTTAAAACTAGTTGAGGCTTACTACTTCTGAAACTTTTTTCAACTTACTACTTGTTTTTACAAATCATCAGCACATACAGGAAAAGAAGTCAGAGTTATATGCTACACTGGAATTCAGGCATGATGGAAATATTTGTTTACTGTGTCTTACTGGATTAAGTGATAGTACGTTGTGCATATAAAAATCTTAAGATTTTGTTCTGATTGCTGTTTTAAGAATGTGAATGGTGTAATATTCTGGTCATTAGTATACATTAGCTTATCAATAATTACCTTTAACTTGTCTAATAAATGGAAAAACAATTTTCAATTCACCTTGTACCCTAGAACTGGCAGTTTCAAGAAGCACTTAAGCTACAACTATTTCTAAACAATTGTCTTCTGGGGCTGATCAGGTAGCTGTTACGTTAGTCTTGCTTTCCTCTTTGATTTCCTGCATTGTGAAATGTGCACCTTTTTCTGAACAGAAAGCCTGTATTGTATCTTTAAAATATGTTTACAGCTTGGTATTTTTCTCAGGACAGATGCTAAACTAAGACTCTGTGCCGTAGTGATGTCATGTCACTAGACACTGTGGGAGCTGAGTGTATTGCTACTCTAATGGTCTCTGCATTAGAGGACCAGTGTCCTTCCTGCTGTAACTCTACTGAAGTCATTGGAGTTATGCTGGAAGAAATCCTGGCCCCAGTCTATCCTTCTTGAATACTTTATAGCCAGGTGATACAATATCCCATTGATTTCCCTTTTTGTCATTTCTCCACATTTTGCCATCAGAAATGCCTGTTGAGTTACGATCCCATTCTTTTGCTAGGAATTCTGAGCTGCTTCTCAATTTGGTACAATAGCTAGCCTTCCATACATCTTATTTTTGGCACTGTGCCTTTTACTACCTCAACAAAAGAAAATTTAGGAAACCATTTCATGTGTGTGTCTGTTCCTGTTTGTTTTGCGTCATTCACTGTTTGAACACATTGGCTGTTTTCGACCAGCAGTGTCAAAATTGGGTGATTAAAAGGATTTATCCTCTGTTTTAATGGAAATAACTAAATAGGTAGCTATTTGAAATGATGCTGCAGAGAAGCTGCAAAGTGAGTTCTGCAGCTTTGGGATGCCACAATTCTTGCATGAGAAAACCCAACCCTGGTAAAAGCTTCAGTCGGTTCTTTTACCCAGGACCAAACAGATTTTTAAAAAGCTGGGCCTTGAGGTAGTTCTGTTACCCGTGGTTTAAGGTTCTTTAATGCATATCCCTGTTTGTCTACTGGAAATTACATCAGTGAAGCCCACTATCTTCACCTGATACAAAGCATGACAGAACTTACATCTCTGCAGCAGGAGGAAGGGCTCATTTCGTCCACAGCTCCGAGACTTGTGAATGCCCATAGCATCTCCATCTTTCCTTATGTCAGGTGACTGCAATAAGCTCCGTAACCCTCCTGTGTTCTTGTGGTGGGTGTTGGCATTGCTTTGGTAAAGGTGGAGTTGCCTTGTTCCAGTCTAATGCCGTTCCCGCAGAACTGGTCATTGTTTTTCTTGGATCTGTGATGGCCTTTTTATGTCTTATCATCTGCACATTACTAATGGAAAAAACGGTCCTGTTCCAGCTATACAGTGAGGGTTATCAGAGACGTTGCAGCCCCACACTCCTCCTGAGTCTTGCATTAACCCATTTTCTCCTCTGTTTTGCTATGCAATGAGTCAACTAAATGCAAACCTGCAAGTTTCAGTGCTCACCAGTGAGTTGCTTAAGTGTTGCGTGAAAATTAACAGCTGGGACACTAGGAAGCCAAAGAATCTGATGTTTTTTATGTCTACCATTAATACAGCTTCCCATATTTCTGAAGATGAAAGATTCTGACGTACCTTTTTTTACCTATGTGAAACGGAAAATCAGCCAAACCTGACTGCTAGAAACCAAATCCCAAGCTAAGGGATTTGTCAAGTCTCCTGTTCCACCCTGCTTTTTTTTTTTATTCACTACCACCTGGAGTATTGGAGGGGCTGGCTCTGAGGTGTTGAGCCATCATCTCAGTAGCTTCCCCATAATCTGTCTCTATAAATAATCCTGTGTCTCTACTGGTTCAGTAACTCAGGCCCCAGTGAGAAATGCAAGATATCTTAGTTTACCCTGCCAGGTGGCCCTGAAAGGAAATTTCTGGATGTAATTGATGTTTGGTTTGACTCAGCACTTAGGGCAGCTGCAAGGGGTTAATCTCTGACCTTAATTTTCAGCGTGTGCTGATGGGGGATTGGAAGCTGAACAAACCAGGGAGCTCAAAAAATGACAGCAGATCAAGAGAGGGCCGGGTACAATGATGTGCCTGAAGAGGGAGAGAGAGGGGAAGAGATAAAAAGCTTGAGGGAGCAAAGATAAATGAACGGAGGGAGGGAGGAGAGCCCTGTTTTCATCTGTTTTCAGCACTGCAGCAAGTCAGAGGAGGCTTGGGTTAATGGAGTGTCTGGGTGAAAGCTTGGCCCGCTCAACAAATGGAGAAGAGAAATAAAAGAGAGACCATCAAAGGGAACAAGAAGAGGAAAAGAGAGGAAAGTAAGAGAGGCTGTAATTCATGGACATGGAGACAGGAGAGGATAAAGTTCTAGGAGGATTGCAATAAAGGAATGTTGGAGTGATACAGGGAGAGGGAGAAGGGCAGGGCATGAATAAAATGATGGAAAATACAAAGGGGGGCAGAAGAGTTTATGACAACTTAGAACAGCTTGAAAAAGGTCATGCATGCCCTCCAGGCTCCTAGCCACACAGGAGCCAGAGAAAACTGTCATGGTAGATAAACAAGGGATGGTAGGATTGAACACAATTTATAGCTTGCTTGTCATCTGGCTGGGAATGGAAATGATTATCCCATCCCTGTAGGGTTGTCAGGGCACTGGGGAAACTGGCCTCTGGATTTCTCTTGGCTGTCAAGTGAGAGGGAAGGTGCCAAATACTTGCATGCATGTTTCTCTAGCTGGGTGGTACTGGAAGGGTTTGTGAAGGAAGAGAACAAATCTCTTTAAGAGTACAGAGCTTGTTGCATTGAAATGCATGCTTTTGTGCTGCCACATCCACTGGCCCATGAAAAGTGGGAGAGAACAGAATATTCTTGTAACTCTGCATTTGGGTGATGCTGTCTGTGGCTTGGATAATTTATTACTCTTTAACGGAAAATGACTTGGGTCCTGTCTAAATTTGTCTGAACTTGAGAGCGCTACAAACTTTGGTAAAGGTTTTAAGACAAACTATTGGCCTGTGAGTCCCCGCTCTGGCCAGGTCCTCTATCTGGTCCCTTAAAAGCTTCATAGATTGCTCCTCAAGGGAAGGTGTATTAACTGCTAATCTTCCTATTAATCAGAGAGATTCAGTGCTCCTTTCTGTGGTCCCACACTGCAACTACCTACTAGTTAGTAATCTTCCTAAATAAAATCTTCCTAGATAAAATAGGAGATGGGGAAATAGGAGATGGGGAGGATGGCAGACCTGTGTGTGTTTGTCTGCGGTTCTTGCCACCAGCCTCATGGAGGGCTCTTAGCAAGCTGAGAACCCACCCTGAGGGCAAGGGTTGGTTTTACTGGATGAGAAAGGGTGATGTTGCATTTACACAACCTGTGCTTCCTCTTGCATTGTGCTCTTTTTCCCTGACAGCTTTCATTCAGATCAATTAGACCTAGATTACTGGGGAATGGCATAGGGGTGGGAGTGGACAGGGACGTTCAGAACCAATGTGAAACTTCAAATGCAACATGCAGATGGGATCTGTGCTTTTAGCAAGCTGGGACAAAGTCCCCTTTCCTCCCTCTGGTATCATCAGGAAAAGAGTTTTCATAATCTCCAGTTTTGGTGGGGTGCAGAGGGAGATAGTTTTGAGATGGAAATGCAGAATGGTTGGGGTTGGAAGGAACCTTCTGAGATAATCTAGTCCACCCCCCTGCTAAAGCAGGTTCTCCTAGAGCAGGTTGCACAGGCTTGTGTGCAGGTGGGTTTTGAGTTTCTCCAGAGCAGGAGACCTCACAACCTCTCTTCAGTGCTCTGCCACCCTCAAAGGAAAGGATTCGGACAACCTTCTGTGTGGCAGTTTGTACCCGCTGCCCCTTGTCCTGTCATGGGCACCACTGAGAAGAGCCTGGTCCCATCCTCTTCACACCTGCCCCTGAGGTATCTGTGCATTGATAAGGTCCCCTCTCGGTCTTCTCTCCTCCAGGCCAAAGAGCCCCAGCTCCCTCAGCCTTTCCTCACAAGGGAGATGCTCCAGTCCCCTCATCATCTTCACAGCCTCTACTGGGCCCGCTCCAGGAGTTCCCTGTCTCTCTTGAACTGGGTAGCCCAGAAATGGATTTGGGAGTTGATGGATTTCACAGTGGTATTCCTGCTATTGAATGTCTGTCTGCTTCTGGGATGCTGGCAATCCTTTTACTCTCACAGCAAGCCCTTCATGCTGATTAGCCATATGGACACTTTGAATTTGAAAAACAGCTGAGTGAAGAGGTTTGAAAACAAGTTTTGTTTCTTAATATTCTTGGGGCTTTGTTGTCAATCTGTGGTTATCTGTAGGTCAGACCCTCAACTCCAGTAACTTCCTCTCAAGATGAGGCAAAGAGCAGCCAGTAGTTCTCTGGGATGTGCACTGGTCCTACAGAGAGGGAAGGCAGTTCTTGCTGAGACACCGCTTTGCAGGTCGCAATCTGGAATGCTGTGGAGCTTTAGCAGAAGAAAAACGTTTCTGAATGTTTCTCAGCCTGGGAGGGTAATATCACAGGTACTGTAGAAGAGCAGGAACAGACCATTTTGCCATGTTTGTAGGACTAACGACTACCCAGCTGAGAGACGAGTCTTTCACTTTTCCTGCTGTCTTCTGTTTTCTGGGAGGATTTGGGGGAGGCAGGGCGCAGAGTCGTCTGAGCCTGGTCAGCCAACTACAGGGTGGGGGCTCTTCTACAATACATGTGTACTCATGCCTCCAGGCTTGTGTGTCTGTGTAAGCACAAATCCCTGCCCATATCAAGTATATAAATTATCTTTCCTTCTGTAATAATGCTTCTCACTTCGAAAATCCATGTGTGCTCCCTATAGAAGGGAGATGGCAAGCAGCTTTGCCTGTCTGATGAGGTTACCATCACTTCTCACCAATGCCTGAGGGACTTTGCAAGTGATTTCTGCCCAGTTCCCTGTCCTTACCAGACTGTGGGAAATGGCAGGCTACCAAGTCCGTGTGCTGTGTCTTATTTCTGGGAGCATGTACTTTTTCAGCTCACTGTCTGAATGCCTGGCGTGTTTTCTGATGACTCCCGTTCCATCAGTAAGCTCTCTGCCCTGCTGCCATCTCCTGCATGGGGTTCAGAGATTTAAGCTGATCACTTCCTTCCAGAGCTGGCAGGAAAGTGGGGGTGGGGGCGAAGTGACTTTATCTGGAACTTCAGGGGCAGGTTTTTTAATGGGCCAGGAGGAAAAAAAAAAAGATGTGATCTTCTTCAGTGGCTTGTAAACAGAATCTGCATAGGATTTGGCCTCCCTGATGCTCTTTGTGTGCTTGCATTCACCTGCCCCTGCTCCCTTTTCCAGGTGGTCTGAACTATGAATCTTCGGCCCTAGTTCCCTAGGGCACCCTCAGCATCAGAGTGATGGGTGTCTCTTCCCTAGTTGATGAATGGGGAACAAAGGCACAGATGGATGGCGTGACTATGGCTTGGAGACAGAGAGAGACCTTTGCTTTTCCTTTACGAGTTGGCTCTGATACTTGAAGCTCGTGTCCTGTCCTCTTGCATCTTGTCCTGTCAGTCATAGCAGCTGGTCTATTATGTCATGCTGATTGCTGCCTACTCTGTTTTGACTAGTTTCCTCCATAAAATCGTAACAGACAATGAGCTGATAACAGGCAGGTAGTAGATGATCCATTTACCACTGCTGACAGTCGGTGATGGTGTATACCTTAAAGCAGGAGGGTTATAACTGCATAGTCCCCATTAAAGCTGTAAGAAGTTGCAAAGCTACAACCTATCCCCGCCAGCCTTGCATGAGCAGTTGACAGTTATTTAACCTTTAGTGACAGGTGACATACTTCAAAGAGAAACGATGCTTTGTGGGTAATGGTTTATTTATTTTTTGAACAGCAAGCTGTAAATTCACCCATTTATGGAAGCCACATTTCTTGCCTATTGTTCAAGTGTTGCTCAGAGCCGCTGTTCTGTTAGTGGCTTGGATGTCACGTAGTCACGGCTCTCTCAGTTTGATGGCATGTTATCTGTGTAAGGAACTAAGGTTGTGGTTGTGTGCCTGGATTTTGAAGGGAGCATGTGTGAACGAGTTGGAGAAGGAGGTAAGGATGGAAGAGGCTCCAAACTTCAGCTGGTCCATCACTACTTCACAAAACCACAAGGGGAGTACTACCTGGGGTTTTTTTGGATGCTAGTGCCTTTGCTTCATGGAGCTGACACCCACTTCTGGACAACCTGCGGGGTATGAGAGAAGACAGGAGTGCCAAATCTGTGGCCATAAGTCCAGCAGGTACAAATCGATGTAGCATCACTGACAATGAGTAGAGGCTGCTGCCCTTTCTTTAAACCAGCCTGCGGGATTGGGGGTTGGCAGCTTGTGTGCTGGTGCACTGAAATGTTGCCTCCAAGTGTCTTATTTTCAGTAGCTTCATTAATATAAGGGTGTAATGTGTTTAAGGGTGTTCATTCAATCAACCACATGTGTTCATCCTCATCTTAAGAGATCATGTGACAAGCCAAGGGCAGGTTTTCAGCTGGGTTGTGCTTTCTTGCTTATCTCTGTTTCTGAGGCTATTCCTGACAGAAGAAAAATTTCCAAACCCATAGGGATGCTTTTGCAAATTTTCATCTCTTTTCAGCTTCTCTTAAATATCTCTTGTCTCCCATAATGCTTCTGCATTTACTCCTTTCTTTTGCTGTGATGCCTTAATGCTTTTTATTCAGTGCGTGGAGTTGTTGTATTTCATCAGTACTCAAACAAGTCTTTAATTTTTCAGGCATATCTGGATGTGCAAATGACCATTTGCATGTGAAAAATGAGCGCACCCACAACTCTGCAGCTACCCATAAATAACTGAAAGTACAAAATTGGAGGCTGCAGTATGCAATTTAGTACAGTGTCTTTGTGCCCTGTTCTGTTCAATTTATTGTTGGTGGAGCATGCACCTATGCATAAAGCTGAAGTTGTACATGCATTTTCACTCTAAATGCTAAATTTCAAATGGAGCTGGATGAGACTCTTGGTTGTGTACCTCATTCAGCAAAAATGAGTATTCTGTTTGACCCAAGTGATTTGTGAAGTATGCTAGCCCCACCCCCAATTCAAAATTTTCTGCTTCAACTTTGTCAGAAAAGGAATTTCTACATAAAAATACTTTGTTTTTATTGATGTTTTGTTCTTTTAATTATTCTAAGAAAATAAGAGAGGAACAAGGATGAAATGACACTGACTAAAACCGCTTGTGGGTATCTATTGTGCAGCATCTTGACAAGGAAATTCAGTGTTTTGGATAAACTGTAACTAAGATATTTCACTTTGGAAAAAAAAAATAATAAAAAAATCAATCAATGATGAATAATTCATTCCCAGACAACACAGCCTGTAGATAAAACAGGTTACGTAGGTGCAAGGGCAGCCACATGGGATCTACACAGATCAGCTTAGGTTTGACAGAGCTTAATACCTCCGATGCAATGCGAGTGCAGCTAGGCTGGCTCCAGGCTTGAGCTGGTCCCAGAAACTCCCACAGCTCTCTGCCGAAGCTAATAAACCTTCTTGGGACAGGAGACAAAGGATGCAGGGAAAAACGAGCTACCGCATGTGTCAGCTTAAGTATGGATGTAGTAATGTTGTTGGTTTTGATTTCTCTACAGGATCTAGTTCTGTATTGCCATGCCCAGTGTAAAGAACCAATTGCATTTACGTGTTTCTTTTCTAAGATGCTGGCAATTTTTAGGAAGGAAACTGAGCATCCTTGTCTGCTTCTGAACAGGGTTTTTTGGGGAGAGGACTGATAAACAAACACACACCCCCATCACAGCTAAAAATGGCAATATCATCTGTATTTACAGATGGGAGACCTTGTCACTTGATGACTGATTTGCAAGCAGATTGAGTTTCTAATGTTTTTAAGGTGCACAGAAATCATAATTTGCCTGGGGCTTATGACACTGGGAACAAACATGCCTGTGAAGATCTTGGTGAGGCAATGCTGGTGTAAACAACAGCAGAACTGTGGCTATTGCCAGGCACTCGCTTACTGAAGCTGCGATGACCCTTCTCCAAGCAGCTGTTTGTTCAGTATTTTACTAGACCTTGAAAATAATCATGCAAAGTTGAAATGGGAGTTGTGTGTGTGTCTCATGCAGGAAAGCAAAGGTTGGTTTTTTTTCCTATTTTGTCAAATTTTCTTCCACACTGAAGGTGGTTCAAAGAAGTGGCCTAGACCTGTTAAATGAGTATTGTGCCCTTTGGGCACGTGGCATCCTCTGTGCCTCAGACTCCCCCTCAGCCTTCATCTGCCCTGAGCAGCTCACAAGCTGTTTTTAGGCAGAGAGTCTCTCTGTGTGCCTGGCACAATAGGACCTTAGCTGTGGCTAGTGGATTATACCTAAATAAATAACATAAATAATGTCCTGTTTTGCTGAGTAATTGTGTACTTTGGGTCCTGATCCTGTAAAAGAGCCACCAACCACGTGGAGTCAGAACGGGGCCGAATCTTGTGGGTTTGCTGCCTGTCTGCCCCCAGCCCTGCCTTGCTGTGTCACCTCCTGAATTTATTGCACTGCCTGGCCTTTAAGCCATTAACTGTGTGAGGTGTAGCGGCGCTTGTGTGCTTGGTTTATAAACAACGGAGGAGAGGTGAGAGCAGCAGCAGTGGGGGATTCTTCCCAGTCAATTGCTTTAAAGCAGGAGGTGGGCAACCCAGCCCTCCCTTCGACCTTTTTCAGAACAGCTTCCCACAAAAATACAGCTTTAAGTCAGTTGGAATGGTCGTAAAGTCAAGCTGAAATTGTGGTAAGATCTTTGGAGGTGGGCATGGAGAAGGAAAGCGAAAGAACTAACTTCAAGGAGGTAGAAAGATGATCAAAGTAAAACTTTGGGGGTTTATCTAAGAAAAAAATATCAAAGGAATGAAAACTTTATTTTTTTTTAAATGTTAGAAATCCTGAAACGGAGCAATCTATAATCTATTCCCAATGTAACACTTCACTTCATCCGAACAAATTAGTTTGGGGGCTTCATCTGATTCATTTTGGTTTTTTAACTGAGACTAGACTTTTTTGTATGCCCTTTTAGGGTAACCTAAAAATAACTTCTATTTTGATTTGCTAGCAAACCAAGAAATCAATTATTTCCACAGCTCTAAATTGCACATTTATAAAAGACAAATGCTGTATTGCTGTCTGTCAGTGTGTTGCTCATGAAGGAATTTTTGTTTATCCACTTTTCCTTTTTAAAAAGGCAATGAAATTCAACACAAAAGACATGGATTAAAGTAACAGTGAAATGAAATGCACAGAAGTCAGGAAATACAAGAATTACAATACAGTCTTTAAATGCTCACAGGCTGTTCTTACTGCAGGATTTCTGCCTTGTTCAATGAGCGGCTTAATGTATGATAAATAAGATGTAAGGCCACACAATGTATAATGAAAGGAAAAAGAAATATTGAATAGCTGCTCATTCAGCAAGTCACAGCCATCCTGTGGGCTGAATGTGGTGGGGTCTGAGGGGTGGGGGGTAAGAAAAAGGTGACAAAGCTCCATTGGCATGTGTATGCGCAGGAGGCTGTGGTTAAGTGTACGAGGGGAGGTGTTACATTGGCATTTTCTGACACCATTTCACTCGCAAATCTAACTTTTTTTAAAAAAAACTGGTTCTAAATTCCTTATAAGCAACTGATGTAAATGACAGCCAGCACTCTTGGGATTATCTGAATCAAGGCGTTATGCAAAACAAGGTCACGATCTTGCCAGTTGCTCTGTGTGGGAAAGCCATGGAAGTCAGGGAAGGCTCTACGTGGTCACGGGCACCTGCGTGCACAGAACACACGGGCAGATTTGCCGGAGCACACACCGTATATTGTAGGCTGCCTTCAACACCATTTGCCAAACTTACAACCTCTGTGAGAACAGAGCTAGGTTTCTTGATGCATTCCTTTGGAGAGTGTTATAGAGCAGTCATATAAAGCAAGATGACAAATCTTGAGGGTTCCTGTGCTGTGCTGAGTAATGCTGTTGTTTCCTGGTAACTTGGTTGCAGAAAGAAAAGGAGTGTAGCGCTTTGGGAGTGTTTCAGTAAAATGCAAGATGTATTTTCTGCTGTGCAGCACAGACTTGGGGTACATGGAGTCCGAGCTTAGTGCTTGTGGTGTAGTGTCTCTGCTTAGGCAGACATCACTGTGGGCTAGTGGAGATGCACATCTGATGGTCTCCGCAACAGCGCGCACGGAATATCCTTGGGAGCACGTCTGGCCAGCCTTCCACCATCTAGTCCCGTATCTGTTGAGTTACACTCAACAGCACAGAGCATGCTTAGCAGCCTTTCCCCCTTCTTTGTATTTATCAAAACTAGGTGGGTAATTTGTTAAGATTCCCCCTCATACGTAAGCACCTTTGTAAGTGTGGTTTGAGCACTGTAGAATGCAAGTAACCACAAAAAAACCCAACCCCCCAAAAAAAACCCAAACCCTAGGTTTTGATTCAGTAGAAAAATGTGCAGCTGACATCTGTGCTGTAACTTCTTCATTAGATGTTACATTTTCTCCTCTTATACCCATGCAACCTTCTGCATTGTGTAACAGAAATTTTAGTCCTCTTTGAAAGAGCATGCAAGTCAACCCATAGTTGTTGCTCAGCCATTCTATACTTCCCATAACCTCTGGAGTGCATTGCCTGCCATTAATAAATAGCTTGCTTTAGAGTGTAGACCTAAAAACCTTATGCAAGGGAAATTTGCAAAACCTTCAACACGTATCCCTTTCCCACCTCTTCTGTCTTATAGGATGAAAAACTGATTATTTTTCCTGTGACTTAATTAAACCCAATTCTTTCTGTCCCTCCTCTTCCAGATACCAAAACAATACCGCTGACAAAATACTCAGACTCATGACAGTGAGCACTGATGGAATGTAAAGAGGCTCAGTATTTGCATCTCTGAGTCTTGAAGCTTTACCTGCAGACTCCAGATGCCACAACATTATACTTACCTGTGCAGCCTTTTCTGTAGTGCCATTATATCATCTTCTGGTTGCAGAAATGTTTACATACTGTGATTTAGACTCATCAAAGAAAAGATCAGTCTGACTAATGCTGGTAACTGGGAAGAGATGTGTACTCCTGTATGTTAAGACTGGATTTTCCCTGCAGTGGAGCTTGAGTGCTTTACAAAATTTCCAGCTTACAGAGACTTGGAGTGAAGATGCTCCAGGTGGCAGAAGCACTCTCACAGCTTGCTACCACCAGTAGACTGAGAGTGTGCCTCTTCCAAATGCACGTTCCTAGCACTTACCTTCTGTGTGCTGTGATGCTCAGTAGGTCCCTTCCCAGGTTCGTTCAAGTCACAATGCAGCAAATAAAGAAAACAACCCCAAAAGTAGTTTTTAGGTTGGATAGTGAGCCAAATTTGATGGGTGAAAAGTGGGTCCGTCAGGCAGTGGAGTTGGCGCAAGAAGGGTGCAGAGCTGCACAGCTAAGAGCATGGGTGAGGAGAGAAGTGGAGAGCAAGCCTTCCCTCTTTGGGCTCCGGGACCTGTTAGATCTACTTGGTTGCTCAGGAAATGCTGCCTTCAGAAGAAGGGTCTTACAGACCCACTACTGAAACTTGTACTCGTGTTCGTTAAAGTTTTCACCAGTGCTTATGCTACCTGCCTGTGTGATTTAATTTAGCAGTGAGTTGGCAAAATGCCCTGCATACTGTTTTTACCAGGTAGGTGGTTACAGGATCATGAGCCATTCCTGCCTCCCCTACCTTCATCTCAGTAGATCCTTGACGTTTGGTGCTAATTCAGAGCCCCTGTGCACTAAATGGTGTACAAACACTTGCTAAAATCTGCACATATTAAATCCCTTGGCAGATGTTCTGGCTTTTTAACTCTCAAATGTAAACTTTGTGGACTTTAAAGCTGCTTAATTCTGTCTGTCAGGACTTGTGAATAACAGCAGCGAATGCAGTTCTAAGCACTCTGTAGTGGTTAAGTCACTTTTGTCATGTTCTTTCAAAACTTAATCACCATTGGATACTAGCCAAGTCTAGAAAATTTCTGCTCTGAAGATGAAAATTTTGGCAAGTTGAGTGACTGAAAACAGCAGAGAAACTCATCTGCATACAACTGTGGCAGATGTTTCTGCTATTGCCCTGCAAGCCAGACAGCATGCTGCAGAAGTAGGAGCCACCGTGATGGCATGAGACCTGTTACTGCAGCTTGTTCCTTCTTCCTGCCCCCAGATACGTGTTAGGACAGTGTAGAACATGTTCTAAGCTCTGTCTCCTGCTGTTGGTTTCTTGGTGGCACCAAGCATGTTTTTAAGCACTCTTATGTCCTCCCACAAAGGTGTGCACCTCCTTACACCTATTTTAGTCTAGTGTTGGAAGCTGTGGAGTAGGAAGAACATAAGTTGCTTGGGGGAGTGAGGATGAGTCAAATCATAAGCCAAGTCCCAAGACTCAGGTCTGGAAGCATGTCTAATCCTGAGCATTATCGTGGTAGTGAAGATCCTGAAATGCAGGCTGGAAGGGTTGGAGTCTTTCTGAAAGAAGGTCCAGGCATAAGATAGTGTTAGGGCTGAACTGATAGCCAGTACAAGATTAATGTAGTATCTCATCAGTTGTCTTAAAGCATCTTGACAGCCCAAGTGAAGTCCTCTCTATCCCATGGCAGAGTTTGAAGGGCAAGAACTTACATGGGAAGCCCTGGAAAAACAATCTCGCTGATGCTGCTAGCACTGGGCAATAGGAAGCAGAGTCTCAGCAGGAAGTAAGTGCCAGGTCTACCCCAACCCCTTCTTCCATGGATGTAACCAAAATTTAGCAGTGATGGGAAAGACACTATCTCTACTGTTGCCTAGCAGTCTGCTGTAGCCAGATCCCTTTTGGCAAATGATCTTGACCCAGTATTGCTATCAGTATGCTGCCGTACAGACTTTTTGTTATCGTATAAGCATACACAAGAATCTGCCTTTTCTATATAGTTATTGTAATAAAGGCAACAGTGGCAAACATCAGCTATAGAAGAGCTCTGGGCTGCTGGAATGGCCAGCCGAAGTCAGCTGAGAGAACCCAGGGATGTAAAATGGCACTACATAGCTCAGGTGAGGTAACTATTCCCCCTCATGTATGTCTACGCTGCCAAACATGAACATGAGCCTGAGCCTATTGACGTGTGGTCTTGCCACTATCCCCTTTGGTGCTGTTTTGATTTTTCTGAAACTTTGAAGTTTGACAGTAAAGTCATTCATGTTAAAGTGGGCATTGTTCCTTTTATTAAAACCTGCTATTACCAGCACTAGCCCTTCCAAGCAAGGAGGGTGGATGGGCATTGCCAAAGTCCTGAGCATCTTCCCACTGCTGGAGGTGCTCAAGCCAGGTTAGCTTAACTGGGAGAAAACAGCAGCGATGCTTGTGAGTGGATGCCAGGTGAGGCAACAGGGCTGTGGTCATTAGCAACTCCTGTGCATCTCGGGCTTTTTGACAAATAGATGTAAAGGGAGAGACCTCATTCGGTGGTGTGAGCTTGTGAGAATCTGGTTTCCATAACAACTCATTTCAGGTCTTCTCTTCATGTTCCAGCGTTAGCTTTTCGTGTCGCTCCTAGAGCTTGACTTGCCATAACAGTGTGATGCGTTTGAACAGCAGCGAGCTCCTCTCCCGGAGCTGGAGCACTGATTGTTTTACGAGAACATGACTTCCTCATCACAGGGGGAAGGCAGGAAGTGGGACATGAATCTGTAATATCCCTGTCCGCTCTTTCTAGCCTTTTCAGTATATTTGGTATTGTTTGATCTTCCAAAAATGGAGACCTGCTGTCAGTAGCCAAGTTGTGTTTGTAATCCGGGATGCTCATCATGCACACACATGTTCTCACTGCACTGCAATCATCTGGAGGGGGACTGACCCTGTGGTCCTGAGCACCTCCTGCTGCCGTGTCCTCCTTGCTTTCAGCCCTGCCGTGTCCTGCCCTTCGACACAGGCTAGTCAGGACTGAATCAGTACATTTTTAGCATCCTCTATTAAATCCTTTCCCTCTGGCCAAGCTAGGGGTTCCCAAGGCATGTAAAGAGTACCCAGCTTGCCCCTCTCTGAGCCATTTGGAGTAGGTGAGTGTCAGTACCGTCAAAGGTGCAGTACCTGATGGCTGCAATATCCTTTAAAGAGCTGGTAAAAGTTCCCATGGATTGCAGTAGTGCAGGGGTAACACTGATTTGAGTGCAGAAATGCTACAAAACATGTGAGGAGTTCAGTGGTGGTGACAAACTTTGTGAGCATCTCTGCTATCTGGGAAGGGGGAAGCCTGTGGAACCGGCTGCATGTATTTTTCTCTCTGCTGCTGGTGACGTGGCATGCTGCATTCACCGAAGATCCATATTCTTGACTGCTTGTTTCCTTTTAAAATGTTGATATAGCTTGGGGAAAACATCAATTCCTTCCTTCCTCTTGTGATTCCCCTCTTGCTGGGAATTGAATAGTCAGAAGTAAACCGGTTGGTTTTTTTTTTTTGGCTTTTTTTCCCCACATGTTATATAGTTACAGAGCAGTTGGCAGTCCTTTGCATCAGAGTTCAGCAGTGCTCTAGAGCACACCTCTCTGTTCCTTCCTTGTTTTTGCAAAGTTGTTAGGAGGCACAGAGAGGGTCTTGGAGAGAAGGCTTGCAAAGCACAGCAGCCTGCAAATTGTGGATAGCTGTGGCAACTGTTGTCTCCACGTCGGTGGAGAGCCAGCCCTGCAGCCCCATCACGGATGGGGGTGGCCCTTAGAGCAGCTTCATTTTGCAGCCTCTCTGGGCTTGTAGAAGGGTTGCTCCCCTTTTGCACTAACGCTCCTCCTCCCTTAAGAAAATCCCCCTCAGGTTTAGTGAAAAGCAGTGCACGGGCTTGACCAAGGGTCAGAAAGGCACCCACATCTTCTGTTCCCATCTATCATCCCTATATCCTGTCTTTTCCAGTTCACTCTGTTTTCAATGTTTGTCACTGGGGAAGCTTGAATGCATAAAGGAGAACCATGAGCGAGGCTGGCATCGAAGTAATAAATTTAACTCTGAAATAAACGATACCTGTGGGTAATAGGTTCAAAATTGCTGTGTTCCTTGGTAATGGGATATAATTACAAGTACCACAAGATCTGCAGGGCAAAGGTGCAATTATCCCCCTCACATCTAAGTTTTCAGCAAAAGCATTGCCACAACGTTGCCACAATTCAGTGGCATGGAACAGGGAGCTTATTGAGAAGAAAACAGTAGTTTAGCAAATGTTTCTTTCTAATCCCTCCGTACTGCCCCCCCTCCCCCAACAATATTTTAAATGCACCATATGCTGGGATAAAAATCCCCATGGCCACAACGCAGCACTGTCACTGTGGGGTTACCAAAGGGTTCCCTTAGTAACTACGAGGGAATGAGCGATGAGTGATAGGACCACTTTAGACCAGTGGGCAGGTCATCATTTGTTACCGTGTGGTTCTGCGGTAATTAAAGGCTACTGGATGATATTTCTCCACTGTAACCGTGGGGGGGGGGGGGTTGTGCATTTGTGTCCCTGCGTAGTTGCACAGTAATTACTGAGTAATGACTAACAGCGTTACGGTGTTATACCAAGCTGCTTATTGTGTTCCCCTGCGTAAGGCTGTTAATCTCAGAGGGTAACGTCCTTCTTGTCCCTGCCTCTAGCAGCAGGGTTTACTTGCGTGCAACTGCCCTGTACCATGGCAATTATGGGTGGGCAGCAGCGATGTGGTTGTGCTGACATCCACAGAGCTGGGGGAACCTGGGGAGCTGCTGAGTTTTGGGAAGTGTTGAACCAGATATTCAGCTGATGAGTGTGCTGGGAATTGCCTGACTTTGGGGAGCTATGCAGGGTAATACCCAGCTTGGAGGTTCACCTTTATTTCTAGTGTGGTGCTATGCATTTAACTGCTCAGCATCATTTCGGTGTTGGCCAGTAACCTGGGTCTGGAAAGGTGGGTTGTTTTTCTTTTTTTGTTTGTTTGTTTGTTCGTGTGCAATGTTTCCTCCAAAAGGACAACTCTTGTGTTTTGTGTTCTATTCCACTTTCACTTATATATTTACCTATGTAACAGCTGACAAAGCTGTGGGTGGCACAGCTGTCCAGGCTGCTGAGGTGGTACATCCGTGCAATGTGACTTGAGCTTATGTCAGATATGTCTGTATCATGCAGTTTTGCATTTCATTTTTCTTGAAGATGTTACTTCACCTGCTTGTGCTCTGAACTGACCGAAAGCCACGTGGACATCTTCAGTGTGGTCTGAGTTGAGCTGGGCAGCCCTTGTGGGGCATGGGACTTGAGGCACCGCGTCATCATGGGCACAGGGGACTTTCCCCAAGCTGTATTGCTGGCAGAGGACCATACCACGTAGGTGGGCTCGGAGACATACCCAGCCTGGTCTAAAGCTGGCTATAGCCACAGCTCAAGACAACCTGTCGATGTCATCAGGTGTGCTATGGGCAGTGCTCAAGCACGGGGATACCTGCCCAAACTGTGGTGGCCCTTCACTTCAAGCATAGATATGCCCAACAGCATTCATCTTCCATACCTTCACACTGAACTCTGAGCCCTGTTTTCAGGGCTGAAAGCCAAAAGAAAAAAATGTTTTGGCGTTTGTCAATGGCTTTGCCTTGGACTTTCCTGTACTTCCTATGCGAGGACAGCAGGATCGGCTGGAATGCTGGGTGTGGTGTAGTGATAAAAAGCCAGAGTAAACAGTGGTGCCACTTGAATGAAGGAAGGAGGATTTTAATGTCAACTCTAATCCTTTGTATAGCAACATAATAAGGACCAGGCTGGTGACTTGTCTCTCCCCATCCTTGTTCATCCCAGTAAATCCTGCTGTGTATTGCAGCTGTGTGCCTAGGGAAGCACTGGTTGTGACTTTCCCTTGGAGCATCTGAGATCTAGTCATTTTTAAAGGGAAGATAGCAGGCTGGGTAGCACAGTATGGTGGTTTGTCACAGCTCCAGGGACTCAGTAAAACCAAGAGAAGTAAGGCCACGAGCTGCAGTGCATGTCTCTGTAGTCCTTGGGACTACTGGGGTTCTTCCTCTACGTGGGAGTATTTGAGAGGAAAATTCTCCAGTTACAAAGCCACGAGGAGAGCTGCTTGTCACATCCAAGCTCCTCTGTCCTTTGGAGGCTGCTGCAGTGCTGCCAGATTCTCTTTTCCCATGTGTGAGTCTGTCTCTGTTTCTGGGAGTGATGGTGGTTTCTTTCTTTCTTTTTTATTAAAAAATGTAACATTTGGGTCTTTGAAATTGAAATGGATTTCAGTCTTCCTTATATTAATTATTGATAAGTGGAGCCTGAGAGACGGAGATGAAGCCTGGCATGATTAAAGACAGACAGTTTTTAATTTTATGTGTGTCTCAGTGACAGAGGAATCCAGTTTAATAGGAGTCATTTATTAAAAGGGACTTAATCACAAGCATGCAACTAATCAGGGGTGAGATAGCAGGGGAAAGGGGTGGGGGAAGAGGTATGCGCTGGGGCAAGGGGGCAGCCAGGCGGGGTGGGAGTGATGCTGGGGCATATGCAGGCGCTCTTCAAGTTCCAGCACGTGTGGAGAGTGCACGTGGAAACCACACAGCCTGCCTGCAACGGCAGGGGAGCTGCAAGCCAGCAATGCGAAGTCATGGTGAAGCTGCTGGACTGGAGCTGGCTGATGATGGTTCTTAACTCCACGACGTTAAAATGGGCTTGCCATTAACCAAGACCCTCTGCCTCACATGAATGCGGAATCAGAATGATGGTTCTCTCCTCCAAAACATTTATAGGCTAATTAAAAGGCAAGACACAAAAGGTGGATAAAGACAGACAAGGAGATATTTTCCTCTGGATATGGGAGGAAAAATGCTTCTCTCCCTGTCAAGCTTGCTGAAAACTGTATAGGCAGTGGTGTATTTTGTATTGTCTTTGCTGTTGGTGATCCTGCTTTAAGAACATTACTTCACGCTGCCTGCAGTGTTGAGGCTGTGGTTTACTCTTCCTCTTTTACTGCCCACTGGCTAGCAGGTAGTAAGGAAGATTTTTTTCAATACTTACTCCTCAGGTTCTGGTTTGGTTGTGTGGGGGGGGTGTTTTTGTTTGTTTGTTTTCTTCAGAGGAGCTGACTAAAGGAGCAGTCTGCAGTTCCTTTTGAAACAGGGTTGTCCAAGCTGTGAGACAGGGAGACCTTGTGTAGTGACCTTACCCCACACCGTTGGCAGCTGCTGCTCCGAGCTGCAGAACCTGCAGGCGGTGGTACCGGAGTCACATCCAGGTTCTGATACAGAATTGACTCCGGCATTTTTGTTTTGGTGTCACTTTACTACTATTTCTATTAGAGATATTGCTAAGTTTATAATTCATGGTTGTGCAAATCAGAGTTTTAGTACATTTTGACATGGAGATGCAACAGTATTGTGAAACGACACTGCAAAAAACCTTCCCAAAATGCTGGGCAGCTCCTTGTCTGGGAGAACCTGGGACACCAAACTATAGCTGGACAGGCTGGAATGATGAGTGCTCATAGCGAGTGACTCTTTTAAGGGGCACTGAGGTGCACATCTGCTGGCCTGACAGGGAGTCACATAAGGTATGCTAAGTTTCCAAGATGTTGCTGAGGGGGTGCCGCAACTTGTCAAGAGCACAGGCTACTATCCACTGCTACCCTTTCATATGGGCATGAATGACACCGCAAGCCAGAACCTGGGCAAAATCAAGGAAGAACATAAAGCTCTGGGGGTGCAAGTAAAAGCTGTTGGTGGCCAAGCTATTTTTTTACCAGTCAGAGGAAAGGGCGCAGCCAGGATTAAATGTATAATGCAGATCAGCTTCTGACTTTGTGACTGGTGCTGTTTTGGCTTCTTTGACAGTGGGGCATTCCTTGACTATAGCCTGTTAGGGAGCAATGGGATCCACCTATCTAGAAGAGGCAAAGGAATCTTTGGCAGCAGGCTGGCCAGCTTGGTGAGGTGGGCTTTAAACTGAAGGACTTGTGGGGAGGGGTCCAAAGTGGCATTGCTCACGCCATTGCATCCACCTGGGGAATAAGCCAGCCCAGCCAGAGCAGTGATATATGTTCCTTAGCTGCTTCCCAAGTTGAGAACCAGAAGGCCAACCACCTCAAGGGTGTATGTGGCCACGGTGGATTCTCTTGCACCCCTGCTGGGAAACCTGCACGCTCAGTTTCCCCTGAAATGCCTGTACACCAGTGCACACGGCATGGGCAATGAATGGGAAGAGTTAGAGATCTGTGTGTGGTCACAGGGCTGTGGTCTCATTGCAGTCACAGAGACACGGAGGGATCGCTGGCGTGGCTGGGATGCTGTCATGGATGGCTGTGCACTTTTAGGAAAGACAGGCCAGCAATGAGAGAAGAGGTGGTGGAGCTACTCTTTATGTGACAGTGCACCTGGGGAGGAACAACCCCACGCACCAGTATGGGCTGGGACTGACCTGCTGGGAGGCAGCTCTGCGGGGAAGGACCTAGCGGTGCTGGTGGGCAGCAGGTTGCCCGTGGGCCAGCAGTGTGCCCTGGTGGCCAAGGGCAGTGGTGTCCTGGGGTGCGTTAGGAGGGGTGTGACCAGCAGGTCAAGGGAGGTGATCCTTCCCTCTACTCTGCCCTGGTGAGGCTGCATCTGGAGCGCTGTGTCCAGTGCTGGGCTCCCCAGGTCCAAAGAGACTGGGAACTACTGGAGCGGGCCCAGTAGAGGCTGTGAAGATGGTGAAGGGGACAGGAGCATCTCCCTTGTGAGGAAAGGCTGAGGGAGCTGGGGCTGTTTGGCCTGGAGAAGAGAAGACCGAGAGGGGACCTTATCAATGCACAGATACCTTAGGGGCAGGTGTGAAGAGGATGGGACCAGGCTCTTCTCAGTGGTTCCCATGACAGGACAAGGGGCAGCGGGTACAAACTGCCACACAGGAGGTTCCGTCTGAATATGAGGAAAAACTTCTTTACCTTGAGGGTGACAGAGCGCTGGAACAGGCTGCCCAGAGAGGCTGTGGGGCCTCCTGCTCTGGAGATACTCAAAACCCACCTGGATGCGATCCTGTGTAACCTGCTGTAGGTGACCCTGGTGTAGCAGGAGGTTGGACTAGAAGATCTCCAGATATTACTTCCAACCCCGACCATTCTGTGATTCTGTAATTGTAGTTAAATTTTTGCCTGAGTTGTAAGCTTATTTAATGAACCTGGCGTGAAGACTAGTTTACAGGGGGTTTTTTTATTTTGTCCTGGGATGGGCTTGGACCTAGGAGGGGGGGCTTGCAATGCTCAAAAAAGACTGGAGTAGTTGTCTGCTTGTTTTTGTTGAGAGAAACCCAGGCTAAAGAGATTTCTGTGTGGATTAATAGAAGCAGGCTTGATCTAAAAGTAGTAGAGAACAAGAAAAGGAGTTGGTACAACAGTGGTATTCATTGAAGGGGGAAATAGAAGGGACCATTGCTTTAGATGCTAACTGTCGTGGGTTACGAGTCCTCAGGAAGGAGAAGGAGCATGATCTTCTGTAGAGATGCTTATGGCCACAAGAATTTGCAGGGGTGGGGGCTGAGACAAATGGCAACTTCTGGTAAAAGAATGCGAGCCTGAGAGGAAGGAACAGTGGGGACACTCTCCTTTGGCAACAAAATTAAAGAGGGTTCCAATTTGGTGTCCATCTCTGTTCCTGTCTGTTTCCTATGCTCATGTGGACTCTATATGGTAATGTATGCTTTTATTAAAGTGATAGGAGCTGCTTGAGAAGTTTTGAGCCTTCATTGTCCCTTCTGTTTCTCCCCATGAGAGACTGCTTTGGCTTTGCATAGATTTATTGGGTTTTGTTTTGGTTTTTTTTTAATTTTATTTTATTTTATTTAATAAGAGCAGCTCTGATTTGGACTGCTTTTTCAAATTGGGGAAAAAAGATTGGAGAGGGAATAAGCCTAAGTTCTCCAAATAATGAATGTTGCTCCTTCTAGGGATGTTATAAAAGCCCAGTCCTCCTCAAACCTGCCTTGCATGGCTGCCAGTGTATTTGCTCTTTCTCTTAGGCAGGTTCATGGAACATCCTTCCATACCTGTTAGGACATAGTTTCCTCAGCCCTTTTGTAATGTTTGTGTGTCCAGGGAGCAAGCACTACTCCTCAGCAGGACAGCTGTTTATACCCAAGGTAAAGGCAAGTCTCTTGCTCTGTTCTTTCCCCTTCATCATCCTTTCTCTATCTGTTCCTTGATCCTGAATGATTTGGCAACTGAGAAATACTGCAAAGTAGTAGTTAGGGAAGATGAAAAGCGTGGCACCTCATAATCAAATGCCAGGCCCTCGGAACCACTTTTGTAGGTGAGACTCTCCCAACCAGGCTGCTTGAGACCTTCATGGAAGGCTGGTCTGGCTGGGAGGGTAGAGGTTTAGCATCAGTCATGCTGTCCTTTGAATGTGATAAAGACTTCAGCCATTTCCCCGGGGCACTAATGCAAAAGATTATAAAGCTGCTCTATAATTTTTGTCTATTCAGAATTTAAACTACCATCAATCATCTCAAGTTTTTAGTGCCAAATAAGATAATGTAGCCAACTATATTATTAGGAAGAGATGTGTATCTGAAGCAGTGAATGTATGTGGGTGCATCTGAATAGCACTTAACTAGATACGCAATCTCGCATTGACAGTGCTATTAAAAGAGCTTCAGTTTGTGGAGGTGGACTCTGACTCGGGGAAGCTGTGCTGGGGGATATGGCTATCTACTACTTCACTTGCAGTCTGAATATTTTGGAGGGAGGGAGGATAAACAAGGAGGAAGGATTGAGCATGACCTAGTCTGTGAAAATATCTTTTCTACTGTCTCAGTGTGAAATGGCTCCACTGGCTGGAGAACCTTGGTTGGAAGGTTGCGAGGAAAATATCTGGTTAGTTGTACCTGGTGGTCACTCCCAGTGCAGCATACCTCTGGTTTTACTCTAAAATGGCATCTTGTGCTGATCCAAGGTGCTGGAGTGATCACCGTAAAGGCGAATAGCTCTGTACAGGTAGACAACAACAGCCTGGAGGGCAAGCTTTCTGCCAACTCCAGCCTAATCCTCAGTGGAAGTTTTTCTTCAGTTGGAAAATGGCCACTAATGGGTGTCCCAGCCTCTCTGGGTGGGACATGTGAGGGTGTGTGAGAGGGGAGAACAAAGTAGACACGGCAGGAGATGTGAGAATGCATGAGAGGGGCCACGTGGTGGGGGGACATTGTCAGAGTTGGTGCTGAAGATGGTTCTTGGAGGAAGGCACTCTGTGCTGGGCAGGTGATTTGGCAGGGGACGTGGTGTAGCCCATGGGTGACCTGCACTGGAGCAGGGATACCCCAAAGGGACTGCAGCCTGTGCAGACCTGGGCTGGAAAAAAAGAGGAAAAAAGCAAAAAGGAAGGATTAGTGAGAAAAATTGTAAGAAATAAGAAGCAGCAGCAAGAATGCATCGTGTACCAAGACGGTCTCCTGAGATGTTGTCACCTCACCCCAAGGTGCTTGCAGGGAGTGAGTGTAATTTGTGTCCAAAACACAAGGGAAGGGGAGACCAGCTGGCATGTGTGTGGGAAGATGTGTTGGACTGTAATGGAGCTTGGGGAACTGGGAAGAAAAAGGCTTACCTAAGTGTTTGTTTAATTGTTTGTCATATCTGTTTTCTAATGCCTGAAATCAGTAAATAAAAGTTTATGTTAATTGGCAACAAATCAAATTAAGTGAAATTCCCGCAGTCAAGGCTCTTTTGCCCATGACGCTTTGGAACTTACTCTTGCCAAGCGTCTTTCCTTCAAGGTTATTTATTATCCCCTTCACCTCATGATTTGCCTAAATTTTAATAAGCAATAAGGTAGACTTTTCATTTTCAGAAGGCTGCATAACATTACACTTCTGTAGAAAGTTGTGGAGGCTCCAGACATGTTCTCGTGATTATTTCTTTTTTACCCTCAATGGTGTGAAACCCAACCTGCAATGCTAGTGCTGGGGAGGAGCTGGGAGAAGGTTTATTGGCCTCCTTCACTTCAGTGGTTCTTATCTAAATAAAATACGAGCCTGTTTGCCTATGAACTCTTATAATGCCTTTACACAACAGTGTCTGCAGGACAGAAAGCAGGGCTCATTATGTCATGTACTGGCAAGTGACTTCAAGATAGTGACTGCACTCATCACGCATTATAGTGTAATGAGAAAAGATACCTGTATTGATCTCTTAACAGAGCAGGCACAGTGAGCCATATAAATGATGCATGGATTGTTTCATGTCATTGAAATACAGCCATCTCTGAACTACTGATACCAGCCCAGGTCTGGGGTGACGAAGAGTGCTGAGGAGGTGACAGAGTGGGAGTGCTGCTGCACTCTGGCCTCCTTGTTCGGCTTTTCCGTATGGCATTGGGTGCTCCTGACCCAAGGTTTTCCACTGCATCTGAATTGTGCTCAGGGCCAGACCGGGGTTTGATGCAAGGCTAAGGATCAAGGGAGGATTATACAGACAGTTGCTCCTTTTAGTTTTGTTTCCTTCTACCAGCAGGGAGCAAAGAGATATCAGCTTTACATTTGAATTCACTTGGTTGCTTTCTGAGGCTTTTGTTACAGTACTGTAAAATTCTCCAGTTGGGTTCAGTCTTTCTCTCCTATTGAAGTCAGCAGCCAGACTCCTCCTGCTCCAGTGAGAGCAGGGATTGGAGGCCTCATAGAAAATGCTCCTTTGTTTTCTTTTGGAGTTTTTGTTTTTCTTTTAAAAAGCTCTGAATAGACAGATTCATTCCCAGCTATTATAGTAATAATGCTCTTTACACCAAAAAAAAAATAATAATAATGGCCATAAGGGTCTCCAGCCAGGCCGTTTTGGGACCCTCGATGCTGGAGGCCAAGTGCCTAGCCAAAAAAAAAAAAAAAAAGAAAAAATCACATCTCCAAATATAATTGGCTCCAGCAACAAAAGAGACAGAGTAGAAAGGAGAAGTCAGCAGGTCGGATGGTGAGGTTGCAGGCGTTCATATCTAAATGGCCTCCTGATGTACCATTTTGCTCCTAATGACACAGGATTAGGAGAGGAACATAATTTGAGGCTTTATCAAACATGCAAGTGAACACCACAGCCCATCCCCCTCCTGTCCCCTCCTTGTTCAGCCTAAATTGTAAAGGACTTTAAGGATTTGGAAAGCCAGATTTAGCAGCTAAAAGTCATTTGCTCCCACCCTTCCTCCTCCATTCCCATTGCCCCCTGTGTTTCCCATTTCTTTTTCATTCAGTAATTAACCTTTTGAATAATCTCCCTCACAGAGCTGGCTAAGTCGCTCTTCTGTTTCCCTGTTGTTGAGTGTCCTTAAGACAGAAGCTGGACCCAGTGTCTTGAGTGAGTGATGGGTAAAAGCTAGCTGGAAGGCAGAAGAATATTTCAGGAGCAAGTGCTGGAGTATGGGAGAAGAGTTTGGTGTCTTCTGGTGAGGAAGAAGTGGTGGAAGATGTACACTGGGTTTTTTTTTTTTTTTTTTTGTACCCAGTGTTGCTCTTTGTGGGTACACAAAGTGTGCTCTTAGGTTTTGAGTAGTGGGGGCCAAAACTGCTGCAACCTGACTGGAGTGGGTCGGATCTCGAGCAGTGTAAGCAGAGGAAGGCTTTGTCTCCTTCATATCCTTTTCCTGCAAGAGGGGAGCTAGTGTTTTTCCATCACCATTCATGTTTTATTCCCTACTGCCCATCATTCTCCTTTTCTATCAGCTACTCCCAGTTACTGTCAGCCCAGTCTGTTTGTAAAAGAGCAGGGTGAACCGCTGGCAGGCAGCGATGTGTTATCAAAATGTGCTCTCACTCCTCAGTTCAGTCCGTTATCTGGGAGCAGACTGATTTTTATACTAATTTGTTCATTATTTTCAGTTGTTAGATAAATAGTTTGTGTGACTGAATTTTAGCCTCTGGTTTATTTGAGAATGTCTTTCTGAGTATCTACTCCTAGCTTCCCTTGCCATTTAATGCATCACCGATGCCATGTGACACTATTCCTGTGAGTTTAAGCTCACTACAAGAAGTTTCATCCTTTAGTCTATTCACAAATTGTTTATGGGTATTTATTTATAAGTATTCAATGACACTGGTGTGCATTGAGCACCAAGGACTGTTGAAAATACCTGTAAGGCCATTTATGAAGAGAAACGTGTACGTTGGGATCTGACTAGGTTCAGGGTGTTCACAAATATTTGTTACCTGCTTTTCTATCTCTGTGAATAACCATATTTTTGCCATCTTGCATAAAATTCACTGGGGAGAAAAATATGATCCTAAGCCTGTCTTTTTGAAACGAATCACCCGATCTTGCTCCTTCTTACTGGGACACTTTGAGGTTTTCTCTCTGTTAAATGAGTTCCATCCTGTTGAGGCAGGTGGTGCTGGCTGCACGGAGGGCATGCTGTGAAACGAAGTAATGTCAATGATGAATGGAGAAACCAGAAAGATGGCAAGAGTCCTGGGTGAATATTATTTGGGGAAAAAACCCCACTCTGTTGACCTCACCAGTGGTGATCACATCCACGTAGTTTGAACTGTAGGAAACCAGCTGAGCTGGTACCTCCCTTGCATGTGGACAGGGACTCGTGTAGCTGGAAGTCCTCGTGTTGACAAGCGTGCTCAGGTGGCTGTAAGTTGAGTCAGAGTTATGTACAAGCAAGGATCAAAGCTTGCTGATGAGGGTCTATATCCCACAAAAGTGATGTTCCCTTGCTGAATAATCTCGTCACTGTAATCTGTTGCTCCTTTCTGCTCTGGGCTATTTACATCAATGGATGTGGATCGGGTCCCCCTGAAAATATATATATATATTTTTTAAAGGAAAACCTATTTATCATAGGAGTGTTTCATTGTAATCTGTGATATGAGCTTTTATTTTCTACATTCTGTTCAGAAATAACAGTGAAGCAATGATAATGCAAGATAGTCATTCTTTGGGGGTGGTGTGGTTGATGGCTTTCCAAGCAGCAGCTGGTACCTGTGCTCCGCACAACTCATTCTGGCACAACTGTCTGAAGGGCAGCAGTGGCAATTCACTGGGTGGGAGGATGGATCTGGGGAGGGAGCCAAATTCACTGCATGAAAATTAGAAGGTGGGTTACAGTGGCATGGCAGGAGAAGGGTCTGGGTGGGGAACCCAATGAGTGTGAGACTTTCAGCTGCGTTTGTTTGTAGTTTCACCATCAAGTTTCACCATTTCCTGATGAAAACTCATGAGAAATTTAATGGAAGCACCTCGAAATTCCTCAAACAAAGTAGTCTTTGGTTTTCTGATTGTACAGTCACCTAGCACACGTGGACCCTTGGCCTACACCAGTAATTCGTATGCACCACAAAGAATTCCATGGTTAATAATGATGAAAAGAAGGATCTTGCAAAACTACTATTTTTTTCTGCATGCAAAATAACCCTGGGAAATAAGCCCCCTTCACATTTTAGAGCCAATTCAGTACTAATTTATTGTATTTATTTTTTAATTGCTCCCTTATGACAGCTAACACAAGTATTCCACATAATCCTTGAGATTTGTCTGATGCTCTCACAGCCAAGTATGAGTAGTTTTATTTTCCTGCTCCCCAGATGATCTTCTGAGGTCCTCATCTTAAATGAGAATGTAATTCCTTGGGACAGGAGATCATACTTCTGTTTTGTGAGGCTACCTGTAAGTGTGATGAAAATAACCCTTGTTCTTTGTGTCACCTGGTAAGTTGGTCCCCTCTGATTCAGGGGACTGTGACTGTGAGGAACTAGATCTGCTTTTCTTGGTATTCTGTCGAGTCTTCTGTCATATCTCTGAACTCAAATTGTTGAAGACCTGTTTTTGCGTTTGCTCATACCATAATGTTGCTCTTTTTTTTCCTTCATAGGTAAGTCTTTGTGCTTTCTAGTCCTCTCCTGATTGTCTTTAATGGTAAGTTACTCAATTTGATTTGAATACTTTTTACAGTGATCACACTAGGTAGCTTGGGTTGACAACAAAACTGCCATTGTCATGTGCCTGCCTGTGATAAAGTTGGGAGGGGAAAAAAAGAGATGACTTGCCATCCACAGCTTGTTCCGAGTCCTTGTCACTATTAAACAACTTGATGCTGTTGCGAGTAGCTGTTATAAATACTGATGTCTTACTGTAACTGGTTGGCATCCATCAAGTTATGCCCAAGTATCAGAGCATCTTGTAATCCAAATAGTATCAGCTACTGCTTTTATGACTACCAGGCAGCAATTAATACGTGCTCTGGAGTCAAAGGAGTGGTTATTTGTCTGGGGGAGGGGGAAGGGGAAGGGGGGCTGTATTATAAGGTCCTGGTATGGCAGTGGTTTTTTTTTAATAGTTATGGTGAAATGTATAGGTTGCAAAATGTTAAGAAACTGATGTTGGGTGGCAAGGAAGATGGTCTGTTCATATGGGAATGGATGTTAGCGGTCGTTGAGTTTCCAAAGGAGCTTTTGTGTTTATCAGAAAATTCATACGTTCCATATGGCAGCTGTCCTTTCCTATAGCGTGACAGCTGAGCTCTGCTGAAGGTCTGGTAAGTCAGAGTAAAATGGCAAGACCAAAATGTGGTCCGGACTGGGGTACAAACACGCATCACACTCGGGTCAGCCGCTTGACCCCCAAATGGGTGACAGAAGGCAAGGCACAGGTGTCTCAGCTAGTGTTGAGATATATGGTCTTAGATGGGTAAGCAGGCTGTTTCTTCAAAAGAAACTTTTGATCCATATCTTGAGCCTTGTTCAGACTAAAATAACTGGTATGGGACGTTTTCAGAATTGCTTGCGATTTTTGAGTGAAATTCTTCATTTTACAAATAAACTTCATAGATTGCCTCTCATTGTCTGCCTTGCATGATAAAATGCACAAATAGAATGTGTGTAAAATGTTTGCAATGTACTCACATTAAAGAAGTGAAGTCTGTAGGATTATCATTACTTTCCATGTTCAGCTTCTCTACTGGAGACTTTGTCCCTCACCAGCAATTTCACTGGCATCAATTGAAATGTCTAGTTTCTGATCAGGTGCTCAAATCACTAACTTAGCAGCAAAGAGTTGTTACCTGGCAGTAGCAAGGTGTTTGTAATCCAGGTGTCGTCTGACAACATGATTATTACCTCTAAGAATTTTTTTAAAAAAGCTTTATTAAGAGAATAAAAAAATAAAATCCATCTTTTGCTCAGGCACTTCAGTTAGCAGTGGAAGAGAGCAGGTGAGAACTTGGGCTATCCAGATCCTGTACAAAAATATGTTGTTGTTTGTGTTTGTTTTTTTTTTTTTCCATGAAGTGTGTAATTCATAATGTCTGGGTTAGGTCTGGTGCTGAAGTCAATAGCAAATCTTTCTGGGTTTTTTATTGGTATCTTTCTGCATTGTTACATGGTTCATGATCCTTATGCATACAGAATTGAGTAAACAAAACTGAGCAAAGTTTGTCATCTATCCTAGTATTTCAAGCTCCATTAGAATCGAAAGGTTAGAAACAGTGTTTTCAATATGGCATAGGACAAAACTGTGGTATGTGACAGCAAAGGGAGAGTAAATCAAAGTGCCTAAAATGACATTGAAGGCTAGGGACAAAACTCAAAAACACCTCAGCTGCTCAGGAGCTTGTCTTTCTGAAAATCAAAGGACTTGGGGATTTGAGTTCTTTTTGAAAGTGGGACTGGTTTTTTGAAAACTACTTTTGAAAACATACCCTATGCGTTTAAAAACTTGTTCGTTCTGGACCTATTGAACAGACTTAGAAAAACAGTTTGGGTTGCTGTGATGTTCAGGGTACTGTGGTTTGTTAGTGCTTGTACATAGCCCACAGATCAAGGGAAAAAACCTTCCAGGCAACTGTTATGGGGTGACTTTGCCACAGCAAAGTGGTTTGTTCTTACTACCGCGTGGGATATGTGGAAACTTCTGGATTATCCAATGCAGCTCTTGTTCTCATGTAATATTCCTTTCCCAAATTTGCAATGTGATTGGGGTGGCTTTCCCTGAATTCTGAACTTGGAGATCCCTGTCTGATCTCACTGCTCTGGAAGGTTTAAAAGCCTCTTCTTAATTCCCAGTCTAAGTGTATTCATGGCCAGTTAACAAACATGTTCCTATGTCAACATGATCTCTCAGTTTAAAGAGCTCTTCTCCTGCCCTTGTGCTTACCCAGCTGATGAATTTATAGCCTCTAATCAGGTAGCCTTTCATCTCTTGTACCTTTTTTCCCTCTTTCTTCCTGTGTGTTCGCACAGGGAACAGAGGGAAGAGTCTCCAATAGATCTCCTGAGCTGATGCAATGCCGCCTTGACGAGACGTTGGGCAGCCATGGCACAGCTGAGCAAAGCTCACCTCCAACAGCCTGATGGATCGCATTTACGTGGGAGAACAGGGCTATAAAAACTGCAACCCTGTGCCGCTACAACAGTGCTAAAATGGCCAGATGGATGTCAACCTAGCAATATAAGGGCTCCCAAATCTGCACAGTGACATCTGATGGCATATTTAGTGCCGGTGCTCAGATGGACTTTGCTGCAATGTTTCTTGAACACAGCTGCTAGTCTGTGAGTTTTCTTTATTAATGAATCACAAAGAGGCACTGGGAGTGGATGTATAGTTATAAGTGATTGCTCTGCAAATATTTTTTTTTTTTCTCTTTGGCTTCTAAATTACCTGCTTAGTATTTTAGGAATTGCAAGTCGGTGAAAGTGGTGTGCCTGAGGGCCATTTGCGCTTCTAGAAATCTCCCCCATAAAGCAGTTCTTAGTCAACCTTTCAGGGGTGAGTTTTGTTTGGGGGGTTCTGTAGATGCCTGTCCAGAGCCCGTCAGTCCCTTTATGACCATATGTTGGCATCTGATGTGAAGATGGATTCCAAAATATATGCAAAGCATGGTACCTGGCTGTGCCTTTAAAGAGCTCATGAATCTTCAGCATTGGCATCTGGCCTGTTTTGTACTTTTGAATGAAGTTTTCTAAACAGGTGTTAGGTGAGGCCTGAGTCAGGGTACAAGTTTCTCTGAATCTCCCGTGTCTTCAACATCATTGCGCTTCTGAAAATATCGTTAAGTTCTGCATAGTTGGTCATATTGCCAAGGCTCAAGGAAACTATTTCCTGACAGTCAAGGTCAACAAATGGCTCCTGTAATATACCTTTGGTTATTGCCTTTTTTTACAGACAATTTTACTTGTTTTTTTGTTTTGCACTGCCTCTGTTTCCTTCTTAAGTTCACAGATAACACTGGCATTCCAGCATGGCACTGGTATTGCTCCGTTCTGCTTTGGTCTCTTATTTGTTTTTAACACACTCTTCCATGGAATTTGTGTGAAACTATAGAGGAGTGACTTCACAAACAGAAAAATTAATTTCAGCACAGAGGCCTACAAAAGAAACCACCCCAACTGTTGTTTCTGGAAGTTCATGTGGAGCGCTACAGTCCTGAGCAGAAGTAGCGTGGTGTTAGTTAGTAAGCAAAATACTGCTCTGCGGGATGAATTACCCCTCAAAGAGTTTGCCTTCTGGGAGGCACTGGGATGCATGCCAGATAGTTTAGCTAAGGGTGGAGGTAAGGAAGGGTTAGCTGTTCCAGTTACACTGAGTATTTCTGGGAAGAGTTGCTGGGTATCCCTGGCCCTTCACTACTAGTCCATCCCTGCTGCTGGCAAATGTAGATTAGGCAGTTGGTGCTCAGTGTATCATATAAATTTACTGCGATTAATCTGGAGAGTCTTTTGCCAAACATCTAGTGCCTGCTAAGCTGTTTCGTGCAGAAGCCAGGTGGGCAGTTGGCAAGAAGCGCTCGCTAACAGCGGGAAGTGCCAGTTCACATTGGATTGTATGCAGCCCACCGACTGCCCCAGCGCTGAAAGAGCCACCGCTGCTGTTTGCATAGGGACGTTGTTCCACCGCCACGGGGGGCTGAGCTCTCCGAACCATTTCCTTACCACTGGAGGCCACGCACTATTTATTTTTCTTTTTTTTTGGCAACCATGTACAGTGGTGAGATCTCGCTAAGAATACATAGCGTCAGGGAGTGTGGGTGAGGTTTCAGCCTGGGGCTGATGCTTTGGCCAAAAAGTGAGGAATAAATAGGATTTTGTTCATATATTTCTACATTTACCCCTTAGTTGAAGTACAGTAAGGTGAGCTATGTATTTGGGTTGCCAACATTACATGCATGGAATTAAGTTCCATTTTCCCAGTTACCTCTGAGTCATGGCGTGCAGTTCAAGTTCTGCTTGGTCTGCAATGATCCCCAGCTTCATGTTTCTAAACTCTTCTACCTGTGCCTGCCTTGGAGGATGTGCTAAACTCTGACCTGCGATCATGGCAAACTGCAGAATTGCAGAAGACTTGGCCCACGGCTCCTACCATGCCAGTGCCTGCACAAAAGAGCTGTGTTCAGGATGCGCCTCTGAGTGACTCTTCCCGGGGGATGACCATGGGAATAGGAAGCTGGGTTTGTAAGACCTGCACTGACTCACTGACTGTTGTTCATTAGTATCTGGCATCAGCCAAGTGATGCTGTAGCCATAGCTGTGCTTTGGAGGGCTCCTGCAGAGCTCCACATGCCAGAGGAAAAGGAGGGGGAGAGCAGCATCTAGCATTTAGGATGCGCTTTATTCTTGTCTCGTGCCATTCCTGTTTTCTCCCCTTGCCTGTTTTTTCCTTTCTCTTTCAGAGCTCTAAAGTCTGTTTGTTAAAATAATAATTTTTTTCTCTGCATGAGCTTCTGTCATTAGATGAAAGGTCATGGATATAATATGAATCTGGAACGATAAATACAGTGCAAAATGGATTGAAATGCACACGGCAAAGAAGGTTTCCAATTAAAAAATGCTTTGCCGAGCTTGCACCAAACAGACAGCCACGCAGCCTCCGATTTCTCTTTGCTTATAATTAGCTGCCATTGAAAGTTAATTACTTTCAGGACAGAAGGAAGTGAAAATGAAAAAAAAAAAAAAAGGGAAAAAATCGTTCAGAAAGTTGTGCCTGAAACAAATCTTTTCTTGGAAAGGTGTTTGTGTAGCACCCATTCCATAGGCATGAAAACCTAATTCAGGTTCTTCATGTCCAAAAAATTAGAGATGGAAAAGGGATGTGTGAGTGCGTCTGGCACCTGGGATGTATTCTTAGGTTACTTTGAAGGGTCTGCCTCTGGAGTTTATTCCAGAAGATATATGGAGGTTCCAGCTGAGGTCCTTGATGCACCAGTACGGTGTGAAAGATGGGTACTGCAGAGAGCCTCCCCATTTGAGAGCACGTCCTCAGAACCTGCTCCAGCAGACCATTCCCACCCAGTTCAGAGACTTCCCTCACCTGTCCGGAGTGCTTTAAATGATAGTGGTCTTACTGACCTTTCTTTTCCCATCCTGCTAGCTGAATTCTGAAATTATCTGTGACTAGGTTTCCCGAATGAATCCCTTTAACTTTTTTTTTTTGCTTGCTCATGGGAGAAATGTGGGTTATTGCAGTGCAGTAATGAGACATCTACGTGTAAGGGCTTCCCACAGCCGTGCTTTATGCTGGGGTACCTAGTTAGGGCATGCATCGGTCCCAAATGTCTTGTTTTGAGCTGTTAAGTGTTTATATGTGCAAGTGACAGTATAGTTAATTATTCCCAAATGCCATCCTGTTGTTTTACATTGTGCGTTAGTGATATCTCCTATGGTGGGGGTGGGAAACCCATGAAACTGCTAAAGGCTGGTGAGAGGCTGGATTTCCAGTGCTGGTTGTTATTGATGTCCCCCTTTTTTAAAGTCACACACTTGAAAGCTAAGGAGGCAGTTTGCTTCCAGAGATCTCGCTGTGCTTTCTAGGGATTAGGCTCTTTCAGTGTGTTTTCAGGTTGGGCATCTGGAGAAGCACCCATGCTTTCAAGTCATCGATGACTTGTATCAGGCTCCATAAGGATCTGTGTGCACTCCCTCTGTAACAAGCTGTGAGAATCTTGGAGAAAGAGAAATAAGTGCTATTTCTCTACAGAGGCAATGAATTAAACTTCCAATGCAAAGGCAGCAGGCATAAGTCTCACATTCCTCATATTCGCTCAAGACTCATGAATCAAACAAATATCTATTTTCATCTATCACATGATTATTAATTATATCAGTAGACTACCCACCACTGCAGGTGAAGCCTTTGTATATTTAAGAGAACATGACAGGTTATGTTAATTCCAGAAGAGAGAACCATGTTCCTGCTCCTTACAGCATGAGGAATAATCTTCAAAATGCCAATGAGTGTTAAATCTTCTACCAGCGCAAGATCTTACCAGCAATTTTTGAGACAAAGGGAAGCCATTGTAAATCTACCTTGGTGTATAAGGAGCTCTGTTTCTATAGCAGTACATTTAAGATTTCCGTTCTCCTTCTGGCACTATAACAGGGAAGCACTCGTAAGCCTGGGAAAGAACGGAGCGTGAAGAATATCTTGTTCAACTGCTCAGCGTACATCTAAGTAGAAAAGGGAGAATGATGCTTTATGAGGGTGAAGGAGCAATAGCCGATAAAGTCGATAAACCTTCCCTGTCTGTGAAAAGAAAATGGAGAAATCCATGCAACTGAGATCCAAAACTTTTTCATTTCTTGTTTTTATTTTTTTAATAATCTGTCTCACGTCTTTTATGTAAAGGGAGGACTTGGGAAAAATACACTAGGCTTGTTAGCTGGAGCAACTCAACTATGAGTGAACTGGTACCACCACTCAAAGCTGAAACCAAGACCTAGGCTGCAGACTTCTGGGAAATGCTTGTTCAGCAAAAGGGAAATATAAAACAGGTTTAGGGAAATAGTTGCCCCATGCAAAGGATGGACACTGATAGCTTGTGACATTTCTGTCTAGGGAAAGAGGCAGGATTTTTAGTCTTAGGTACTAGCTGTAGTCCAAGTATTTTCTTGGCAGTGCTTTGCAGGAGAATAACGTGCAAGTATCTGAACTGCATATACATCCTCTGACCTGTGCTGCCAGTGTCAACTGCAGATGGGCAAAAGTGTTTTTTTGCAGAAGCTTTTCTTGCAGGTTCCTTCTCCCTGGTTACATTTCTGGCACTGCTTCTACAATGAAAGTTTTTGGAGGGGCCAATTAGATCATCCTGTAGGCTGCTTGGAGCTTTTTCTCTAGACAAGAGAACAGAGCAAGGTATCCTTAATCCTTTCCTACAGTGGAAAAGGGCAGCCAGAGAAACACAGACATGGGCATTCCTGTGCCAGATGAGCAGAGTTCTTGGGAAGGCAGCTGGGGGAAGCTTGCAGAGGGGCAGGAGGAAAGCGCAGCAAACACATTTCACGTGCCATGGCAGAAAATTACTTCTTCATTCCCCCACCTTGTTTAAAAAGAAAATGGGTAGTAACAAAGGAAAGCAAGGCCTTCAGCTAGACTGAGCAGTGAAAACTCATTTACAGCTGAAAAATATATAGAAAAGAAGTCAGGAAACTATTGAATGATTTGTAAAAGGAGCATGGTTTTCTTGTTTGCTGCTCCATTCACTGTCCTCTATGTTAATCTCTGAGAGGAGAGACAGGCCATTTTCTCAGCCAAGAACAATTTACCTGTGTGCTGGCACACAGTTAAGAGCAATTTAGAAAACAACAAAAAAAATCTCATTCCAAATTAACATTTAGCTGGTGACATTAGGGGGAATTATTTTCCCCCTTCCCATTCAGAAGTTAAGCAACAGGAGCGTTCTTGCTCCCTGAACTCATCAGAGGAGAGCAGGCTGCACACAGAGGTGGGGTGTGAGGTGGAACTCAGTGGAATTCTGCAAGACAGGTGTGGGTGCCGAGCCCTGTGGGTGCATGTTGGGCACATGCCACTAACACAGGGCATCTTTTCCACTTGTGTGTTGGCAGTTCAGGTGGCCCAGCCCAAGCGCTTCTGTGGGGGGCTGCAGCTGCGAGTGCAGAGCACGTTTGAGCTCAGTCCCACCACCTTGGTCCCTGTGCATTTCCATTCAGGTGCAGGCATTACTCTGAAATATGGAAAACCTGACACCGGAGTCATCTGTAGGGACTGGACTCCAGGACTTGGAGTGCAGGATAGATTTTTGGGCGGGGGTGTATCTGATACTGAGGGAGGCAAACACCAGAGCTAGCAGCTGCAGAGCAATTCTGGTCCCTGACTCCGATGGGGGCTCACCATTTGCACCAGTTTTGCTATTGTGACTGATCTCGCAGCATCTTTGTACATCTGCATAGTACAGGTATGACTGAGAAATTGGTCCCATTAAGCTTTGTCTTTACACTTTGAGCTGTGACTTTTTGCCAGCAGGATTGCTAGCTGTTTTATGGAGAAGGAGGGTATAAGGGGAATCCCTCCACTAGGAACCAACAGTCTTGGATCAGTTGGTGAAAAAGCTGTTTCTCTCATCCACCTCTGGTACCCCCAGTAAGCATAGCAGTGGCCAAGGAATCATGTGAGCACGTAATTTCCAGCTGCTGATTCAATCCCCTTCCCTCTGGCCTCCCTTAAACGATGCCATAATTCACGTGTATGGCTGTGGGTTGTACTGGAGGTAATAGGCTTTCCTAATTCTGCAAGTCACACTGCAAAAATCATCGTATGCTCAGGAGGTAAAGAACTCCTCTCCCAAACCTTAGAGCTCCGTGGGGAGATGGAGCTCCATGGGAGTCACCTGATCCAACGGCTGCAGCATCTCCCTGGATCCCTGCTGTGGGACAGTGCTGCGCCTCCTGCCAGCTCCAGCAGCTGTTTGGCTTCTCCTGCAGCCCTGGACCAGCCCAGGGCACAGCACGTGCTACAGCCTCTGCGGAGGGGCTTAGTGTGGCCATCCCAAAACCAGCATGTGGCTTGGAGTCACAAAGTAGCTGCCTTGAAAGGACGGCGTCCCCCGTGGCATCGGTACTTCCTTGATGATTTGGTAAGCCAGCAGAGATGCGCCCCCCCGGCCAACATCAGCACCTAGTTAGGAGTGCTTGGGACGAGTAGGAGTGACCTACTGACCTCAGACCTGTAACAGGCTTTGGGAAGAAAGCACGTGCCTTGCCATGGTCCATGCACGTGTCCATGCTCCAACTTCTTGCTGGATAAGGAGGGGATCCCCTTGATCCTGCCAGCACTGAGCTCCCTCAAGCCCTCGTGAAAGTCAATACGTGATGTCAGTCAACCAGCAATGTGGAGCTCAGTGAAGCTGGCAGGAGGGGAGAAAGCCAAACTATCTAGGTGGGACGGTGTAGCATCTGTGTGGGGTGAGGATGGTCTCAACTACATCCAAAGGGAGTGCTTGTGTGCAAGTGGTAGGAACTGGGAAGGAGTGTTATCCCAAAGCTATTCGGCTCACCACACCACCAGTCACTAAGAAAGCAGACCAGATGGTTATCTTCCCCTCCTTTTCAGTGTCTTTTCCAGAAAATGAGAGGCATAAAGGGGCCTATGGCACGAGAATGGCAACACCCATCCCCTGCCTTGGAAGGGAACTTTCTGATTTGAGGCCTTTGGTTTTTGCTTGCTTGGATCTGGCATCAGCATTCATTATCAACCTTGCAGCTGATGGAAACAACAGGCTAGTCTTGTGGCTCATACCCTTTCCACCAGGGAAAGCTGTTGACCTGAGGAGATCCAGAAAGCCCAGCTCCTGTGTAAAGGTGTGGAGGTGAGGTGAGATGCTACACAAATAGAAGACTTGATGGAGGGATAGTGCTTTTCAGCACCTAGCACAGAACGGGTCTGCATGTCAGCAACTCAGAGAAGGTTGTAATTCTCAAGGAAAGCCTCCCTCATCCCTCTCTCTGTGTGAGCCGGGCAGGTGGCAGCAGTGCCTACATAGATCGGTAGATCTATATAGAGGCAGTGTCCTTGGCTTACCCTTACCTGTTCCCATGGGCGCAGCACAGCTGTGGTTTTGCTGAGGTGGGTGCTGGGGGCCAGCTGGGAATGCCTTGTGCACGGCCAGCTGGAGCACCTCCATCTCAAAATGCCTGCCCTGCTCCGCAGTGTCCCTACTGACAGGGATTATTAGAAAGAAACTGGGTTCTCCACCCATTTACTGCAGGCTAAAGCCCCCCTCTGTTTGTGCATGCACTCATCTTTCAATGCCGTTGTTCCTGAAGAAAAACACTTTAAAATAAACATGCAAATGGCTCTAGAAGTAATTCTGTTGCTAGTTGTGTACAGTGCATGTTCCTTCTCATCCTCCTCCTTCCTCCTCTGTTAGAAAGCACCTAACCCCGCTTCCCTGGAGCGGTCCACCCCATCATCTGTTCTGCTGCTGTACATGCCACGTCTCTTTTTTTTTTTTTTAAGTTAATTTAATAAAATGAGTGTGTGGGTTGATTTGCATATTCATGGATCTCTTAATTAATAATTGATGAGAGGGCCTGGGGCAGGTGGTTGAGAATAAAAAACATTTAGCAGAGAGCAGAGTGGAAGGAACAGATCCCCGGCTGGCACATGTCCGTGGGGGGAAAAGCTGCCGGGGGCTGGCAGGGAGGGAAGGGGAGAGTGAGAGGCAGAGTAGACACAGCGTTGAATGTCACCAGTGGAATGTAATTTTGTCGATTTCAATAATTAATCATGTCTTCAGAATCTGCGACATTTCAGTTGCAGGGGCTTTTTCCTTTGTGGAGCTATTGCCAGGAGAGCAGGGGCAGGGAGTTTTCTCTCCTTGGGATGGGAAGAGATGAGGACAGGGCAGAGATTGTGGGGAGTCACTTGATGGGTCGATGCCTTTACTAGTTGGAATCTTGAGAGTTTAGAGGAACCTGGCGTTCAGTACCCTGAAGCCAGGACCTGTTCACAGGCCCTGCTGTAGTGCTGTGGTTCTTGGATATGGCTGGTGTGATTGAGCTACGCGAAGCTGTGAGATGACGCGTGGATCCGAGTGGGTTATTACCCCATGGAGCGCAGAGTCCTATAACTGATGTTCCCAGCCCATATCTGTGCTTGCCAGTCAAAGCCAGCAAATTCTTCCCCAGCAACTCCTGTGTGTGTGATTTATGGGTGGAGGACTGGGAAGAAGCTCCATAATTTGAAGGGACGGAAAGTGTTTTAGAGGTGTCTTAATGCCAGGTGCCACTGTTGGTTTCAGATGCTGCAAGACCTCATTCCTAGGACCTTCCTGGCAGGAAGGATCAACTGTGCAAGAAAAGAGGGGACAAAAAAAAGAGCTGGGAGCATAACAGCTTCTTGGGATTGCATTCAACGAAGCAGGAACGTTGGCTGACCCTGCCTGCTCTTGGAAGGCTTTGCCATGTTAACATGGTGAATGTAAATACTGCTAGGCTTGGCCTGAACGGACCTCCAGGGTTAGAGGGTGTGCTTTTTTACAGTGATCTGAACATACACACAGATTTGTTTGGGTTTTTTTTCTGAATGCAGGTGTCCTGTAGCGTTCATCTTGGGATTTGTTGTTGTTCCTTTTATGCCAAATGTGCTGCATTTTGCATGACTTGGGGAAAAGACTGTTTCAGTTTGTTCCCTGGAAATTGTTGTCAGTGGCACCAAGTATTACTGGGAGTAATTAATCTATTAATGTCAGCATGGCAGAGGTAGGGAGACGTGGCTAGTGCAGAGCACTGGCAGAAGCTCCAGTGTTGCTTGCAGTTGTGAAATTAATGGGTTCAGTTCTCAGCTTTGTTACCGAAGCCGTGAAAGCTGGCGGGACAAACGCCCCCAAGCCAGTAGCTGCTTTCCTGATTGTGTTTGCACAAACAGAGCAGGCTGGTGCAAAGTCTTCCTGCTGTCTCCTCAAAGGTTGGGACTCCTCTGAATCCATTTAGCAAAAAAACCTAGATTTGGGTCCAGAGTGATTCTTGCCCTGGACTGAAGTCTGATCCTCTCTCCGTTCCTATTGCTGGCGACAGCATGTGGGATCAGTTGGGGAAACTTGGATCCTTAACAGAGGTATCTTTTTTTCCCCACCTCCCAGTAGGTGGTTTGATGGTTTATTTATGAATGGTCTTCACAGATAAAAATGAAAGCAGCTTTTAATAGTAGCCCAAGGGGGAGGTACTGACCATTCACTTCCATTAGTCTAGCTGTCTATTTATTAATAGTAAGATGTTGCATTATGGAACAAAGAAGTAATTGGGTAAATCAAAAGTAGCTTTTATTAAATTATTATATAGTGTTTAAAGATACAACTCTTCTCATACTATTACACTGTTTTCTCTCGGAGAAATCAGCTCTTTGCACCCTCTCTGCTCTGGTGCTGCTTTCCCCAATGTTCCCAGCTGGGAGAGCTGAGATCTAGATCTTCCTCTTGCTCCCACGTCTGTGCTTCTACTGGGGCTCCACTAACTCCAGTGGTCTGCTACATCTTGATGGGATCTTAAGCTATGTAGGAGTCTTTCTGTTGGTTTTTTTTTTTTTAAGTATTTTACATTTAAAATGCAATTCTCCTCTACCTGAGGTGTTGCCTCCCTCCCTTGCATGCAGGTAGTCTCTTGAGCACTGGGCCATACCACCCTTTCGAGGGCACCATCTTGCAACTCTACATGTGTGTGCAGCGAAGGGTTTGGGGTCAGGATCCCCACTGGCACAGAAGGTGTGCTGGGGAAGCGCAGCATCACTTCCTGAGCTGGCATTTGGACATTCCAGAGATTTCCCTGGCGAGAGCCTTGGCACGCTGCCTTTTTGTAAACGTACCAGGAAAAGCTGCGGAGATGTGTCTGGTCTTGTGCTTGCTTTGCCTGGCCATTCAGGACAAGAGAACAGATGTAGCTGCAGCCATATGGAACAGTCCTGGAATCCTATGGCTCTGCCTTATCGTTTCAGGACTCTGTACCCACTTGGGTGCTTTCATACCTCCTACCCACATCCCCCTCCCCAAAACCCTTCAAGAATGTGGAGGGCTGGCTTGCGTCAGCATATAAAGTACAGCAACTTCTCTAGACTTTGCAACCAAATCTCTTGAGTCAGAAAAGAATTTAACATATTTAATGTGTAGTGAGATACACTATATTGTCCACACCTGAGGTAGAAAGAGTCTAGTAGCAAAATACCAAATACGTAAGAGTACTTTGAAATCTTTTGCTTAATACCAAAAATATTGGAGGGAAGGTCCTGGGTTTGACTTTAACTTTTGTTCGGAAGTTTAGGTCGATCCTTATTTTAACAGGACTTTCATTCTTCTACTGATTGAGAGTCTGTGATCCAAGAGAATTGACTGCAAAAGCAAGTGGAAAAAAGAGCATCTGGGATGAGTGTAGCGGGACATCTTTTTTTCGGTGTTTCTGTGTACCTGCACATACCAGTGGTAATTTCAAAGTAAATGCTCGTACCCAAACAAACTTGAATGGAAGACATGACAAGTGTTGGACACCTGTACAGTCCCATGAATTGTGGATATGTCTTTCTGCAGCAGTTTTTCATCCTTGCTTTTACAGGGGCTTGAAATTTGCTCCTGGATGCCAAGCCAGGCACATCACTTTCTTAAGCTCGATCAATTTTCTCCTTTTGCGGAGAAAATTTTTCAGTCTTCCTCGGTTTCTCTAGTACTCCTTGCCCCTATTATCGCTGTGTCTAATCACAACTGTTGAGATGATTATCTGCCTACGTCCCTGGTGGAATGGAAGTGTTATTCTTCCCATTTCACCGAAGGGGAAAGAGACACCGTGCAACTATGTGACTAATGCAAGATCCCAAGGGAATTAATTGAAAGCAGCATCTAGGGAAAACTGCAGGAAATGGGAGTTTGGTAGAGAGCGCCGCATTACTGAGAGGCTGATTTTTGTAACACAAATCCCACTCCCTGGGATCTCATCTGACATTCATCAGTTCCTTTTCTACTTGCAGGCTGGTGATAAACAACAGCCTCTGCCACCCCGGTCTGTGATTTAACCTAAACACATCTTTGCAGAGGTGCTGATTTGGTTGACTGGAGATTTTTCACATCTGGATAATTTCAGTCAGTGTCAACTTTTTTCCAGTGTTCTAGATTTATTTTTTAGTTGACACCTGAGACTTTGGCCTCTGTGGCTGCAGGAAGGGAAGCCCTATATGCAGAATTCAGCTCTGTAAACAAGTTTCTGCAACACCTGAAGGTAGAGATGGTGGCTTGTAGATAAAGCCTGCTGCGTTGCTAACCCCTTTCCTACGTAGTTAACCTCAACAGCGACTGTAGGCACATTGTACCTGTCTTACAACTGTCCTGCTAGTACCATGCACAATTAATATGATACCTGGGAATGTAATACATGCTTCATGTCACAGAATTCAACTCATTTAGCCATTTTCTTCCCTGGATGTATCTTGGCTAAGGTCAGTGAATTTGCACTGAGATTTCGTTTGTGTGTCTGTGCACATACTGCTGCATTACCACAAGATCCCAATTAACAATGTCAGACACATTTTTCTCCTTTTGTGCTAATAGGAGAAGAAAACGCACAATAAGCTGTTTTTTTTCACAATGCTTTTCGGCACACAGGCCTTGGCACAACCTAGGGAATACCCTTCTATTGCTAAAAATAATAGCTCTAAAGTCTTTGCCCAACTGTTAACTAAAATTTGTATGGCATGGTGGATAAATCATCTGCTTAGTACGTCTGAAGCATTATGTTCCAATCCTGTTAAAGTTGTAGTTATTCAATATTTCAATTAACTCTTTTCTGCTGATATGATTATATATTAATTAAATCTTGCTAATATTTCCAAAGCCACGATAGAGGAATATATTTGATCAGATATTTCTTTTCATGTGTATGAAAGGCCTGCTAGGAAGAGGGCTGTGGAACTGTAAAGAGATATGCTATCTCTAAACAGAAATGACGTTAAGAAAAGGGCTGGCTGTGGGAGATGCTTGCAAGCATCTCACTCTGTTGTGTGATCCTGTTGTGGTTTTTTTTTTTTATCACTATGCAAGCGCAGTTGGGCCTCAGCAAAGGCAAAATTGTAATAAAAGACAGAATTGGAAAGAAGTGGTGATACAGCAGGTTGCACTTCCCCTTTTTAGCTGGTCCTGTAACGATATTCCTATGTAGCAAAAGGATTTCATAGATGTTGGGAGCATTTTCCCACACGGACTCATTTCAAACCATAAATTTTGGTTCCTGCGATGCTTTCGGTAAACACAGGTTACATTAAGTCACCGGGCTTTCCAAAGTCTGAACAAGGCAATTGAATTTCCATGGTGCAAAGGTGAATCCTCCCTGTGCTTTCTGTTGGAGGACTATCTTCCTCTCCAGCCCTTCTCCTGTGCTGTTTAAGGGCATTCCTGCATCTCTTTGAGGGTGAGTGAAGTGGGTCCCGTTTCCATATTTTGAACCCAGGTTTTCTGTGAAACATAGGGAATCGAGCTTTGGTTTTTTTATGAGCAACAGAGGACAGAATTGTGGCTGACTCAGTCCCTGCTTTCTCGGCATGTGTAAGCCTGTGAACCCTTCCAGGACTGGGGTAAGCTGGTCTTAATTCTGCCTTGTTTCATTCAGCCATGCAAGCAGCTCACTTGTGTGTAGCTGGGCTGCTTTAATCTCTTGTTCCTTTCCTTACCTTGCTTACTGCCCGTGTGCAGTGATTTGGATCCGCGCCACAAATCCTGTGGGTGTTGCCATATGAAAACACCAGCTTCCCTTTCATTTTTTAATTTTTTTTCTTTTTTTCCATGCTGTCTCCCTGCTTATGCCACAGTCCCAGGCAGTGACGAGTTGGCCGGGAGCAGAGGACGCTGTGCTGCTGGCTCTAATGGATGGGCTGGAGCCCCCGGGTTGCAGGAGGTGCAGCGCTGACTGACGGGAAGCCACCTTGGTGGCATCAAATGCTAGTCCCTACCTTGCCTGGTAGGATAAGGGATGGCAGAGAGCTGCGATCCTGCGTGTTTGGGGTGGGGAAGGGGCAGGCGGTGCCCCCTGACAGCCACGGGCATTTGCTGCATGACATGCTGTTTGCTTTCAGTCATTTGGATACAGAGGTACGATCTGCAGTGTCGCTGCTGAGGGAAGAAAAACACTGTGGCTTTTTTAATCAAATCCTTTAGGGCTCTGCCTCTTCCCTCTTTTTATCCTAGCTCTCTATTCTGTCTTTTCTTTAGAGCTCTTTCCCCGCCCCTCTCTTTCTCTTCCCTTTGCTCTGTCTTTATTTTCCTCCTCCCGCTCTTTCCCTTTTTCCTCCCTTCTCATTTACCCTCTTGATGAGGGGAAGATAGAATTTCCCTTTTCGGATCAGGTCCATTTGGCCCATCTGTCCCTCCCTGCATCAGGCAGCCCCACAGCAGCCCATGCCACGGCCCATCCTGCATGCTTCAAAGGAGAACATGTGCATATGCCTAATTGTACAACACAGTACAAGAACGGGAGAAGCGTTTCCTTCCGTCCCTTTCCAGACCCTGATGCCCTGAATTCCCCTTCACATTTGTTTGGCATAGCTTTCAATGTTGTTATTTCTCCTAAAATTACCCAGTCGCACTATCCGAGCTGACAGCCTCCCGCAGCCGTGGATCCCTCAGGTTCTCCATCACAGCAGGAAGGAGAGCTGCCTTTTTATTCCAGTTTAGTTTAATCAGCTCTTGGCCCCCTTACATTTTCATGCCTGCGCTTCTGTTGATGGCCGTAGCTTGCCTAATGTGCCATGCGTTTCTGTGACTCCAATACAGTTTCACCTCTTGGGAAGAGCTGCCTCTGCAGAGCTCTCACCATCCTTGGCCCCTCTGGCTGTTGGGTGCCCTGTGGATTCAAGACCAGGGTAGCCAAGCACAGGCTCTGGACTTGCCAGCTCAGAGTTGTGTGCTCTCCTCCAAATTTCCCATGTGCACAGCATTGAATCTTTTTGTGCCATGGTTGGGGTTTTTTTTTTTTTTTTTTCCTGTTTGCAGACTGAGGAGTTCAGTTTTATTCTTCTGCCTCTTCCTGGGGGCTCCTGTTTCAGTCTGTGCATGACCACGTGTAGGTGAGGTGCAACAAGGAGCTCTTGCTGGAAGCCTCCTGGGTGCTAACAGAAAAGGTAAAATAAATTATATCTGGGTTCCCCGTGCTCTACAACTAGTAAAACTTCTACCCCAGGGTCCTTTGAAAGGAAATGCTAGCACCCAAGTCCTGGTTGCAGACCATCTTGAAGGCACTTTGTGTCTCTGTAGGTGGTTGGTGTTGAAGAGGAGCCCCCTTCACTGAAGAGCATCAGCTACCAGCCTTGCTCTTTTTCCAAGGTTCACTGGACCTGGCTTCATTTGTTTGTCTTTCATGACCTGATGGAAAAGAGGGTTTTATTAAGCCATAATTTGTTTTGATTGGTTTGTAGCATTGGGTCGATAATAGGTTGTTGGGGTTTGGCTTTGTTTGTTTTTTCGTTTCAAACTTTCTCTTCCTGTTTTTCCTGACAAAGTGACAGTTCAGATGATGTGAGTTTTGGAATGAGATTTTTAGCAGGTAGTGTCTTGCTAACGCTGCCCGTTTGCAGGTGAGATCGTTTTGACTTAACCCCAGCCCAGCAACGTGGTATATGGGTACGGCCCTGAACTCTTGCTAAACCTGACCTAAATCAGTGAAATCAGAGGCTTTGTAATAGGTAACTGTTTCTAGGTAGTACATAGTTGGACTCAGTGGTAACAACCCCGGTTACCTTTCATAAACTCAGTTCCCTGGGTTTGCTTTCTTTTCCTTCACTGCTGGATTATACATTTCATTTGTCCACATCTTGAATCCTGAATTGTTCCCAGAAGTACAGGATGGTGCTCAGCACCCCAGGCTCCAGCCCGTCTTATTTTACAGTGCAGTTGTGTTTTAAGTTCAACCCTGCTGCTTACCTCTCCCCCAGCCACTTGCCCTCGGAGCAAATCCGTGCTGAAGATGGAGTTGCATGCGCAGCAGGCTGATGAGCACTGGATGGATGTGTGAGGGTAGGATGCTTCATCCTGTAGCCCCAGCAACTGCCAATCAAGTAATTGGAGTGAAGCTATAAGGCCAGCCATTTAGGTGTTTAGCAATAAGGCGTTTGGTTTCTGAGGGGCTCATTTAAATATTGCTTTGTGTAACTGTCAAGTGACATAGTTGATTGATGCATGATGGGTATGTGCCTCCTGCTCTAGGATCATGACCTCCAGCTGGGTCACCGAGTCGTATTCTGAGGTGACCTAGCATTTTCTGGAAATTTAAATTTACTATATAAAAATAAATTTGGTCCTTCCTGGGGCCGAGGGAAACCTTCTGAATGTAAACAGCTGCAGTAGTTAATATTGCTGAATATATAGCACCAGGCAATGCATAGTTCATGAAAATTTCATTGAGGAAGGTATGAATTTTGCTTTCTTCGATGTGAAATACGTAACAAAAAAAAAAAGAGGCATTGGACCCAAGAGCAAAATTTAGCCTTGTGTGGGGCAATGAAAATAAATTAGGCGTTACAGCATTTTTATTGTCTAAAATGAAGCAGAGGATTGTGAGGTGCGAAGTCATAGATGCAAACAAAACAGGGTTGAAAAAACCGACAAATTAAGACCAGGGGACCGAGGTGATGGCCACGTTGTGTGGCTGTGATAAGAATCCAGAATGACATGCATGAGGGGAACCCCAGACTGGGAGATGGCGGTGTGCTGCAGGGCAGGGGAGCGCTGGGGGAGCTTGGTTGTAAATTTATTTCTTTTATAAGAAGTAGTAATTATTTTAATGCATAGAAAATTCAATGATAAATGTTTTCTAACACTTTACAGAGGAACTTCAAAATGGTTCTTTGTGAAAGAACAATAATTACGTATTTCTGAAACTAGAGAAAATACAGTGACTTTTTTCCCCCCGTACCTTTGTTTAAATGCGCAGCAACAGAAAACAGCCAAACAGGTGTGATACCATGTGGGAGCAAATAGGCATTATCTCATTATTACTACTTTTGATCAAAATATTTGAAGATGGACTGCAAGGGGAAGGTGATGGGGAGACACGTGCTTGGCTCTTGGTGGTAAGGGAGAATTTCTGTGAGGTGCCTTAGGGATGGATCAAACCCTGTCCCCAGTCTTGACCTGTTGGGCCTGTGGGGTCTTCAATCAGTCCCAGAATAAGGTGACAAGAACTGGTGAACCAGGCTATGCCATTGGATATGTTAGCATCTGGCGTTAATTTAGCATTTGAAATATTAAAACCTTTCACTTAACAGGGAGTGTTGGGGGTGGGAGAGGGAAGTTGCACGACTCAAGAAGTTATCTGAATTAAAAACAAGAGCAAAAATGAAAGCCAACTGCAGTCATTAAAAATGAATTTTCAGGAAGGCTGGGGAAAGGGAGATTAAAAAATATTATGAATTCTGTCACGACCGCGTTTAAGCTGGGCCATTAAAGATGCTATTGTCTGGCCCAGCTGTTTTAGAACAATTATCTGTTTGACAACAGGCAGAAGGATAAGCTGGCTACTGCCCCCTTTCCCCGAGATGCCGTACAGAGGCACATGCCTGTGTGTGTCCCAGCTCACCCCCCATGAAAAAAATCCTGACCCTTTTCCCCGAGAGAGGCAAAGCAGCCCGAGATCTCACCCCTGAGCCTCCTTGTTGAAACACGGAATGAAGCACATGCTGCAAGGAGCCTGGTCTGTCTGTCTTGATATTATTATTTTTTTTTCTTCCTCCTCTGTGGGAGTTTTGTGCCACGCAAGTCTGGCAAGATCACAAATGTGAGTTTGGCATGTGGCTGTATGTGTTTTAACACCTACCTCCGCATCCATGCTTCAGTTTCATATCGCTGCCTTCTGCTCTCCTCTTTCCCGGTGGGAATTGGGCTGCTGCTTTGGGCTGAGGAAACGTGAGGGAACACGCTCCTGGTGGGGGGGAGCGACCCGTTTGGGGAAAAGTCTTCCTTCTGGCCCCCATTGCTGTTTCTGGCCATGATTCTTATATTTAATTCCTGTTCCATTCTTTTATCTCTCCAGCTTTGCTTTCCAAGGATGGCCCAGAAAGAAAATGCAGTTGTGGAGTTTTAAAATGTCATTGTTTTGTAGAGGTTGGGTAAGCAAAGCCCCTTGGGACTGGTTGCTTGCTCCTTACTGATTCCGGGACAGTTCTTGTCACTGGACATATCCAGAAGAATAGGGAGTTTGGGGGCTTTTTCTTCCCCCCTTCAATTCCAGACAAGTAGCCCATAGTTCTCTGAAAGCCAAGCTGGTGGCTTCATAAATCACATGTACCAAAAAGGGAGGACACAGCAAAAATCTTAGTTAAAAAATAGACGGGGTGTCTTCTCACTGTGTTAAAGTGTCATGAACGGTCAAGTTGATTGCTCTGCTGAGTAGATGGGATGAATTCAGAGAGGAACAAACTCTGGAAAAGATGTTTTATAGCTTTTACACTTTTCAGAGATTACTTTTGTGGCTGAACTTCTCTAGGTAATTCCAGTCAACTAAGTTGGAGAATAATAGTAATCTATTTCTTAAGGTAAACAAGAAGCTCATGATTTGGTTTTTGTTTTCTACCCAAGATTACTTCAATAACATGCCCAGGCCTGCAAGCGTTCAATCTCGTGTATTGTGTGCTGATTTCAGAGTCCAGCCTTATTCCAGGAAGAAACGCTGCAATTTTCCCTGAAGGTTTTATCTTTGCTATCCTCGTTCTCGCCTGTCGGAGAGACGATCTCTTCTCTCTCAGACAGACTGTGTTTCCTGGGAGGGGGACCTGCTCGCTCCCAGTTCCCTCCCCCAGAGCTGGCGCGAAGCAAACAGGGCTGCACTGGGTTTTTTTGGAGCTCTGCTCTCGATCGTGCCTCTGGGCAGGGTTACAGTACGGCTGGGATGCTCCGCTTCATCTCCTCAGTAGCAGTGGGTTATTTATGAATCTTTTTCCATGCGCATCATGTACATGACAGTTTCAAAATCTTCCACAGTGTTAAGCCTGTTATGTTTAATAAAGCTGCATTTCAAGGTGGGTCTTGCCAAGGGGTCGCCAGCCATGCTAGCTGTTTGGTACCACTCTGCTGTGGATGCCTGGCAGCTAGGAGGGGGATTTCTCCTTTGCCAAAGCTTGTGCCATTGACACTTGTGTTAAATCAATCTCTTTGCTAACAGCTGACAGTATGGAGCCCCTGACACATGGCTTTGCTTCTAATTCCACTTACTAGAAAGTAGTGATACACACTAGCCTGCCAACTCATTACTGACTGTAACCATTGCTGCAGCTGATTGTTGTTCCTTCTCTTTCACTTCGGGTTTCTCCACTGCCGCTTGCTGTCCCTTCTCCCGTCAACTCAGATGACCTGATTGCAACAAAGTCCTGTCCTGTTAATGTCTAATGAGCAGTTCATAATGGCTATGGAGACGCAGCATCCCATCCGTGCCAGACATTGACAGGCAGTAAATAAATATTGAGCTCCGTGCTTCTGTCAGAGCACTCATTGTGCTGTAGTCTTTGCTCTGCTTTCTGTAGCTGCTGGCACATGTATCATGTTAGTCCTGTCTCTTAGTTAATGCGTGGGAGGGAGGAGAGGGTCACCTTGGCTGTGCACGTTAAAGCATGAAACTTGTAACCCCTCTGCCTCGTGGGGCAGCTGGTGCATGATGTGTCCTTGCAATGTATAGCTGTTTGTAGGGTAGGTTTTTCTGCATAGGGAACTCGTTTAAGGGTCTCTTTCTTCTTTGCCTTTGAAAGGTTTGCACTTGGCTATCAACTTCAGTTCATTTACAAGTGTGTTCCCCTGGCCCTTACGTGGGACCCGGTTAAAATTCCACCTCTTCTCACCCAGAATTACTGAGCAGCACTGGCCTGGGAATACGGTATTAGAAATTTTCATTGCAAAAAAGGAAATCTGTTCAAGTGCAGAGAGACATGAGTAACTTTCCCAGCTCTGTAAGCGTCTCTCCTTTAGGTTAAAGTTTCCTCCTTTACAGCTTTCACCTTTGCTGAGGTTTTATAGGCAAGGGGATGCGGACAGTGCAGGGAGATTTTACAAGGTAATAAGGGTACAAAATCTACTGCAGATGGTAAGGAAGGGCTGGTTCAGAGATGCACCATCAGGCAAGAGCAGAGGAGCATGACTTTCTCCCCCAGGGAGATTTGGGAAGTCATCATATGCCCCTGTTACTGGCCATGTGCACGTTGCTAGCAGAGCGCCTTGGGAGATTCCTCCACCTCAGCTGGGGAGCCTCAATCAAACCTCAGGACACTTGGCCCCGAGACTTTCAGGCAGCCCTTTTCCAACCTCCCTGCTACCTTCTGTGTCTGATACAAGCCTCTGCAAAGTTAGAAGCAGCAGTGGGATGAGTTGACTCATTTTTGTAATAAAGATGGATGAGTTTTTAGGTATGCATGTTTATTCCTTGCCCTATTTGTGAGCGCCTGTGGGCACAGCTATTCATCCACCTGCACAAACACTTATGGTGCGTGGCCTTCCCTGACCTGTGCGGAGGCATGCTTCATTTCCTTTTTGTATCAGCTGTTCAGGGAAGCACCTCCAGGTAACCCGGGATACACAGCTGAAGCAGCTGGAACAGCTGCCAGGTCTGTAGCACCCTCACTTGGTGCAATGTGTGGCTTTCACTGTTCACGTCCATTTCTCCCCTGTAGTACACAGACAACTTCTCAGGGATATAGCTGCCCCAAAGCAACCCAGCCCGGAGTGTCATGTCATAGCTGTGAACCTGAAGCAGCGTAGCCACTTGAGGCGTGCAGCATCCCACCTTCCCACCGCCAGTTAGAGCCCTGTGGCTCTCTCCGCAGGTGTCCAGCAGTTCTTTGGATCACCTGAGATTTTGGTGTCAGAGTGCTGTGACTCAAAGCAAAAGGGATCCTGGATGTTGTCTCAAAGATGTCCCATAAAGTAGGCTTGTTGAAATCTGGGAAGGCCAAATCCTTACAGCTGGTGGACCTCTGCAAAGATGTGTGTAACCTGTATGTCTGCATGTATGTATGTCTGTAGAGGTGCTGAGTCACCCAGACCCTCCAAACTTTCATATGTATTTATATATATATACACATGCATATAAATATCTGTAGCTCTGTGCATAGAAAATTCAGTGTGCGTTTTCATTCCTTCTTGCCCTGCAGCAGCTATTGTTCTCCCAAATTGTGTTTTCCAGTGTTTTCCCCCATTGCTCGTTTGAGTTCTAACCCGCTGCACCCCCTGCGTTTTCAGACACTTTCCTGAGCAGTGTTTGCTGTGCCAGACCCTTCAGTGATTTTCACAGGATGGCTGGGGAACAGGCTGAGACCCTGTGTCTCGTCTCACGGGTTTATCTGGTAAGGGAACCCAAGGTGTCGGAAGGGAAAGGCTGCTCTGGAGCCCCTTGTCCTGCGGATTCCCCAGGTTGTGCCTTGCTCTGCGCCGCTTATGTGCTGAACAGGAGGATGTACAGCACTTGCAATATATTTTGAGAGGCTTGACTGTTTCAAGCTGCTTGTGGCTCTGAAAACAGCTTTATTTAAATACTGCATGCAAGCTGGTGTTTCAAAATAAGAGAATAATTAAGGCAAGGAGGAAAGGAGGGAGGATATCAAATATTCATGTACTTCAAAGAAAATACAATCTTCTTAGGTGTCCTGTGGCTACAGACTATTCAGGGAGCGAAACGTGCCACAGCAGTTCAGTGAACTTTTCTATGCACAGGCACCTATCTGAGAGCTTGGCTTGGTGACTGCAGTGGTATTTGGGAATGGGAAGAGGATTGCAGGGAAAAATAGGGAAAAAAAATTAGGAAGGTGGGAAAATGTCAGTAGAAGTGCTATTTTGCCTTCATAAACACGCAGTTTGGGGAGGGTTTTTGCTCTTTGTGCGTCATGCTCATTTTTGGGGAGGGAAAACTGGAGAAATTATTTGGAGAAGATGAACTATTTTAGTTTCTCATTTTACAGTGGCAGTTTTGGTTTTGAAAATTTCCTTAAGGGAAAAAAAAAAGTAAATAATGAATTTTGGAAAGAAAAGGCAGCATTTGGTTTTTTTCATATAGGTCAACTAAATTCTTTCAGTAAACCTGAAAAGATTCTTTTTTTTCTAAAAAGAACAAACAAGCAAGCAAAAACTGGATGATAGGTCTTGAGTCTTCCTGGAAAGAAATACTCTCAATTTATCATTTTGAGCAGTGGACGGAAAAATTGTGCCTGGTGCTGAGGAGAAGGTGCGTCAGAGGCAGCCGGGAAGAGAGAAAAGCGTGGCTGAGGTTGACAGACAGGCTGAAGCTGGTGATACCCAGGCGAGGAAAGGAGGAGGCGGGGGTCAGAGAGGCTCATCGCCCTCGCAGTGCTGCTGGGGTGCACGATGAGACCTGGACCTTCAGGGGACGAGAGGCTGGCAAGCGTCTGCCGGTGCTGCCAGCCCTGGGAAGGGCGTGCAGAGGGGCAGTGCGATGCGGACTCGGCTGGCTGCTTCGCTTGGAACAGCACGCTGCTTAGCCCCCGGTCTCGGCTGCCAGTCACCAGCGGCGTTGCTGAGGGAATCTGTGCTGGTGCAGGAGATGGAGTAGAGTAATTGGTTGGCCGCAGCAGTCTCCATGCCCACTGATCTGTGGGGAGCACAGCCACCCAAGAGGTGCAGCCAGATGGTGAGCTCTAATATGCCCATATCTGTAGATGTCTTCATTAGGTGACAACCACGTGAGAATCAAAGGATCTCTGCCTTTTAGGGCTGTCAGGCAGCAGCACAGCATGGTGATGAAGGTGGGCTTTATTTAACGGAGGGGAGCGCAGGCGTGGCTGTGCAATACTTTTTACCATGCAGGTTGAGGAGGGATGCAAGGTGAAAGCAGAAAACACAATAATAAAAAGGAGAAAAGGGTAAGGATGGCCGTGAAGCCAAGCTGAATCAAGCCGCAACCTTCTCCCCATGTCCAATGCTAATTTTGGTCTGTTTTCTGTCTCTCCATCCTGCTCTGGGGACCCCTGTGCTATCTGAGCTCATGCTAGCCCCATGCTTGCTACCCTGTCCTGCTCTTACTGCCATTGCCTGGGCTCAGCGCCCAGTGCTGCCTCTGGCTGCTTCTTAGTGTGTCCTGCTCCCAGCCCACGCGTCCACAGACTTATACACAGACATGTATGTGCATATGAAAGCCTTCCTGCTACTGATCCCAGGGTCTGACCTAGGTGAGAAACCTGGCTGATGAGGGCACTGGGGGGATATTAGAGCTGAGAATAAAAGTGTTTGTGACTCTATCCTTGCTTGTATTCCTGCACCTGCCAGCACTCCTGCTGCAGCAACTCCCATGCTCTTTCCCCCCACCTTGTGTTTTTTATTCATTCTGCAAAACCCTCTAGTCCTGCTTCCTTGAAGAAGTACGTGCAAGGTGGCAGTTTCAGCTTGAAAATTGTTGGGTTTATTATTGCCCAGTCCATCTTTCTCTAGTCCAGTGTTTCCCAGGGTTTGGTGCCACCAGTATTATAGGAGAAGTAGGAAGCATTCTCTCTCTTTATCTGATATTCCCATTTCAGACTCAGATACTCTTCTAACACAAACAAATTTCCCGAGCGTTGTCATGTATGTTATAGCAAAGCACACGGAGGCTTTTGAACCTCATATTCTATAGACAGATGTTGTCCAAAAAAAGGCAGTTGTATAGACAAAGATGTTTTCAAAGGACTATAAGAGCTAACTGAAGTGAATGGAGCATTTTGAATAATAACGCTCAGGTCACAAAACCCCAGAGTGGTTTTTAGGTGGAATAGGTGGCAGGGCTGCTAGCCAGGATCTTAGGAGGCCTGGTCTGATGACACTTGGGCAGTGCAGGCTGGGTAGGTTAGGTGGGCATCTCGGGAGCCAGCAAGCCCTGCAGAGTTCATCTGCATTTGGCAGCCTCGGTAAAGAATTGCCTTTCAGCTGATTAGACCAGCTCTTGGACCACTTTTCATTTCCAAAAGATGTATTACATGTCTATGGAGCTTTTTGCACTTATATTAAGCCTGGGTCAGTGTTAGCAGCCCTTGAAAGTCGTTCCTGAGGAAGGAATGGGTAGATCTACAACAGGGCAACCCAAGAGGCAGATTTTGGCTTGAAGCTTGACTGCAAGCAGGTTTTGCCCTGACCTTGCTAGGGTCCAACAGCACGTTGTGCCTTTTGTGCATCTGTATTTCTTGCTGTTCTCTGTATACCTCGGGTGGCTGCTGCCAAAATGTAAATGTACTGTGATTGCGTGAGCGTAATGGCTCATCTGGAAGGTGTCATACTTCTGTGCTGGAAGTACCCAACACGCTGCCGGTAGCCCTGGTCTGCCATATGACTATACCGCGGTTCTGGGTGTTATAGACACAACTGAGCAAGCTGGCTTGCAGCTGATAGGAGTAACTCTAAGCTATATTGGGAAATCGGTGGTTGTTGTACAGGAGGGGGCTCATAGTGAAACAGCTGAGTGGCCCTGGGACTAGTGCAGGGGGAAGCTGGACCAATCTCAGAGTCACAGATGGTCGGCAGGGAAGGAGCAGAAGAAAACTGCACCTGAATGAACTGGGGATCTGATGCTGTTGATCTAGTACTGCCAGTTTTATTTTTTAATAATAAAGAGCCTTTTCATCTCTCCGTAGTCTCAGAAGAGCAAAGCAGAGCCCCCTCTGTCAATCTCCCTCTCCCAGACACAGGCCAGGACACTCAAGAATCTTACTGTCTTCTTCACCAACCCCCCCCCCCCCCCCCCCCCCCGCAAAGACGTGATCCTACAAGCACATCTAAAAATCCTGGGATTTCTCTACTTGTTCAGTAAGCCCCAGAAGCAAAATCCCTGTGCAGTAACCTGTACTAAGTGCAGAGATAAAATCTCCCTTTGTATCGGGTTGTGGCAGAGCCACAAGGTGCCAGGATGGATTTAAACAGGTCAGTGCTGGTGTTTGAGAACATTTAATCGTAATTGCGGGTCTGCTGCACGCTAAGATAACACATTTCCAGTGAAGGCTGACTGGATGCACGGGCTCCTAAAGGCAGAGCTGTTCCCTCTCCAGCCGCCTTCCGCAGGGTGTTACATGCTGGCCGGAGGAGTGTTGCGGTGCTGTTTTCCACTTATATTTGAAGCGTCAGCACCGTCTGCTGCTGCAGACTAGAAATTGTAAAGTGGGACCAATTTCTGGTCAGTCGTTAAGAGAAACTCATTGATTTAATTGTGCAATCCCATAAATGCCAATAGCTTCTCTCTTCCAGGACCCGTAGATATGCTCCATGTTAGGTGCTGCAGTCCTGCTAATGAAGTGGTATTAAACTTGTACCTGCGTGTAGGTGCATTGACCTAGATTTATCAAGCTGTTACACTTAATGCTTAAATTGCACTTGATTGGCCCAGTGGTCTGATCTGGTCCGGCAAATACGATATTCTCTACAAGGCTCCTAAGAGGAATTCCCTAGCTGATCACACATTTCTTTACACTATTATAGATCTTCCCCTATCCATTTCTTCTCACTCGCTTCTACTTATTATCTAGGGAAGCTATTTGCAGCAGCTTGTTCACAGGAACATGTGAAATTACCTCGTTCCTCACTGCTCCAAGTCTCCACTGTTAAAAGAACAAATACTTGATTTTTTTTTTCCCCTTCTCCTTAGCTGGAAACATCTTTTTGTATACAAGAGTATTAGTGGGTTTTTTCTTTTTCTCCCGATTTTCCGCCAGAAAGAAGAGCAGTTGGGAGTTTTCCACTGAAACAGGTTCTCATTAGCAAATAGCATTTTGTTGAAATCAAAATGCTTTGCAGAAGCTTACTGGTTGCAGCAAACTTACGATCCTTCACCATACAGGGGCTGCCAGAAACCAGTTCACGGGGCGAGCTGTTCTGAAGTGGTTTTTCCAAGCACCGTGATCTCAGAGTGCACTAATCCACATAGGTTTTAACTGGTGCAAGTCAGGTTTAACTAATTCCCATTCCTGCCCGGGAGGGGGTTTGAGAAGGGAGCAGGTAAGACCACAGGGCTAGAGATTGGGCTGCAGCCCTGGTAAACAGGCAGTGGAACTGCAGTCTGGAGCACCCTTGCGGTGTGTTCATGTCCCATGTCCTTCTCACTCAGCAGCACATTTCCCAAATTCCTCAGCAGGAATTTTCCACAAAATTCCTAAAGTAGAGATTTCCACAAAGCAGAAATCCTCAGGTTTACCCAGTTTTGTTAAAACTGTGCTTGTGTTTATTTTTTTTCTCTAAAGCGTTAAACAGTTGTGTACCCTGGAGGGCAAACTTGAAGTGATAAACCCTGCTTCACTGTTAGTGTGACCATGGATACCATCTAGCATCCATTTTTTCAGAAGCCCTCACAATCCTGGGTTAATGTTTATAAATCCTTTACACAGATGTGAGGTTTTGCTTATGGAGCCTGAGAATGTTACGATATCCCTAAGGACATGGTGCAGGCAGTAGTCAGGATTTGCTGTTGTACAAAAATAACCTGCGTAATGATGCACCCACCCACCCCCCCCCACCCCCTTGCCGGTTTGGGGACACAAGTTATGTACAATTGTCAGTATCAGAAGAATTTGTCTCTAGCACCTGAGCTAAGACAGCAGCTGTTTTCATTCAGGGCAACAGGCTACTCTTTGCTGTGTAGACTGTACACAAAAGAGAGTTATTTTGTGTTTAGCCAGCCTCCAAAATGTAAAACGCTGAGCGCTGTGTAAATAGCTGATCTGTTCCCCTAGTCTCGATAAGGCGAGCGTATCCAGCAGCGCTTTCTGTCTGTAACTAGGACAAGATTTTAAAACAAAACCTTTGTTTGTTCTCCAGTTGGGACAAATTTTCAGGGGGTTTTCCATCCTCCTGTTGCAAAGGTCCACCTGCAGTTGCTCATTAGCTGGCTTCATTCATACGGCTTCTACAGGGGTGATTCCCCTCCGAGGCTGACCTGCTAGCCCACCCCCCGCAGCCCCCAGCCCCTGGGACGTCTGAAGGAGCAGAGCTCTTGCTGTGAACGGCCCTTGTACTTCAGAGGTGCAAACCCATGCGTGGAGCTAGAGGTTGGAGCACCCACCTGTAGGTCAGGTAGAGCAGGCTGATGGCTACCGTCAGCATCGCGCGGGGCTTCTGGCGTACAGCACGTGGCCCAAGCCTGGGGCTTGCAGACCTTTCCCTGAAATCGGTGTCATCAGATTTTAAACGAAAAACTCCTCAGCTGAGTGGGGACACAAACCTGCTGTATTCCAGCAGCAATATACTTTTTCTTCCTGTTTTTATTTTTATTTTTTTTTTATTCTTACTGGCTATAGGCAGGATGTATGCCAATTCTCTTACACACAGAGCCACTCAGATGTTTTCCAAACCATCTGAATGTGACTGGGAAAAAGACAACACCCAAAACTATGGATCTATTTTAAAAACTGTGAGATTCTGTTTTAAAACAAGGGAAGGGGCAGAAAGTTGAGGAAGAGAGAATCAAATATTTATGTACTTCAAAAGCAAAGCAATATAATTTCTGTGACACTGTTGCTAAACGACTGTTCATCCCCCATCTTGATTGACAGATAAAACAGGTTTATGCCATTTTGAAGTGGCTCCTCATCCGTGCAACTTCATCCTTACAGTCAGGGCTCTGGCAATTCCCTTTAGAGGCCGCCATGGGAAAGGAGTGAGGCAGATAACAGGGAAGCAAAAATATCAGCCATTAATTCAATTGTTTCCCTTGCTTTTTCTCCTGTTCTTGCTGATGATATTTGTTATATATTCCATTGCTGGTATGACTATGTATGAATTCTGCTAGCCTAGTTCAAAGAAACCCAAATTCTTGTTGCCTGCAAACAGGGCGATGGTAGGGAGCCTTAAGAAGGTAGGAGCACAGGGTTCATAATGTAAACATTAGTTTGTGATAGTCCTTTTCAAATTGCCTGCTGCCCTGTAATCCTGGAAACACTCACAGCAGTCGATTTACCTGGGTGTGAGGTAGCAGCCCTGCAGGGACTCTGGCTAATGCAGTTGGGTCTGCATCCTGGTCACAGCGTAACGGCATGCTGAAAGGAGCCAGGGATGGCGGGGGGAAGGCAGCTGCCTCCATGGGGCACTGCTCGCTGGAGCCTGCTATCAGTTGAGGAAGTTTGAAGAAACGTTTACTATTAGCGCCTGCTTGTTCTTTGCAGAAACTGTCGGCTGGGGGGATGCATTGATTTACGGGCAATGCACTTAAGCATTTCCACGGAGGCTTTACTGGGCCTTTGCCTATAGAAATGGATTGGGTTGGAGCGATCCCAGCAGGTGCTGGGCATGTGCAGGGCTAGGAGTGTCAAAAAAGAAAAAAGGAGGAGAATAAATTAGGCTGTGGAGGGAGAGTAGCTAATCATATTTGAGAAGTACTTGAAAATATAAATAAGACCAGGACCCTATCCGGGGCACCGGGCAGGAAGATAGCCTTTAACAGCAATAAACTTAATAAAAAGTTAAATTTTTTCTGGACTTGTTAGGCATCATCTGCCAGCTGCTAGAATCTAACCTGATATTCCCAAATGGCTCGGTCCTAACATTTTACTGGCTTTCTTGTCAAATCCGATCAGGGAACACGGTGGTGTGGATGTGTGGAATCTTTCCACCACAAAATACATAATGTACCTGCCATACCTGATGTGAGCAGCCTCAGCGCTTCCACTTCGCTAGCCTGAGACGCGTCCAGCATTGCCGTTCATGTTAGCCTGGCTACCGCCAGCTGCTCTTCCCTCGCCCGCTGGCGTCACTAATCCTTCCTCCTGCTTCCCTCCCCTCCCCGCTTCGTGGCCGGCCGTGCCTTCAGCAGCGCCAGGGTTAATTAGCGTGGCGTTAGTATGGGTAACGAGCAGCACAGAGCAGCGTGGGCTCTTGAGTAAATGTGGGATCTTGGCTAGATTAACACGCGGGCTGGTAAGCCTCCTCACGTGCACCTGCATTTATTACCCACTCCGTCACAGATTACTGGCTCTTACTGCAGTCTTCCTCTGTTGCTTGGGGCCGGGGTGAGCAGCTTGGCTACCTCATTCGTGGGCACCCGGTCTCGGGACCGCACTCCCACGGGTGACACGATGGCGGCGGCCCCGCATGCGAAGTGTGGCCGCAGCGTAGCCAGGAGTAGTGCCCCACAGGTTTGGCAGCACCGACGGAGCAGAGGCGGGCGGCGAGGGGTTCAGCAGCTCAGAGAGTTACTGGGGAGGCTTGCACGGCCGTTCCTGGAAGGCCATGTTGCCATGCCCTTCACTGCTAGGGAACACCCTGAATTAACGCTTCCATGATTGTTTTCTAGTACCATATCTATTGTTTGAATGTCTCAGCCAGTTCCCTGGCCCCCCACACTGTCCTATTCCCCATTTCCTCATTATTCTCCCTTTGCTTCGTTGTGATGGAGTTTGCAGAACAGCTGTTGCCATTAGAGCTTTTAAGGGACGGCTCTGTTTTCTTTAGCTGCAGACTCGGGCTCTGCATTGTTCTGCTAAAGTGCTGGCTGAATGCACTAGAGCTCTCTGTCACAGAAAGCTTTCCTCCTTATTATATCTCTTTTGGAAGGACAGTAGCTCTGTAATGCTGTGAATAAGGGTAAATAAATACACGCTGAATGGAAGTGAATCACTTGGCCCTTTGCGGGGCTTAGAGTTTGTGAGCATCTCTACACATTCCAAATTGGGCATTAAGCATCTTTAGAGGTATATTTTCCTTCTTATCTTTCCAAGGCTGCTCAGCTCTTTAGGATGGTCTGGAGATACCTTTAAAGCAAAGGAAATCCAGTCTCTCAAATCAGCAATGGCATCTATGGAGAGGAGAGTGATTAATACGTAGTAATACACAATGTTGGAATACTCATGGTGTTCTCATCTCTATAGCTTTTCTTTCTACATAAATCACATAAAAGAAAAAAAAAATCATCATACCTTGAAACAACACTGATGGTAAACTGCCTCTCCTGTGTTGGATGGATGGCAGCAGCTTACCAGCACAGAGCAAGCCGGATAGTGCTGTGAGAATGGAGGGAGTTTGGGGAGGGATTTGAAAGATACTGGGTTGGTCAGAGGGCATCATGCAGTATGTGTACCTGTTCCCAGCAAAAAGAGACATAAGCTTTATTTTTTTCTAAGGTTAGCAGGACAGAGAATGTTCTGGATGTAAACCTCATGTTAAGGTGCTCTTGGCGTACTCTGAATACATAGAAGGGGATCTACCATCTTCAGAGAGGATGAAAGCAGTCTTACAGTGTTAAAAAGTCAACCCCTTAGCTCTGAACTAGAGGTGATGCTTACAAAATATCAAGAGAAAAAAAATTCTTGTTGGGAGACATTGTATCAGCAAAATGAATGACTTTTGAAGTCAAGTTGATGTTGACAAAATTCAGATTAGAACAGAGTGAAAAATAGTGACACTTTCATAATAGAGTGGGAGAGTCTTGGTTGCTTGATTATGCATTTGTGGGAGAAAGTACTTTATTCTCACTCAAAGACTTAAATTTGTTTTCATCTATGAAGATGGAATATTAAACTGGCCCAAGTAAGTTGTGTGTGGTTTGGTTTTTTTTTTTCTTTTCTTTCAGTGTGGTGCTTTAGGGAATACTCTGAAATGTTAAATATGGCATGAAAAAAACCCAAAGCCTTTCCTTACCAGTTTTACTGAACAGACCTAGATTCCTGTGCCACCGGCTTCATCTACAGGTGTTGTATCAAAGCTGTTATCAGCTGAATTTCCTTGTTAGCCGACCTTCTGCTTAGGTTTCGGGTGCTTGGCACAGGCTCCTCTTTAGCACATATTCACTGAGACCTTGGCACGGATTCCTCTTCTTCCTTCCTTGGCAGCAGTGTTTTTCCCCATGACCACAGCATGATGCTTACTTGGTGAAGCTGACCAGCTTCACCATCTTTCGTGGTGTTTTTCCACATGAGGATTGCTGTACACTTAGCAAACATCAATTAAATTAGTCCTCACAGTCATTATGACATAAGTTATAAGTGTATATTGGTGTGTGCTTAGAGAGGAAGAAGGGGGAGGAAGAAAATACAAAGAAGCTATGCAACCTGTCCAAGGTCATGCAGCAACAGTTGGGAGTTGCTTTAATTCCATATTTTCCATCTGTGCAGGCTTCTCCCCTCTGTTTTGGTACATGCTGAGGCCATGAATTGGGAGGGTTTTTCTTCCCACCTTTAAGATTCAGCTCTAGCAAAGCAACTGAAGCCACGCTTTATCTTTGAAGAACATGTAGCTCCATCTCAGGTACTCACACTCGGAGCTCAGCATGTGGTCGTGGGGTGCTGGTCCGGGTGTTGGGAGTGAGAGGTTTCTCCTGCCCATCAGGCACAGAAGGAAGGGTCTGCTTTAAGAGGGCGTTAGCAGGAGAGAAGCTGATGCTTGCTTACTAAGGGAAGGCAGTCGTGATGTTCGGGCTCATTGATGGGTGTGTAGGGTGATCTCAGACTTCGCCCCGTGGTTTGAAGTGCCCTGTCTTTTCTGATTTCTCCGCTAGCAGTGTGAGTACTGCTCTTTCTTTTCCTTCACCAGTTGGTGTATGTTTTCACCTGGGAAAACTGGTCAGAGCAGAGGGGAAGAGGCTGTATTGTCATGTTTTACCATACCTGGGTGGCTGAGAGTGACTCAGGGAATGGAGCAGGACACAGTGCTCATGGAGGAAGAGGAGGAACACAATGCAGTGGACATCCAGTACCTGCTGCAGGCCTTGCCAGAACCTATTGCTTTGCACTCAAACAGGCTAAAAGGGTCTTGTGTTCCTTATAAAGCGGGAGAGGGGAATGAACTGTTCTTGTCCTCTTCTGAGCAATTTTTGATTTTATTATGGACTGATTTGACAACTTTGTTAATCAATGAGCTGCCACCCTTCTCCTCCAACATAGTTTCCAGGGAAGAATGTAATTTTTCCCACCAAACCATGGCTTCAAATGACTACTCCCTGTTTCTCTATTGCAAGAGAAAGGCAAAAAAGTCTTAGAAACAAATACAGGAACCCCCCTGCTGCCACTCGGTGATTCTCAACTGCAAAGGTCAATCTCCTCTGCTTTGAAGGATGGTGTCAGCTCTGGAGTGGGCAGAAGTTCAGTGTCTGGCCTCCCTGTTGACACATTTAAAGATTTCACTCATATGTCTGTCTTCCTGAAATACTTTTAACAGACCCTTTTGAAAAAGCTGCAGCCATGAAGCAGTGCCCCCGCTGCTCTCTGCTTCTGCTTGTTACTAAACCAACACACATTATTAGCAGACAGTCCCCTGTAACCTTGCAGTGTTCTTAAGAATTGCACTTTTTTCCTATGCACTTCGAAGCTCTTTAATCTTTTCTAGCAAATAAGGAGACGTGACGATGGAAATAGGTTTGTTAAAATAATAACCTGGGGCCCTGAGGCTGAACAACAGGAAAAAAACATAACCCCAAAATCATAACTTACCTGATCCAAACTCCCAGGGGCACTACCCTCTGAATTTGCTGATGGCTGCATCTATAGAAAAGATATATTGTCTGGAGTCGGATGGTTTTGTTCTTGTCACTGCTGATGAACTTCAGGGGCTTTGGTTTGTTTTGTTTTGCCAATGAGAATTTCAAAGAAAGGAGAAAAGACTTTTTTTTCCCTTCCCTGTGATTAAAACATCTTATTCAGATTTTTCTTTTCAGCAAGATAAAGGCTTTCCCCCTTCTAAAATACTTTGTTTGGAAGCGAAGAATGGAAGTTATCTTGTACATAGCGATGATGCAATAGATTATGGAAGTTGGAGTATGATTGCATACTTCTAAGTGTTTGATTTTTCAATTTACGTATCAATGTTTTCTGTGGAACACATCTGATGAGTCCGTCTCCACATTTCATTGAAAAATAGTTTTGACTAAAAAAGAAAAATCTTGGGTGGGGAGGGGAAGATGAATTCATTAGCTTCCTTTGCTTTTTTCTCTACTGTCTTTTAAAAATGTAATTATTTCAATAAAAGCAGTAGAAAGAGGACAACTTTGCAGCCATAAATATAAACTTTAAGTGAGAACTTCAATAATATTTTTTTTTTTTCTTAAATTACCAGAGTTTGAGAACTTTGCTTCCTTTGACCCAGCTTAGAGCATGAGGTCTTCCAAGTTAACAGGGACTTTGCTGTGGTCATACCTGTGAAGTCATACCCAGTAACAGACCTGGGGAGCTGTAGATCATGGGAGGTGGAAAGAAGGCAGGAATGTCTCAGGTCTAATACAAATCTTTGAAAAATTACTTAGGTGTTCAAGGGAATACCACTTCTCTCTGTCTCAGTTTTCCTGTCTGTAAAATACAGTTGATAATTAAGAGCTAATAGAATCATTTGGCTGGTACAATTAATTTAAAAATTGTAGCTGCTTTTGTTTGCAAAACAAATCCAAGAGGATTTTGGATTTTTCAAATGTATTTGCTACTTGCAATTATTCAAGTCAAGTGATTCAAAAGTGAATCATTTCTGCAAACAATTCTTGGGCTGTAAGTTTACTTCTGAGATGTTCTTTCTGAGCTTCCCAGACTTACAGAAGGGGGAAACCTAGCTAGGTTTTGATTCACCCCAGGTACGAGCTAGTGCTGCTTCTCTTGTAGACCTGTAATACTTCCTTGGAGGAACGTTTTAGTTCCAACTGGCTTTTTATGTAGACACCTACTTCGCTTTGTACATTTTTGCATTAAGACGTTCTGAGTTAAAATGAGGTGGTAAGGTATTTCTTTCTGTCTTCTGTGATTGTTCTTGCCAGGAAATGAGTTTTCTTAGACGCCAAACAGAAAGAACTGATCAGTGAGTCGTCAGCATCCTCTCTCCTGATCTCTGGTTGTCAGCTCCATCCATTATCTGTGTGTGCTGGAGACACTGGTCAGCATGCACACAGAAGGGGGTCGCTTGTGTGGTGGAAAGCAAACTGGCTTACCACCTGAAAGCGGACCTACTTGCTAGAGGTTTCCCCCTTCCATTTAGCTGCTTAATTGAAACAAATAATGAAAAAAGTGTAAATCAGGCTGGTGCTGCTGATGCATGGCTTAGCATTTGGATTATTACCCCAAACACAGAGAGGCCTGGTGTTACAGAGCTGCTGGTCCTGTTCTTTGCTGGGGTCCGCTCACGCGCCTTTCATAAGCAAATTCTCTTGTCTACAACTTTGCAGTTCGTTTCCTGCAAACCCTTTCTGGCAGTAAAATTTGATTGCTTGAAGCTCCATGGGAAATGACAGCACCAGGGAGCAACTGAAATGAATCAATTCATACAGTCAGTCAGAGGAGTATTTGTGGAGAGTTTTCTGTGTCTTACTCATTCACCTCTCGTGAAGGTATTTTCTGCACCTATGTCCCAAGGGTGTGATGAGACTTAATTTAATAAAAGCTTGTGAAGTACTTTGGAGAGGAAAAGAGGTAAGTGTTGTATGTTTGTTATTTCATTTTAATGTGCCTTTAAGCTTCAGTGTTCTATCTGGGCTCTCAGGTAGGAGTGCTAGAAAGCCTGTCCCCTGTGTTTCTGGATCTGAAGGGATAGTTTATTTTCAGTATAACAAAACATTTCCAGGGTGTTATCTAAGCGTGGTGTACAGCCTGCTTTAACCATTTTGGTTTTGCTGAAAGAGCCTGGGACACAAGACCATTAAAGCCTTGTGCAGATGCTGACGGAGGAGCTGCGGAACCCCTTGACCTTCTCAGCCAGTGTGTTCCAGCCGTGGCTGGTTGCATGGTAGATCAACATGACTCAAAGGTGCCATCGTGCAGGGAGGCTTGCTCAGTCTTGGAAACCGGACAGTGCCGTAATAGCAAGGCACTATATTTAAGCTGAGAAGCTCTGTCTGTCAGCAGGGCTTGAGCCTGAGCACGGGCCTGTCCTAACTGTGTCATCCATTTGCACATCGCAGCTAGCTCAGGTGGAGTGGGGAACAGCGTCTCTGCCAGATACTGTGAGCGTGTCCTTGGTGCTCTGCAGGGAGGAAAATGGTTTTGTCTGATGTCATGGTTTGGGAGCTGGCCCCTTCCAGGTGTGCTACATCCTGCCTTCTGCGATAGCCCACCGTTACCTGGACACAGCTATTGCTGGCTCCTCCTGTGGTGGTACGTATTTCTCAGTGCACACAATACATGGAAGCTCTTAGTCCCGTTTGACAAAAAAGAGAAGATTTGAGGCATAGGGGTATAAATCTCTTATTTATGGTCACAAGGAAACTGGAAAAGAGGCAGAGATTCTCTTGACTCCTAGAATGAGGTTCAGCTCCAAATTAAAATGTCTAAATTTAGGGGTCTTCTTGTAGGTACCTAGATGTGAGTTGGTGTCTAAACACCCATTATAGCTGATAGAGATTCAGTGCAGTCAATTGAGGCTAGGAACTTAATTCAACTCATCCTGGAGCAGACATCTCCTGATCAGCTGAATTAACCTTTTGACTTCACTGCCTGCAAGGACTGAGTCTCCATTAACTGCAGTGGGAAGTTAGACCACGCACCACCTACCCGTGGGAGATTCAATCTGAGACTAAATTCCACCTCAGCTAGCATCCCTCTCACAGGGCAGCTGTGCCTGTGACTTTGCTAAATGCTCTGCAGAGGGAATTTAAGGAGACAGGGGATAATCCCAAAGTGGAGCTTCAAGCCAGAGCTTCGTACTGGGGACCAAGGAGTCTTGGAGAACCATCTCTTGTATGAGTCAGAGAGGACATACTGTCCTCTGCAAAGTAAGGCTACGCCTGTGTCTCACACTGTAGGAAAGTAGGATAAACCCCAGACCTGCATTTGACACACACAAAGAGAAAAATGAAAGAAAGGAAGCAAATAGACATATGCAGGCATTAGAGGATTTGTGTTTCAGTCACAAAAAAACCTGTCCCTCATTTCTTCCCCCCTTCTCTCTCCATCTTCTGGCACTTGCTGGAGAAATAACAGCTGGCTTAATGATATTGACGGACTCCTGTCCTCTGCTTCGTAAACCTGATTTCTATACTAATGTATGGGGGCTGTAGGGCACAGCAAGAAGAAGATTGAAGTTTCATTACTATATCCCCTTAAGCAAGCATTTGGAACAACTAGCTCTCCCAGCTGTCTGGATCCCTTCTGGGTGAGAATGCCAGGGCAAGAGTCTAGCAGCGAGCTCACTTGGAAAAAAGGAGGAAAAGAAAAGAAAGCAGAGAAGAGGGGGAGGACAAGGCAGAGTTGGGTACTTTTCACGTATTTGTTTTCTCCTGTGCTTGATCTACTTTTTGCAATATCAAAAATGCATTTACAAGGGTACAGAACTGCAGAGTTTTGTGTGAAATACATATGCAGTGAGACATGTTCCTTTTTAAGCTGATTTCTAAATGCCATGGTGAAGTACTTTGCTTTCAGGCTGCGTTTGTATTGCCAGGGTCTAGTAGCAATGCTGTAGCTTGCTGTACGATGGTCCCACCTAGCCTTCTGTTGTGAGAGCTGCATGATCCAACTTCTCTCAGAAGGGGTTTCAAAACCCACATTCTGCCTACTCAACACCTTCTCCACCTAGTCAATCTAGCTTTTTTCTTTTTGTGATGATTTCTTAAGGACAACCATGATCTGATGGTATTGTTTACAGTGATTTCAAGAGCTGAGAGCTGTAGGCGAGGAGGTCTGGGATGGAGCAGAGGGAAAAGAAATCCAAGCAGCTCTCATAAGCAAGCAGCACAGGCAATAAGCTTAGACATGAAAGCAGGAAAGGAGTTGGTGAAAGAGCTGGGGTGGTAAGCAAGGAGTGGGTAGAACAGGATGATTTGTCTCTTTAGGTATTGCTTCAGTCTCCCTTGGAAATTCAAGCAAGCACTGATATGTCAAATATGTCTGCTTCACATTTTCTTTCTAAATGAAAGCAAAAAGCTGCAACACTTCCATCAAAAAATATTAGAAAAAAATAATAAAAAACTGAACACAGTAGGCAAACGAGTACCAAGCTCAATGCCTGCTTGTAACTTTCTCAGACAGTTCCCTCTGGGCTGACATTTTTCATGCTTGAAGTAAAGAAACATGTATATAAAATACACATGCACAGTGCTGTGTAATGGGAAGTTTTGTCAAAATTTCAGTGATAGAGTTTTATGTAGTTTTGGTGGTGCTTGTTTTTCCATTTCTTGAACCAGGCAAATAGTTTTCAGTTCCTTCTCTTGTACTGAGATGACATAAAATTTTCATTTAATTGTCAGTGTGCTCCTGAACATATGCTCTCATAAAGTCTTGCTTAGAGGGATTTGGGGTCTGTTCCTGGCTAACCAGGAACATTGCACACTTAAAGAGTACAGTTGGTGCCAGCATATGAAGAACAGGATTCCCCCCACTGATGTGGATGTTGTACGCACACTCACACAAACACACAGCCTCAACGAGGGTCCTTTGAAAGTCAGGAAAAGATACTCCCTGGAAGTGTTTTACTGGGAAAATCCAGGGCTTGAAAGGAAAAGTTCTGGAGCACCTCTCCAGCCTGAGGAAGAATCAACCACTCTGTACAATGACTTGTGTGGAGTTTTGAAGCCTCACTGGGAGTAAGTGCAGCCCAAGAGAAGGGTCTGCCTCAGAGCACAAACTTTTTGTTGGTGGCAATCTTATGACTGAGAGGGGTAGAGGTAGGAAAGGCTGAGCATACCAACTTCTCCAGGTCAGAAGGACATTGCCTTTGCATTTATGTAGCACAGTTTTCCTGCTGTCTCTATCTTTCCTCATAAGTATGACACTCAAGGCTTTAACGCTGCCTGGTGCATGTGTTCTTACAGGTACCACCAATGGTTGAGTTTCTGGTTTTGCTTCCTTGCAATTTTAATATATTGTTTTATGCTTTAATCCCCTCTAAGACTCTTTAAGCTCTTTGAGCCATTAAAATAATCTTTCTTCTGCCATCCCTTTTTCTCCACTCCCTCCCCCTTAGTCTTCCCTGCTCTGCACTCCATCCGCCCCGCCAGGAGTTGCAGTCCGATAGCCTTGTTTATTTTCCCTGTATTGCAGTGGAGGATTTGATTGATTGCACTAACGCAGGTTTTGAAATGGATATTTCAACAACTGATGCTGGTTGTCACAACGCTAAAGTACGAATGTGTGTTCGTTGTACCTGTCTCCCAAGTGTAACTGGAAAAAGAAAATATATATTGAATAATGCAATCAAATAGAAATGCGTTTAAAGTAATAACAAAAACAGAGTAAACATACTCAGTGTGTCATTTTCCTTAAAGGAAAGCTTTTGCAATTTAACTGCATAAACATGTACACAAATAATAGTATGAGAAGAGACAGTGTTATTTTCTGTTGTGCAACGCACGCTATCTGCTCTCCTGTTAGGAATCTGAATTCATTCACGCCTCTGTAGGCTCTGTCATTTTGTGTAGTACCACCGAGTTATACACTTACGTTTTAAGATTCTTTTATCTATTGCTGGTATCTTAGATTTTACAAAGTAAAAGTACTGTGTAAATCTCTGGTATTTTCCCTGGTTAATGCTGTTGGTAGGAAGGTTTACAACGTGCATTTTGCAGGGTGTGCACCATAAAGCTAGGCACAGCGCTTCCACTCCTCATTCCCTGGAAGCAGAATTCAGGACAGTCGCACTTAAGCTTTATGGCTGGCCATGCAGTGGCATCCTTCCTGCGCCTCCCTTGTGCCACCTCGCTGATGGTCTTGTCTTAATTCAGAGCCCAGTGTCTTCCACAAGCAGCCTGAGCTTCCTGGCATTTTTCACGGTAGGTAAGTACTGCTTCCCTGAGGATGCTCTTTTGAGCTGGGGTCTTTTGAAGCTTTTTAGGGCAAAAATTAATGGCAGGTTCTAGACCCCTGAAGCAGACTTAAAAGAAATAGCACATACGTTGCTAAACCAAGCACGGAGAAGGCTCTGCTGGTGATGCCTGCCTCCCAGGAGCCGGTGCAAAAGCAGGGTGGGTGCTGATGGTGGCTTCACCAGGGAGGCAGCCTGGGCTGGGAGAGGAGCTTTAGCTGGATTTACCAGGTGCCTTTGCCTCCTTGCAGTCCCAGGTTATGCAGATGCTGCACCAGCACCAGGGCGGCACGGCAGGGCGGTGCTGTGGCAGCTCACTGCCAGGGCTGAGCACCGCAACGTGGCAGAAGTCCCTGCATATCGTGAGTGCGGGCTGCTTGTCCCTGTTCTTTTCCCTGTTGCTGTTTAGCTTTCCATTCTTTTCCTGTTTTGTTTACGCTCAGGCACACCTGTAGTTTCTATATAAGCAATAAGGTAACAGCTGGGGCTGCTATATTAGAGTTGTAAACACTGCAGGGAAATAATGGATTTCAAACCACAACACTTTTTCCCATTAAAATAATAACAAAAAAAGACAGGGAATTTTCTAAACCTATTGCATCTTTCCATCCTCTGCCTTGCCCTCTTTAGTGCTAAGTTGAAGTAACACTGTTAGTTAAAGATTTAGAGCTTGTGACATCCCTGGTTTCGCCTGGGGACTCAGCCCTTGTTTCAGAAGACAGGGCTGCCATTTTAGATGTAGCACACTGATTCCTGGCACTTACAAAGCCAGGCAGAGCTCGGGATTTTTGGCTTCAATTCGAGAGCCCAGTCGGGGGAAACGCCCAAGTATCTGCCTAATTTTCAGGAGTTGAATTGTCTTGTTTCCTTCCATAGAACTGCCTATCGTGCTTAAACAGTGCAGGGTGAGGGTCAGAGGGAACTACAAACTGCAACAGTTCAAAGCTGGGATAAGGAAGGGGTCTGCAAGCATATTAGGTGCATGTGCACGTTATTGGCTGCTTTAGTAGTTAACATAATTACTGTAAATATAACTGGATTCTTAAAATCATAAATTTGCAAGCATCCTCAAAGTGCTTTGCCATCCGCTGTTATTCAGAGGGAGAGAGATGCTTGGAGACCATCTCTGCATCACCAGACTGTCAAAACATAGCTTCCCAGTGGATTTTTAAATATGTATAATTCCTATTTCTGACCCTTATTTGTTTCTTTAGAAAGCGGAAAGAGGGTTCATCATTCATTCCTCTTTGTAATTTGATGCTGTTTGTTCATTGACTTATTTATAAAGCACCTCCGGCATGTGTGGCACTTTACAGGCAAATAATATTGACAGGTCCTTCTCTCCTGTAGGCTGAGTGCTCAGTTGTGCCTGTTTCATACTGGCCTGCAGTGCAGCAGAACCATGATGCAGTGACCTGGCAGGGACATTGCCTCAGGAAGGCACAATGGATTTTGGAACCTCTTAGGACAGGTGTATGAGCAGGCACTGAAAGAGGGAAGATAGATCTGCTGCTGTGCCCTCAGGAGTCAGCACTGAAAGGAAAGGCAGAGCCCTTTAACTTTGCAGCTTTAGGAACACTTCCCCTAGCTCTACCTTTCAGATTATACTTGTTTGAAGAGAAGCTGATGGCATGGCTGTGGCCCCCAATTTCTCTGCCTCTACTACTCTTTGCAGATGCTGGAAGTTGGTTATAATGTGGTGGAGGGGCAGTGAGAGCAGATCCCCACTGCAGAGGTGCTCAGCAGGTAGGGGGCAAGCTGTGTCCAGAAGAGCTTCCAGTTTGGGTATCTACAGCAGATGAAGGAAGGAAGATGATCGCTGCAAAGGATTTGGAGGTGGCTTCTGTCTTGCAGGTGCCCTCAGAAGGGGAAGGTTCCTTCTTCATGCAGTTCCTCCTCTAAAATTGCTCCCAGGTCGGTCCCTTTGACCTTGTAAGATGGAGGAGTGTGGTGTGGTGTGTGTTTTTTTCTAACCATGTTATCTCTAACCCCTGAGCGTGCTCTGAGTGGTTGTTGCTTTTCTGTTGCTCAGCTTAAATGTCTCTGGTTTATCTGCCCCTTCTACCTGCTTGCTTGCCTTTTTCACAGGGATAGCACTTAACCTTACTGTTGTTATTGACATCCACAGCATGAAAAATGAACTTTCCTCAGTCCAAAGAAGTTGAATGCAAAGGTTTTGATGCCGTGATGTTTCATTTTGGAGACTGTCTTTAGTTTTCTATTGATAACAGGCCAAGCCACCATCAGTGCATAACAGTATTAGGCAAAAGAGATGGAAAGGAGAGCAAGAAAACTGCAGCCTTAATAGGGTTTGGAGCCACTGACAGTCTCCAGAGTGTAATGTCTTAGATCCACACCTCATCACTTCCCCAAAAAAAGGAGAAAGGAGGAAAAGGGCTGGGCAGCCAAGACGCTGGCTTCGCTAGCTTGTCTTCACTTTCCTCCCCCCGCTTCCCAATCTGCCTTCAATCTCTAATGGAGAAACCTACAGCTCCAGAACTAATACTTTCCCACATTGCATTAATCCTAATTGACTTGGATATAAGTTCCCCCTCCTACTATCTTCAGCATGGCATTACCATCTGCCCCCTGGGAACCTGTAACCGCCTTTGTTCGCTGACTCTTGCTGGCAGCTTTTGTACAGGAGAGAGTAGCGTGCCAGTGGGCTGCATGGGGTGGAGCTAGAAGGACATGGGCAGTGACCTTGTTGGAGAGCTCAGGGGACAAACCTGTGAGAAGCTGCTGTGTTAGAGGTTGTTAGAGATGTGTTCTGGAAGGATCTGGGGTTGCAAATTGGTTGGGTCAGCACCCCCTTCCATCCTGGGAGTGAGTGATGCTCATAAGGCACTACTGGGTCTTTTGCAAGAATGGATGTTAATCAGGGCTTAAAAGGGAGTGGCAGCAGATGCAGTATAGAAATTAGCTTGTATGGTGCGAGTGAACTAGCCAGAGCTGCAGCACAAAACAGGGGAGATGTCTTGTGGGGTGCTTTACCTTGTGTCTTCATAGCAACTTCAGTTAGTCCAGGCCACAGTCTTCCATTCCCGCCTACCTGTCATTCCACTAGCCAACTTCTGACTTCTTTCTAATTCCCATTATCCCTCCTTTTGTCCATTCCTATGGATGTCAACACTCCGCTGTCTTCCATCTCCTTTCCTATCATTAGTGTAGCTAGGATTAGTTAATCCCTTCTTTTTGCAAACAGAGAAATCTGTGCCAAAGATCAATGAAATTCACTCAGAATTGCTCAGAATTGGTGAGCAAGTTGGAACTCCTGCATCCCGCATCCTAAACTGCGCATCTGGCAGGAAATCTGATCAGTACTGGTTTTCCACCCTGTTCAGTGGTTAATCTGGGCAAGGAAGCGATTTTACCTTGGTTATTTCTCCACTTCATCTGGTCTTTTGCGGTTGTAATGATGGCCAGACAAACACACGCATCCGATCCTGTGAGGAGCAGAAAAAAATACCGGAGCTTGGAGGGAGAACAGGGGACAGGGTGAAAGGAGATGGATACATGAAGAGGAGCAAAGACGATGATAGGAGTATAAAGAAAAAGGAATGGAGGGAGGTAGAGAGAGGGGCGGTAAAAGAAGGGTGCCCGGCCTGGGGCAGCTGCAGCTCCTGGTGGGGAGGGGGGAGCTGCAGCCATGCACTTCGGCTTCACCTGTGCAGCAGGCAGGGAGGACATGGCGGGGTTGTAACTGCAGGGGGATTATGTGCACCCTAAGTTCCTTAAGATACTGGAGAAACCAGGGCCTGTGCACTCTTTTCTGTATCTGCAGATCTAAGCATTTTTTTTATTTTTTTTTTTTTTTTTTTTTTAGTTTTTTTGCCACTGCTGGGATCTGATCTCTGACAGTAAGACAGAACACAGGAGAGAAAAGGGGGATTAGTGCAAGAGCCTTTCATGCCTCTCTCTTTTCTTCTGCTCTCATTGCTTTTTGGTCTCAATACTGTATCTTTTGCACCGGTGGCACTCAGTTCTTTCTCATGTGGCAGCATCTTTCTTGGATCATCCTAGTCTAAGTATTTTTCTTTTTGGAGCTCCCATCCAAAAAGCTGTACCTGGGAGGATAAGCATCTGATTTTCATTCCCCATCTACCTTCCAGGCCACCCACAGTGGGAATGGGAGTTTTGGGGATAACATCCCTCGTCTTTTCCTATTCCCCAGTCCACTGTGGTTATGGAAAGAAGGCAGAGAGTTTTATTTTTCTGTGTAGTAAGTCGATTGGCCTCCGAAGACTCTGGGCTTTGCCCTTCCCAAATGCCCCTCACAATATCAGTGTGCCCAGCTTCTTTCCCAGGATTCCCGCGCTGCCTGCAGAACTGGCTGGCCCCAGCTGGAGGTCTGACAGAAGGGAGAGCAAAGAAGTGATCTGTGGGAGGCCCTGGCTCCCAGATGAGTTCCAAGGATGTCATTTTCATCATAAAAGATGTGCCACGGGGCTTAGAAGATACGGGTTAACTACCCTTATCTATTGGAAGTGGCTAGAGGCTCAATTTGTTTCATGCTCTTCATCGAGCAGTACTAATAGCAGTGCAATTTATGTAGGAGGAGGCAGATGATGGATAAGTCAGAGGACCTTGCAGAGATCCTTAACACGTTTGGTCTGTTTTCTAAGGGCTAAACTATTGGGGAAGCTTTGAGATTATCCCAAAAATGTGGAAATGTCAAGCCTTAATCCTGTGTTCTGATGGGAGGGATTGGTGATGCGCTATGAGGAACTATGAGCTTTCTCTGAATGGGACCATGTGTATCCTTTGCCTCTCCTGCCCCTCCACTTTCTCCTCATCTGGCAACTCCAGCTCCATTGTCTGTTCTGTTATTTGCACCCCAAAATCCTTCCCTGTGTTTTCAGGACCAGCATGAGAATTCATTGTTATCTGATAATAGATAACAAAAGGAGTTGTTTGTTGAGGAGTTGGCCTGCCTGGTGTTTTGTTGTTATTGTTTGTATTTTTATGTTATTTTTTTTTATCTGATGAAGTCTGGATTGCGCTGCAGGAAACATCTTTGCCTGGAGGCCCCTCGCAGTGCTTTGGAGAGGCCATGTAGTGCAGCTGAGGTGCTGTGGCTTGCAGACCAAGATTGAGGCCAATAGATCCCAAGGTTTACCCTACCGTAGGGTGATACCAGAGGCTCGCTAGCTGATGAACTGACTCGGAACAAACTTGAGAAAACAGACAAATTACTGACAACCAGACCCTTTGATCAGGAGAATATGTGACAAAGTGTTCACTTGCAGAAGCCCCACAGGGCAAGGGGCATCACCCAGGGTGTCATGCCAGCAGAGGAGCAGGGAGCCGTGTTCCTATTCACCTTAACAAGCAACATGCTCCTTCCAAACCTGGCTATGAAAAAGAAAGATGTTTGTTACAAACACCCTTCCTTCCCCAAACTAGGGCCAGGCACAGCTTCCTGCCTTATTACTCTTTGTTTTAACTACTGTACTGCTCTGGCAAAATAAATGAAGAAAGAAATCTGATAGCCCCTAAGTAATCATTAGCTGGTTGTCTCATCCCTCTAAAGATTTTTAAATGCCATTTTCCTCTCTCCAGCTTCTCTATCACACCAGGGCTGCAGTTTCTGAACTTTTTTATTGCTCCAGTAAATATTGATCACGGGATATGAAAGTTGAAGTTACCTGTCGCTACTTTGAACCTCACAAAGCCGCTCGCACCTGCCAACTACGGGGTGGGGGGGGAGATGGGAGAAGAGATGGGGGACGCAAGGCAGAGCCATTGCACCTTGCTTGCTTGTGGGCTTTGTGGGTGGTGGTACTGCACGCAACGCTCCCCCCAAGCTCACATACACTAGTTGGTGAGAGGAGAAGTGGATTTATTTATTTATTATGAGCATTGCTGATTAGTGGGTGGAAGAAGATCTGGGCTGGAAGACTGGAGCGAGACTGGTGGTACTTGTGTCACCAGAAGTGGACAGAGGATGTGAGTCCGTGCAGATCAGCCCTGGGGAATCCAGTCTGCCTTGTGCTTTAGAGATGCCTGTTTGGCTGAGAACAGGGGTAAAGCCCCTCAAATGTCTTTGCTGGGACTGGAAAGTGGAGGAAACGGGTGTGGAGAAGGGACTTGTTGGGCACTGAGCATGGAGCCGCGGTCGCTCACAGAGCTCAGGAGCCGAGCAGGCCACACGACCTAGGCAGACATGTGTGCGCCTGCTGCTGCTGCCCCAAGCACGGCTCGGTTCGTTAACCTGGGGTTTCGCTCCAGTGTGCTCCCGCCAGCCCGCGCTGGGAAGGCAGCCCCTGCCGCTACAGCAGCTGCAGCTTAGATTGCTTCCCCCGGGATCTGGTCGCTATCGAGCGTGAGGAATGTGGGCTTCTCGGGCAGGCTCAGAGGAGCAGTGGGGCTGCCCCTCAGCTGACAGAAACTCCCTGCCAGCCTGGGTCTCCTGGTGTGCTGAGGAAGGGGGGTGAGAACCCAGACCAAATTCCAGGTAAATCTGTGAAATCCAGTATGTTTCTCAATGACTGATACTGAGGGATGGGGACATAATAGATCCTTGTCCAATTTTCAGAGCAGGTTTCCAGTTTCAGCTGCATCCAGCTGGTTGGTGGGGTGTGTGGGAGACTCTGGGACATGTGTGCCCCTATTGAAAAACACTGGGGTTTTGGTATGTCATAGTTACAAGTGTAACTGTGTTACTAAAGTAAATATTCTGCCTTTTTTCCAGTTAAATATCATTATCTGTTGTATGTAGCAGCCTTTCATATCAGAGGATCTAGATGTCCTTTGTATTTAGATCACAAGCGAATGATTTCAGTGGATGCAGCATCATCCTGAGGGGACATTTAGTCACATCACTAAACCATCACAGAACTGGGAACAATTAGGCATGATTGGCTGTCTTAATTGAGGAAAAGCCAAAGGGACTATAATAACGGGTAGTGTATTGACAGAGCTCTGTGGGATCTTCAGGACAAACGGGTAAAACTGAGAGGTGGGGGCAAAGCTGGTGTGGGAGCCCCAAGATGGGGGGGCTGCAGGGCAAGAACCAGTGACACTAACCAGGGGTTTGTAATACTGTGTGGAGAATAAATTGTTTTGGTATTGTCAGAGGAACAGGAGGGTGGACTGAGTTGCTTGGAGGGTAAATGAGCACGGATCTTAAACGCTCCATGTGTAATCCTCATTTCATACTATCCAAACAGCTAAAATCTGAGAAAGAATCCTATTGCCATAGAATATCTGCATATGTATATTTAACCAGCAAGTCCAAACTCTTCGATGTAAAGTGAAAGCCCTGGCAACTATGCAGCCTGGATCACAGCAGGCAGAGCTGCTCCTTGCCCTGGAAGTTTTCTGAATAAAACATCAAAAGTGTTCTCTATGGGACCAGGTAATTCCACTCCTTGTGTTATGCATTCTCCCGTGGCTGCATTAAGCTTTCAGTGTAGCAAGCACAAAAACACCCAGCTTCCATCTAGGTGATTTCTGCCTAAGATTCAGGAAATGTAAAAAGGGAAAATGTGAGACTTCCAGAGTAAAAGGCAGGTGAGGATTGCCCACCAACATGTTTTTTGCAATAAATCTTTGCAGAGTCACGCCCCGCCCCCGGCCCAGCTCCACAAGCTGATTCAAGCGAGCCTTGCTGCCCCAGCCATGCTGGCTGTGTGGGCTCCCAGTTGCTCAGGGCTGGGACTCACAGCTGCCAGTTCCAGCTCTGCAGGTGCTTTGCCCCGTCAAGGCCAAGGGCAACCAGTGAATAGTTTGAGGAGCTGGGGTGTGCATGCCTAAGTGGAAATTCAATTAGATGGATGGTGGTGGGAGGGTTTTGTTTGTCTTGGGCACAACTGCAAGTATTGCCTGGCGTCTTAAAAGTGAGTTCAGAGTGTGGAGCAGCTCATGTTCAGGTAAGCCTTCCCTGCGCTGGTCGTCAGCGGGGAAGTCTTTGCTTTCCCAACTGCCAGCTTTTTAAAGACAATGGTGCAGGAGGTTAGGTTCAGTTCTTTCCGATAAAGTGCATCCCCTATGAATTTTCCCAGGTGTTGCTTTTCCAGGCTTGCTGCTTGCAGGTTCCCTCTCTGTTGTGAAGTCCCATTAGTTTGCCCAGGGATGTGTTAGGTACGGAGGGCTGCTGACATTCTGATGTCTTCAGAAAATGTCTGCTGCAGAGCTATGGTAGGGACTCCGGTGCCTTGCTGGGGCACTGCGGGAAAGGGACAGGGCTGCTGGTGGTGCTGGTCACAGTCTCCGCAGCATTCAAGCAAGCAAGTGCAACCTAGTGTGAGGGATGAGTAAGTGTATAGGAGGGGGCATAGGGGGCAAAGAGAAGGGTGGATTTGCATTCCTCTGGGACTGGGGATATCTGTACATGGGGGTTGTAAAAGTGCGGTTGTTAGAGGTCTGTTTTATCTAGTGTTTTGTCTCGCTGTCCGTGACACCGATACCCGAGTGGTTTTGCAAACAGCAGGTTTCAGGCATTTGCTGCTTCGTGAGGCTTCTTTTATTTGTGTGGGTACAGTGCTTCACTTGGTGACAGGCATGCATTTGCGTGGAGGAAAAAACAAACAGAAGTGTGTCCCAGGCACACATGTGATGCAGTAATCTGGTACTCACAAGCACTGGTCACGTTCAGAGAGTAGGTGAGGAAGGGAGGAGAAGCGATGGAGGTCAGCTTCCACCACCCATACCCACATTAAGAATCAGCTTCTTTTAAAACACTTTCTGCTAATGGGACTGCTCTATATCAGCAAAGGTGCCAGAAACAGGGTCAGCATTAATATGTAAGTGACCTCCTGAATTAATGTTTACAGTAAGGAGCTGTAGGGGGGCTGATCTTTATCTCGCTTGGAGAAGAGAGCGGAGAAGGGGAATGGAGAAGATGGGGAATGGCGAGGGCCATGGCAAAGCTGCTTATTAAATGGAAAGCTTTCTTAGGCACTGCTTTCGTTTTCAGCTTATTTGCAGGATAAGGATTAGTTTTAATTGTGAGGTTTTGCAGAATGGAAGTGCTTAATAGGCAAAAGGCGCTTTGTATGTGTGTGCAACTGTGAACAGGGGGAGGGTGGCACAGAACGCGGAGCGAAAGGGACTGCAGGACTGCAGCACATGGAGGGTGCTGGGGAGAGGGGCTGAGCCAGGAGTGTGATGCCGAGCATGCACAGAGGGCAGGGTCCCAGCTCTGTGTAGGAGGCAGGGGTTGCAGACAGTAAACCGTGGAGCCTGAGGATTGCAGAAGTGTAATCGGGGACTGAGATTGGCATGTGGAGACCAGCAGAGGGATTGCAGGGAGCAGACGTGCTCTGTGAATTGAGAGGTATGCAAGGTGGAAAACGTTTGATCATATATTTTCCACAGGGCAGTGGGTGAAGCAGACAGAATGTATTGGTAATGTTGCTCTTCTTCAGACAATCCCCTCTGGAAGAAATAAGTGCACTTACAGGTGTTCAGTAAATTCAGCCTCCTCTTGCACATGTATGCATGCGTGTTCATTCTGTGGGTTGTCTCCATTCCCAATTTTATCTGAGGGCTGTGAAGTTACGACTTGCCACACAGCATGTCAGCAGCTGAGCAGTAAAGGGGAATCAGGTCTCCCAGCTCCTGATTCTCTCCGGAGCTTTTGGGCAGAGCCACTTCCTTTGAGGACCTTGCCACTATCCTCCTCAGGAAGACTGGCCTCAGTCTCCCCCATTTTTAAACGATGACCTCTGCCTATCTAAATTCTTCTTTTCCCTGCTGCTCAACTCCCTCACAGACACAATCCAGGGAGGCAAGTCACACTATCAGCAGTCGCTGTCAGAATGAGGTGAGGGAGCCTGGGATTCTGCTGCCGCTCTGTCAGCGGAGGAAGAGAAATTCCCATGGCCAGGAACCTAAAATAGAAGCAGCCAAAATAGGCCAGGAGAATGCACTGCCCAGCCATCACAATCCTCTCTTCTGTACCTTTCCCACTGCCTTTCACTCCTCTGCAAAAATACAGCTTACAAGGCAGGGACAGCAGCAGCAAGAATAAATGCTACAGCTTTCTGCCTGACTTTCCTCCAAAATACCAGCGCGTGCTACACACATGCAGTCAACACAGACAGTGAGTTACATTCCCATCTGCTGCAAATGACTGGGGAAAAAAAATAAAATTTACAGATGAACTTGTACCTGTCTGTATGTGTGTGAATTTGGTCTGAGGAGAGACAGCTGGAGACAGGCGCATCGTATGCAAAGCTGATACAATTGCTTATCACTAAAGTGCCTAACGTTTTTCATTTTCCAGTGTAATTTTCCATTGCTTATCAGTTTGCCAAACTGCATCCATTTGGTTTGAAGTAGTTTGTGCTGAGTATTAGCCCAGGGCTGAATATTTGTGAAAATTTCAGCTAAAAAGTCCAGAGACGAGGAAAACATATGTTGTCTTACTCATTAAAAGAAAAAGTTCATGTTTCTGTTTTGAATGAAAATTCAGCATTTATGTGGTTTGGAGGAGAGACTGCAATTTGGCAGGTAAAGTAGCCTTGGTGTCAGGGATTTACCTTTTGCCATCTCGGTTCATATCTACCTAGATGTGGCCAAATTGCAAGCTTCTGAAAAATCTCAGTCCATACGTACTCAGCAGAGACTTGTTAGAGTCTGGCCACTAAATCTTCCATCTGTATCAGTCATGCTCCATCCAGTCTTGCCAACTGCTGAATTATTTGTAATTCTCATACCATTTGGTGTTTTACTTAACTTTCTGGTTTCTGGAGAAAAGTGAATTTTTACTTTCTTTTGGAAATGAAATAATTCTGTAGTCCTCAAAGCTGCACAGGCAAGCAGAGGAAGCTCCAAAAGCAAATCCCATTCCCCACTCGGCATTTAACTCTCATTGCTTATCACCTGGTGGTTGTTTAAGGCTAAATGTGTGCTGTTGGAGTTGTTGGAGAATAAAGACATAGACATGAGCTGACTTGTTAATTCAAGGCTCCTAAGTTTTGAAGGGAGTGTACTTATTTGCAATATAAGGTATTTTGTGTAATGTGTTCTTTACAGTTTACTTGTATGTTATTACTCATGCCTATTTGGAGGTGCTGAAATGAGGCTGGCCAACAGTCTGGGTGTGAAATATTCTAGTCTGTGAGATGGACTCCGGAAAAGATGTGTTATTTGCTTTATGGTACATAGACAGATTTTCAAATTGATATGTTAGAGTGTGTAAGATGTAACTTAAGGTGGCTGTGAGCAGGAAGTAACCCAGATAAGTCTTTTGCCGCTCCCCCCCCCCCCCCTTTTTTTTTTTTTGGCACAAATACTTTGAAAACCTTTTCAATGCTGATTTAATGAACAGAGACGAAAACAGAAGACACACGGTTTCTGAAAATGGTATCTCTAGGATGCCCTCAGTGAGGTCTATACAAAGCTGGAAACAGATGGTCACACATCTGAAATGCAGAAAATTGTTAGACTTAATTTGGGGAGCTGGAGACAGGATGCGGCAGAGCAGCTCATGGGTCTATCAGCCAGAGAGTGAGCACCAGGGCACAGAACCCTCTTGGTTTTTCAGGAAGTGCACTGGGCTATGAGCCAAAGGGCGAGCAATTCTAGACATACCTCTTCCACGAAATTGGTGTTGCCATTCTTACATCTTTTCTAATGCCTGTCATTACCTGAGACTTCACCTCCTGGTTCCCAAAGAGAGCACATCACTGCCTCTCACTTCTACAGCAGAAGCAGCAAGTTTAAGACAGAAGCAGAAGTTTGAGACAGAGTATTGCTTGCAAAGCCAACAGCAAGGTTCAGCTCTTCTCCACATTGCTACATTGCCCTTTTTGGTACTCCTGCCAACCTCACAGCCAACAGCCCCTTCTTCCTTCTCTCCCCCATCCGAAATGCTTGTTTGCAGCCTCCTATGCTAACAAGTAAGTGTGTAATGCAGCTTAAAATATCTGCCTGGGGTCTGGATTTACGAGCCCGTGATCAAACCCCACTACTGTGTCACTGATACCGGGGTTCCTGTTCGACTTGGCAGATCATGTGTTATTTTTAAGCTGCAGTTCGCTTTCTGTTCAACCCACGTTTTGCTTCCTCTAGGGAACCTGTCCTGAAATAGGGAGGTAATTGATGTGTCTCCCATGCTGCAGAGCCCATTCTGATTCACGTGCATTAATTTTGCTTTTTTAGAAAGGTAGTACAGATGTGTGGGGCTTCTCATAAAGAGCTACTTCTACTAACCTGCTTTTAACAGTGAAGGTGAGCTAGTCTAGCAGAAGTAGTTGTGCACCATCTTGCTGTTAAAATTCATAAGAAAAGTAACAGTCTTGTTTCTTTCCTCAACTCAGCTTCAAAAAATGTGACCAGTATGAGTGAAAAAGGGCACTCCAACACTTAGAAACTTGTTTACATCATTAGCTTTCCTGTAGATTTTTTTTCAGGGGTGTTGGGTGAGTCACAGCTGTCAGAGGTCACCTCTAATCTTAGCTGCTGTATCCCTGTGCCTGTTTCTCCTCTCCCAAAGAATCAAAAGTACCTTGAGACTTCAAGGCATATGTTACAAAGGAAGTCAGTTATGGTTGCGAAATAAAACCTTTCATGCCCATTTCAAATTTTGAAGGGTTTTGGGGACATGGAGTAAGTTTGGGTTTCCTAGGTGGGTAGGAAGTTGAGAGGGTGTAGCCCCATTGCAGCTGGAGTACAGGGTTGGCTGGGGATGTCATTAGGTCTTTGTTATGAAGGGGAAAAAAGTGGGATGCCAAACTGTAAATCCGGAGAACCACCCGTCTTCCTGACATCAGTGCAGAAAACTCTTTCAAAAACTTTGCAAAGCGTGTTTGTCCTCCGTGTGAGCCTCCAGGGTCACCTTGGACAGTGCCCTTTCTTTGCAGCTTTTTCAGGGGTGATACCTAAATGTGACCATTTTGCAGGTAGACAGTTTTACATTGGCTCAAAAAGCCAGTTGTGGTTCTTTTGATTAAAAAAAGAAATCCAACTCGAATTTCCTGGAGGGGTCCCGTGCTCACCATTCAGTATTCCAGAGGCATTTGAGATACATCAGTGTTAGGGAGTGCGGAGCCATTTTGGTCTTAACTTGAAAATGATAATGTCAATTCATTGATTCCTGGAGACATATTTTCTCCATAAGGGTTGTGATGTTTGTGGCCCTGGGTTGGTATTCCAGCCAAAGCCTGCTCTCATTACCTCTGTAAGCCTATGGAGGAAGTCTGGCAGTGGTGCAGCCCTGTGCTATTGTTTTTTGTGCTGTAATATTTCTGAATTTATCGGGGCTCACTGTGATTCAGACCTCTTTCTCTTGATGAGATGCTGCCTTTTATATCAACAATTATATATGCAGAATTGTGTTGCTGGTTCAGCCGCAGCACCATTAGAAGTGATACTACAATTGATTTCAATGAGACTCAACGTGGTGGCTGCCGTTGTTGGAAAAGATGTAATGCTTTGGCTACAGGAAGGTAAATTCAGGCTCCAGTGAGAAATAACAGGGGGTTGAGGTAAACATCTTTTTTAATTAGCACAAAGTTTTGCTACAGTCAAGTCTACCTTCTTCACTTACTGTTTCCAACTACAGAATATTAGGAAAACACAGTTAATATTTGGTTATTCAATGAGCATCAAGATTATGGGGAGCTGTTGAAGGAAGATGGGTTGTGAAATACTTACACTCCCTTGTTTAAGCTTGATAGTTAATTGTTGGGAGGAGAGGGAGAAGAAAGGCTTTGATTGTTTTTCTTGTCAGCATACATCTTTCCTTCTTCCAAGGAAACAGACAAGGCAAGAGCTACTTTTAGGGACTGCAGGATCTTAGAGAACACATTACCTTAGAAAAGCGGAACAATTTCCTGACGATTATGTTATAAAAATCACTATTGTAATGCCTGTGGCCTTCTCTTAACTTGGGGATTTCATACAAGGAACTTCTCTAATGTCTGTCAGTTGAGTATAGCATGCCTATAATAGAATACATACAACTTCAAAAGCAAGGATATTAAAAGTTTGAGCAGTAGTAACACTCTATTCCCTATTCTTTGTAATTCTTAGAAATCTTCCAAGCATCCTAGACAGCACCTTTAACTCCTTCTGGGACAGACAGCCTGCCAACACGCTGTTTCCCACAAGAAATGAATAAGATGTGGCAGACCCATCCAGAACTGCCAGTCAGGGAATAGGACAGCATGGTAACTACGTGAAGGGGGGGTGTTAAAAAGTTTGTCAGGTTTTCTGAAAAGAGGGTGCATTTTATTTCAGCCTTTTTTTCACTTCGTACTTAGCTGTAGAGGCTACAAGCAGCCATGGTATGCACGACATGCATGAGACCAAACTGGTTCCTGAGATGCAGTGCTAACAAATGATGGGATAGTTGTGGGTAGTCAGAGTGCAGTGGATGGTGTTTACAGCTAAGGTGGCGTGCTGCACTTAAACCTTCAGTGCAAGGGAATGAAGTTATCTTTCCTAAGCCGTCTTTAGCAAACAAGTCCGTATTGTATGACCATAGGGCTGAGAAGGTAAGCAGCACCGAGCCGAGGCTTCTCTTTGGAAACAGCAGATTAAGACTCAGCCTTTTGGTTCCTAAATATACTTATTTCTTGCACTGAGTGAAGTGCTTATCTTAGAAGAGCTCTAAACCTAAAACTGATTGAAATTTTGGGTTTTAAAATAGTTTTAATAGCTTTTCAGTGATGTGTGCTGTTAGTGAGAGGTTGACAAAAGCAAACAACTTCTGTTTTAGAAATGAAAACATTTGAAGATTGTATGTGCCAGAGAAAATATATCTTGCCTTGGGAAAAAAAAAAAGAAAAAGCAGAAAAAAAGACTTTTTATTTATTATTACTTCATTTTTCCCCTGTGCTCTGTATTTAATTCTGCTTATTTATATTTAAATATATTTATTAAATTCATTTATTAAATATATTTATTAAAATAAATATATTAAAATATATTTAAATATATTTTAAAGACACTGCTTTTTAGTCTCTCTTATTTTAAAGTTATTAAAATAATGCCTTACTGGTATTTTCCTGTTTGATTTCAGGAAGGCTTCCTGAAAACTTCTTGATGATAACTTTGGAACTGTTTGCATAATAGGATGTATAGATGCCATAGGGAACTAGTGGTGTGTCATGGGAGGCAAAGTCTACATTTGATATGGTTGACGTCTCTACAAACTCACAAAAAATGAGAACAAGTTGCCTCTATGCTGAGTGCCTTCAGCAGCAAGTTGCTGGCTGAGCATGCTAGCTCGTTGTGCCATGGAGCAGTTAGGTTGAGGTAATTAAAACCAGTATTAAGACTGTAATTGAATTCTGTCCAGGAAAGCACCTCTTACCTTGGAGCTTTTGTAACTGCTTCAGTATTGAAATCCTGCTGTTACTTTTGTTTATCAGGCAGGATTTAAGGTATCAGTTGGTACAAGTCTTTGGCTACTTATCCAAATGTCACAGCCTCCTGTTGAGTAGGACAAAAGGGTTCCTCTGACCTTGCTGCAAACAAATGTGCTTATGAGCCTGACGTGTAAGGAGCTAATAGCAAGGGGCAAATCCTGGTGGTATTTGTTTGCGGGATTTTTGCCAGTGGCCTCCCTGGATCCTGCCCAGAGTTTATGTTGCTTGGTATTGTTTTGCACCAAGCCCAGCTCCTCTTTTCCTCAGCCTCCATCAGGGCTGAGTCTAATTATGCTACAGGCTGGTCAACAAGCAAGTGTAGTGCCAGTTGTGCAGCCATCGCTGCCTGACCCTCTCAGCGAACTGTGGCTAAATGAAGACCCTTGGGGAAATCTGCTGGAGGCAGCAACGGCTGTAAATGGGGATGGCTTTTGAGTGGTGCCTTGTCATTTAATGGGAGTCTCTTTGCCTTGGGACTTACTTTTTTCCCGCTGAGGCAAAGATGTTCCCTCAGGAAACAGAACTAGATCTTTTCCCATCTCTCAGGGAGAGTTTCTATAAGGAAATATAAAGCTAATAGGGCTTGTTTCCTTTGAGCATCTGCAGAATGGCATACCAGGTGGCAGTGAGAGTTTGTGCAGCAAGGGAGGGCAGTTGTCTGGTCACAGAGAGCAAAGTGCCTTCACAGAGGAAGGAAACAGCATAGAAAGAACAAACCAGTCATTCAGAGAAGGAAGGCAAAAGCATTCACATGATGCCAGGAAGATTTTCACTAACATTACCAAAGCCCATAAATACACAGGCAATTAAGACAGAGAGAAAAACAGAAGGTTCTTCTCTCTCCGTTACTGCACATCCAATGCCTGATGCACTCTTCCTAATTGCCAGAGATTTTAAAAAGAGCTGTTCGTGAACAACGATCTGCTCATATCCTTTCCAGTAGGAGCGAATGTGATGGATGGGAGCAGCCAAGTGATCAGCTGAGATCTCCTTGCAGCCTGCATTCACCTTCCTCAGCCGCTGGCCTCTAGCTTCATGTTTAGCACTAAGATCAGCTCGGTTAAATCAGTGCTGCAGTCGCTCTTTCTGTTGCATTACAGTCACAGGCGAACAGAGAATGACGACAGAGGTCCATAGGGGTAAAACTACACACAGATCGTTTGTGCACATGGGTAGTTTTGTACTCATCCAGGCGTAAAGGCCCTAGACGGTATATGCAAGCCCCAGAAGGCTCTTGTACAGACATACATATTTGTAAGTGCAGCTGAAAACATCTGTTCCAGTAAGGGTGTTCACTGGACAGAGAGGTCAGATTTGAAATTTCGTACTGGAATTGGTTGTTGCCTCCGTTGTCCTGACTGTGCAGGTCCTTAAAGATATGCTACACTGAAAACAGAGGGAAGCACGCAAAGACATACCTCTTCCCAGCGATGGCGGAGTCATGCATAACTCCCGTTCAACTCTATTTTTGTGACTATAGCAAGTTTAACCAGTGTTGGCCAAAGTGAATAAATACAGCTCATCTCATGGCTGTACTAGATGCAGGCACAGTTTGTCCAGGGAAGGGCTAGGTGATGGGTTTGAAGTTTTCAGTTGTATCTTAAGCATGATGACTGTAATTTGAGTTGGCAGCAGTGTCAATTCCAGATGTAGAGACAGTCAGCTAAACAATGCAATGCAGGAATGGCTCAGGAAGATAAAGAGCTGCTTCTAAAACAGTAAACTGAGAAAAAAACCCGTAGCTACCTCTGTCAAGATGTCAGATTAGCATTCAGAGGTGGTGCAAAAGACAAAGATCTAATGATTAATTAGGAAACAGGACAACCAAACACAAAGTGATGTGTATGTCTATGTCACTGCAAATCTGTGATCTGTCTGCATTTACAAACCAAACACAGTTTTGGTGCCCATCTCTAGAAGACATGAGCAGAATTAGAGGGGATCCGAAGCAGGAGGCACAGGCACTGGTATGTATGGAGCAGCTTCCCTGGGAAAAGAGATTGAGTCACCCATGTCTCTTGAGAAATGCTCCAGGAGGAGCATGAAACGGGTCTGCAAAATCACCACTGGAATGGAAAAGGTGAACACAGAGTGGCTGTTACCCGCTTCTTACAGTGTGAGAGCAGGTCATCAAAGGATGTATTCAGCAGTAGGTTTGAAATAATAAAGCATGCGTTGTCTAGATATTGCAGGGAATTTATTGCCACAGAACGGTGAGGTGATCAGAAATAAAAATTATTTCAGCAAGTAATTTGACAAACTCAGGGAAGGAAAACCCCTAGGGCTGCCCACAGAAGGATGCAGGTGCAATGCCCTCCAGAGCAGGTCCCAGAGCCCCAGATCACTGTGGCCTGGGACAGCAAATTGGGCAAGGTCCCTTGGCCACAGGCTTCCCTTGCTTTCTTCAGTGTCTGCTGCTGGAGGCAGGACACCAAACCAGATGGCTCCTGAAACGATACAGCCGTTCTTATGGCCGGTTAGAAAATGTAGGTAATATGCCTACAGAAGTTTGAGATGTGACCTGGGTACTCTCCACAGAGCTTGACATTTGTTTTGAAGTGCCAGAAGCCTGGGGGAAAAAAAAAAAGCTTGTGTTTAAATACACTTTCATATCTAAAAGGTGTGAATGGGACAACCTAAGTAATTATAGCCCTGTCATTCTGGTACCTTTTTCAGGTGAAATAATAGAAATACTGATATGGGAATTGATTAATAAAAAAATTAAAGAGGGAAAATATAATTAATGCCAATCAAAATGGATTTGTGGGAAATAAATCCTGTCAAACTAATCTGATATCATTTTGATGAGATTATATAATTTGTTGGTAAAGGTAGTAGTGCAGATGTGGTTATACATTTTAAAACATTTGTTGTCATACCTCATAGCATCTTGATAAAGAAATTAGGAGAGAGTAAAAGAACTTGCTGTGTATTAAATGGATTAAAAACTGGTTAAATGGCACTCTGAAAATACAGCCACAAACAGAGGACCGTTACCACAAACACGCAGTATCAGAATTCTGCACAGATTGATTCTTGCTCCTGTCATATTTATTATTTTGATCAATACCAGGGAATAAGATGTAAAACCACCCGAAGGAAAGTTTGTTGGTGACACAAATGATAGAACTCTGCAGACAAACCATGAAAAAGGACAAGGTCACAGATGCAGGGCAATTGCAGGTTCCTTCTTAAACTTAGCTTAAGGAAGCAGTACGTATTTCAATACAGTCAATTGTAAAGCACTGTATAAAGGCATACAAAAATGATAGTAGTAGTAACCATACTTTTAACCTAAAGAATCCCGTTTCCAGCAAGCAGCAGTTGTGGGAAAAAATATGCTAGTAGTTAGATAACAGTGAATCCTTGTCCAAAACTATGCCAGAAGACATCGTTTGGTGGCTTGGAAGGATAGAGGAGCACATCTCAGGTGGGAGCCAGGGAAGTATATGTGGTGTCTGTACCTGACAGGTGCTCAGCTCCTGTAATATATCGTGTATATATATATATCCTGTAATATATTCTGGTTTGTGTCCGCAGTTAAAGCAAGCTACTGCTAAACTGAGGAGGTGCCTCAAGAAACTAAACATGCAAATGATGGTAATGCGAGGGGCCATGCTTCACAGGCTGAGATTCTTGGAGAAGAGCCTCTTTAGTTTATCGGTGGGAAACCTAAGGGGTTGCAGTTTGTAAATAGCTGCTTAGAGAACCAAACTTTAATAAGAGGGCACTTCAAGCTAGCAAACAACATATAAAAAGATCTAGTGGCTGGAACCTGAAGCCAGGCAATTTCACACTAGAAATGAGGCACAAGTTTTTTCAACAGTGAAAGTAATTAAACATTGGAACAATTTACCCTGGGAATGTGGTGGATTCTCTATCACTGGCAATTTTAAAATCAATACTAGCTGTTTCTTCAGAATATATGTTCTATCCAAGCGTGAATTAATTCAGGGTAGTCCTATAAGCTGCGTTATTCAGGAGGTTGGAAAAGTTCACTTTTCCTTTTGGCATTGTAATCTCTATTTTCTTAACTGTTGAGTAGTACCCCCCCACCCTGCCATTTTTTCCCTACATCTTTTAACATTCTTACCTAAATGACTAAAAGTCTTTCTCATCCTGCTTGTGTTTTGGACACAAGAATAGGACTTTTTTCCCCTTGGACAGGGCTCTGTTTTCCACCTCCAAGTTTTGAATATTGAGTTTATTCTCATTGATCTTGGTTTTGGCCATGATTTGCGGTGTAACATCCTGCATATTTCACATGTCACAGTGCTAGCTGCAGTTCTCCTTAGGGGGTCTGTATGGCTTCGTTGGTGCTACTAAATAAAACAGTCTAGGAAATGTTTGCAGGCCCTGCAGCCAACTGGCACAGCACCACTTATATTGATACCGGTAAATTCTTTTGCCCTTCAGAGTGGTGAGGCCACGTACAAACAGCCTGTGGGGAACATGTCCTCATTTGCAATAACCTCCAAGCTGTGTCTAGCGTGCTGGCTGCTGGCACAGGCCAACACTACACCAGTGACCACCACACTAGCAGTTTAACAGCACGAGCAGTTGACCAGTGCCTTTGCCATCTTGCTTATGGAGTACAAGTAAAGCCTGTGCATCCATTTTTTTTCTTTTTTTTTAATTAATATTGTTAGAGATTGTTAGAAAAAAAAACATTCAAGAGTGCTCTTTTCTTCGGGTTGAAAGCTTTTGTGGAAAACACATTTGGATGAAATGTCCAAATAGTGGAATCAGCTTTCTCGATTTGTTTCAATAATGCTGATGCATTTCATTAGAGTAGCATTAAAATATTTTGATTCAAATGCTTTGATAGATATTTGTTTGACTTTTCTACTAAGCATTATACATTATATTTTGTATTTCGTGTTTTAATGCTTTGACGTTATTCACGTACACCATGCTAATATTGTCAAAATGAAACAATCCACCATCATTTTAATAAAACATGTAATTTAATTCTAATCTTGATTTTGCAGAGATATTGTTCTGCAGGAACTTTCCAAGTTTCATCTTGCATCTTGATTTGAAATGAAAACAATTAATTTGCAGACTTTCCCTCAAAGAAGGTAGCTTTTTTTGTAGGGAGGGTGGAACGTACCAGATCTAAGTGTAGACTGCATATTGGGGTGACACTCATACCCATGCTTTAAGTGTTGCTCTGATCTCTCAAAATAACTTTGTTCCACTTGCCTACAATCAAGGATGGACCTCAGCTTCAGACTGTAGACACCTAAATGCAGGTTTCTGTTAGCAGGTATGTACACTTTCATACCTTACAGGTTCTTTACTGCCTATACGTTCAGTTAAATCAACTGTAAAGATAGACAACTGCATTTGGTCTGCAAAATTGCTCTCCAGACTGCTGCTGGTATAGACCTGGGGGTGATTCAGTAAGTATGTAGTATGTAGGTGTTTGGAGCCATTTTAGTTGCCTCAAATTGTGAAGAGCCTCGCAGATGACTTGCATGACAATGTCGTGGGACTTCTGAAAGACTAGTGCTCTACTTTCTGCAGGTGATTCACTCCTGTTACTAAGTGTGAAAAGAAACGTAAAAAAAAGTGTAATCCACAAACTTTAAGTAGCTTTTGGGTCCTTTGGCTCTTTCAGCTCTTGTCTGCCTTGACAAAACATGAGGCACCCCTTGGTGAGATCTAAGAGGAGGGTAAAATTTTCTCATTATGCTACTGTCTTTTATTTTCAGTGCCATATCTTTATTGGTGCTACCTACTTAGGGACAATCACAAAAATCTTCTGAGCTGCTGCTCAGCTCAGGACAACACTGCTAGACTCAGAATCCAGTGGAAGGAGACACCAGGGCAGTGAGTGCTGGTCCAGATCTCTCTTGGGGCTGATGGTAAGGTCCCTGGAGAATGATACCTGAGAGGGTAAACCCCAAAGTTGGATACTTGAAAGAGGACAGCAGTAAAGAAAATGCCAATCTAAAATTCTTGTTGTTGAATACGAAGTCACCCATCAACAAATCTTAAGAAATTAATTTCTTCATTCCTACCATTCCATCAGCTGTACCTGCATCATTGTAGTACAACTTTCAACTACCATAGACAGTTTTCGAGGAAATCTTAGGTTAAACAAGCGGCTAGTGTCCAGGGAAGCTAACCAACCCCAGCAAGATTTCAGAACTCGGGAAAGGACAAAAGCCAGCAATTCTGTACCTATATCTATAATAACAATTAAATGTGCCCGTGCCCTGGACAGTAACTTGACACTGAGGCCAACTATCATGAAATAGCCCACATTCAGTCTGTTAAAATCTCTTACTCTCCAAAACAGATTGACCGTGTCTGAATTGCCTGTTGGGAATGGGTCCATTAGGAGTGCTAACCCATAGACACGGCTGGGAACTGTTTGGCATAGTGTGGTTGGCACAGGCCAAAACTGTGTCAGGAACCACTCTAGCAGTTGAGCAATGTTGGTGGCTCCAGTGTTGGGGAATGTTTCCAGGCGCTCTTTAATTTACTAGTAGGAGCATAGCCAAGGAAGCCAGCTCGAACTTTGTTATTGCTATTGATCTCACATGAAAGGGTATTTCAGTGATGAGCAGCAACATAAAATGAATAGATGGGAAGGTATAGAAATAGGTCATGTTTTCATCTGGATTCAATTTTGGATCCTCTAGTGCTTTGTGGTGGTTTGTATTCTCTCGGTTGGTTGAACTGGCATCAGGGCTGACTGCTGTTTTCTGTAGATCTATTGGCAAGGGAGATCAGCCCAGTTCTGTTCTGCAGCTGTTGTTGCTGAAGCTCATGGCATGTGTGCCATTTGTTTGCAAAACTTGAGATGGGGGGGTTCTACGTTGGGGTTGTATTATAATTAGCCCATTCAGCTGTCAAAGTTGGGCCCTAGCCTTAGCTTCTGTATAGTTGGCCAAGAAGGATTATGCTATCAACTGTTTTGGGAGGATTTTCTTTTGCAGGGTTGTGTATACCTAGTGGATTCTTTATGTCATACAGCAAAGGGTTTTTTTTCTTTGCAATTCTTTCATTTTCAGATTGAAGTTCAGTCATTCATTAATTATGAGGCCCTTCTATATATAATTTAAAGTATATTCAATGTCTATTCTCTGTAATAAAATTTTACTCTGTTTTGGTAGTTTGGGTTCATTTTCTCCAAGTTCAATCTGCAGCTTCGAGGCATTGGAGTACGGAAGCCATCCTATGTGAATAAATTGCATGAGAGGAACATCAACATGCAATGTCACCACCTTTATCTGAGGTGATTATTTGAAACTCAGGGTTTGAAGGGTGTCGAAGGAGGCCAGTAGGTCATAGGTGTCCGTGATGCAGTATTCCTCTGAGCCTAATGGAGTGTTTTACTCCTCATGCTTGTTTGCATAGATTTTATTTTTATCCTTCATCTTTGAATTGCTGTATGAATTTAATGAGAAATTCTGTTTTTCTATCAATTTAATTCTGAGTACCAACCTGAGTCAAAAGCCTTTATTTAAGTCTACGCCTCAGAAAAATACCTTTGCAGCTTTTGTCTGATACAGGCTTGTTAATGAGCATCTGCACGGTAATGTGGTTAGCACTTAGTTTCCTAGGGAAAAATCCCATTTGAATTCTCTGGATTATGTTATTGTTGGCCAGATATGATAATGCATCTTTCTTGAGGATGCTGCTGACTAGATAGCTTATAAAACACCTCTGTGGTACATAGGGCTAAGTGCATTTGGGTTTATGTGTATTTGGGGTAGTTAGTTCATCTGAATGTGCTTGCTCCTGCAGGCAGTTGGGTGGACACCATGCCTCTCTCTCAATATTAGCTTGGAGCAAACTTCAGATAAATGAGTAAGAAAGGGAATACTGCATGATATGGAAATCCAGAAGAGCTGAGGTGTGCCAGAGCCACAGCAAGCACACAGAAGGTAGGGGGGAGTGATGTATTTAAACATTTAGCCACAGTTGCAGGGAGGAAATCGCAGACAGGCTAGAGCGGAACGCTTGTTAATTGCCGATTTTCTGGGCATTCTAGCATACAGGCACTCGCTCCTGTCTTGTTACTTGTTGAAGAGGAAAAAGGGTTGAAAAGGAAAAGCCATTTATTTTTCTATGTGTGTTTTTAATTGTCCCTCCTGAGACGGGCTTTTGCACAGTTGCATGTTCAATCTGTCACTTGTAGTTTGTTTTCTGACAGCTGAGACTGTTATCAGAATGCACCAGCTACCAAGGGGTGAGGAGAAGGGGTGCCGCCACCCACCACAGGGTGGTCTTGGGGTGGATGGACTCTGTCAGATAGACTTGAGGTACCTGTAAAGTTATTGTTGTTCCCTGAGCCTAGAGGAAGACACTTCTCCCTCTGGAATCAATTTGAAGTGTGACTCCCCATCCTGATGGGTTTCCATGGTTTGATACCCTGTCTCTCCCACAGATCAGCTCATGGCTGTGCTGAGGTTTTCCTTGCAAAGGTAGCACTGGTCAAAAATAGTCTTGCTGGTTTAGGACATGACATTCTCTCTTGTCTCATGGAGAAGAAAAATCACGAGGCAAGTTGTACCCGTCTATTGCTGTTGACTTAACGTCCACATGGTGATGGAGGACAGCTTGGTTTCCACTGTCTGTTTAGTTTTTAGGTTCTCCTGATGGTCATGCTATCATTTTTAAACTTCCTGCTAGTGCTAGCCACTGTGGCTATAAAGCTGAGTGCCAAGATGAGTGTGACTCCCTCAAAAGCATCAATATGACTTGTATGGGCAGGTCTCCACTGACGTTTCTAGCAGTGATGGCCACAATGTGGAGATACCCACTCTCTGTTTAAATTCCCTTGTTTGCATGTTGGCTGCAGCAGCAGGAATGCATTAGGAATTAGATCACCACCCTCCTCCGTTGTGCTTTGTAGGCCTAGCTGAGCTTTGTGATGTGGTTAGACTTCCATTGGTACAAAACCGCACTGATTCAGTGCAAGACTGGGCTTGCCAGCAGTTCTCTGCTGTGAGTGTATGGCAGCTGGCCATCTGTGTCTTGCTCATCTCGGAGCAGAGCTCAGGGAGGCAGTGGTGAAGGGTGGCAGCTGTTTTCATTAGCAGTCCCTGCAATGTCATATATAAGCTTGAACCACAGCAGCAGTAGTGAGGAACTGGGATTGTGTGAAAGAGAAGAAGAGATGAAACTTTTTCCCTTGTACAGGAAGGGAAACAAAGGCTGAATATCACACACTGCAGAGGAGCTCCTTCTTGGGTGTTTTGTTCTGTGGAGACCCTAGCAAGGGCCATTTAATTCCTTAGTCCTTGGAAGGAAGCTTGATCAAAGGTTTAGTAACTCAGACTAAGCATAGTAATAAATAGGAAAGGTGGAGCCTCACCATCTTTGGGCTCAATATAGAATTTCTGGGGAGAAACAAGATGAAAACTGTCCATCAGTTTACGATACGTGCACATTTCACTATTTTCTGCACTGTGTTTCTGTCATATGTAATACCATTTTCCCCTACTTTTCTCCTTAACGTTTCCCTCTCCCTGTGCGTAGCTCCAATCCACTCTTTCCTAGGGACTGCTCAGACGTTTGTCATGACTGGTCTGGAGTTTGAGGTGCAGGTGCTGTATACATATAATAAACTACAACTACCATGAGAACACATCTTTCTGTTCCTTGGCTCTTGGATGTTGCTGGCCAGATCATCCAAAATTATGGCAACCAAACCCACAAACTAATTTGGAAATATTTCCATAAGGTCATTATATTCAGGTTCCCTGAGGCAAAATGGACATGGTTATGCTGTACCCATTCATGATGTGGTTGTGGAGCTGTTCGTGTTTCTAAATCATTTCAGGACAATGATTTGTTTATTACATTACTAAGGTGTGACTCCCTTGGTCTGCTGGATGCTCAGACATTGTGTATAAAGTGATACAGTGGCACCTTAACGAGGAATGTACTTTGATGGAGTAGATTATACACATGTTTCTATGAGACAGATTCTTTGAAGTTGTCTTGTCAGTAATTGCCACAACAGGAGGGAATGTCTGAACTACATTTATAGGCCTGTTTTCAGGATTTTGTCAAAACAGAGTTTCATCCCACTTGGAAGAGTTAAGACTTACAAATATTTTTTTTTTCAAAAGCAGATGGAAAAAAAAAGATGAAATCCCTATATTTTTTTATGAAAGAAATATTTAGGCATATGGAAAGGTTTTTCTTTTGACATCATAGAGATGTTTCATTTCAGAGATTCTGAAACACTGCATTTCTTCTTTATCGTCTCAACTGCTAAATGACTCAAAATATTTCAGCTTTTAAAATGGAACACAAACTGGTACATATTCTTACCTGACTAAAATTAAACATGTAAGTGATTCCTGGTAAAAGTGACAATGAAATTGATTCACATTTCCTGCAAATTATTTCTACTGTTATGGGATAGTGGGGTTGTGGATGTTTTGGGGTTTTGTTTGGTTGTTTGTTTTTTTTTTTAATCCAAAACACTTTAATCAAGGAACTTCTGACAAAAATCTTCACAACGTGTTTGGAACTGAAGAAGTTAATAAAATATTCTACCTGAAAGGCATTCACCCCTTCCAAAACTACTCCCTTGCCAGACTGTGTTGAGAATATCGGATATTATGGTCTTTGGAATCAGAATAGGGAACTGGCTGGGAGGTATTTGTCATGAATTTCAAATAGTTAGCATTTAGACTAAAAACCCAAAGTACTAGGAAGATGGTTGAGAAGCACACTTCAAAATGTGATGTCAGGGATGAGAAGATAGCTCTGATTTTGCCTGTATCCCATTTTTCTTCCTAGAGGACCCACATGTACATGCATTTTCTCTTGGTCTCATTTGAAAATCTTAGGGACATTCAGATGTGTTGTATGTACTCCCCTTACCTAATTTATACACTGCAAGCTATCATAGCACTCCAGAAGCAGTTCAGTGCTCAGGCCGTAAGAATATTACTTATCTGACCAATTGCAATTAAGCAGTAGCGTTTGTATTTGGAATATAGAGTGTGTATTGTAGCCATTTATGAAAAAATGCAAACAATTTAACAAACATAACTGGGAAACAAAAATAAACAAAACCAAATTCAAAGCAATGGCCCTCTGGTCATGGACAGAAGCTGAATTTGTTGGCTGTCTTATCTGGCATGAGTTAGTTGCTCAGCTGTACATACAGACATTGTCCACCAGGATTTGAACTGGGAGCCAGGAACTCATTGCGAGGCCTTCAGCTGGTAATGACCTTCCATCATTAAAGATTTCCCTAATGGAAATTGCTAACATTTAGAGAGCTTTTATGGAATCTTGCTTAGTATTTAATAGAGAATTTTAGTCATCCTGGGAAAATATCTTTCTTTTTTAGTTCTGTATTTTTGGAAATCCGTTGTGTGGACTCCCTATAAAATTTGTATAGAACCCTGTTGAGGTTTTCTCCACTGCAATGTTATAGGCTTGTTCTGAAAGGGCTAGGTTGTAACCTGTCTTGAGATACATTCCTCTTCTTCTCTTAAGCCAGACAAGTCATTTTGTGTCCCTGGTAAGTCAGATTCAAAGCTGGTGCTGATCAGCAAAGCTTCTGTGATCTCTGTGAGGCATCAGCGAAGCTATGCCTGTTTGTGATGGTGATGGATCTGTCCCAGCCAATTCGTTTCTGTGCTCCCTGTCCCATGCCATGCACCAGTATGGCAGCCAACTCTTGTCTGCCACTCCCTGCATGGAAACAGACAAATACAAATAGTGACAGTTGGACTTCAACCTCTTTCTACCCTTGCCAGCCATCAGTAGCATTACAGGTATCCTGCATTTTGCAGCAGCAGCTTCCAGTACTGGAAGAGGAGAGTACTGGTTTTCTGTGCTTGGCAGAGCATGGCCAAAGAGGGGAGCCAGAATGTCAGGAAAGTAAGAGAAGCAGCAGCATTCAGGCAACAGGATGCAATTAGGGATTTCTAGATGCTTGTGTGGGCCTGTTGCTGGTGTATCTCAGAACACATCCACTAGTTAATTAAAGCTAAATGCAGATCACCTTCTCTCCTTTTTCACCTGCTGTTTTTCCATCCTCATCCTCCTCCTCTTTTTTTTTTTTTTTTTTTTTTTTTCCCCTGAACTAAAGGCCTTGGATTTCTACACTGACTAGAATAAGTTGTTTTAACTGACTGCAGTGTTCTTTGCTAGATGCAGATCTGTCTAGGGAACACAAAGCAGAAACAGCAAGAAAGATGTCTCAACTTACTTAGCTTCTTGTAATCCACCTTCATATGGCACTCGCTGCCTCCCCTCTGTACTGCTCGAAAAACTGTATCAAAGGAAATGGATTACACTTGAATAGTAAATGGGAATAAGCCATGAGATGTCCTTCTAATAAGTTGCCTCTCATGTTGATCCCACCCATGAATCAGCTGTGCTCAGCACTCCGGGGTGCACACCATGGGGTCTCTGGGGTGCTCTGGGGCAGGAGGGAACACCCTAGTCATTGGGTACAAACTCCTTGGAAGCAGGAAGGACACTGCAGCGTGGTGTATCAGAGAAAAAGGAGCAGGATGGCCACCAAGGTGCAACAACACCTTGTGGTGATCTGTTAAAAAAACACATCTGGCTTTCAAGAAAACCTGGTTGTGTCGTCTTTCTTTCCACTGAGCAGAGCTCTGTGTCCCAGCAGTTAATGTATGGCACCTGGGAAATGCTTGCATCAGTTAAGTATTGAATATTTTAGACTGTTGATTATTGTAGGAACAGCATTTTCCTCAGGATTTTCAACTGTGGTAAAATGTCATGTTGATGGACTTAGAACTAAAAGCACCAGTTAGAACCAAGGAAAGATCCCATTTCTTCCCAACATATTTCTGTGGACTCTAAAATATTTATAATCTGTCTCTGCTTGGACAATTTTGCCAAAAATGCACACTTTTTTAAAGCGTTGAACAAGAACTATTTTAAGAACCTCTCAAAAACTGTAAAAGCATTTTCATGTAGTATGTGCTTACGAAGGTGTATGGCTACAAGAAGCATCCACTGGACATGTTTGCAGTAGCACTCTGCCTGCCCCCTCATCATCACCCTGCAGCACCCATGCTCTCCCAGCCCTGACTTCCCCAAACCCAGCTCTGCAGGGCAGCCTCCCTTGCTGCCTCAGGTATGGGCTGACCATCCATCCCATTCCTAGCCTACGTTAGTTTGCCACTCTTGCCCTGACCATTCTTAGGGTGAGATATTAATGCTCTGTGTTCAAGAGAATAAGTAAAAGCCAGTACGTGCTTTTTTTTCACTGGTGACATTAGCTAGGTTGTTAATGCTGGCATTTGAGAAGCATTGACAAGGATGTTGCTACAACCCATGCGTGAGCCACCCAATGTCCCTTTTTTCTTGCAGATGGAGAAAAAACTTTTTGACTTGACAGCATAAAAAGAGGAGGGTTTTTTTTGGTGGGGTTTTTTTTTTTTTTCCGGGGGGAAAAAATTATATAGAATTATGTCACATCAAGAAAAACACAATGATTAAAATAACTTGCTATGAATATTCATTCTCAGCTTGGCAGATGGATGAAGTGGGCTGAGCATTTGCAGAATACTGCTAACTGAGCTCTCTTCCAGAGAATAACATTTCAAAAGAATTTCCGATTAGGTCTGTTGGCCAAAACTAGAAAGGATTTTTCTCTTCCTTTTTTCTTTCTTTGGCATTCTGAGCTTCTACCTTCCTGCCGAAATGAATTTCTCTCTAATCACACTTTTGGATACTTCTGAAGCCTCACACTGAGGCCTTCCAGATGGGTTCACTGCAGTAGGAAGAGAAATACTCATTATCAATATTATTATGATTACTATTATCATCCTTAACTCTTACATTACATTGTCATGATTGTCCTGAATGATCTCAAACTGATTTACAAACAAGTTTCATTTCCTCTGATCACTGAAACAGTAATCTGAAGCGGTCAGCATTTGTTGAACAGCTTTATGCTAAGGAAAGGGGGAAAAAATACATTGTAAGTACTTTAAAGTTTAAAAGGTACTTTACTAGAAAAAGTGAAATGACCCAAAGTGGAATTTAGCTCTATTTGTGCCCAAGGTGTGGTGAAAGATTGCACGGACAGTGTAACAAGCAATGGGTAGCAGAGTTGTACCTCCTTTGCATGTCACAGTGCCCCCTAGTAGCAGTTTTGGTTATTAATCAGTACTGGCTTTAAAAGAACATTGCTTTTTATCAAAACACTGATACTATTTCCAGTTCTGTCTTCAACAAACCAGGTTAAAAAAAAAAAAAAAAAAAAAAAGTTTGTTTGCCAGGAAGAATGCTGAATGAAATGGTGGTTGTGATGATTTGTTTTCTTTTGGTGGTGGCTTGAAACCAGATAAGGGAAAAAAAAAAAAAAAAAAAAAAAGAAAAACAAACCCACAAAAAAACCCACCTGTTCTTCAAAACTGAAATATTTGAGGTTTTTTCATTTTTCTTGAAATCAGGAGCTGTCCTGCTTTTTCACGTAACATGGAGCTGTATAGTGTGAGAGGGGTTAAAGAGCGGTACAGCCCATACCAGTGTCCTTCCATTCATGAGTCTTAAGTTAGGAGTCAGGCAGAAGGATGACTTGGTTTGCTGTGACAGACAGTCCGTGCCTTTCTTGCCAGCTAGTAGAATTCCCACCAGGTGCTCTGCCTGGTGTGATGGCTGCTTTGGGGTCGTGCAAGCTAGTCACGGTGTGTCTAGTGCTCTAGCTTGCACTCTGCACAGTGCTTTTTCTAGGATATTTTGTGTGTGCGTGTTTTTGGCGTGGATGCTGCAGTGTACAGTACTTCAGAGCTGAGTAGGCCAGCAGCTCCGTAGAGAAGGAAAGGATTCAGGTACCACAGTGTAGTGTCATTTCATCCAGCCATATGTGTTTGCAGGAAGACTTGCCCTAAGTTTGCTTTCCAGAGGTGTCGATACAAGTAGGCAGCAGATGCAACACGAACCTGGAGGCACATACTACATTGGATGGACCAGGAGATATGGAGAAAATATGGCTATTCAGACAAAGGACAGAGAAACACAAGTGTATGAGGGAAAGAGGAACGCAGCAAGCAGGGCTCTGCTTCAGGGCAATTTGTTACCGTCCCAGCAATAGCTCTTGTTTCAACTGAGCATGATCTCTCCTGAGAAGAGGAGGAATCTAATCACGATGATTGATAATTCCTTCAGAGTTCCCCCAGTAGGTATCAGACTTACGACTCAGAAAACTGCTCTCTTCTGGGAGAGCAGATAGGAGCAAAATGCCTGGCACGCTGCTCAGAGGGTCTCTCAACTCACTTCAGGTTCAGCCCTTGAACCAGGATGTTTCATTGCTTTGGAGAGTGGAAACAATTGTTTGAGTGCCATCCAAAGAAGGCCTTTGGCAGGTTGATGTGTGAGAGCCAGTGCTCCAGTTTAATAAACTCAGTACCACTTGTACACCTCTCTGGCAAATGGATAGTGACACGCAGTGACCAAGCTTTGCCGGCAGTGTTGCCCGAGGCTTTAATTGCTTTGCACATAAAGTTATTTATCTCCACATCAAGAGGGTTGAGACCACATTTAGGGAGTAATTACAAAGCTGCCAGAGGGACTGGTGTTTGCCATGCCAGCCAGGCTGTGATTTATCGGTTCTGCTTGCATTTAGAAAGTGAGCTTTCCCCTCACCTCTTCCCTTCATCCTGTGCATCATGGCTAAAGGCATCCATATCCCCCAATTCCCTCCTATACTATCTGTGCAGAATATATTGGGCAGCTGTAAAAATCGAATACTGTGAGCTGAGTTCTGTACATTGCTCTTTCTGCTTCACTCCTGAGGTTTTCTAATTCCTTTTTTATAAAGAAATTGTTATTAGGTTTTTCAGTGAGATTTAATGACTATATTTGCAGAGACTCTTTCTTTGCATTGTACTCTTGATTCATTATACCCTTTTTAGCAACCAGTTCCTGTCTTCCTGTAGAGGGTTTGAAATGCCTCTGCCTTATTCATGGGGTCCATAGGGTTTTTGTTTGTTGTTTTCCTGTGAAATGTAAGGAAATGCAGTGCTTTCAGCCTGAAGTCTTACCTGTCAGGATATGCTGTCCCAGACCTGGGGTCCCTACATCCAAGTCCAAGTGCCCTTCAGTCTTGGCCTGCATCCCCACCTTGCTAATCTAGGCCTTTATTCGTTTGTTCCTTTTAGTTTGGATTTCCATAACACCAGTTTTCAAATATCTCTTTGCATAATCCGAATTTTGGTGTCATCAGAGATGCTTTGGTTACTGGACCTAACTTATATTCTCTGTTAACCCAATGGGATTTTGGGGGCTGCAGCCATGTGTCAGCAGTATAGAAGGCTTGCCCCAGAAGAAGTGTGATATTAAGATCTCTCCCATGATCTTGTAAAAATCATAAAACACAGGGAGGAAAGGGACCTGACTGACCACTCCAAATATTCACCTTATTTCTAGAAACTTCCAATGAAAGATACTCAGCTATCTGCCTAGGTACCATTCTAAGAACTGAAAACTTTTTCCGAATTTCTAGATAAAATTTTTTGGTTTGTATGCTCGGCTGATTTCTGCGCGCGTGTACACATGCACATACACGCACTGGCAGGGACACGAAGGGTACCCTCTTTTTAATAAGCTTTCATGTCTTCAAGGCCTGTTAGTTCTGTAGTCTTCTCTTTTCTAAACAAATGCGGTTTTGTCAACCTTTATGCATGGGTGGTTTTATCTAAAGATTTATATTTTTTTTTTCTCCTTCCTGCTCTGGATTTATCCCAGTTTATCTAACTCTTTCCTGAAGCCTGGTGCCTAGAACTGGACAGAAGTTCTCCAACTTGAGGTTTCTCTGTAACTGCACTCGTCTTTCAAATGACACCTTCCACATCTTGAACATTATTCTCTTAACATGGCATGTGTTTTCTTTAAAACATTGCTCTGCTTCTCCTGTTTAGTGTGTAAACTGCTATGTGTTTCAGGTTGTTATTGTGGGACTATTCACAAATCAGTAACTAGGCATTCTCAACGTGATGTAATTCCCCTCGTAGATGTAGTGCTCGGTACCTTTCTGTCAGATTTCACCTTGCTTGTTTGGGACCACTTCTCCCGTTTGACAAGATCACTTTGAATTTAGTTCCTATTCTCGTGAGTGAGAATAAGAATAATCTCTGTCAGCTCAGTGTCTCTCACCAGCTGGCTATGTGCAGAGAACCACTGAGTAACAGCAGCGTGACCTCGAGCTTGCTATTCCTCCAAACATCTCGCACCAGCAAAGCCATTGTAATAACGAATAAGTAGGAGATATTCCAAAAGGGAACCAAGACAATTTTGTATTGTCCTTGTATTTCTCTGGGTTGGCCTTACTAAGCCTCAATTTCTTTTTACTCGTGGGATAACTTTGTAGCTCAAATAATTTCTTTAGCCTATCCATTTCAATGTACTATTTTGTTTTAAGGGTTCTCTTACTTATCTTCCTAGATTCATGTTTACCTTCCTTATTTGGAAATGCCTTTCTTACGTTTGGATTATTACCACCACCACCACCCGTCTTTATGTATTAGGATAGGGATTTAATCCTTACCACTCCTGATGTTAGTTCTTTTTCAGCTAGCTTCCTCATTAGTTATACAATCCCCTTTCAAAAAATTCAGTACCTCAAATCTGTGTTGTGGTGGGTTGGTTTTTTTGTGTGGGCTTTTTGTGTTTTTTTAAATATTTTTTTTGTATGTGTATATGTGTGTGGAATTCCTGAACAACAGTGAGCCCATTTGTGAAGTGGCCATTGTTTTTCAGTGCATCAACAACAGTTGCTTTACAAACAGACTTTTGTCTTTCATGTCAAATTGCACTGAAAATATTCTCCTGCCACTGTGAGCTCTGGCGTCAGCTGTTCTAAGTGATAATTTATTTAACACATCAAGAAATTATTTTTCTGAACTGTCACCCAACATGACACCTGACTCATTTTTGTAAGCAGATAACCAAAGTCATCCACTTTTTTCTGCTTTATTAGACTGATTACTGCTTTGATGTTCATCAACATTATGCATTTAGTATTTTTCTGTCCTCTTGATGAAGAGGACAGTGATGTAACCTTGCTAGTATACTGATATTCTTATATTTGGGGCTTTTGGAGCTTACTTTACGAGCATCTCAAAACGTTACCTCACTGGATTATGTGGGGTACAGCACTCTCGCCTCTAAAGCCTAGTGCGTTGTTCGGGTACGATTTGAAACTAAAGATTATGTTCTTCCATTGATCTTTGTCATTCCATTAGTCCTTATTATAGCAAGGTTTTCTTCCATTATCCAGCATTCTCGTTTACCCATTATTGCTCAGAAGCTTCCGCAGTGATGTGTGTACACACCGTTTTTAGACTTGGCCTGAAGCCTAATTTTATTGAAATTCTGTGTTGGAAGCCCTGTTATTTCTCAGAATTTATTTCTGCAGTTGTAACGTTTCTCAGCTTTGCTTTCACTGGAGTTTCTGTCCTATTCTCTGCTCCCAGATAACAGTTATCTCTCTATTACTGACATCCCTAGCAGATGTCTTTGTCTGACTTGAGCGCTCCTTAGCACCTGCCAGCTTTCCTTAGCTCTGAATTTAAGAAAATCCCCTCCAAACCATAATAATTTTCAGAAGCACAGTTAGGGTCTGCTGTGGTTAAGATGGAACCCATCCTGAGCCCACCCTGTCTGTGAACACAGTGTGTTTGCCTGAAGTCCCTGCATTCCTAATAACGTTTATGCCCTTCCTCTCTATTTGAATTTATCCTTCCTATTGAGTCCCTGTAATCCCAGCCGTCTGTGGAAGGTAATACGATGCCTGCAAAATTTTTCAAAGAAACATGTTGTAGAGACTTAAGTGTATTTTCAATGTAATTTTCTAGGGTTGGTCTCTCTTAACCACCACCTGTTGCTGTTCCAAGTAAGTGTCATAACCAAGGACCTGTGCTCCTTGCATATTGGTCTAGATGCTTGCAGAACACTGGCTTCTGCTGCCTCTAAGCAGGGTAGGTGTGGGGTGCCATAGCCATCATCTGGGGGTGCATCAGGTTCTCCTGGCACTTGCAGCCTCTCTGCATCTTATTGCTGAAAAGTTCCAGAAGTAGCATTCTTGGGGAGGGGGTAGGAATTAGCAGTAATGATTCCATGACTGAAAGCATCCATTTAATGTATTTTCTTCCTCTGTTTCAGCCTTATCTCATGCTGCTCTGAGGCCAGGTGTCTCCATGGGGGTGTGAGGTGGCTCTGATGGGCTAGAGCCCTCCCTCTGCTCTGCAGCCTCCCACCCCTAGCTTGGCCGTGGAGCGCCCCTTTGCTTTAGAAGGCTCAGGGGTACTGTAGCCAGATATGTGGAGGTCACTTTCAGAAACTGGCCATCTGACTTGTTCCCATTCCTGCAGGTTTTGGTTTTTTGTTTGTTTTTTTGTTTGTTTGTTTTGATTTGTGTTTTTTTGGAGGGGTCCCTCCATTTTCTTTGCCTACAGGTATGGGGAACTGGGCAGTACATGGCGGTCTCTGCCTGCTGCTCCCCTCTCCGACTAGTAGCGTATTCCTTATGTGGTTTCTCACTTTTCCTTATCCAGCTTTTTTCATGCCCTTCCTTACATGCACCTTCCCTGAGGTGCCACCAGCTTGGCTGAGCAGCTTGGCTGTGTCCTGCTTGTGGGGCTGTTGGAACCAGCTGGAACTGGATGGAACCGGTCAGAACCGGTCTGGGGTGTCTCCAGCCTCACCTCACAGAGGCTCCCCTGCAGCTCCCCCTGGCCAGCGCCTCGGCACCTGTGCCCCACGCAGGTATTACAAGAATAATAGTAGTAATGATATTAATAATTTCCTTTTCAGCAGCAATCAAATGAAACCATCACCTCACAAGTTTTGTGCTGGTAAAGACAAGGCAATCCCTTCTCTAGGGGCTCTGCCCGCGCAGGTCCGTAGCTTAGTCCTGTGCTCCAGCTGCGATGCTTTTTTGCTTCTTTACCTTTAAACGAGGAGCTGAAGGGTTTTTTGCCGTGTCTTTTTCACTTTATTTAGTACTGAGGCTTCATTTTAGGCAGAACAGTAGAGCACTCTCTTCAATTCCATCTCTAGTCCTCCTTGGGCCAAATATGTTTTTGCTTTTTCTGTGGTGGTTCTCAGCTGGAAATTTCCTGTGAGGCACCACGATCCTTTCCATGTACTGTTGCTGCAGGAACCAAAAAGGGTTGTTCCATGAGGATGGGAAAGCCTGAGGGAAGCTGATATGATGGATGGTATTGGTGGATAGGCACTTCATACCCAGGTAAAAATTGACTGCAAATGTGTAAAGGTTGGAAGAGCTGCTCTGCTGAAAAAAAAAGAAGTTATATTGATGCCATTGTTTGCAGATGTCGTAGATATTAAGCTGACGTCTCTAAATGAACCCTGAACTACAATCCTAAGTATGTTTGTAAATTTTTTAAGAAATAAAAAAGTAAAAAAAACCAAACGGCAGGACAGTGATTGTAATAAGGATTATGAGCCAAAAACCCCAAGATATAAACACCTGTATTTTGACGTGCTGGAAGTGGGGATTCAGAGCTCAGTATTAGCAGTAAACCATTTCCATGCTTTCATTTATTTCTGCATTTCTCAGGCATTGTGAGTGTAACATTTGCCAGTGCAGCCTTAAGCTAACCTGGCACCAGTAAACTTGGCATAAACACCAAACAGCAGTCTTTAATTGAGTTTATAGGGAAACTCAACAGTATTGTGCATTATTTTCTTGTCTCTGGAAACACTATTGAGGATAGGATGGGAGAGGCCAATTGCTTCAGCCATTAGAGAATGGGCTTTATTTGCAGATCTGCCACTGACACCCTGAAGTGTCCTTGGAAACATTGTGTTCTCCGCATGGATTTCTATTTCCTCGGCTGTAATAAGGGAACAATCATTCTCACTAGCCTTTGAGATCCAATTTGAAAATTTTTGAAAGCAAAGCATTCTACAAATCCAAAGCACTATTTTTAATATTTATCAGCTTATAACTGGGCCTCTCCCTTCACGTAGGTACATAAGTCTCATTTCTCTCTGACTCTTGCCCCCTTGACTTCTTATGCTCTTTCTCTTTTGGCTCCTACTGCTTTGTCTGACCATGAGATGTATTATTCAAATGCCCTCACACTCCTCTTATTGCTAATTATATATTAAAGAGGTGCTGACTTCATTTTTGCTCACTACAGAATCTTAGTCCAGCCATGACACTGACAGGGCTGCTGGAGCTTGGAGAGAACTTGTGCAAATGGCACTTCTCTTTTCAGACTGTCAGTCTTAATGGAATATTTGATGAGCCAGTAATAACCCCAGCGCTCCGTATGTGCAAAGTTGGGAGAGAGCGAGAGACTTGTACCAGCTTTCATTCATTAATAGATGTTTGCAAAAAGAACATTTTCTATAGAATATTTTCCTGTGAGTGACGGCACTTTCCATTAGCTTGGCTCGGGCTGATCCTCTTGGGCAAGCTGTATGAAAGATCCCTCATTGCTAGTTTGTGCAGGTTTCATAGGATCACGGAGACAATAGTTTAGAGGGACCCTGAAAGCTCACCTACTTCATCCTCTGCTTCAGTGTGTAGAAGTGCTTGGGGTGTTCTGCTGCCAATGTGTGGCTGTTGCTTAGGTTATCTCTGTAGGTTACTACAGTTTGAAACATGCAGGGTGAAACATGCAGCATGATTTTGGCTGAAGTATGCACTAGTTTTTTTGTAAATTCACAGATTCATAGCTCTGAAGTCCAGAAAAGGCTGTTGTACTATCTAGACCCACCACCAACAGTTTCACAGATCAGGGAATTTTACTGGTTCTGAACCCAGTACTTCGGCTTAGATTTGTAGGTATGGAGAGATGCATTTGTAAGTTATTGTGGCGGTTTGGCACGGCTCATTCATTGGATTTTGCCTGATCATTTTTGGTCTTTCAGTGTTGAAGGATCATCTTATTTGTTTCTCTGCCAAGTGTGAATTTAAGAACCCAATTCTGGCCACTGTTTTTTGTAATCTTGGCTGCTCATTGATTTTGTGTCTGATGAACGTCACCAGCTGCTGAGATACTGTAGTGATGAATGTGGTATAAGGACCTAAAGACGACTGAAAAATTACTGGATCCAGTGACATACTGAACCATGGATGAGTCTTTGGTCTGTCACCTGCTTTTGGAAAATCTGCCCTAACACGTGAATTACACCGTATCTTGCATGCCAGGGAATCAGTATATCACAGGCAAATGTCTGTGATACCATGAAATGCCAGAGGCTATAGCAGCAAATTCTATTAACAAATTTGCTTTCTTTCTAAGGTATAGAGAAGTTATATCTTCCTTTCTTTCTTCAAGCTTGATTTCCTTCCCCAGTCAGCCTGGCACAGATTATGCAATGGCCAGAAGAACTTACGATGACTAGACTGCCAGGGCACTTATACTGTGGATGCTGGAATTTGAGCCTATGTAGATAAACTGAGAGATGAATTCTGAATTTAGAGCTCAGCTTTCTTACAATGGAGAAGTTTTTCAATCTCAAAGGCATACAGTGAAGCCATTTTCTGCCTTAGAGTCACAGGACAACCAAAAGGTTTTCAATGTTTAGAACACACTGCACATACGCTGGCATCCAAGTAAACTGACAAAACAACAGTTCTGTTACACTATAGTCAAAATCCCTGTTCTATACTTGCTCGATATAAAGGACACCATCATCTCCAGCTCTCTCGGCACAGGTCAACACTGCTTCTGTGAAGCCTTTTTTGTTAGGGACAATTTGAATTACTTTTTTTTTTTTTTTAATTTAAATCTCACTATTTTATTTGGATTTTTTTTCCTTTACTTTGACTTTTTTATTGTATTAAACTAGTAAGTAAATAACAATCCACATATATCTGATAGAGAGCAATAGATGAAATATTAACATGACATAAAATCAAAAGAATGGATCTAAACAAAATGTTCTGAGATTATCGCAATGAAACACTTGAATGTTTAGCCATTTCATTGAAGCTGCCAATTTCCAATAGAGAGGTCTGATTTTGATGAAAAAAATGGAATCAAAACGGTTCTGGCAGTTTTTTCCTTTATCTCCAACAGTTTTGCTGATTGATCTGCTAAATTTCATCACGGCCTTTATCCATAACGAGAGTCAGCTCACTGACCTGAAAGACAGTGTCCTTTTTAGGCATACAAAGAGCCAGGGACACCTATCTCATAATACAGCTTCTGATGCTGCCTGCCTTGCTCATATCATTTATGTTTTCTACTGAGGTCTTTCTGTCGCTGGAAGAGGAATAGTCATTGTAGTGGGTTTGAGTTGTTTTTTTTTTAATTATTCACAAAAATGTTAGTGAATATATATTTGCTTGTATTTGTGTTGTATTACTGAGATGCAAAGGAATATATTGCTGATATATTTGTGTATGAGAAGTAGGCCTCAAAACAAGCTGCTTAGCTTTCTTCTATCAAAAAGTAAAAGGCAAGGGAATGGCTTTTAAAAACAGTTATTTTGTCTGTATACAGTTTTTTCTTTTAATATGAGGAGAATGACTTCTGCTTGGTCCACTTCCTAAACCATTCCCATTCCTTAAGCCTGAATAGAGGTCTTGAGCATACTGGCATGTTTTCAGTGGCTGGAAACTGTCACACGTATGGGATGAGGGTAAACATTGCACATAGGCTTGAAGAGAAACCGGAGCTGAGTAAGTGGGTGTTGCTGGGTTTGTTTACAACACTGATGCAATACACCTGTGGCATGACAGTTCATAGCATCACACAGTTGTTGTATGAGACGCCTGCAAGTTTGTGTCAGGGCAGTGTTTGTAGAGGGAGGTCCTCGAGGAGGAGGAGGAAAGCAGGTGTGTGGCTTTATAGCAGGATGCAGTTTGTTACAGCTCTTCTCATCTCATAAAAATTAAATGAAACATTAGAGAGGCTGTTGGTTGTTCTGTGTCACTGATGGTGTAAATAGATGTAAAATGGATGGAACATTCACTTGTGTTTGATGTAGCGCTGGTAGGAAAGTGCTCAACACATACACCTGAAAATTCTCTCTTCTCTTTGCCTGCTTGCAACAGGAAAAAGATGTATGTATATACAGCAGTAGATGACATGTCTTCACCTGAAGTAAAGTTATTGGGGGCTGTATCTGTTTATTCTTAGTCAGGTTTACTTACTGTCATGTGTTGAATTTGCAACTTCTCTGGCTGGCTAGGATTGTAAGAGGTATTACTACCACACTGTTCTTCCTTAGTATGGCTTTGAAAGGAATAAGCCTCAAAGACCTTGCAGCTGCAGGACTTCCAGGGCTAGAATGCAGCCTCCAGCACTCGGTAGACTCAAATGTCCTATGCAAGTTGCAGTGTTGTCACTGTAACTTTTAGCTGTCTCACCGGTTACTCCAGATGATTTATTGCCTTGCACCTTTTGTGTTCTCAGCTTTCTTCTTACCACGGAGAGTTCATCAACTGCAGCAGGCAACTGGAAGATCTAAAATATATGTGTCACCTGTCCCTGTTTGTGCTATCTAGGCAGTCTTCCTGCAACATCAGTTTATTCCCATCACCATTTTCTTCCATATTATAAGATGACTGTAGCAGTGATCACTTCTATGTTCCCAGTGATTTCAGTTCTATCTTGTGCATTTCCAGGGTGTCTGCCACAATAGTATCTGAATTCTTGTGAATACCTTCTGAAGCCATTTCCCTGAAATTGTTCATAAAGGGCATGTTAAGGTACTTGGAGGTGAGAGCTTGAATGCCTTACCCAAATGGAAATGTGGCTAACTGTGTGCCTTTTTAGCTCCTCCATCTATATGAGCTAGTTTAATTTCCCCAGACCTGAAAGCATTTTGGTATTAAATAAAATGCTTTCCCTGCAGTAAAATGCTTTGCAGCCCTTTGGGATGAGGTATGTCATACAAATTAATGATTATAGTAATAGTAGTAAATAGAGGTGATATAATTTCTGTACTTGTATGGACTATGTCTAGGCAAACAAGGGTCATTTGGGACTGAAAGTGAAAAAGTGCAAATGGTGGTTGGGCCATATTGTTTTGTCCCATACCAGTGTGAAACTCAGCTGCCTGTTGACTTCAAGTTTCTTTATGTTGAAATCATCCCACTCTCTTATATGAAGTTCCACTGGATTTATGCTGGTGAGAGCAGATTTTGGCCCCTTAGATGAAGTCCAAGACAATTACATCTCCATTAAGAAATTAATTCAGAATTAATGCAGTTATTGTGCAGCAATTAAATCCCAAACTGCTGTTAGAAAAACTGAATTATTGAGGTTTGCCATTTAAGCTGTAGCTTGTGCGGACATAATGAACTGGCCTTTTATATTACACGATAAACCTCATGTTCTTAATAATCACTTGCAATTGACTTCATGTAAATAACTAGTACAGCTGCAGCAGTCATCTCCTGAGATGGTGCTGCTATCTTGCCAGGATTTTCCTGGTTGCTGCATTCTTTTTTACTGCGGTTTTACTACAAAACCAACCTGCATGGTCTCCTAGCAGCTCAATTAATACCTTACGTAACTTCTAAAGAGCTCTTTATAGATACAACAGGTTGCTTATTGTAGGTTAAAAATGTACCAATTGAAATTGAGTGTTGCCTTTATTATTGTTGATGAAGTTTTTCCAACTCTGCAAGAAGAGCTGTATAAATTACATGGTGGTTAAAGCTCAATAAATATGGTTTAGCAGTAGAGCAGTTTGTATTTAATCTTCCGTACAAGGGCTGGACCAGTAGCTCAGTGAGTGATAGCGCAAAGGTGTGTTCATGTGTGGAGCACTATATACGTATATTTGTAAAGGTGGCTAAGGGACTTAGTGCCCCGTGGCTTTTGCCCATCTAAATCCCTTAGCTACTTTGAACAATCAAGTCATCTTAGAAAAAAGTCCTAGTTTTCAGTGGTAGCTGAATCTGAGGGTGGTTGGGTTTTTGAGGAAGGGTACTAAGACACAAAGGTGGCATGTTACTTGACTATACTGGTGGAAGGATGTAGGATCTTCTCCCTTCTTGCCCTATGATACTGGTTTTACCTCTCTGTTTGGATTAGAGAGTTTCAGAACTGAATGTCAGGCAGTAAGATCAATGGAAGTAGCTGGCAGTTCAGTGCTTTTCAATTGCAAGCTATTAATTTAGGAGCTTCAATATGAACTTGAAAATCTCTTCAACAGTCCTGTGTTTCGGAAAATTTCAGCCTTGTGATTTGTATTCAGATATATGAAAATGAACATAACAGCTCTCCTGCATGAGAAAGAAACTACATTTCGTAGAATGTCTTTTGGTTTTCTCCAGCACCTAATAGCAGCGCCCAAGCTAGAAAAAACAGCATCACCTCTTCTGAAGTTTCATCCTCCTTGTTCCACATTCATTGGCCGCAGTGCCATCAGACACAGTCTGTACCTACCTTATGTCACTGTGTTTTTGCAGAAGATTACTCATTATTTTTCTGTGTCCTGTTTTGTTTTCTGAGTCTGGACTCTGGCAAAGCTCTAAAGAGTTAAACATAAATAACGTAATCCCCCCTTCAAATATCTCTGCAACCAGTGGTTTCTACTTAATCGAATGGCTTCCCTGTGCTCAAGTGCTTTCTGGAGTTTCACAGGTGCAGCTGTCTGGGCATCTATTTGTCTACAGTGTGGCTATAATTATAATTTCCTTTCCATATCAACTAATGGCATTTGTAGCCCCTTTGTCCACCTCCTTCACAATCACCTTCTGCTTCTCTCCTTTCTTACTGGGGTGAAAATTCCCTGAGATGCTGTTCAGCAAGAATTTACGGAACGAGAAACAAATTGTTTCTGGAGAGTGCTATTTACCTTTTTTTATTTTCTGCTTTGTTAGCGACGCAGAGGTTTCATTAGCAGGGAACAAAATGAATTCCAGGGACAGCGAGTAATATGCACACAAATTATATTAAAAAAAACTCACTAAGAACCCTCAAACATGAAAATAACTAAACCCTCAGAAAGAATATAACTGAAGTCTCTACAAATAAAGGAGCAAACTGCCTTCTGGATAGTACTGCAAGATGGAATTAGCCTGTTAAAACCTCGGGAACTAGTGGTGCTGTAACCAAAATCGAAGGGTCACTGTGCCTACTGTGTTATGTTGTTAATCCTTCAGAGACCTGAATACAACAGCAAAGCATGTCAGAAGGGTCATTACCTTTAATGCTTTCAGTGTATTTGTAGCCGTTCACTCTGGTGGTTACTATGAATTTCTGTGTAGTGGGCACCTCGGCTCCAAAGTGTGTCAGATGGAGGCACTGCACGTCAGCTACTTTTTCTGAAATGTGGGGTGAGCTCCAAACCAGGCTAAAAGGGAGTGCTACAGGGCAGAAGAGTATGGCATCGGCAGGTTTTGGTCAGATGGACGTTCTAGAAATAAAATGTCAGGTGATACTACAATTGTCATTTAGTTTTCATTTAGTTGACCAAAGCATTTATGGGCATTCTTGCACCCTATTTCTGCTCATCCTTTCTTACCCCATGTTCAAAACCCAGTGTTCACAGCTGCAGGGCAGCTACTGAATTTTTCTGCCTTATGATAGGTGATAGAACTGCACTGCCTGCTGCACAGTGTATGAGGAGAAGAGCGTATGAGTGTATTCTGACATGCAACACCTTGGGAACTGACTGTCTCCTTCTATACACAAAGGAAAATATCCCCCAGTCTGTTGCTGGGGCAAACCCTCCTACTTGCAAGAGGTTCCAGCAGAAAAACATTGAATCTGTACTTTGGATGAAGAAAAAAAAAAAAAAAAAAAAAAAGGAATATAGCCACCTTCAAGCCTGAGGGAACAGAGCTTGTCAGAGCAGATAACTAGGATACTTTTATGAAATGGATCAAGCCCCCTCACCTCAGGGGAGGAAGTGTGGGGTGTTGATAAGATTGTACCACACAGACGACATTTGGTAATTAGCACTATCTCTAATGTAATCACTCACTAAGAGGTTTAGCTGGGATGTGACTTACCCAGGAGAGGCACTAGAGGAAAGGGGAAGAAAGGACAGGTGAGAAGAGCAAGACATAAGTAGTCTTTGCCCTTCTTTAATACTGTCTATCTGTGGATCTCAAAGAGTCTACCCCACTTTTAAGAAGTATGAGTACTCTGTGACTAACATAGTATTATTTCTTCCTATGCAAATGGAGGATAAGCTACAGTAATGTTGATGACTATGGCAAGGCTGCCTACGTGTAAGAAATTGTGCTGGGAGTAGAACATGGACACTGAGAACAAGCACTTTCCTTACTCTTTGGTGGAGCTGAGATACACCCAAACCTGGAAGGAGTATGAGCGAGACAACTTGTGTACTTCAGAACAAGTCTTGCCTTCAGAAGATGGTTGTTATGGGTTTACTGGAAGCAGCATGTCAATCTCATTAGGAACAATAACATGCTAGTTAGTCTTTTCTCCTAGAGAGTCCCTCTTGCATGTGGTTATATGCCAGTCAAGAAGATTCACTAGGATAGCTTAGTGATTTTCTGATCAACTATACTGGTTGTTTCCAAATAAACAACCCCTATGAGATTCGATGCTGCCATCACTCTCTGGATTTTGTTGCAGAAATGTCATGTGTAATAACGGCCAGCGATAACGCCCTGATGAATTTGGTCTCCAAACTTGCAGGCACATTTTCAATCTGACTGTGAGAAAGGCTCTGAGACTGAATTTGAAGGAGGTATGACTAGACTCTTCTGACACTTGAAAGTTTTCCCCATTTGTAGATTTCATCCATGTCACAAATTTGCACTGAGGTAGTGTTATTTTATTTTTCTAGCTTTGAAGCTGAAATATGTTCTGCAGCCTAAGGGGAGACCTTCATGCAGCAATTCTGATTCTTAGCTGTTTATGATATTCTTTCATCCAGTACTCCTAGCAGTCTTTCTTTCATTTAGGCTCGTCTATTTACACTTGATTCCTGCAGAGGCCCTTGGAGTAGTTGGTTTATCCTCTCCCTCTTTCTCTAGTCCAGTTCCCTAAGGCATCACCTTCCTCCCTAGACAAGTAAATGCCTTGAGGCAAGCAGACGTCACTGTTGTAGTCTCCTTTGCATGGGAAGTTGTCAGGCCTGATCTGACCTGCCTTTCCATCAGGATTATAAAGGTGACGAATAGTCAATTTCAGGGATTCATGATCCATTTTAGCACAGCGCTTCACCTTGCAGCTAAGTAATACGGCTGTGATAAAATCAGCCATAATCACTGCATCTTACTCAGCACTGCCTTGGCTGTAAATATTGCCTTCATATATTAAAAGAAAGAGAGAAAGAAAACTCAAATGGAAGGAGAGGAAAAAAGGAGCTCTGAAGAGAAAAGCTGTGTTGATCGTGACTGACCAGCGTGGTATTTCCTTGTATGCTGCAGGCTTTCTGCAAGAGGGAAGCAGGGCTTGAAGCTGGTGGGCTCCTTGCAGTTCGAAGGAGACAGTGCAGGATGCATACCTGAAGCGTTCCCCATTCCTGTGGGGTGGTTCACTAGCAAAGCTAGGCCTGGTATGTACACTGCTTGAGAAGCTAATGAACTTTGAGGATGCCTTATGAACAATCATCAAATAATGAAAATTATCAAAACAATTTCCTTGCTTACCTGAAAGTTCAGTCTTTGATTTCCTGAAGGGAGCATAATGACTGTCTTTCCTCTTTCCCAGAACAGATTACGACTGAAATGGAAGCCCTTTTGGCTGCTGGGGGTGGGGGCATGGAATTTCTTTCTTCTTTGGTACATCATTGCCCTGTGCAGCTGTTTGTTCACTGTTGCCCCAGCATCACTGATCTTTGGAGTAAGATCTCTCTCTCATGGTTCATTTACACTGTATAACCACCCTGTGCCTCAGGGAGTCACTACCAGATATTAAATTCAGATCTTTCATTTTTTGGACTATGTTCCAAATTGCTGCTGTAGTTTTTTTCAGTGACTATAAAAATACCATGTTGGAAGCATTAAATAGGTGACGTATGAAAACTGTCGTAATGCTGTCCTGGTCTTGTAGCAAAAAACTATCATCACCAGAACATATGTGAAGTATTTATAGCATTGCAACAGACTCAGTAAGGTCTCTGTCTAGCCACTTGAGGTTTCCTGCCCCTTAGTTTACTCCATGGTAAGGTCTGATGCTGGAAGAAGCATGATGAAACACTGGCTTCAGTAGCTTTGTCCATGTCTTTAATGGGAAACCAAAAAGTAGAAGGACTTTCAGGAGCTGTCTCTCAAAGAAGGATTGATAGAGGCTCAGCTGCAGGTATCAAAATGGTTATGATGCAGTGATTTGTGTAGAGCAGAGGTGAATGATGCTGTTACACTGCGATTCCCTGTAAAACTGATTAGAAGTTGGAGGGTAAAAGTGGTTGCTGTCCTCCTCTGTTTTTGCTATTCTTTCTCCTATCTAACTGTGTCATCTACCGTGTTCATTCTGTTTCTTTTTTCCCCATTAATTTGTCAGTCCTTGTTTTGCTCATTTCATTTTAGAAAATAGAAAATGGAGAGCAGGACAAGAAAAAGGGGCACATTGTCCTGACTTTAATCTGGAAAGGGCAAAAGGTGCAACATCACAGGCAAGTTAAGTTTGAGTTTACATTATCTGAGGGAATACCCTGTACACTGAACTCCAGGGCTGCCTTTTTGGCTATCTCATGACAAAGCGTGTTACATGGTGGTCTTTCAGATTTGCTTAGTGAGTCTACTGTGTGGAACTGCCTCTGTGCTGAACTTCAGTTGAACTGCATTGATCATCAGCATGCATTCTATCTGCTCTGGAAATTAGAAGAGAGAGAAGGGAAGGAGAAGTCTAGCTTGCAGTAAGGTTGTCTTCAATAAGAATTTAATTTAGATATTGCACAGTTACACTGTGTTGGTCAAATCACAGACCATTATGAGAGAGAAAAAAAATTACTCAGGTTTCCTGTTCTGTAACCTCTGGATAAACCCAAACTGCTTTTTCAATAGCTGTGTTCCCACTCTTCCTTGCTTCTAAGAGCAAAATAGACTAGTACATCTAGTGAAGATTCTGTTGGATGCCTGTATCCGCTATGAAGTGTCTGCCCAGACAGTAAACATAAAATAGATTTCATATGGTATCGCATGCTGTCTACTGGGCTGGCTCCCCAGCCTTGCTCCTTCTTGTTTGTGCTGTCAGGAAACTAGCTTCAGCAACTGATGGAGCAATTGTCTTTCCTAGGAGAATTTTCAAGTAGCAGAAAGTCATCCACGCAAACCTACTTCCGCAGGGTGAGAGGAAGAGACAGAAGTGAACGTGGCAAGTCTACCTTGTGCTCCTTGAAATCAGGCCTCTGTCTCACCATGCACAGATAAGAAATCAAGGAGATTATGTGAAAACCTCAAGGTCTAAAGTAAGGGGAGGAATGCACACTCACAGTGTGAAATGACCTGTGGAAGAAAAAGGTGGTTCAAGCTGATGTTGCTGTGACAATGGTTATTTATGCAGGGCTGGGTATTATATTGGTCAAAAGGTCAACACCTTAGTGACATCTCTGATACTTCCTGGGCAGTGGGTGCTCTAAGGACCGACTGCCCCCCTCCCCCAAAAAAATCTATGTGAGGAAATGGATTCTCAGAAGATTAATTATAGGATGTAGATCTCATTATCTTGGCTTCCTGAATATTTTCTTCTTTGCTTTTCTTTTCTATTTTTTTAAATTATTATTTCTACTTTGATACTTTTCACCTACTTTAACGTTTAGTTGAGCAAGTGAAATGAATCTTGCTAAGCCTTAGTCCACATTGCTAGTAACTATTTCCATATTTCTCAAAATAATTTGGCTTCTACTGCTGATTTAACACCATCCCTTGTCCAAGCACCGTGGCCAGGAATTGAACAGGGTAAGATACATAGCTGCTCTGACTCTACCAGAAACAATTCCTTCAAATGAGAGAGGAAACAGGGTTTAGGGGTAATGTCTGGGAGCAGGTCTGTACCGTGACTATTTACTCTGTGTCTTTAGGGAAGAATTCAGTCCTCAAGGCAATGGAGCCAAAATCATGCCTACACTGCAATCGCTTTTAAAATTTAGAAATCCTTCACAGTTATAGAAGCAAAAAATTTCCTTCCTCTCTCACAATGTTTTCTTTTCTCCAGGAAAGACAAAAATAAATGAATGGGAAAATTAAACGCATGTTTATAGATGCCACAAGATTAAAATATTTGAATCTCTCTTTATTTCTGAAAAACTTTAGCTACCACTTTGCTGCTGGTTACACACATCTCCTTACTGGTTAACCTGCTTTTCCTATCCATCTCTGGTTGTCCGTTCCGCTTTCTAAAACACTCACCCCTTTTTCTCTAGGGGAAAGTTGAAGGAAAGTGCTGTGGTGGTAGAGTGAGCATCATATTGCAGCAGCTTTAGGTAGAAACTACTTCTACTGAGTAAAACACTGAAATTGAAATTTCTAGCTGAAGGGATGGATCCCTGCCTGACCCTGGTTCTGTCTCAGGAAGCACTGGCACAGGTAATATCACCACATTCCTGTGCTGCCACACCATAATAAAGACCCCAGGACCAGAGAGAGCATTGATTTCAGAGTAGCACACAGTGCATCTCCATCGTTTTCACTGGGATGGTGCCCAGCATATAAAAGCCTAGATGAATACAGGCAAAGCTCACTCTTCTTGCTGTTTTGACAGAGGAATAGTGATGGCCCTGGAGGATTAAAAGGAACAGCATAGGTGGTGTGGGGCAGTTGTTTTCTTTGGGATCAAAGCTGGATGGAAAAACAGTCTTCAGTATTACCTGCATGTTGTCAGTCCTGATGTAGAGGTGAAAGGCCGTTTTCCCCTGTTGGGAAAAGCTGTGTATTTGAGATGTTTAGAAGAAAGACAGAACAGTGTCAACCCTTTGATTCACTGATGAGCTCACAGTCTTTGGAACTGCAGTGAGGAGCACCCTGCCCAGCCAGCAGAGCACAGCAAAGGAAACGCTGTGTACATGGGTTCTTACCTGGGGTTCTTCCTGAAATGAACTGGCTTGTTGTAGTTTCTTCCCTCTGTGCTCTACGTGGGTTGTATTGCAAACTATTTGTGCTCAGATGGCTTTGTTAAAGTAGATGCTATCATTTGATTTATTAAATGTTGTCTTTTGGTTCACCTCCTCCTCTTGGGAGAAGAGAGACTTTCCTCCTTAAGGGTGTACTGAATAGAAGCTTGGTTAACACGCTGGCTGTATTTTGCTTGGACCTCTTTTATCCTCCCTTCCCCCTTCTTTGATATCCAGATCAAACTCCTTCTAGGGAACTCCATCTATCACAAGGATGTTTCTGTCTGTGTTCCTGCTCATTCACTGCCTGACCCCCACAGCAAGTGGTAATCAGCATGTTGCTGCTTTTAGTTTAGTATCTTTACAATCATCTTTACAATCCAGAGGCCTTCCGAATCAAATGCATCCCTGAGGAAGAACTGCTGTCTTGGCAAAGGGATCAGTGCCAGATACAGAGTATGAATTTAGTTCTCAGTCATTAGTTCAAATCCACTGCATGTTAGTTATGACCATAGAAGGTTTTTTGGGGTTTGGGTTTGGTTTTTTTTTTTCCTTCCCCCTGATGGCCACTTGGTGGTTCATGCATGTTGAATGAATGATCCCCTTCCTTCTCCTTCTGGGAAATGAATGCTCATGCTTTGCAGCATGTCTGGTGGGTCCCAGCAGCAGCAGTGTAAGCTTTCAGAAAAGGGCCTGAAGACTTTTCGATGAGCTGATTTCTTAGTGCTAGATCTGCTGTGTGCAGCGGGTTGGGAGAATGCAGACTGAGCGTACAAGACTGTACTACTGATCACAATAAGACAGAAACAGAAATATGGCATTGTTAATGGCTCTGCTATTGCCAGAGAGATGTCTATGTAATAATCTTTGACAGTCTGGCATTTTTCCTCCATTCCTGGAGATTTAGCTAGTAATAGAGGAAGAGTGATCCAGTTACTAGTTCCTCAAAATTAGCAGTAGTACAGGCACTCTGATGGTGCAGATAGCAGCATTTGGCAACCATGTTTTCCATCAGGAGCAAGTTTCCTCACACATGGACTAGTTCAAACATTTCCATTCCATTCACTTGCAGTTGTTTTCTTGTGGGTCTGCATGCCCTACATTTCTTCTGCCAACAGTATGAACACACGCAGCACTGAGATACAATGAGCATCCAGCCCTTCAGAGGCAAGCTGCCTACAAAGCTTTCTGTCACGGAACATGTTTTGTGGGTGTTGTGCTGTTGTGGTGGTGGTGCCAGAGCTTCCAGGATACAACTTCTGCTAATGGTGCCAGAGATCTTCCCTAGGCAGCACCTGTAAACTGGATGTGCCTAGCCCTTTCTTGCTTGTGTTTCAAGTATGGTGACTTTTTTGACTATTGCTAATTCCTGCTGCCTTAACTATGTGCTTGAAATGCAGTGACCTAGTAGAAATCACTGGCATGAGACGGATATGCTAAAGGAGCAAGGTTGATGGTGGGTTGGGGGTTTTTTTGCCTTCATTTCAGAAAATGTGTACATGCCTCTGTCTAGCCTCAGAAGTTCATGAGAAGTGTTTTGCTAGCAGTCTTAGCAAGCTCCTGTAACAAGGCTTCTCAGGGGATTTTGTAGCCATTTCTTATTATTGGTTGAGCATTAACAATGCAAAGCTCTACAAATCACATGGAAAGGACACAGTGTGCAATTACAGATGCAGAATTGTACAGCAGAAGTGTGACTGCTGAAGTCTGAACATATGACTACAAAGATGTAAGCTGTACTGTTTTTCCAGAGTTATTTAGCTGTCTTCCCTCCAATCTTCAATTTTCCATTGCACAGAAATAAAGCCACAGTCGAGGAGGCTTGCTTTGCTATGGGAATGCAGTTAATCACCTGAGCAGCCATGGTTCATGCAGTTTAGTGGCTGTATCTCTTAATAGTGACCTAAGGCCAGATGTACTAGAGGAAGGTAAGCCGTGAAATAGGAGCCAAAGGTAGGGATAGAGCTATATCATACAACTGTTTAGATTTCCTACACTGACTACAGTCAGAACGCTCCAGTAAGTACAACTTTCTGGGTGAAAAGGTGGCTGCCCTGTGAATGACATTATAGATTCACAAAGTAGGATTTTCCTCTTGAGCACTAAAACTGGTGCTCCAATTTTGGTGTCTGGCATGAAGTATAACACCTGTTTACGTGGGTATACTTTGGCTTTTCATCTGGTGTGGAAAAGAAAAACGTGTTGGGGACTAGAGTTTGTGGTGCTTTGTTGGTGTTTGAGTTACAGACTGAACAGACACACGACGAATGTCAAAGAATATTTAACCCTGTCTTTTTAGAGAGGTTGATCACCTGAGCAGCTGTCATTCATGCAGTCCACTTGGAGGAGACAGGAGAGGCTTCGGGGTTTTGAGGATTTTCTGTTTATTTCCCCAGAAAACTGTTCTGCTGACTTCCCATTCATTTCAGTTCAATGTGGTTTAAAACAAAACTAGCTCAATGTTTTTGCAGATCCCCCCTTCTCACTTTTTAAAAAGCAGATCCTTAGGTACAGAGTCAGAGTTACAACAACTTAATGCTATCTGTAGATGCGCCCCCGGGTCTCCTGGAATGCAGTTGTTTGAATTTTCCACTCATCAGAAGATGTCTAGGGTAAAAAGAATATAAATTTCAAATGTTGAATGGAAGCAGGAAAAGAACCCCTTAGGGCTTATTTTACACAGGGAAATGAACTAGTAGAAGTATAGTGGAATAATTATACCACTGTGGCATAGCCATAAATGAGGCAGAGTAATTGTATCAGAGGCATCTTACTTTTATTCTCAAATACAGTGCTCACATAGGGAGTTCTGCTAATGCTATAGCAGATGACTATTATTATCATTAGTGTTGTTATTTATTAACCAGTATTTAATTTAGCACTTTTTTGCTGCATATTTCAAAACGCTTGAAAATTAAAACCGTATTGTCGTTTCTGTTTGAAGTGCCACAGTTGTCCTTCAGCCCAGCTTATATGAACTCTAAGAAAAATCTTCAGACCTTCTTTATTCATCTTAAAAATGAAAATAAAAAATTGGCACATACCCAAGTTTTTTTTCCTTTGCAGATCACCTTAAATATACATAGCTAAGAGCCAAAAAGATAGGTTTTATTCTCAGCTCTGCTACTGACTCTCTGTATGTGACCTTGGCCAAGTTATTTCACTTTTACAAATGAGCCTAATAGTGCTGACCTTGCAGAGGTATTATGAGGTTTTATTTCTAAAGCTTGCAAAGCCTTTTGAGATCTTAAAGTAGAAGCAGATAGCAAAGTTTAAAGTACAACTATTATTAAACACATTTATCATATGGGTCGGATACAAGCATTTCAGCCATCTGATCTCGGTCTTATTCATTTTTAAACATCAAAGCCTAATTGAGATTTAGATTCTGTAAGTTTCACTGGTTGCTTCATTTCCAATGTATGGATGATACTGTACACTCTCCCTTCCTGCAGCCCTGTAAAAGAAATCTATGGCCAGCCTCTATCTATCCACTTCCCTTGTGGCCCTTCACCAGTAGATGGAAGGTGATGTGGCAGAGCTGACAAAATCAAGTGTTGTTAGGTCAGAGTAATCTCTGCACTGAAGATTTTAATTAGACTTACCTTCTTGAGCCCTCAGTGGCCTAATTGTTGCTGGGGCTCTTGAATTTTCTTGAGAGACTGGGTTGCAGTCTTTGCAAGGTAATGCTTATGATACCTTATCTTTGCTGCTAAAGAAAAAATATCCTTTTTGTTATAGTTTCTGAATGCTGTGAAGTGATTCCATAATGGCATCTCAGTAGCATCTGTACTTTTTGCCTGGTTTCCATCTCTAATGGCCTCTGGTTGGATGCCTTTCCTGCACCCTGCAAAGCAAGTACCATACAGTGGGGTCTTTTCCTAGCAGAATTTTCTGGTTTACGTGCCAAGTATATCTTATGCATAAGGAGATGCTGGGGAAAAAAAAAAAAAAGCTCTACATCTTTTACTTGAGGCAATCTATCTATTTTACACGTCTCCTAAGCAAAGGAATGTTTAAGTGAACAGTACCTGGTAGCCCTGAACTGCCAGCCCCCCGTGCATAGACTCACCAGTGATTTTGACAAAGCAAATGAAACATAATTCAGAAGGGGAGCACCTGACAGAAAGTATATTCACTATGCTGGGATCCATAGTCCCACTGGAAAATTTGGAGAAATAGTACAGGGAGAAAAAATTGAAAAACGATGCGTTAGAAGGTCCCAGTGTTGTTTTTCCATAGCTGGTGATGGTGCCAGTCTGAAACATGGGAGTTTTGTCTGAATGAGGCGCTAATCCAAATTCTTTGCACCTTTCTGGACATATTCTCTGCAACACCTCAGAGATGATGCATTAACTGCAGCACCTGGGTCTGATGTCTGGCAGACGATGGCACTGATTCTCTCTAACTCCTTCTATTGGCAATTTCAGTTAGATGTGGATCAGCTCTATTGTATGGTGGCCACCAGTTTCTGTATGCCACAACAAATGCTTCAGTAGGCATCTCTAGCTGGTGGACATCACACCCCCTCCTCATGAAAAGCCCTGTTCTGTTTGTGTCAACCAAATCGCCTGGCGGAGACAATTCTCTTCCTTTGCTTACGCCAGGATAAAAGATGCACATGGAGTTCTCTTTAGTTGAGGATTTCTTTACGCTGGTATATCTTTCAACCAAAGTCCAATACTTCTTGTACTCAAACAGAAAGGTGATTATTAAAAGTTGAAGGCCTCAGATTCTGGCCACACGGTTTGCTCTGCTGCATCATAGAAGACGCTAACTTTATTTGAAAGACAAGGAAAAATTAGGGAATTACTGTTGGCATAATGGTGTTGAGTGAAGTTTATAATAGCAATAATCCTCCATGAAAACAGTTGTTATCATAGTTAATGTCTGCTCTGTCAGTGTGTTAACCTTCCTAGGCTTTGCCTCAGGCCATTAAATGACCAACCATTCATTAAACGCCCGAGAGCGACTGATTTCAGGGGGAATATTATGGAGTTCATTTGCTACGTGAAGCACTTGAAATAGCATGTATGTGTCACTTGCTACTGCTTACGCATGTGTACCTGTACCAGCTCTCACATGCATGAACGTGGCCATAGACACATATGTTCTCGCATGTGGCCTTGTTTATGCTCTGGAAGCACTGATACATGACCTTCCGTGTTAGGCCCGAATCCAGGTAATACAGGTGGGCTTCTACGAGGAAGAGGGAAGATGTGCATCTGTGAATTGTTCTGACAAACTGGGAGAGGCATTACCCCTGTTTTTTTTCTCACCTTTCTGTAGTTTCGGCTTTTTCTGAATTTCAGTTTCTTTTGTTACTTTTCCTAAAACGGTTGCGTTTTCACCTACATTTCAACAGAACAGTTATTTGGATGCAGTCTGATCCCTGCTGAACTGCACTGATATTGTCACTCCTCTTACTCTGACTTGCTTTTTTCCCCAGAGATCAACTCTTTTCCAGTGCTTTTTACAATGTGATGCTAACTTTCCTTGGTATTTTTCATGGCAACTGAACTTAAGTCTTAGTCTTTTACTTTTGAGCTTGAGAATTGCCACCTCTTCTATTGTTTTCCACTGTTCTTTTCCTTTTCTCAAACAGCTGAAGTCACTCACTTTCCAAAACTAATAGATGAACTATGTTAGAGACCTAAATGCATTTTCCCCGCTGAAGAATTCATGCTGTCATGTAGCACTGGGAGCTGTAGCCCTCCCATATATTCCTGTAGGCCAGGCGTATATGGACTGACTTTCTCCAGGCCAAGGATTCAACTACATACCAGAAGAGTTGCCGTTCACACACTATGGGGACTGTGGATCCCACTATGTGCTGCTTTGCCTCTTTATTTGTGCCTGTAAAATGTTATGTAAAAATATAGAGTTTTATACCCTTGCTTGCTGTATGTTGTGAGCGTAAATCTGTTTTCTCTCATATCAGTTTCAGAGAGATTTACTGGTTTGTATAAAAATGGCCTGTGTACATTCTCCTGCTGATAACCTGTGCTTGCATTTGAATCTTTAAAAGTTCCCCAGGGTAGGGATCGTGTCTTTCCAAGTATCTGGAAAGCAGCTAGAATGTAGCAGTGCTGATTCCTGCAAAGAGGAAAGGGGGCATGGGGGTGGGGGGAAGTTCTGCTGTATCATTAGGATTGCAAAGGTTACAATGCACGCTCCTATTGTTGAAAATTGAAATCTATTTGAAAATACAATGCTACACAGCACACTATGGCAGAAGCAGCAAGAGGGCACACCCACGGTCCCTGGCACCCCTTTGCTTGTTAAGGAAACGGTACCTTGTGCTTCAGATATGCAAATGCAGGTGCTCTTTATACTTCCTCAGCACTTCAGAAATTAAAATGGAGAAAAAGGTTCTTTTTCAGTGCCAGCCGCTCCTAATTGCACCTCTCTGTCTCAGCATGAATTTTGTTACTTTTTAAGGGCTCCCCTGCTTTCCTCCCTGCCTTTCTGGAATAGCAAAGTGCTCTCACTTGGCTGCTTGGACACTCCCAAGTGCTGCTCACTGCAGGTGTCAGTCTGACAGTTTATAAGAGCACTTCATAATCCCATAAAGAGAGAGGAGAGCACTTTGCAATGCACAGCCAGAGATGCTGCTTAGCTTCATGTGCTCTTCACATGCAAATTAGGAAGGCTGCTTTCACTACACAGGCCCTTCAAGACACACAGAAGTGCAAACATTTTCAGAGTCTGTATCTGGTAAGCAAACATCTTTAACTTTCCACAAGTGCATCTCCCTTGTCCTCCTATCAAATAAAAAAGCAAGGAAACTAAGTAACTAAATAAATAGTTATTAGGAATAGTTATATTGACAAAACTAAGTAAACTAAATAGCTGAATAACAGGATTTCCATCTTGTCCTTCTGTGAGGTTCCAGCCATAGCAGGAAAGATCCAGAAAAGAAGCACATGCACAAGCAGAAGTTCAGACCATTGAAAAGTTGGTCATCCAAGGAACTGAGATGCAGTGAGCTTTGAGATGATGTGGTTTTAAAACACAATAAGCCTAAGGCTTATCTATGTGATTCCTAAACCATTAGGATGCACTTGGTTCATGTTGGTTTAGCTTTTTAAGAATTTGAAAGATTATTTCTTTCTTCTTTAAAAAAACAGCCAAAGACAGAAGGAAGAAAAACCTGGGGGCGTGGTTCTCATCTTTAGGAACTAGTGATTTAGAAGTAAAGAAGACATTGTTTATACGATGACTTGTGCAGAGCCTGGCAAGATGACTGCCTTCAGGACACTTCATTAAAGCACAAATAGCAAGGGGATGAAACGTTCAAATTGCAATTCCTTCTTGCCACTTTGGTACATTTAATTTACTTTTAATATCATTATTCATTACTTAAGACAGCCAAATGTTATTTACCTAAATATCTATGGTATTAAAAAGTGTTTATCCAAAGTGGGGTCATAACCCTCAGTAGTTTCTGACATACCAAACACAGCTCTGTTTGGCAGATCTTTTTTACGTGACCTCCCATTCCTGTCAGATAAATAAAGTAAGGTGAGAGCATGTTATTAAATGCTGTCCTGCCTATCTCTGGATTTATAAAACACTGCTTCTAGAGTTCTGAGCAGTGTAATGAGCTGCTTGCTCAATAGCCACTCACACAGCATTCTGTCACCCAAGCACGGAGAGCGTTTTCCACAAGCAAAAAGAGATAGTGGGAGGGGGGTTAAAAATACAGAGGGCTTGCTTTCTCTTCTGACTGATGTTAGGTGTAAAACAAGAGCATGTCCCTTTGGTGTCAGTGGAGTTAGACCAATGTTTTAGCTGTAAAGAATAGGAATCAGGCCCAGGATGTGCAGAAGTTTTGTAACGCTGGGATGTGTTGAGTTCTGGTAACTGGGCTTCTGTGGGTGATAAAAGTTCCCACAGTTCTTGCCTCTAGTTAGCAACATATGCAAATGAAGCTGTTATAATTTGTACTTCTAAGGGTGTAAGCGGCAAATTAGCAACTGATAGTGCAGGAAGGTATTAGCCAGCTTTCCCACAGCTAGTGCTGGGCAGGGCATTAGGGATTAAAACAAGAGCTGGGGACTGGATGGTGTTAGGGCCTGTAATAAGAGAATGATGGCTTCTCACTTGTGTCACAGATTTGAGTGCAGCCTAGGAAATGAAAGCTGTTAGCTAATTTATGGTGGTGTCTCAGGAGAATATATAGGCTTTATATCAGTCCTTTGTTCTTAAATGAAGCAATGTTGAGCCAAACAGATATCCTTCCACTAATTTTGCTGACTTGTGTGAGTTTTGGGCAACATAACGGGCAGGTGTGTAAACTGCATATCCCCAAGTTGTGAAGTCTCTCTAGAAAAGTCCTGACAGAAGGGACAAGCCTGAAATCTAATCTGTGGCCTGGAGACAGTCCGTGTATAACAGGGATATGTCTGCGGAATAGGGTGTGAAAAGCAAGTGTTGTTCCCAGCCCTGTGGATTAATAGAGGATTTCCTGGGAATGGTAGTACAGCACATTAAAGCCACCCCCACCCCAAATCAAAACCACCACCACCAAAAATACCCTTTATTATAAATACCCATGTAAGCAGGGCTTATCTGAATTCACATAGTTAGTTTGTTGTACCAGCCTATATATAATGTCCCTGTGTGTCATTTGTCTCCCTGCTGATTCTTAGCACCTTTTATCCAAGATTCTCAAAGTCACTGTGAAGCAGTAATGAATTAAGCTGCACAGTACCCCTGCTAGTTAGGTAAATGCCATTTCTGTTTCCACAGATGGGGGGGAAATGAGGCACAAAGAGGTTAAGTGCTTCACCTAAGGTCATGCTCTAATGCATCCTTGTCCTTTCTCTGCATGGTGAGGGCTCAGTCCCCCCTGCTGGAAAAACTGCTCAGAACTGCTCTCTGACTCCAAGCATATCTGAAGAATCCCATTCATACAGACAAAAAATGGGAGCTGGAATTATACTCTTGTCCTTCAGCTACCTAAAGCAGACTTCTGAAACTTGAAATAGAGGACACCTTTATTAGCTATCTGTAGTGGTAGTAGTTAATTAATGACTTATTAATACCTCTCTGAGGGTCTATCCAGTATAGGGCAACATAATCATTGTGTGTTATGTCTATGTAATGGAGCACATGTTAGAACTGTCTTACAACTGCTTGTTCTGTGGTACAGAAAAGGCCTTACAGTGGCTTGAAGCTTTCTGCTCCATTTCTGGATGTTTTAGGGAGATTAGCGGCATTCCTGAACACAGTAATGCTTTGTTTCTGTATTGATTAAACTTGTACATACGCTGCCATCTTCACGAATTTGTCATTCCCTTCCTTTCTCTTAGCCCCGTAGTTTTGGGAATGGCTGTCATCACCATCTTGCTGATGAGGGCAAATGGCTGAAATGACAGAAATGTCATTCTGTTTGCAAATAAGATGAAAGAAAACCTGAAACTCGAATGCACTTTCAACCATCAAGTGGAAAAAACTGTCATCAGATAAAGAATTGACAGTAAAAGATTCCTCCTGTTCTTATTTTATATGCAGGCAGATACAGGGAATGATGAAGACTAGAAAAAGCAAGTTTCAGAATCCAACACCCACAATTCCCAAAGGGATGGTAGTCTTTTTTCTTTATTTTTTTTCCCTCTGTTTTGCAAGACTATCCAGGACATGTGAATGATCATACTTCTTCCGCGCCCAAGTAGCTTCAAGTCTGTTCTTCAGCTCATGATCACAGTCCTTGTATCAAAGCACAGAACCTCTTAATATGACAGCTCTAGGGGACAAGTCTGAGCTGAAGAAACAAAGTTTTGTCGGGCAGGTGTCTTCTAAAGACTTTGCTATTAGTGGAAAGATGAGACTGTCTTCAGAAATACTTGCCAAAAGCTGCTTTTTTTAATTTTTTTTATGTCCTGTTTTCCTCCTTGTTACCTTTCTGGCCAGTCAGTAGTGAGGGATTGCTGGATTGTTGTCTTCTCACACCTCTGTGTACAGTGTGCCCGTTGCTCCGACCATCTCTGCTGTGGAGCTGTTACATATGGCAGGTTGCTATGTCGGTCCCAGCATGATGAAAAAGAGCTTCATCAGCTTTTGGGGTTGGATGCAACTAATTGGAAGGAGATCTCTTGTTCCTCACGTAAACAGAACGAAAGGAAAGGAAGGAAAAGAAAGGCTTATACTCATCCTCCTACTCTGTTTGTCAGAACATCTTATCCTGTCTCACTCGCTCATGCATGTGCACACATGGACATTTATTATTAATCTGTTCCTGACATCACTGCTTCTGAAATTCGGGAGGTTAAGATTAGCTCTTTTCCCTTCAGGTATCTGTTTAACTAAAACTCAGTCCTTCCAACTTTGTCCAGAAAACATAGTGTTTTGTAGTAATGTTTAGAGACCAGAAGCATAGTGTGAGAGCTTTTCCTATAGAATTTGGTCTCATGTTTTTGCAGACTGGGAGGAAGATCTGTGTGTTGTTCCTGCACTGGTGTTCTTACTTTTTCATATAGACCTGCCTCTGTCAAGGCCAGTTGGAGAAGCAGGGACAGAAGTCACACACCCTTTTTGAATCTGCAGGTCACATATCATCAATTACTTTTTGACAAGGTCAAGTAAGAATCCTGAGAAAAGTCAGACTCCTTAATTAAATGCCATCCCCCAGGCAGCTGATGTGTACTGAAGGACTATGAAAAATATTGCAACAAACAAGGTCTCTCTTTTTGGTCCTCCAAGCAACAGTTTTATGGTGCCAATGAAGCAGCTTCAAGAACTCCTCAGACTTCTCAAAATAGAAGATGAAGTAAAATAGGTGCAAGCCTTTAAATTACTTACACTTAAAGGTACAAAGTTGACCCTTGTGCTTTACATAACATCTCTCTGATTGCAGGCAGTAGAACTTTCTGGCTATTGAATCCCAGCTTCTTGAAATAAAAGTAGTCACTTTAAAGCACATCAGATTTTCCTGGATAAGTGTATTCTGATACAGACATACCCATATCTCCAAGTACATGTATCCATCCTTGACTGTAGGAATCCCCCTCTTTCTTATTCACACACAAATAGAGACGCACATTCATGCCCCCTCCTACTTTTCCTAGGTTTTGGACTAGTGATTACTGTAAAAATATAGGAGGCTGCGCTTTTGCCTTGGTCCTGTAGATACTGGACTTTGGTTGATAGTGACGACAGTAATATAGTCAGCAATGCTGTGATGGTGTTTGTGAAGCTATAAATTGTAAATGCTAATCGGTGTCCTTATCTTTCAGGTTAAGTGCAAGCTTAGAGGTACAGGGATGAAGCTGCTTCCCATCTTCTAAAGTCATGTTTTTGCTTTATGTTCCTCAAGTAGCACTTTATTAGAAGTTGCTAGAGAAATTAAGAAAGTTTTTACAAATGTATATGTACTCTGATAATAAGGTTTTCAGAATCAAAGTACTGAGAATAAAGTCCTTCATAAATGTATCCAAAGGACAGTGTATGTATAGACTCTGTGGCCCAAAGTTATAGTAAATAACTTAAATAGGCACATAAGTCCTCATGGAAGTTGATGGGAAATAGATAGCTAAGTTCTTTTGAACACTTGCGCCTTAAGCAGTTGCAGCAAGCTGGGATCCTGAAGTGTAGAAAACCAAGAGCTGTAAGCTGTTTGTATTATTTAGGTGAGTCCTAACAGGGAGGCTTACAGTGAGGATAGAATTTCTTTCTTCTGGTATACACAAGAGGAAGCTTAAGGCTCAATAACATTAAAACTTTTTTTTTTGTTTAAGATGGTCTGTACAAAAAAGATAATTTCCTTCAATAGGCAGGGAAACTGAGGCAGTGCTCCAGTCACTCATTCTGACAATAGGAAGCAAAACCCCAATTCACTGAGTCCTACTACAATGCTAGAAACTTACCTTTTCACAGGAGTGCACACAAAGGTTTTGGTGTAGGGACAAGAATGGGCAGAGTAAAGAATGCATGTCCTTTCCACTGGTTCTTCAGGTGCTATTGACAACCCTCTTAAATATTTTAACGTTTTCTTCTCTTTACATAGACAGGCTTAGAAGTTTACCTGCTTAGGTAAACCTCTTGGGCTAGAAAACTAAATTAACTACTGTGTTGGCTACTGGTGGAGGGAGATAAACAGCAATGATTAATCAAGCTCAAGGAAATTCAAATCATGCAGTTCTGTGAATCTCAGGAAAGTTGCAGAGTTTGTTTTGAGGTCTGGGAAGTGGTTCCAGCCTTCTTTGCAATTATCCGGGCAGAATGTGTTTATTGACACTAGCCAAAGGCATAAACTAAGCAGATTTGCCAAGCACAGCAGATTGCCAAGGGCATCCAAACATGCACAACCCCAGCTGCCTACTTTGCAGAGCATGGCCACCACCAGCTTCGAGAAGGGATGTGTGCAGCAGCGATTACCTTGGTGGTTGGAGCAGGGTTGCCTCTGCCTTCCTCATCTTCCCTTCAGATGCTGCAAGCCTGACCCATCAGGCATCTCCTCCCCTTCCTGGGACAGGAGCGGTAAGGTCTCAGCCTTCATCCATTGGATGGCAACCTTCAGTTTCCCCTAGGCTGCTGACAAACTTGGAGCTAGTTATTCTGTTCGCTGGCGATGATCTGGGTTCCTGGGATACTGTGTATGCTGTGACCAGGTATTGATGTGGACTTGACTAAACCATTAATGGTCCTGACAAGCTGTCACTGGATAGGTATGTTAGTCCTGATATATTTAGCTTTCAAGTCACTGACACCAAATAAGCCTACTCTTGAGCATTTACTGGCTGAGCTGTTGCTACGTAACTTTAGAGTTGCATATCTTCAGTCTTTGCATTGTGGAGTAAAAAACTGCACTTTACTCCTTGTACATATGGTGACCTCACCATGCATCCAACATCATAAACTCTTGTGTAATCTCTGCATCATCTTCTACATTTAAAGTCTTATTTGGTTAGAATCCTTCCCTTCTGATTCTTGCTTATTCTTAAATTCCCAGAGGACAGAACATAGGTCAGGACAAAGGAAATCAAGAGTGAAGAGCCCCCTCCTGGTTGTTCTGGCCTCCATTCAATGTCAGTGTGTAGAATGTGAGAGAAAAACCCTGAAAGATTATCAGTATTGGTGGGACCATTCCTTTCTGCAGGGCTTCAAAGAGCAAATGAAGAGTTAACGAGAAAAATGTTGCACTACTGGCTCTTTTTTTGCTTCTTTGTAAAGTAGGGTTGCAGATGGACCTAAACCCCTGTGTATAGGAAACTGGCCCATTGAAAAGTTTGAAACCAGAATTAAAGTGATATTTCTCAATCACAATGAGGCCCAGTCATGTATTGCTGGTAGCGTGATGGATCATACTCCATTCAGGGTCAAATGCTGAAAGAAGAAATATCACCCTAGTGAGATATCCTTTTGGTGGTACATCAAAGGACCTGGTGGCCCTCCTTGATGTACCCCTTCTTGGTATATCACTTAGGAACCTCTCCTTGTCATGACAATGAGTTGCGCGTGTGAAATGGCCCCAGCTTCCCTGTAGATGCAGGGCTATTTTTGCCTTTAGATACATAGCACTGGTAAAAAACATGTTTGTGTCATTTAAGGGATAAATGAATGCATGAACAAAATGTTGCAAGCAGCAGAGACCTTTTCCTCTTTTATTTTCCTTTTCTTTGTTAATGGTGCTAGTCTTGAGGATCATGTAAAGATTTAAATTTCATTCTTTGCTCCTTTTAGAGGTGTTTAGGGGAGAAGTAGTGAAGCTGTGGAAGTTCTTCTAGTGCCTGACCAAATGCCATCAAACATGTAGGAAAATCTGCAGGTTTGCTGAAAACAGTTCAAGTATTGTCAACAGAAGTAATTAATTCATAGCAACACTCACAGTGGTCAGAAAAATGTTCTTTACAATTTATTCCATTAGACACTGATTTCTTTTCCTTAAAAAAAATAATTTTGAAGGATAATGGGGAGTTCCTTTTTAGATATTTTTGAATACAGCTTTGATGATTGTTCTTGTTTAGAGTGACTTTGTATCATGAGAACTCTACTGAATTATTTAAATATTGGGGGGGAGTGGGGGGGGGGAATGAAGGCTGGCCTAAAGGGGATTTTTAGCATGTTTACTTGGAAGAAATTCTGAAGTCTGGATTTTCTGGTTTTTATTATTATCCCTCACACCTGCCTGAACATCTAGGAAAAATCTGCAAGACATCTATTCCCTGTTATGGCTCTGCTCCTTGTATTCACTTTTCTGTCCTACTCAAGGCCATGTATAAGCTCGTGACATTCAAGGTTTGCTTGTAAGTGATTTTCAGAGCAACACCTTTCCACCAGTGAACCATGACAATGACAGCGTGTGATGGCATTCTGGATGTATGTTCTTCATCTCAGTGCTCCAGTGATATTAACCCTGTTGCAGATGGTCTGCATCCTGAATAAGCACTGTATCCCAAACCAGGTTATTTGTGTCCCTGTGCCTTTGAGCTTGGGCAGGAGAGTTGAACATCATCTCCATAGACATCTCTGGTAAAGTGGGTCATTAATTCTTTAAAATGCTTTGCTGTCAAAATAGCAACATTAAGGGATGTTTGTTTTCTTTTAACAACTTCCTGAAGCTTACAGGAAAATCTTTCTTTCTTTTTTTTTTTTTTTTTTTTTTTTCCAGCTTCAAAAGTTTTCCTGATAGACATACTCACCCACTTTAGGCAACAGTAATAAGTTGGAAAGACAAATTGCGCCGTCACTGTTGTAAATTTTTTCTTCACTAACATTAGGGCAACATTTCCATGCTGAGTGTCTGTGTACAGGTGGGGAAGGAGGGAATGTGGGTCTTTTAATTTGAATTTAGGTAGATGTTTTCAGTGGTATAAATGGAAAGAAAGACACCGCTTACTGCCGGATGGCCATACCTGGGTTTATTACTTAATTGCTACTTTTTATGTACCTTTTTTAAAAACAACTCTGATGATGATTTTCCAAGAATGACAGGTCCAGCTCACTCTGTATACTTCTTCTGACACACTGGGGCCGGTCAGAAGAAGGAGCGTTGACAGCTTTGGTCTGCAGAGACAACAAATTTGATTAAATCTTCTTGAAGGACAGGTCCATCATAAAAAAAAAAAAAAACCAAACCAAAAAAAACCACCAAAGGAGCACATTTTGCACCCCCTTTTTTTCCCAGGATCTTTAACACACTTTAATTTCCAGGTAGCTCTAATTGGGAGATCTGTTGTTGCCCGTAAGATTATTTTAGGGACATTAATCATTTCCTCTGTGGCCAGTAGGGGAAGGTGCAGAGACCTCTGCTGCCTGCCCAAGGTTTGAGATAACCTATCAACTCTTCAGTCGTATTGCAAGAAAGTTTTACTTAATGCTTTCAGTGTTGCTGGGTTTTCCACTGCTATTTGTCCTGATCCTTACACAGCTTTTTCTCATTTGTTGGTGTACACATTTTTCTGTCTGTCTCTGTCTTTATCTCATTCTCACATACATCCTTTTTTGTTTTTTGTCCTCCTTGTGCTTCATCTTTGTCTTAACTCAGTCTCTATTCTTTCTCTCTTGTTTTTCCCTTTGTCAACATGTTTTCCTTTAGTCTTTTTTTTCATGCATGCGTCTGCCTCTTCCTCTGTGCTCTCCCTTCTCTACTCATCCTTTATCTCTTTCCCACTCTTTCTCTTTTTTCCAATTCCATTAGCGAAAGTAGATAATAACTTGTGAATTCAAGTGGAACTTCATTTCTGAAACCGTACACTCGTGCTGGAACCCATTAAGCTCGATAGCGAGAAATGAGAGAAATCATAATTATCAGGCCAGTAAAATACATGAAACATAAAATTTGTCAGGGAAAGTAATTGAAATTATTGGAGCAGTTGGGTCCTGGTGCTGTGCAGACCCTCAGTGATAATGGAAAGGTTACGGGCGATGTTTAGCAATGCTGATGAGGCCCAAGGTGACTCAACACCACCACAGTCAGCAACTTTATGCTCTGCTTACATTAATTTGCTAATCCATCTTTGGAAATGGCCAGTTCTGAGCAGCACATCGGGGTTCATAGAACCCCTGCCAAAGAGCTGGTGTAGCCAATGTTGCAAAACTTTTGCTTTCATTTTCCTGTTACTTTACCTCCCTCTCTTCTGCTCCTTTTCACATCTCTGTTTCTTTCCTCTTCTTTAGCCTTCCCATCCATTTCCCAGTGGAGCCATTTTAGAGCCTGCCTGTACAGTCACAATATGTTGATTATTTAAAGCTTGTACTAAGGCAGTCCCATCCATTTCTCTGGCTTTCCCCTCTGAGAAGCTGTATACACTTGTGCACTACTGGGGAAGTCCAGGAGCTGTTGCTGATGTTTCCATATTCTCTCTTTGTGGGTGGGGAAGCTAAATCAAAGGAAACTGAAGTTGTCAGGATCCAAGCTGGATATAATATATTTATGTCTTTGGTTACGCTCTCCCTCACCACTACATCAGCCCTCATCCATTTCTTGACTACAGAGGCTTCAAGGACTGTTGCAGAGCGGGTGCAGCCTTTAGTGCAACTAGCCAGGGGATTTGCACCGATGCTGATTCAGTGCATGCTAAGTATCCCTTTGGATCTGTGTTGTATAGTAAAATGTTATTGCATTGGCTCCAGCATAGCAGCCTTGAAAAATTGGCACGAACGTTGATCAGACAAGGTACAAAATCTATTTGCCCACTCTCATAAAGACAAACACTAATGAACTATTTGTTCTGCGCGGAGAGAATGATTTTGCAGGGCTCCTTGTTTTTGAAAGGGAAGGAGATGAGGAAGGAGAGAGAGGAAACAGCATCTGCTTCTCTTTAGAGCCTGAAACAGATTGTGAGAGTTACTGAATCATCCAGCTCCCACTTTCTTTCTGAAGGGTTAACGTGATCTGGAGAGAATGACATAGTGTTCTCTGCACTTTCTCCTTAGGATCATTGTGGGGGTGACACGTGTAAGCTGCCATCAAAGCAACCTGGTCTCCTCCTTTGTTTCTGTACCTGTCATCACCCTCTTCCTACTTGTCTTCTGCCTGATGTGTCTGTCCAGGGGCTTTTTCACTGCTCTGGAATATCAACGCAGCTATGTGCAGTTTGCAGATTATTCATGGGCCATTTTCAGGGAGACTGAAATGCTCTCTGCAGGGCGATTGCTTTAGTCCCATCTAGCACAGGTATCATCTCCCCAGTCCAGCAGCCTGCTGTCAGGCCTTTATGGTACAGGTTGAGGCTCTTCATTCTGAAAAGACCAGAAAGTCTAACAGGGCCCATCTACACAGCATAGGCATAAAAATAATCATACTGTTGCAATCCCTGTGGAAAGAGTAGTAGGTTCTGTTACATTGCCCGTAGCTTTCTTTGCCTCTCTTCAGCTCGGTGCTTTCCCTGCTAACTGGTTGCTGCCATGGAAGCAACCGCATTTCTGTAGCGTTGTGCAATAAACAGTTTTGTGGGCTGCTTTGACAGGAGGACTGGCTTATCCAACTAGGTGCACTATTAAAAAAAGAAAACCAGATAAAACAAAAACCACATTTTAATGAAATGAAACCCTCTCCAACAATTCTTCCCCAGATGTAGTGCTGAGCCTGTCATTTTCACAGCAAATACATTTAGTACTGCTAGATTTCAAACCGCTGAAAAAAATGGTGTTTAACGAACTGTCCGAACAGCTTCTTAGCAGCAGCAGTAGGAGTAGCGTAGCTTATTAAGGTTGATGCCTCGCTTCTAAGCAGAGCTCCTTATTATAGGGAATATGTTACACATAGTTTGTCTGAGAGGGCCAATTGTAGATATCTCTTTTATTACCATTAATACTTTGCTGATGGCAGTTACAAAACCACTGGGTAGGACTTTGCAGCTGCAATTTAAGAATAATCTATGGTCATTTATTCTGGCAGTACCCTCCGAAACTCTTGTTGGGCCCTGGATTTAAAAAGTCCCAGCACAGTCCCATCAGAGAACACAAGAAATCAACAGCTGTAATGCCAGTAGATAATAGAGAAGTTATATGGCATTGGAAGAAAATGAGGCATCATTACAAATAGCCTGGGAGCAAAAATTACCACCAACTCCTGAAATGGCTGGAAAGCTCTTTCTCCCCCCGACACTTGGGCAGATAGTCTTTACATTTAAGGGACTGAAGATTATATTGGTATTTCTGTCCCTGGGAGCCTGGTTTCTCCAAGTCGTTGAGAGAAGTTGTAAGGAAGCCCGAGGGAAGATGGAAGAGAAGGGATCATTTTCTTCCTCGCTGAATTGTTTTTTGCTTCTGGCAAAATCTGGCCCTGCTGTTCTCTGGCAGTGTAACCACTGCTCCTTCTGCATTGGCTCAGACCTAGGGGGTGAAAAATAGCTTACCAAGAAAAATGTATTGTCCAGATTCCTATATTTCCACCACCCCCTTAGAGGCAGGATTTTTACCCTAAGGGGTGTCTCAGAAGCATGTCCAATGGTGCCAAATATAGTTCTCCTTATTCCTAGGAAGCAGTGTCTGTCAAGCAGCATGCTTTCTGTTGGCGTCATGTTGCCAACTCGTGAATTTATGACGAGCCTTGTGAGCATCCTTCTTCCCTAAAAGACCCCAACAGCTGAAATGTATTTGTGAGAACTTCTGCTTTATTTTTTTAAATATGCAAAGTAGGTGGAAACAGTTTTCTGCTGTTCTGGTTGCAGAAAAATATAGAGAAATATTAAATGTGTATAGTCTCAACCTTGATCTCAAAAATCTGAAAAAATGTTACTATTATTAATAGTGATTATTTATAGGGGGTGGTTTATATATATTTTTTTTTAACTTGACAATAATTTGTCATATGAGTTTCAAAAGGATTGCTTCAAAATACAGATCTCAGATTATGGTACTTACTTCCTTAAATTCATTATGGGAACTGAAATCTAATGTTCTCTCTAAACTTTTGCTGTCAATGTAGGTTTTGTTAAGGTACTCAACTAGGGTAGTAGAAGTAGATTAATTTGTTTCACTGTAGCAAGCTATTTTCTCTCCTGTTATGAGACTTCATGCAGCAGCGCAGCTGAGAACTGTGTAGGTTGAAAATACTACAAAGTAAAGTTTAAATCCAAGAAAAGATCATTATTTTTGTGATGAAGAGATTAAGGGACAAATAGTTCTGAAGCTGTCTTTTTTTTTTTTTCCAAAGGTAATCAAAAGCAGTTTTGGTGGTTAGCAGTGAAGTTGCCTGGTCTCAAAACTTTTTTTTTGTTCTTTTTTTTTTTTCCAGTTTTGCACTTTTAAAATTAAAATCAAAGCTGCAGAAAAGAATACTCTCAAGTGGCTTAATCTGCGTATTTTCTCATTAAAAAGGAAAACATATAGTGGATTTTCATGCGATAATATGAATAGTCCAGATTTTTTTTAATGGACTTTAATTTTTAATGAGACTGATCCTGCAGTCTGGTTATTTATAACTTCCACAGCTTAATTAAGTCCAGTGAGAAGGACTGAATAAATGGAAGCATCTCAACCTGGCAATCAGAAAATATAAGTGATGACATTTGCCTGTAAAGGGATGTTTGATGCTTTAAATGTTTCCTTGTCCCTTTAAATCCATAAACTCCATGAAGACAGAGATAAGGCACTCCAAGCTGGACTCCTGCTTCTGGTGCTCTGTTAAAATGTCAGCTTTAAGAAAAAAATATCTCTGGGTCAGTCTTTTGAGGCCTGGAAATGTTTCTGCTTGCGTGGGTGCTGCTGGCAAGTTGTTCGTAGACACCAGTACATCGAAGTGTCTAAACAATGAGGCATTGCTGGGAGCAAGCAGGAAAATGAATTGCAAAAGAGCGACTGTTTAGTGCATATTAAAACAACTCACAGGCAAGAAGAGAGAACAGGGCCTCGTTATGATCCACTTCAGCTTTCCCTAGTGCACGTGGAACAAGGGGGTGTGGATTAGAGAAGTGTGTTTTATCTATTTGAAGAAAAGTGATCCAAGCTGAAAGAGCATCTAGGCTCCAAGTATGCTGAGCCAGACAAGATGGCAGGTGGTTTTGGACTTGCTGCCATCCCTACCCTTCCTTTTTAGTTGGTACTTAATGGGCCTTGCTGGTATTTTTTCAGCCTTCAGCATTGTATAGTAATTAAAACTCCGAAGGACTGTAACACTGGGAGACCTGGATTGTACATCAGCTCCTCTAGTTGTCCTCTTTAAATTTGTCAAGCTGCTTATCACTCTGTTCCTTAAGCTCTCTGATGGGCAGGTGAAGATGCTGAGGTAACTGTAGTGCTTTGGGACTCTCACTTCTCAGTTTACTAGAAAGAATGTGGTGATTACCAGTGCAAGTGCATATTACAATCTTATTGCTGACTCTTTCCACAGAAAATCAGTATTTCACCCCAAGGTAAAACAAAAAAATAACATTTAGGTATTTGTAGTGAACCCAATCATTCTTGTATGGCAGAAGTAGACACAGCTAGTTAGCATAGGCAAACCAAATCATGTGGATTACTGATTTCTGGAGTACCTGGATCCCTGCACCTCAGTGCTTTCCATCCTTCTGGTGTTGCTGAATGGGTAACTATAAAGAAGCTCAAGGTCTCCGGAGTGGTGTGGTCACAGGAAGCTCCTAAAAAGGAAATCTGGAAAGGGATTTGCTCAGACCTTACTACCTGGGTCACACTGGAATAGATCCTCCATCACTCATCTTTGAACACTAGCACAACTGACACTTGAGCATCAGTGGAATGCAAGTCTGCTGATGGCATGGATACTTTAGTAATAATCTTGTTTTCTGCAGGCTAAGAGTTTGTGTTCAGTAATATTTGAGTTTGTGCAGTCTTCCTACGCAAAGGTTCTGTATATCCACTTTCTTGTGAAAACTCTTTGTGGCCCTGGCACAGCTCTGTCCATGCCTTAAGAGCAGCAGAGGCTGGTCCCAGGAGGTGAATGAGCTACATTGTAAAGCTAACAGCAGCAAACAGTTCCTAGGATTGGGATGAAGTTTGGGATCTTTCCCTTGTTGATTTTTTCTTCTCTCCTCTTTGAGAATATAACAGTATGAGGTAGGGCAAAGTCCCTGCTACTCTTTCAGGAGTAATTCCTTGTATTATTATGCTCCTCCTTCTACCGCTATACCATGCTATTACATTTAAATCAGTTTAAGCAGTGGTATGACAAAAGCTGTTCCCATACTGATGAACCAGACACATACCAAGGAAAATAACTGTATGTTGCAGAGTACTGACAGCTTGAAAGTTAATCAGTGGCTGAGTCTTAAGCCTATTCGAGCTGAGACAAATCCTGATAGCTTTCAGTGGACCATCAATATGCTTCTAAATATGATTTTGCTGTTATTACTTGATTTCAGAAGGCTGGGAAGGCTTGTGAGGATCTGCCTTTTAGAGAGAGATGACTAGTGGTATGATGACCTCTCCACGTCTATCATTGTTACCTCTTCCGTTTTGGAGTTGTGTGAACCACTGGAGGAGGAGAATTGATTTGACAAGTTTAAGATTTCCTCAGTTACTTGTCATTCAGAGTTACTTGCTAGCATAAAGACATTTCTGGATTTTGAATACTCTGTAACTAATAACATGTTTTCCATCAGTTCACTAAGTTACCGTGTGACCCTGATCTTAGCAGGGGATATTGCATTTCCTTAATATGGTTTTTAATTAATTTTTAAAAATCCTGTATTCTCTTGAAGTCACTGTTTTTATGAAGATTCTTGGCAAGAAATTCACTAGCAGGTGAGTTTCTTGAAAGTGACTAGACAAATGAAGTTGTCTTACATAACATTTGTGGAATAATGTTTTAGCCATAATTGCTTAAATGTATTAGTTCTCTTGCATAGTTATGTCAGTCCTGCATGTCTGAAGCATCTGTGTAATACATTGTAATCACATGGCTTTGTGTACGGAAGCTGCATTGTTGAGCATCTAAGCTGTGTAATGTTGAGCTATTGGATCTTATGCTTGAGTACAAGTGCAGAGGCATATGTTTTCAAAGAAATAAAACTTGTGTTCCATCCTTGCAGATGTGTCAGACTTTTGAGAGGCAAAAATAAGCATCAATAAGTAAGCAGTTGTGTTGCATGATGAAAACGAGATACCCTCATTCTTCTGGAAGCATTGAAACATAGAATTGAAATATCTCACATGTAGGCTTTTCTCCGCCAAAGGTCTCTTTCACCTTAGGAGTTGTTTGAGTCTTTAGGTAACACATATCTATGTAGAATATACCAGTACCTATGGCACTGTGAGCTTTATGTTCTGTATACACCTGCTACTTACTGATGTACCAAAAAATCCACCGCAGAACTGCAGAACAGTTGTTAAGATGCTTTTACAGCATTTTACATGGCCCAGTGTAGGGGTATTTATTCCTTAGCTTACAATAATATGTACTCACCTCAAGCAACCTGGAAAGTTCTTTTTCTAGGTGCTGTCCAAGTATTGTGATTTAATGTATTTGAGAACTACACTAGGGGTGGGGAACAACCAACACAGGGGAAATGAAAGACTTCTGAATGCACAGGGAGATCTGCAGACCTTGATGAGAAAGCATCAGGCAAATTCTCTGAGACCTAGTTTCCAGGCAAGATAGATGGAAGTCAGTTGATACAAGAAGCTCAGGGAAGGTGAGGTGTAGGAGCCCTTCCTGCACACAGGATTCAGGATATGTCTTCGTACAAGCAAAGCCAAGGACAAGATAAAGGACACGGAAGAATGGTATTCTTGTGGGAAATTTCATTTGCTTTCTGTCGAGTTGAATAATTAAATGTAGGGGTCTGCCTAACTGAAACTACACTGTTCCTGGTAACAAGCTAGTTTTGATGGATATTGAAGGGCATGCACCTTCTAGTGTGATAGCATGTGGTACTTCCATTCATTTAGGTTTTGTGTGTTGAACGATGTGTTAGTGATAGCATCCATTACAGGAGGATGCTAATTATGTAATTAAGGTAATAGAAGCCAGGACTTACGGGTTCAATTTCAGTTGCAGGCATGTACTTTATCTGAGACCTTGGGAAATTTGCCTTTTGGATAAGAAAGATACAACCATATAAAGTAAAACCAAATTATTCTTCCCATCCACCTTTTCACTGTCTTGTCATCTTAAAGCTTTTTGAGGCAGGCGTTAGTGTCCTTCTTACTGTGCTCACGTTACAATATCTAGCACAGTGGAGTTCAGCTTCTTGAAACACGAGTTTCATGTAGCGCTAGACATTATCTGTAGAAGTGCACAGCTTCAGTTCTCAGTAATGAAGATGATCTGTCTGGACACTGAAAATGTCTATGGATTCTGGTGAGGAAGTAGAAAATTCCCATTATTGGGTGGGAGAAGGGGAGGAAATGCATGGAGTATCAGGGCACAAAAAACTTGCAAGCTGTTGTGCCTTTCCAATTTCCCAATACTATGTTACTTAAAAATTTTCCAATGAAGTAATATGCCAGTGCTGCCTACCCCCATGCCTACCCCCACATGAGATCTCTTAGCAACATGTGGGTTGCGAACACCTGCTTGTACCTTATGCTGCACCATCCTGAGAACATGACATTCCATTTGGAACAGAATCAGCCCAAACATCTCAGAAGTATTGCTGCCCTGCAGCCCCCTTAGCACTCCCAGCCTGGGGCTGTCCTGGGAACCAACAGTATTCCATACCTCTTTAAGCCAGTATGAGATTTTGAAAGTGCTTGTGAATTCCTTTTGTGGACAGACATGAGCTGTTCTTTACGCAACTGCTCTGAACTGTTGCTGTTACATCTGTTTAACATTCCTGACTTGTTTCAGATTCCAAAGTTTTAGATATTTAATGCAAAACAATAAGGGGGAGAGGAGACAGCACCCTCTCACCAGTCATTTGTCTTAATCACAAGAGGTGCTCATCCCTCGTTTCCATGGTGATCATGAAACTCTGTGATTTGTTGAAGTTCACACCTCTCTCTCAGCTATAAGAGAGGAGATGCTAAAGGAAAGGCCAATGTAATTACTAACCTTCCAGCTATCCAGAAGCCCTAGGGCTTATCTACTTTCATCAAGGGAGGATTGTGCCTAAAATGTAAGGACCTGACAGTGAAAGGAGTTGTGCTTTATGGAAGGGTAAGGAAGAGAGGGCCAGGGGAAGCTGAGGGTGAAAGGTCTGCTTACCTCTTGAAGATACCAGACATGAGGTACACGTGGGACATTTTGTACAGCATTAAGCGCTGCAGTTGGAAAGGTCTAAAATCTGATCCTACACATATATTCTGCCTCACACACATAGGTACTCACATAGAGAATCTGGAATAGCTCTACTTAAATAAGCACAATTATACTTCTATAAAGCAGGAGAAGGTGGGAGGAAAATTGGTCTTTTTTGATGGTAGTTTGCAGCAATACTGCATTTTCATTTCCCTTCCTGAGAGGGTGTTTCTAGAGCGAGGAAATGAGAAGTTAAAGGTGAATTAAGAAAGCATTTAACCTCTGTGAGCCCGAGCACTATCTTAGATCAAAATGGAAAGGTGACTGGTCACTCCACCTTGCAAACGAGGGCTGGATCCAGAAATCAACATGAACCTCAGGTACCTATTTAACATGCAAGAAGCCAGGCATGTTCTGGGAGTGACAGGACCTTCCCTTTGAATGTAAGCAGCAAAGTGAGACATTTGGTATTAGTGTGATCACTGATGGGTATGCAAAATAAGCAACAATACATAGTTTGGGGACCACAGTCAGCTATGGAAGAAGTGATCACAGCTCTTGAGAAAATTCCTGGTTCTGTTTCATTCCTCAGATGGTGTGAGTGATGTTGCATAATAATGGAAGGGAAATATCTGGAAGGGGAGGTTATTACATATTCTAGCCTACTAGCAGTTTCTTTTTTTTTTTTTCTTTCCCTTGCTGCTATGTGTCAAAATAAATAAAAATAAATTAGGAGAAAAGGAGTTCAGTAAATCCTTCAGTGGGCAAAAAACAGTGGGTGGGACAGGAAGGACTACAACCTGGACTCCCCTTGAGCTCTCTAGGAGCTGCTAGGCACTGTGAATTCACCTCACCATTAAGGCCCCTGTCTGGACTTGTTTCTGTCTCCTCTTCCCATGATGTGGGGGAATGCTGAATGACTCCCAAGATCTCAGCCTCTTAATAAGATTTGACATCCTTTTCTGTTCTCGCTGTCTTACCAAAGTGGTTATTTGTCTACAGCAGTAATAAGTGTTTGTATTTGGTTTCTGCAGTTCAGAGATTTTAAGAAGGGCCAAAAAATCTTCATAAATTCATTGGGTGTCAACGACTTGATATTTGCTTTACATCATTCATTGGGTGTCAACGACTTGATATTTGCTTTACATCTCTTAACAGTCCTGCTCCACTTCCCCCTCTCCCTCTGTATTCTCTATTCAGCTTGGAAAAAAAAAAAATCATGTTTGAGCCACAGGGGATTTACATGGTAAAAGTTCACTTCAGCCAGATATTTTTGTTGTTGTTCTTCAAGTGTTTTGAGAAAGTAAATTCATAGAATGAGAAAGCTCTGGGGAATTTTACTAGATTCAGAAGGGCTTGAGGTAGATGAACAATGCTGGAAATAAGAAAATTTTCAGAAAGGAACCCGCGCAGTACCAAAGACTGGAAATTTCATGTGAATAATGTCCGTGGTGTGGCCCTTTTTAGGCCCAAAGAGGAGCCACTGGCTGAGCAAACTAATGGGAGTAGAAGCGAGTTTCACATACCTAGACCAAAGTATTCAAATGCCTATAAGCTTCTTATATTGTTATATATATATATAAAATATCTAGATATTTTGTGTTTCCTACCTTCAAAATGAAAAATACACGGCCCCAAGTCCTGTACTAAAAGCTAAAATTAGAGACATCATTTTTAATAGGTTATGTCTTTTTATTTTTTCAGTTTATTTCCTCAGCCCTTCTTATCCCAACTAACATCTTGGATTTTTATCTGCCAGGTAAACCTGAAGAGAGCAGAATAACTCATTTTGCTGCAGTGCATGCATCTTCTTAGCTCTTAGGCCTTTTAACAACTGTGCTTTTCATTTAGCAGAGGCTGATGCAGGGCCTTACGTGACTGTAGGACAATTCAGAGGTCATTGCCAGCTGGGCTAGGTACACGTTCCAGAACTGACAGCAGGAAAAATTTCAATCTCAATGTGGTTCAAGATGGATAGATGAGTCTTACTGTGTACCCAGTCCAGCCACAGTGGACCACCGAGGCTCCCTGTGTGTCACTTGCACGTTTCAAATCTTCATTGCTGCTGAGGTGTTGTTTCTTTCCCAAACCTTCAGCTTGAGGTCATTTGAAGTTCTTGGAGTGTTGCTGGTAGGAACATTCCAGTGAATTCTAAGTTGGCTGCAAAATACCTGGGCCTGACAGGTGTGCTAAGAGCAGAAGTGCATTGCTTGTCAGGTATTAATATCAATAAAACTTTCCCAAGATCTTACATATAAATCATTATCTCCTTTCTCCCCTCTCCTCCCCTACACACCAGCTTGTTTGTAGATGTGGACAGTCACATAGTGACAGGGAAAGACTGCTTCTGGCTTTTGGTTCTGGAACACAGTTAATTAGATATGAATGTTATTTTAGGAATACTATTTCCTTCCAGCTTCCTGTAACTTCACCTACAAAACTGGTAGAAAAGCATGCAAGTTTTATCAGCGATTCCGTAACTATTGTGGCATCAAACCTTTTCACCCAGAAGTCATTGCACTAGTCATCATGTGATCACAACATTGAAGTGTTTACCTATTGTCCACAGCAATTTTCCTCAAAGTACTATAGAAACTATAATTTTTTTAGGGAAAATAATGTTTTACCCATTGGACCTGGAAGCACTCGGTAGTGTTGTCCACAGCAGTGTCAACTTTTACAGGAAAATTGCTACTAGTTCAATTTAACTTGATATTGATGCAGGTGGGAGACTGAGCAGACAAGGTCATGGTAGCCAGACTTGGTTTTTACAACCATTTCATACAGTTTGTACAGTATTGGTTTCAACAAATGTAAGTGAAAATGGCAGGGTGAAATCCTTAGCTCTATCAAGAGTAGGACACTTGGGTTTTGAAGTGCAGTCAGCTGTGTTGTACCTGACTGACTGGGAATAGTAGAGTTGGTCTAACAAGCTTCTTGCTTATATGATAAATAAAAAATAACTGACTTACACTAGGTCTGAAAATCAAAACCTAAAGTTAAAAGCCTGAGGAATACAGGAATTGATTTGTGGAGATGATCTGTCTCTACATCCTTATTTTTTCCACGTTACTCCTATGGATTTTTTGCTTGAATCACTGCCTGGAACTGGTAGTGGGTGACAGAAGGTGCAATTGGGGAGACAGAGAAAAAAACAAATGCTTTGTTTCTGTGAGCATCCATTTCCAGTTTTACAGAAGCAGCATTTGACTCATGCAGACACAAGACAGGAACTCTCATCTGTAGGAATTCAGGAAGAACAGCTATTTCATACAGAGGCAGAATACCTCTGACCCAAGGCAGAGTTGGTCAGAAGTATAGTGCTCATCTGCGAGCCCTCATGGGCTGTGTGATTTCACTTCTAACACTCTTTGTAAGACAGGACACACTTATTCACATGTGAGGTTGGAAATTTTTAGAGAACATCCTGTGAGAGGCACGGTGATGACACTTGTTTGCTTGCATTCAAAGCATTATGGGCAAAATCTAGAGGAGTAAATGGTTATGAGAAGGAAGATATTTTTGTGTAGTATAGAGTTCCAGGCTTGGACACATTTCCTCTTTGTTCAATATAATAATTTGAATTTAACATTTTTGTTGATTGTGCTTTATTTTACCTTTACTAGCCCTGTGGTCTTAGAGCTGACATCCCCAAAATCTGAAACGCTAACCACACATGTGTGCATAAATAACAAATAAGAAGAGGTTGAGATATGACCAAAATGAAGAAAAGTTGCAAACACGAATAAATCCTTGTGGGTTGCATTTCCTAGAATGTATAAAACATTTGGTTGTGTCTTGGAGGAACAGAAGAGTTTCAGAATGCAGGTAAGGTAGACATGGTGCTTTTCTTCATGAGTATGCAAGTGGATTAAAAAATAGTAGAGCATGGGAGGGACAAAACCTGAGAACTTGGAGCTCTGTTTGTCTTCTAGACTGGAGAGCATTGACTTACCCAGATTTGCAAAAGGAAAAAGGTTTAAAAAACGGTGTTCTGGTGAGTAGAAAAACAGCATGTCACGTTACCTTGGAAACCTGAGATGCTCTGTGTTCAAAGAGAGATAAGGAGAGTTTTTAAAAGTCTTGAGAAAAGTCTTCACTACAGCTGGTGTGTTGGTGAATGGCTCTTCAGAGCAGCAGTCACCTGCATGCAGGCGTGATAAGACTTTGAAAGGCAGCTGCAGTATGTCTGGAGTCTCTTGTGTGTGTCAGCAATTAAATCTGTGCAAAAAAAAATTTGCAAAAGTACATGTGAGTTGCAATCTTTCATTCTCTTTAGTTTAATCATCTTTCTTCCTGGGGTCTAAGGTATTTCTGTTCATTGATTTGGTGAGGAACGAATAGGTGCTTCTATAAAACATCCTTTTATTTCCAGTCATGCAAAATTTACATATAAAGCATACTGCAGATAAATATAATTCATCTTCAAATTCTGTGGTGGGCATATTTCTTGTCAGTAGCAAGGTGACCCTTTGCATTGCATCTGAAAACGGCACTCCTTACAGTAAGACAAAGTAGACAGAAATGGCACCATTTGGGTGTGGAGAGGGGGGACTAAAACATTCTTGGTTTGGACTATGACAATACTCTTAAGTTCTCTACCCACTGTGGAACAGTCCCCATGCTTATGGAGGGGGGTATAGTTTTGGGTACTTCAAGGGGTCTCCTGAAAATCAGGCTGAGACCTTTATGAGAGCAGAGCTTAGAGAGCGCATGAGTGTGTTGGACTCTCAAGAAGTTTTCTAGTCCATCCTGAAGCTCAGGAGAAGGTCAGGTTGCTAAGGCCATTCTGACAAGTTTGTCAAACCTTGCCTTAAAAGAAAAACCTGTTAGAGATATTGTATAGCTGTCCAAGGTAGTGAGCTTCGGGTTCTTACTCTTAAAGGTAGAAATTTCTTTTGAACATCTAATCTTATTCTGTTCATTTGCACAATAAATTATGTCCTATTCCATCCTCAGCAGACATGGAGAAAAGAACTGATCATTTTTTGATCATCTTTGCTGTATTTTACATAATGAGAGAGTGTTACCGTGTCATACCTCAGATTTTTCTAGACTAAACAAGTCATTCTTGTTCTTTTTTTTTTTTTTTCTCTCTTCTGTATCCTTGTGTCCCATTTCTTAAACTTTTTACTTTTCTCAGTGCTGTGCTCATGACTCTTGTTCATCAAAGTCTTTGGGTGCAGAGCCCAGTACCGAACAGGTGATGCTCAGAAATCTGAATACAGTTGTGGTATGATGCTAGGGGTGATATGTTTTCAAAAAAAAATAATGACAATAAACATAAAATGAGAGTTTCTGTCACCTGTAACTTATTTGGAATAGCATTCTTCACAGCCAGTAGAGGGTTTAAACCCACATATTAATATGTAGTCTACTTCCTTGAATGCCCCACTATATTAGCTGGAAAGATTATTTTTCATTTCTTTATAAATAAAAAAACCCAAACCCACAACATTACTGTGCTCTTCAGGAGGACTAGCAGCCAAGTTCTTTCTCAGAAATGAATACTTATTAATGATGAGTGGGGTAACCAGATCTTTTTTTGCCCTGCTGGAAGGAATGGTAACGTGTGGGCAGAGGACTGGGAAGTGAGTAGAATAATCTGTCCAGCCTCTGTCAAACTAGTTGCTAAAGTCAAACACCAGCAGAAATGGCTCTGGGTCACTGAAGAGCTTATCAGTGTCACAGATTGTTTGAACAGATAGTAATGGCATTAATTCTAGCCAGCATCCTTCACAGATCCACATTCCTCTTGCTCCGTGAAATGATGCTGGAGGAGGATGTTTGGCTGGTTGCAACTTGGGCACCCCGAAATCAGTGCTGCCTCCAGAGAAGTGGCCATTCAAATATTCATGGTTTAGAAATAACTATGAGAGGCTGAGGGTAACTTTTATTCACCAGGGTGTTTTGAGCAGCCGTAGATGAAGAATCCATCATGAACTTATAAAACAAATTTCACCCTTCTTTCTGGGAATTGTCTGTGAGCAACGAACGTGTGATCTTCTCGAATTATTCAGCATTCAGAATAATTTGTTAAATAATTTCTATGAATAATTTTTTACTTGCAGCTTGTCCATGATCTGTTTATGGCGACTATTTGAAATCAGATCTGACTGATTAGCTCTGATTGCACACATTGGTTACCTAGGGCAGTGCTAGTCCCTGATGGGATGAGCCCAGGCCTTTGAAGCACATTTGCACAGTGAATGCTTATGATTAAGAATTTTAAATTCACTCTTCACAAATAATCTCCAATGGCCACTAAAATTTGCTGTTTCTGTGAACATTTCTGCCAGTAAACTCATTAGCTAGAATAATTGCACCAAAAGAACACAAAAGGGGGAGCAAAGCGAGGCAGACCAATTTGTTTTCAAATCAGAATGCTGAACTATTCCACGCTTCCCCAGTCCTTTGAGACTTAGCTATGTAAGAGTATTTTGTGATCTTGATAGGCTTTTATTCCTGAAGGTTTAACAACCCCTGTCTCTGGCAGGAAGGGTCTTTTGTATGCAGTGTTGTCATGTCCATGTTTCGCACCCCCCCCCGCCCACCTCATACTAAGCAGATAGAAAGACAGAAATGGATGATTTACAAGCTGGCTAAGCAACAGTATATATTTTCTGTATAACCAGAGAAAAGCAGAGGGTTAAACATGGCATTAATGGATATAGTTACCCTAGATAATTTGTGCCTGATTATTCCACAGTGCTTTAAGAGTCTTTGGTAAACATACAGAGCAGATACTTGCCATTCCAGGGATTCGATGGGTTTTGATTTTATTGCTTTTGGTTTCTTTTACTTTTCTGCACAAGAGGAGAGGATAAGACTCTTCTTTAATTTCCTTCAGAACCAGAAGCCTGTTTTGGTGTTGGCTGATTAGCTTTTGGAATCATGCATAAGTAGATGCCGGGCTGTAAATTTGCCATCATTCTGTCAGCTTTGGTTCCCTTTGGTTTGGTCTCTTTCCTTCTTTTTCTCTTTTCCCCACTCACTCAGGACATAAACTTTAATGATGAGATTTCATGCTCAGTCAAGTTTTTGAAAGCCACTTATGTGAAGCATCAATCAGATTATATACCTGCCCTGGCTGGGTGGCTGCTTTTCCCTCCCTACAAGGGGCTGATGGTCAAAAATACATAATAAGCTACCACTGACAGCCTATCAGACTGCCACCTCTCCCTCCCTTCCTGCCTCAAAAGCCTTTGCAAGTGGTGGCTTAGCCTGTCACCATGGAAATTGTTACTGCTTGACATTACTTGAGAAAGTATAATTGTGTTTCCTTTGCTTCTTAACGCATCCACTGACACATTGGCTACCTTGCAAGTCTTTAGAGAGACGGCCTGGTAAATCTGCTTTTTTTTCCCCTGTACTTCCACCACTGACTTGGCATTGGATCTCATGTTTCTCAGTACATTTTTACCGCTCTTTAGGTCAAGAGTCTTGTTTCTGTTAGCCTTACTGCATGGCCTCTGGTACTCTGAAGAAATTAGGAGAATATTTCTACAAAAAATAAAATTAATTCTGTCCTACCAGTGGTGTTGATGATTAAGGATAGACCCTAATACCTTCCAGTTCATGTTAGGTAAATATGGTTTCTAAACTGTAGTAAAAAATTTTGGAAGCTGCTGAAGACTTGCCTGTGCAAGGGCTTAAAGCATCAAGGTTTTTACTGTCCTAGCGGCATGACCTGCAGAAAAAAGTCTTTGTTCTTTCTGTGCCTTTTCTTCCTGTGCTGGACTTCGGTGCTATGCATCCTGTTCTCAGTTGACAGGAAGAAAAAGACCATGTTTGTGTGCGTGCTTGCGAGCTGCCTGGCAATAAGCTCTAGCTATAGGTTGAAGTCATCTATATAAAGGGGTCTTGCTACATGAGCACTTCTGTCGGACTGCAGTGCAACGTTTCACAGCCATTTAAGTCACCAATGACTGCTAAGAATGTGTGGCATTGTGGCACTCGCCCCTTGCCACATGGTTAGTTGTTGCCAGTGGAAAAGGATGTAAAACAGGAGACTAAATGCTACTACATTTACTGAACTTTGTCTTTTTAATCCTGATGGCCCAGGAACAGCATTCCCTAACTTTAATCAGCTATGGATCTCTAAGGTCAGCCTTATCTCCTGCACTGTGCTGCTTCACTCATTACAGTGTACTGAATATTGGTGTTTGGTCAACTTTTTCTGCCCACTCCATTTCCTGCTCAGCATTATTGTTTGTAACATACTGCTGTTTAAATGACCTTTCTAAATGTAAAAACAATAAAACATAAATATCTTCTACTTAATAAGGAAGTACAGATATTAGATAAAAGTCTCATTACCTTGCTCTGAATTAGAACACAGCAGCTATGTCATAGCCCATTTTGACTTCTGATAACAATATAGAACAGGAACTAAAAAAAAAAAAATAGTTGCCATTTCAAATCATTGAGAGATTTCACAGAGGGAAAAACCCAATTATCAACATTTATGTCTGGTCAGGACACCATGGCAAGCAACCATAACTCTTGCAAAAACTGTCTCAAAATGTATTAGTTCTATAGCTGATATAAGCAAATCCTCACAAACATCACATGTAGTGTTGGACCAACGCCTGATGATTTTGAAGATTAATTTTGTTCCACTAAATACTAAGCATTCTCTTTGACAAATGAATGTGGATATTTTTTTGTGTGTAAGATTTGATTCTTTGAGGTAAGCAAATTTTATTTTATTTGTAATCTGTTATATCCTTGGAGTATCACTAATCTGTAAGGTCTGCTCTAAATGAGTTGCTGATAGCTTAAATTGTCTGGGCCTCTGCTTTGCTGCTTTAACAAGTTGCAGAGTAGAATTAAGCTCATTAAGGCCTCCCACTCCAGAGAGGAAACATGAAAAAGAAGCAGCATGATGAAGGCCTGTTTAGCATTGCTCACCAGCTGAAGGTTTATTGCATGACCGACTAAGAATTGGGCTATGAGCTCGCTTCTACCCTTCTGCTGGGAATGAATTCTGTGGCAGTGTTTGTTTCTGGAAATAAACGGTAGCCCTTGCTCTGTAAGTACTTCATCACACCAGTAACTTATGTTCAGATTCATCAACAACATCAGAAGAGTCTCTTCTTCCCACACTGTTGTGTGCAAGCCTATATTCTGTAACATCCCCCTAGCTGAGCAAACAGAATCCCTCTGACAAACAGCTTGTGCTTTACACAAGAAAGAACAAGATGGGACTTCCAACCTGCATAATATAAAGCTTGTGCCATGAACTGTTCGGCACAGGCTTGCCCCTGCTTCAAGTCCTGAAATCAGAAATGGTTTTATTCATCAGAGGCTGCAGTCTTGTTCTCAGCTAATCCCATGCTTCTGTCCCTACCACCAACTCTGCTTTGCCTTTCACAGTTCTGCTGTGTAATGGACCTCTATTTAATGAGTTGATGAGCTGTTTTCAGAGATCAAATACCCTCTTCAGTACACATGTGCCTTCATCTACTAAAGCAAATTCTATTGGCTTCAAGAAGAGAAGGGTTGGCAGTGTAGAAAAAAAGACTGATAAAGGGAAAGGCTGTGTGATTGCTGAGCATTCAGATTTGGGAGACAAGAAGGGCTAGTATTTTATTCCTCCAGTGTTCTGTGTATCCATCACTCGGACAGAATCCCTGTTAGTGGAAATCTAATTCTTCAGTGACTAGCCAAAGTTAATTAATTTTTAAATATATTTCATCTTCTAAGCAACAGAATTTTCCAAGAGAGGAGCTGATAGAAAGAGCAAAGGGGTTACAATGTCATGTAATACTGCGTTCATCCCAGGAGACTGAGGTGACATCAGCTAGTTCCATCTCCTCCACCAACAACCCTTCATAGCATGGAAATACTGTGATTAAAGTGAGGTGTAAAGGCTCTTGCATTGCTCCTAGTGCTTTGTTCCTGAGAGAGTCCATCTAGAGCTGTGTTTGTCTAGCTTTGCCATTTTTTTTAATGGCAGTGTCTCCTCCCAGAGGTCACATGTACCTTCTACCTTGTACTGCTCTCCCTGCCCCTTGGTTTCCTGATTAGTAAGAAGTGATCTGGTTGTCTGAAAAATGTTGCCTTCAGGGGCACTGGATACATGTATGTGGTTCTGAGATGCCAGTGCTTCCATTGAAAGACCCTCTGAAACTTGAGAACAGGGCTAACAGGAGTGTCATTAAGTTCAGCAAGGACATGTTCTGCATCTGTGGCAGAATAATCCATTGTCAGTACAGACCAGGAACCATTTCTTTCAGTATCAGCCCATCTGAGAAGGACCTAGGGGTTAAGGAAACAAACTCAAAGCTGAACACGAGCCAGCAGAATAGACAGTCATCTTAATGTAACCCAGTATGCGAAGTGTAGCTAACAGACTGAGGGATGCTCTTATTTCCCTTTGTGCAGCCATCCTGAAGCTGCATGAGGATATTGTGTCCACTTCAGGCTTCCTAGTTATACAGGGCTGGGGAGAAACTTGAAGAAACTGGGGAGGGTACAGTGGAGGGCAACCATGATGGTCAGCAACCAAGAAAGCATGGATGATGAGGAAAAATCGAGGGAATTTTGTTCATTTTGTCTGCTGAAGAGGAGACAGTGGAGTGAGCAAATAGTAGCCAACAGCTACTTGTGGAGTGGCAAAGACAACAGAGCCAGACTCCTCCCAGTAACGGCAAATGACAAAACAAGGCACAGTGAACACAAGTTACAGGGTTCAGATGAGACATAAAGAAAAACTTATTCATTGGGAGGGAAGTGTTGCATAGGGAAAGGTATCTTGGTTGTTGCAGTATCTCCATCCCTGGAGATTTTTAAGACTTGGCTGAACAAATCCACAGCTGATTTGATCTAGTTTTGAGCGGGACATTAGACTAAATGACCTCCAGGGTTCCCTTCCGAGAAGCATTTTTGTTATTCTGTCTGCTGAAGTTGTTTGTTTTGATATTAATAAAAACAAAATCAAAACCCTTTTAAGTTGAAGTTGCCAACATATAAAATGACCATCAAACCAAAGGTCTGCTCTTCTGGAAAAATGACCTTCCTGCAGCAGAAATAACGGTGTCTCTGTACAGCAATTGTAGGTTGTCTAGGACTCAGTCCTGGTCCATTTGCATTGTGAAAATCTGTTTTGACAGAGAGGAAACCATGGTTCAGCTTCACTTAAATAAGAAGTTTTATGAATTAGATATACAATTAATGTATTATGGGCATTACCTCTCCTTATGTTGTTTATTTTGCTGTGCCATTTCTTAACTGATGATCTGGGACTACAAAAGAAGCTGACACCACTAAAGTAACCCAACAGTGAAGTAGTTGGTAAAGTGGGCATTTAAATCATCATAATTAACTTTGGTAGTCAACATAACTTTTAAATCGGAGTTGTTCATTGCTTTGGAAAATAGCAAAACAGATGATCAGAAGAACCTCACTGAGCTGACCTGCACTTTGTTCACTTTTTCTTTTGAAAGGTAGAAGGGTGAGAAACACTGTTTAAAAATCAAAGTCCAGATTCCAGTTCTTAAGACTCATGAGCTGCATGAATTCTGACCATGCCAATCAATATTTCCATATCTTCTTTCTTTCCCTCTCTCTTTTTCAAAAAGTCTAAACATTGGTTTAGGTGTCTCTGGTTTTATTTTTGATGTTACTTACTGATATTTTAACACGTCATTAGAGCATTTATTTTGAGCAGTGGATAAATTCTTTATGCAGTGATGAAATACGTATTTCTTTCTCTCTGGCATAATGCAGTGCTTATACTGTAGATAGTATAAAATTTATGGCACCTTAAATTGTTTACTTTGAGGCTTCTCAGTGCTTGTAAACAAAGGGAACAGGAGGTACTTGTCTTAGCAACTTTAACTAGCTTTAAAATATAAGGGTTTTGTTCTAGAACTTCTCGGTTTATTTCACTTTCAGTTTTTCCTCTTCTGTTAATAAGTGATGACATAATTTGTTAAATTCTTAGTAAGTGGGAATGAAGGGTCACCAGATTGCTAAATTAAAGAAACAAATTAAATATCAATATTAAATTAAGGTGTTGGCCAGGCTAGAGAGAACCGAAAAACAATATCTGTACTCCATTAGCAGCTTGGAAATTGTGGAAAACTACCTGTCAGCCAAAAATCCACTGTCTTCCATATATCATCCACTATCTTTGATGTGGCGTGCAAAAGAATTCACCAATGACAGGTGCTGTCACAGAATATATTTATTCCACAAGTTTTTATTTTATCCATCATCTACAATGATGGACAATCATGTCTTGTTTCCTGAACGGTGGCAATTTCTTAGGGATTCCACAATTGCTGCCCTTGAAGACTGCCTGTTTCGTGAACCAATGTCAAAATCTATCTATATGCCTGTATAAAACACTTATCACTGTGGTATTTAAGCACTCTACATGGATTAAAAATGAACAGTGAAGCTGCCTGGAGGATAGTCAGTAAAATCTACTTAAGTTTTGGATTCTGTGATATAATGTGATTTCATTGGGTTGACAGAGGGACACAAAGAAACATCAGACACTTCACAAAAAATTTGGAAAAGAGCTGTTCATATTTTTTACCTCAAAAAGAGATTAATGTATTGAAAAATCTGAGAACAAATTCTACTTGTCAATGTAACTTAAACCTTGACATGCAAAAGAATAAGAGGTTTTCACTTGTTTGTATGACGATGAGAGGTGGGTTTGTAATCAGCCTATAATGGGTTTTGCCACTAAAATGATACCTCAGGAGAGAGAAACCTCTCCCTGTCCTGTCCTGTTTTTCACCTCATCAGTACATTAGTTGTATTAAGAAAAAAATATGGCAGCAGGTTAAATGATGGCTTCAGAATGCAAGTTCTTTGATTTTCAAGACTTCATTAAGCATACTGCTTCCAAAGGCAAGGTGCGTGTCCTCTCAGGTGGTGGTCCAGCAGCATATTTGGCTCAACAAAGTATAAAGCCTGCAGTGTAGGAAAAGGGACTTTCAGCTAATGACTCAGCCGTATTCCCGTTAACTCAGAACCCCAAATTTTGCCCTACTACGCCAAACAGTTTATAATTTAAGAATTGTTTAGAAAATCTTCTAAGGATTGTACCTGTTCTGAACAATCCAGGACACCCTAGCTATATACCGTGCATGTATGATACATTTGATGTTATATACCTCTGGTATCTTTCTGTCAAGGTATGAATGCCCATTTTGTTTTCAGAGCATTTTTTTAACCACAAAACTGTTCTGCACCTTTGCCTTGACTGTGTAGGCTCCATACTCAGTTGAGACACACAGGAAGAGGCAGGAGAAATTAATGCACCTGGCCAACATTTAAAATACAGGGACGCTGATCCTTGTTGGGTAAAAAGCACTGAGGAAAAGATAAAATTTGTAATAGTGACAGAGGATTGCTCGTCATTGTAGAATAAAACTTTGTCAGGCTGTTGGCTGAATCAAGATGATGGAGTTATTGGAGTGAAGCAAAATAATTAAGGATAAACTTGAGGGTGTTCCTTTAGAATTAAAGAAGGCCTCTGTGGATGGTGGTGGCAAAGGCATGTAGTTCTTACCACTCCTTTGAGAAGTTTCTTTTCTGTTAAAGAACAGATATAAAGAGGGAGCTGAACAGGCTCTGGGAGTTATGCAGGAACTGGAAGAATCAACAGTGGCAGATGGCTCCCTACACCTGTGTCTAGGGCACACATAATTAAAGCAATATGTGAAAAGCAAAAATTTCCATTACCTTACAAGAATTATTGACTAATTCCAAGTATGTGCCGATGATTAAAGCATCAGAAAAATTCTGGCTTGTCCTTTTGAGAAAAGAAAATTTGTATATGCCTTCAACCACCTCCTTGGCAGTTTGAAGAAATAACACCAATTTGTGTTGTGTTTGGCATCTGCTAAAGAATTGTGTTTTGGGGTGGTGCTGGAGATGCTAATAGGGATGCTTGCCATAGTGAGGGAGTATGTAAATTCCTTGGGATAGACAGTAACTGGGAGCATGTACGGACAGATCTGAAGAAGAATCGGGCTGTCAATAGCAAGCCTACGCTGACAGACCAAGGATGCATGCAGCTTGGTAAATATATGGCTTTGTATGGGTGTTCAGATCAGCAACTGGAGATCATATTAATGCAAAGATGCCCAGTAGAGATAGGATACATGTTCTCATGAAGAGTTAGAGAAATAAATGGCAACTAACGACCAAGGTCTTAACAGAGGGCTAGTAGAAGCTACCAGAGCAGGTACTAGAGCGTTTATCTCTATGAAGCGTTCAAAATCGAAGGTCAAAGGATTGTGTATCACAGCTGCAGCAAAACCTGAATCTCAGTATACACAACTGAAGAAAGATGTCCTAGCTTAGCTCATGGTTATGAAAAATTTCCAGAATGTATTTGTTGGAGGCTGGCATTAGCTGAAACTGACTGCAAGTCATTCATTGTAGTTCCCAGGAAGGACTGGGCAGACACCTGCCAGGCATAGAGGAATTATTTTTTCTGTCCAGCTGCAAATGTATGATTTGCAAACTGAAAAGTAGAGGAAGAGGTCTGGTGACTGCAGTTAAACTCTTGAGCATTTGCAAGAAAAAATTATAGGAAAGCACACAGCCAACCAGGGGTATGTCAATCTGAATAAAGAAAAAAAAAAAAACCAAACCAAAACCAAACCAAACCACCTTCCTAATATCAAGAAAATATGAAGAGTTGTCTTGATAAAACAATTAAGTAATAGACTTTTTTAGAAAATCATTGAAACTATTAGCCAGACGTTTGTGCCCAATCTTTTTTTAGGGTTAAGAAGTTCTCAGTGCTGCAAAGGATTTTGTTTAAGGGCACCAGAATGATGGTCTGAAACATGTTACAGGGGAATATGATTAAAATGATACATGAAGGTCATTTAGGGCTTGAAAACTCAGAGAGAGGTCAGAGGTATTTTCCACTGTTCCTCAAATGAACAGTGATTCTGAGGAAACTACTAAAGTGTCAGAAATAGAGGTCAATGCACTAAAAGAGACCAGGTTGGCAGCACAGGAAAAATTTGTCCTTGAGCAAAAGAGGCATAGATTTGCAGAAAAATGTACTCATTTCCTTTGAAAACTTATGTGAGAATGCCACAGCCAAGCAGGTGTTTCATCTGTCAATCAATTTTTGCTGCAAATAGCACGTGATAGATTCTGAAAATGGTGAATTGCTTATGACTGTGAAATGTATTGCTCGCCACTTACAAAATAGAGGAAAACATACTTGTATGTTCATCCGGTGAGGCAACACGAATATCTGCTGTGACCCTGGTCCTCAAAAGTGTTCTAACCTCCATTACTTATGCAAGTTGGATGTGGTCTCAGGGCATTGCTAGCAGGGACTTTTCGGTTAGCTTCAGGTCTGGAGTGGAAATGCTGTTAAAGACTTTAATGGAGCAAATAGGCTACACGTGCATCTATCTACTGGAAGAAGGTCTTTGGAGGTAGAGTGTCCTGAGGGGGCACCTTAATGAGATTTTGGAGTTCCCCTTAACTTTAGGGTGTATAGGCTGAATTAAGACAGCAGCACAGATGCAACTCATGAGTCTGCTGAGATTTTGTTTTTCTTTTCAGAATTAGATGAATACATTGAAAATTACATTTCATTTTCAAACCCCAAGGATCTCTGTAATGCTGTTTACAATGTTGAAGCCCAGGTCTTGCAGAAGTACAGTAATGATCTATATCTATTTGTACTTTTGTGTGAAATGTGATTTCATTAAACATGTAAAATAACACTAAGGAATATCATACAGGAAAAGAGCTGGAAAATGATGGGGAAAATCTTCGTGTGTGGTTTGTTGGGGATGTTTTTAATATATTTTGTCTGCATGTGGCTTTTTTTAGTCTCCACAAGTGCACAAAATACAGAATTTTGAGACCAGTGCCAATGAAATCGAGGGCCTTACCTTTTCAGGAAACGCTCAGGGCAGAGGCAGCCTTCATGGGGGAGGCTGTACCACACCTCTACAGCGCTAGCCAGGGTAGGACCAGGTTGTTCAGCCCTTTAGCTCTCTGCCCATTTTAAATCCACTCCTGATATTATCTAGATTAGCCATTTTATACTTTTCCCACTTGTCAACTTACAGTCTCATTTCAGGTCTTATCTCTGATTATCCCTCTGATTCTTTCCTGCCTGTGCCACTTTGTCTTTTCCCTTCTATAGTCATTTATTATTTAATACTCTTTTGGAGTTGTGTTTTGTTTTTAAACCCTGGAAAGCTCTGCAGAATGGTGTGCATGAAAGGAGTGGTGCAAGCACACTGTGTTGTAGCTGTTTCACCCAGGTATGGGTTTTTCCACAGCTGGATTATGTCACACAAGTTTAGTCACTTCTGCATCAGAGAACTGGAGGCAAAGTATCCAGCGTAGCACCCATGAAGGCAAGTTGTAAAAGCTTCTGTAGCTGCAGATGAGCAGTAGAAACATGCTAGCACGTTTATGGCCTGCAGTTTATTGATGGAACAAAATAGGGGTCACATCAATTCAGACTTTCATTTCTGGGAAGGAGTTATTAGCTTGGAATTAGTGTGGAATATACGTATTAGATCTTTGTAGAAAGCCTGCCAGTTTTCATTATTTCAGTCCAAAATGTCCACTCCTGGGGTATTCAATATAGCTCCTGCATCTATGTTCTTTGTATACTTTAATTATGTAAATTACATGTCAGTAACATGAAATCCCAGGTGGTGGGGAACAGCACAGCATAGGCAGTCTCGTAACATTAAGAGAGAACAAATGTTCCTTTGTATGTGTGCTTTCAAAAGCTGGCAATATTAGTGCTCACAGAAACTGAAACGGACAGGGGAGAACAAAAAGTATTCACTGTTTCTAGAAAGTCTCTATCTACCCTAAGTCAGGAAACAAGAGCTGATAGACAGCTGAACAGACAAGGTAGCACGAGATAGCACTCCCAGCGTACTCTACTGGTCTTCAGGCCTACCCAGTTTGTTTCCCTTTATACTTAAGGAGTAACTATTATTTAAGAAAGCAATACAGGGATGCTGAACACTGTAGGAATTCTTCATACTGTCTTGGTGGTCTTGGAGGGAGGGAGATCACAATTTCTCCTTTTGTGTAAAGGCTTGGAGAAATCATGCTCTGCAATAAAAGTCTGAACAGCCGTTGCATTAGGATATCAAAGGCATGAACTGTACAGTATGGGTGTATAAGCAGTTTCCATGCCTGTCTGTCCTTTGTGCTGACTGGGTTTAGAGGTGCATGTATCTGAGACATGCGGAGGATTTTTCCCCCTCTGTCACTTCTGTGGTCTGCATACAATATTGACATAGCTATGGCAGGGTGGTGTAGATTCAGATCCTTGTTCAAATGAAAGCCGTTGCTAGTGATAGATGGTATGGTCAGCTTCTCAGTTAGAAAAATATGTTTCCAAATATTTTATCGACTGCTCTGTTAAACATTTGCTACAAAGCAAGTTTGAAACTGAAGTTAGAAGAGTCTAAATTTGTTCATAAACCTTATCTTTTAACAGAAGTTTCCTCCCCTCCCACCTAACAGCTCCTTCAGGGGTCAGTGTGTGAGTAACCAAGTCTAAGCACGTAGAAAGGAGCCAGGGTCATTTCTTCTGCATCTGCCATAGACTTCTTTGTCCTTCTGCCTCTCCATCAGCTGTGAGATACTGTCAGCATCCCGATAGCACCTGTATCTATCTTCAGGGTTGTTGTGCCTGCCTGCGTAGCCCCCCCCCCCCCCCCCCCCCCCCCCCCCTTTCCTCAAAGTGCTTCTGGCTTGCAGGTGCAAGGAGAGGGACATTGCTTGAAACTGTGGAGATCTTAAAGGAGCAGGGAGAAGCTGTGGGAGACATCTCCATTCCAAAAGGTTTAGGCATATACCCCCCATTTTAATTTCCTCCTAATTTCTATTTTCCGGGAAAAGAAAAAAAAAAAGAAAAAAAAAGAAGAAGAAGAAAAGAAAAGACAAGGACTCAATTGCTTGCTTTGCCACAGACTTCCATTGTGGCTATAATGCAAGTTGCTTTGTTTCTCTGTGTTTTCTACCTGTATAGGATGATAGTAATGTTCTTTCCTTCATAAGGATTTTCTAAGGTAACATACAAGACTTTGGAAAGGTAAAATGATGTGGTGATAGGTATGTAAGCTTTAAAATCATCTGGAATTATGTACGGTGATTAAAGCATAAGAAAAATTGGCATGCCACTTCCCTGCCCCCCCCCCCCCGCCTTTTTCTTTTTTAAAAAAAGTGGCCTAAATTTACAAATAGATTGTAAAATTTGAGATAAATTAAAAGGCTCTCCATCCTCTATGGACAAACCACTGTCTTGATTTGTTTACTCTGTGAACTCTACAGGGGAAAATGAAAGAAAATTATTTAAAAAAAAATAAAAATTAAACCTTCAGCAGTGACTGGACATTGTATCTTGAAGCTGTTGTTTGATGAGCCATCTGTTTGCAGAAGTTTGTAGTCTCTTAAAGTTGTAGATAAAACTACTAACTTCTGGTCCGAGAGTCCAGAGAATATGGGGGTGGGGTGGGGAGAGGGTGGTATTTTATTTTTTTTTAGTAGTATTTTAGCTACAAGACATACATTTTTAATGGTTACATGGAGTCCAGTGATCAGTACTATATTGCAGGGAGTTGCAGTGGCTATTTTCTGTATTGTTGGGAATGGTCCAAGGGAATGATTTTCTGGGAAAAGATTTTTTACAAAATTGAAACTTTCTGTTGGGAAATCAAAATGAAAGACTTCATTTTATTGTCAGTTCATCCTAAATCATAAAACTTAATTTTATAGAAGTGAGCCAAATGTTTTATTTTGACACGGTTCAATACGTGTTTAATTTCAACTTTTCAGTTAGCTGGGGGACCAGAATGAATGTTGAAATGTCAATATTTTTGACTGGATGAGAATGTTACCCACCTGTACTCAAAGTGTAGTTGAAAAACTCTTCTACAGGTATCATAGGCCAAAACTGCTAATTCTGAGGCTATTTTCAGTATATGCTTTATTGGCTGGGTGGTGAAGGAAGCAAGTCAATCTAACAGTTCTCTTCCTTAGTTGTAAATCAACAGGGGAACTTAAGCCTGTGACACTTAAAGCATAGGACCTTTAAGCAGCACCTTAAAGCTCAGGCCCATACTGTGTGATTTAAAATGTCTTTTTCACAGACAAAACTGCAGCAGAATCATTTTTTCTAAATTTTACCCAGGCGTTGCTGGCAGGGAAGGGTTGTCCCTGCTAAGCTGGTCCAAGTCATCTTCTGTGCCAGGCATTTCTCCATTTCTGCTGTCAGTGGCTCAGCTCCATAGATAGTGGTAATTGGGAATGCTCATCCACTCAGCATAACATGTAACTGCTCGTTGTTCTAAGCAGGGAAAAGGCCAGTGGCCATCAGCATCAGAACCAGAGCTCACACCAGCCTGGGGAGGCAGAAGAGGCTGTAAAACTAACTGAATGGTTCCCAAGCCAGCTCTAAAATCAGTGCACCCTGCTATTGCTGTCTTCCCCCCAGGAGCAGCACTGCCTGGGTTCCTGCCTGCTTTTCCTCCTTTTTTCCCTGCCTGCGCATGGTTTGTCCCCTGCAGTCCCAAATGTGGCATCAGACTGTTGTTGCAAACACAGAAGTGAACCTTTACGTGTGCCACCAATAATTTTGAAAGATTAAATGGCATCTTATTTAACACAGCTTTTAAGAGTTGTTTGTGATCCATTCAAGCTGGTTTCCTTACATTTCTCTATGGGGTGTGTGTGTGACTGGTTTTTCCAAGCCCTTCTGCTGTTGTCTTGCCTGCCGAGCCAGGAGTTGTGTTACTTCAGTCTGTGGGAGCCTGTCATCATTTGGCATTTGGTAAGGAAAAGAGAGGGTGAAGAAGCAGTTTTTCCCTGTACTTTTCCCTCAGCCATTACTGACTCATTAAAAGCATTTACTTCTTGATAATGCAACATGGGCAGTGTCTGAGCTGTAGCTGTGATGGGAACTAGAAAAATGAAGGCTCACATATTTGAACAGAGTAGCCTGCAGGAGGGAAGATACCCTCTGCCTTTCATGTTGTCTTAACACATGCAAGTCAAGGTGTTATTAAACAAATGCATCTGCTTCAATAGGCTGTCGAGGGTGTCAGCCTCTTCCTTTTTCTTTGTGATTGTCCTAAAAGCAGGTGTTTGATCAAGATCCTATACTTTGTCAGGGGAGATCCTACATTACCCCCCCCACCTCCTCCTCCCACCCCCGAAAAAAAGGTCCCTTTAATCAGCTGCTAGAGTGCTGTACCAATTACCTCCCTACAGGGTGACCTTTTTATCTCGTAATGGCATTTTGGAATCCAGTCGCCCTAACCACACTGGGAGTGTATGCATGTCACATTTCCAATTCGCTCTCTCTTTTTCCCCCGCTGTTGTTGGCACTGAATACAGCCTAATATATTCATGACCTAATTAGAGTAATTTTTGCATAATAACGACCTCCCAGGGGAAACTTTTTTTGGGTGATTTTCGCATGTGCATGTGTGTGTGTGCACGCTCAGACTGTTCTGACACATTAACTGGAACAAGTGTTTTTTAATTTTTAAGTGTTTCTCTGGTTATTAGAAGTATTTTTATGTCATTTAAAATGGAAATGATGCAACAGGAGACCCCAAAGGAGGCAGAGATTATTTGTTTTCTTTTTCTGCTGTGTATTTCTCTGTTACTGTGAAGCTTGTGTCCTCTCTTCTGAATGTCCAAGACAGCATCATGCTGCCTCGTCGTCATTATTGGATCTCAGTGCTTTCAAGGCTTCCTCTCATCTTTGCCAGCTTCATCCTTCCCCTCTGTCACTCAGCTTCTTTGCCTCATGTCCTTATTTGACCTTCAGTTTTCAAAGGAGTCCTTCATTTGCTGCGATGGTCACTTACTTGACCTTATCTTCACTGAAGAGCTGTGTTCTCTCCCTCTGTCTCTGATATCTCAGTCCAAGCCTGTATTAACTGCTGTAGTGGTAGCCCATCTTTGCAGGCTGTCTCAGCCCATAATAACCCTTATTGCATTACTGTCCAACTTACCCTGGTACTTGGTGTCTCCTCCATTCCTTGCTGGCCTGTTTTCCCTCACTCTGTGGGTTCCATTTCTGCTGGTCATCTTTCCCAGAACACAGCTTCCGCTCCCAGCCCTCTCTCCTCTAGCCTCCAGTTCTTCCTTCTTTTCTAGTCCTTGCTGTTTCTTAGCTACTGTTTTCCATTTTCAGTTCTCTAAAGAATGTAAGTGCAGCCCTTTCTGGCGGAGATCATGGGCCACATTCCTCAGTGTTTCATTGGTATAAATAAAGTTAAGTCTATTGACCTTGACAGTGTTAGTGGAGATTTATACCAGCAGGACGTGTTTATTTTCATAAGCATATTAATCGTATTTTCCCTAAACCGCTGTTTAAAGAGCATTAAGGGGTAGTGTTCAGAGCGCTTACTTGCTCTAAAATGACAGTACACGATGGGTTTACTGAAAAATTTATTTTATTTGTTCTCTGTTTTCCTATATGTTTATTTTAGGTGTAGTAAGTAGTTCAAGGTTTACATCAATAAGGAAAAGACAAGCTTTCCATAGTCAGATGTTTTGTAGTGTTGAAAAAACTCATGCCTTGCTGCACTCTTGTTCTTCCAGCTCTGGGCTCTCCAAGCCCAGCTCTGCTGACTTTGTCCTGTATCGCTTCCTACAATTCCAGGTTTTGTCCACTTCCTTCCTTTGAACACATGCATCCAGAAGCCTTACAAATGCATGCTGTTCTTGACCTGAGCATACCACCGTTTAATAGTCAGGATGAGCCTTGCCTGGATCTGCAGATCCATCTCCTGCTTCTGTTACAGTTCTTCATCCCATACTGAACTCTGCCACCTCGCATCATGCCTGGCTGACAGCATCCCCTGTCATTTGCAGTGTAGGTACATGTGCCAGCAGAGGATGGAGAATTAAATAAGCATACTCCAAAACACTTGTTACCAGGTATTTTATTTTATTTTTTTTTTCCAAAGGCTGCAGGGATGTATTGGTCCACATGAAAAAGCTCCATGAAACATTCTTCAGTGCTGTTCACTGTAACACGAATGTTTTTTGGGATAACTGCAAGATACATTATGCAAAACTGGGGCATCCATAAGATTGCTTCACACAGTGGCATCTCTGTGTTTTGATGTTGGTTCTTGCATTGCTTTCTCATGTACCCAGGCCTTCGCATGTTCAAGGGAACATGCATATGATAAATGGGAAGCACTGCAAATGTATGATGCAGTTGGAGAATTGCTGTCATCTCTTGAAAGCTGTAGTTCAAATGCACCTTACATTTCATCATCCTCATCTGCAGTTTCAAGCTAGACACATGGACTGTGTATTAATACCTACAGATTGTGGGCTAATGGGCTTAGGAGCGAATAAGAAGGTGCAGATGTCGAGGCTCCCAAAGCTGCTTGATTAGCGTATAAAACTGAAGGTACTGCAGGAACAGGTGGGCTTGGGTGTGGGGAAGGAAGAGAGAAAAGGAGGTGTAGATAGATTTGAGGTAATTCTGAATATTTTCACAGCAGTTCTGCCTAATGCTCCATCTGTGCTTGTGCGCTGCACACAGAAGGGATGATGGCATATACCTTTCAGATCACTGGAGGAAAGGTGATTTTGAGGATTGTGATAAGCTCTGCACATGGGGAAATAATTCATAACCAGAACAGAAGAGTCTGTAAGAGTCTTGCAGGCCAGTATGCCAATTAACTTTGGTAATCTTTTCAATCTTGCTTCTGCTGTTTTTTTGTATTTTTTGTTTCCTTCAGTCAGGCAAAATTCGTATGTTATTTACCCTTTTCCTTCTTGTAACACCTAACAGTGCTCTGAAGAACAAGCAGCTCCTGAGCTAAAATAGAAAACAGAGGGGCAGAAGGGGACCACTGTGTGTAAATGGGAAGCAGTAGAGAAGTGGAAAATACATATTTTGATTCATTGCCATATCAAACCAGTATTCCTAACTTTCCAGAAGTTGCATAAGGCCTGAAACTTTTCTTCCCAGAATCTTCAGAGCTTAGGTTAGGAACACCAAAATGGGTATGCTTTGAATCTGAACTCTGACCACTTGAATCTGTGTATTTAGGTTTTTCAAAGCTGACTTGCTTAGGAGGTTATACTATATATATGCTGCTTCTGTCCCCCACTCTTTTAGAAATTATCCTGGTACTTCTTCCTGTGAGCTTGACCAGGATCAATAAATACCGTGACAGCACGACAGTGACAGACACAGAAAGGCATTTAAACAGCATGTCTTTGAACTGGAAGCAAGATCAAGGTTTGAGTTCAGTTTGGGGTTTGTGGTGCCATTTATGGAGAACTTTGATTAAACAAAGTCACCATCCCTTGCTTTTGGCCTTATTATGTGCTTTAGCAGGGAATAACGTGGAGTTTCTTAATCTAAAGTTCTGATGGGTGCTCAGTTGCAGGATACTATTATCAGTCTCTTCAAATGTATGTGTTGTTTTTGCAGCATCACAATCCTGTTGCTCTTAGATGCTCTACATTTACTGGAGTAAAGGTGTTTTTTGATTAATTCCTCTTATTGCCCTTTCCTATAAAGATGGCCCTGGTGACAAAGCTGAGCATATATTAGAAATCAGGAGCTTTGGTTTGGCTGTACTTTATCATATAAAGAATTAACAGTGACTCAGGATGCACAAATTAGATTTTCCAAAGAACGTCAGAAGTGCAAGGCTTGACATTTAAAGAACAATGAGAAATCCAAATCGCTACATACTGCTTCCTTGACACCAGGTGCTTCTTCTCGCTATGCCCAAATGGAATAAATCTGGAATAGAAAAGGAGATGACACTTGAGCACTCAAGAGAGTCTGGAGCTCCCAGAAGCAAGAAAAAAAAGCAAAAAAACCACAACAAAACAAAAAACCAAAACCCACAACAAAAAACAGTGGTGCAGAAGCAACTATATTAGGCTGAATAGAGGAAAAAATCCAATTTATCATCCCCTGACAGCTTTCTAATACTGATCACAGTATGGTACCAAGAAAGCATAAAAACCTTCTCTTGCTAATTCCCACTCCCCAAAAATCTGGAGATGAGTGAAGGTGTGAAGGCAGAGAAGGCTTGCTTCCTTTTTTTGTAAGATTTCCACAGATACATAATTAATCCTTAAATCTTGTATCTTCCGTTCTGCTCTGACTATATCATTTGAGGTCCAACTGTTTCATCCTCTTGAGGATTTCTAAGCGAACAAAATCTCAGCCTGGAAAACCTGGGCTTCATTGCTTTGTCTCACTTTGCCTCTTTTGCCGATTAACCACAGCAAGTATCTCGGGGAGAGGAGTCTGTGGCTGCCGGGTAATCTGGTTCAGAAGGTTTCTTTAACAGCTGGATCAATAACTGCTTCTTCCAGATGCCTGTTTCCTTGATTGATCTGGTTGACTTTTTCCCTTTTCATCATCCTTTTTTTCTCTTGGCACTTCATTTTAATTCATCTACGAATGACCCTCCCCCTCTCCAGATGCCTCTCCATATTTAACTGCTGCCTGGCCATTCTGTGGCCTTGGCACATCCCTAGCCCCAGGACTCTTACAGAAGAAAAAAGCCCCAGGCTCTCATTAAATAGCCTTTCTGAGCAAGGCAGTGGACTGCTTGGTCCTGACCTTTCTTGCAGCAGCCAAGCCTCACCTGAGAAGGATGGCGGGTCGGTGCCTCGCTGGGTCGTGCAGAGGCAGCACAGACCTGACAGCGTTGATCAGTCTGGGCTCTGCACCTCACCTCACTCAAAAGGGACACATGATTCCCTGCTCTGCTGCCAGCACTTTAGCTCTCCCCCCAGCCTCACCTCCTGTATGTGCAGAAGGCACCTTTGGGTGCTGACAGAGGAGTAAAATGTGCACGTCCCTCACCCCGTCATTACCCTTGATAAAGCATGCTGTGTACACATCTATAGCCTTTTCAGATCACAGCAGGGAGTGACCATAAAGCTCTCCTGCACCTGTAAGAACACGCCACGGTGCTCCCTGGTTTATGAGACTGCATGCTGTCGCTAGATCCTCCACCCACCATCCAATAAAACAGTACACAAGCCCCAGCAATTGGTTCCATCTCCCCTTTCAGCAAGTGCTTTCATCTGGTGCTTGCAAAGGCGATTGACTTTCCTGACAAAATTTTTGCATTGGAAAGTGCCTTTTGCTGTTGCAATGTTCATTCACAATGTTGTTTTATCATTTCCGAATCAAAAAACTCTAAAAATGCCTTGATTTCATCTAAATGCAATGTTTCCAATGCTCTAAACCAAATGTTTGCACGTGTGTTAAAATTTTATTTCACAGGAAATGTCAAAGTTGTTTGCCTTTGTTCCGACTTAGAATGAAATCAAATCTTGATGTTGCCTCCAGTATGGGGAAAACAAACTCAAAAAACCAAAAGCTCTCAGCACGAAATGTCTCCAGGTCTCTAACCTACTGTAGAAAAACTAGTATTCTTGTCTATACTGGGATTTCCCCAAAACTCCCCCATAGTACACATACCTCTGCTGGTCACGGACATGTAGATTTACCAGCATATTGGGGTACCAGAGTTCCCTATCATTAAGTATCATCTAAATCTGTTGCGTAGGCAAAATACTGGGAATTGGTCTGTCAGCACGTCAGACTACTGGAGTTGGACTCAACCAAAATTGTGCAAAAGTGAAAGATACAAAATATAGCAAAGCTCAGCAGAGCCGTAACTTGCCAGACAGAGATGCTCATTTGCTTTTGGCAGAAAAGCCATTACACTCCTGTTGCCAACACTTCTTCATTCAGGATTACGAGAGTCCCTTTTGAGTTTGCTGTGGAATCCTGGTCTGTCATCGGGCCGAAGACCTTTGTGCATCCCTTCCATTGCTTTGATTAATTTGGGCAGCAGAGACACATGCACAAACACATGCATCCAGTGATCCAAGCTGAAAGCATTCCATTCCAACAAAGATTTTGAAGAGAAATTGCCTCTGGATTTTCAGATTCATGAGTCTTCAAGGGGCACCTTTTGAGATAAACTTAATTAAGCAAGTCATTCTATTATCAGTTCTAATTACTCATGCAAATCACAAGTGCTCTGGCCTGTGGTTAAGTGAAACCTGATGTGATCCCAAGTGCAGCCAGGCTCAGTAAGTCCAGTGGGTATTTGCAAGAACGTGCCTTTACTGATCTTCCCACTTCTCTCCAGGTACAATAATCTTCTGGAGTCTGTAATGGGAATTGATTAGTTGTCATGGGCCATAATGCTATTACCCTAAACACTGGAAAAGAGGAGGTGAAGCGCAGAGTATAGAGCACATGAACACTTTCTCTCTCTCTCTGTGGTGTACACATGTGAACCAGTGGACATGAGAAGGTCAAAGCTATGGGCACTTAACACGGAAGGCTAGCTACATGTGTGAAAACTCTTGTAAATGAAAAGAGCCGTTTACCCCTTTCAAAGCATAGATCTGCTGTGGCTGTTTCCTGGGAACCAGGGAGCCAAATTTATCAAAGGGATGTGACTCGGAGTAGGGCATGATCCTGTGTGACTTGGGGCCCCAATATGCCATGCTCCATCTTAATCCCGCTATGTAAGACAGCTGTGAATAACTCAGTATTAGGCTGGCAGCAAACACGGACAGCAGAGGTAAATGAGTGACTGATTGCTGACTTCACCTTGATTGATTTGTGTAACACAGTCCCGTTGGTTAAAGGGCTGCGAACATGGGTTTGTTCTTTCTCTTGCCTTTAAAGTGTCAGCAGCATAAATATTCATTAGCGTAAGAGCAGTGTTAACACTTCAAAAAGGCTCCTGTTTCACGGAGTCTCAGCTGTGAGACCTAGGCCTTTGATTGCATTGGAGCCCAGAAACTCCTTTTGCTTGGCCTGGGATTTCCCAGGAACCCGGCCGTAGTCACCATCTCCGATGGACTGCACAGAGGAGGCCAGTGGAGCCAAGAGCTTTATCAGTGCAGCTTCATGGCAGAGCACTCACTCCAGCAGCGGGAACTGCTGTCTCATAATGCATCTTTCCCTAACCTGAGCTCCGCCGCTGGCTGAAGATCCCTCACACAGAAACCCAGGCTTCTGTGTTTATTATTGTTAAAAATTTATTTGCATGCATGCACGCTAACTCTGCACGCACGCATCCATGTGCATTCTCCCTCCCTTTCGCACTTGCTTGCATGACTGGGAAAATGAGCTACAAGCAGATAAAAATTGAAACACAGAAGAGAGCAAATTACAACATGTTCAATTATCTTTTTCGAAATCATTCTTCATCTGTGCTCTACTCAGTGCCTGGTAATGTTCGCTTTGCAATCTGACAAGGGCATTTTTTTTTCTCCCTTGTTTTATCCCTTCTCTTGGGTGGCAGGGTGCTCAAAGGAGCCCGGACTCGGGGAGAAGTTGTGTAGCAGGCCCAGACAACTCAGGCTTCCTTAACTGGAGTTCCAAAAGACCAACGCTTTTTTGGTCTCCGTTCAACAGCCTGCATACGGAGTTCTCTCTCCGTTAATTGTAAATGTTTCTTTTTGTTACATGCAAATATTACAGTGGCAAACACTGATTCCCTCCCCACTGCTTTCTTGCCAGGGAGGCAGGCAGAGATAGCTTTGCCTTGTTTACTTCCTTGCTGTTGTATTGTAAATTGCCACCCACTGCCAGCTTGCTGTGGGCCTCACCAAGGGCTTTGCTAATTAACGGGCTCCCTCTCCTGGCTCCTTGCAGCAGCCCTGCAAGATAAAAAGGGCTCAGGGCCCCAGGCAGCCCTAGCTGCTTCCAGTTTTGCTTCTTCTTTCAAGGGCTATGGATTAGTTGCTTCATCTCTGACTCTCTTGGGCACGGAATTTTACTGTTGTTTCTGGATGGACAGTGCTGGTGATGAAATTTTTCTGCCTGTTTACAGGAGAGATGCTCCTTCCGTACCCCTGAAGACTGGCACAAAGGAATCACCTTTTGGGTTGAAAGGAGGTTTTGTTCTTTATGGTCTATTTAGCTCTTGGCCTCTCTGCTGAGAAACTGTCAGTGAATATAGTGTCAAGTGTGGTAGTAATAGTTTTAATAATGAGGACACCTGTCTGCAGTAAAATAAGATTACATCAAGACATTTTATGCAGTTCACATGTAAGTTAGGAATGACTTTTGGTGATGCCAGCAGGGATTGCATTAGAGGATTGAACAATAAATGCAACAAATTGCCCATTAAAATGGGGAGAAATTTCTTCAAGTAATGAAACATATTTAAACGTGTGTATTATAAAGGTGAAACGGTTGAGCAGCTTCCAAGTCATATTATGTCTCGTAAAGAGCCTGATCAGCTTAAATCTGGAAAGGAGTATTTTGTGGTTTAAAGTAGAAACATTTTTTCTAATTGTTGGTTACTAGTATCAGTGGGACAGAGTTAATGGGATGTCATCATACAGATAAGAAGAGACTCGAGGAGGACTGTAAGCAACCCAAAGCACTTGTAAGCAAATATCTAGGCAAGAAAAATGATAGCAAGAAGAAATTGTTTTCATCCCTGTTTGTGGGAAGACTGACTTGCTCACAGTTGCTCAAAGACCTGTTTGGAGAACTGGAAACTGATCCCATCTTTTGGGAATCTTAGCCCAATATGCAGCTCTAAAATCGTGTTTTCTTTTGGTTACCTTCTACGTACATCTTACTTATGGAAGACTTGAATCTGACACATTAGTCATCCTCAGTCATTCTAGTAGGCATGAAGATATTGTTAAACCATTAGTCCAAAAATGAAAATAAAAGAGCAGCGTATTGATGCTAAAAACCAAAGAGCACCTAATAAGAAAGAAATGGTACATTTTACAACTTTGCAAATATTAAACCACTGGCCCACAAAAACAGAGCAAGTAGATATATCCTTTTGTATTATCTCTAGTTAATATATGGTGAAATACAGACATAATAGGGCTGTTCTTTAACCAACATCACACGCTAAACCAGGGATAACTTTTTAAAGAATTAGATATTATCAAATATCTCATTATTGTTCAAGCCAATAAAGTGCAAAATACAGACAGTCATGGTGTTGTGGAAAATATACTTGAGATGCTCCTGAGTTGTAGATGAAAGCACCTTTAGGAAGAGGCTTGAAAAACTGAGTCTCTAAATCACTAGCCATTTATGCAAATTTAGGCCTAAGGTTTTTAAAATTCACTTCTAATAATTTAAAGTGTCATCCAGGGAAGTAACATTTAGGTTTAAATTTATGGGGCAAATTGAATGTGTGATATAAATCTATATCATTCAGCAGTTACCCCAGGAGTGAATCTTGCAGAGATTTTTATCTTGATAGTAGCCCTTTAAAAGAAAAGGAACGGGAAGGTATTGAATTGGAACAAACCAGCATCTCTCTTGTGTTTGTCTTTGGTAAACACTGCAATTTATTTAAAGCACATGGAAGGAAGAAAAAATATGGCAAAGTTAAATCCCAACAAATTGTTTTATATTTACAAATGAATTAGATTATTTGCATTTGTTGTGTTTTTTGGGTTTCTTTGAAACTGCAAATTAATGAGAAAAAATTATTTCCGAATCTTATTTTACTTAAAGGCGAGTTTAGCGAAGGCAATTTGCATGTAAATCAACGTTTACCTGACGCGTGCAATTTCCACAGTTAGATAAACCATAACATGAAACAGATGAAAGACATGGGAACTGTATAAAAATTCTTTGAAAGATAATAGGCGGCAGTTTGCAATAAATATTCATTAAGTGTGAGGGTGCCCTGTTCTCTCTCTATGCTGCTATCCATACAGCGCTCACCTATTTCCGACAGCCTCCCTGTTAACATATCTTTGCTCTCCCGTTTCTTCATTATTTAATCTGTCTTCCTTCTTGCAGTGTTGCATGGGTCACTTTCATTATGGGGATGCTCTGTGCGTTTCTACCATCAGCCTGTGCTTGTGTGGTTTATAATGCAGACCAGGAAGGAGGAGGCATGTGAAAAATCAGCAGGGAGGTAAGAGCTGGTTCCAGGCCTGGGCAAAGCAAGCAGTTGCTGGAGGCACTAGGCCACCGGGATAGGAGGGCTGCTGTGACTCACCTGCCAGCTGAGGGAGGGTTGGAATGTAGGGCAGGTGATGGTGATGTGCAAGAAATAGAGGCAGCAAGCTGGGCAACCACTTGGCCTCCCAGCCTAACCCTCTCCTTTCTCCTCTCATGTTTGTGAAAAGAGACACTTTTTCCCACTGGTCCAGTCCTCATCCCTGGGGCAGCAGTGTTTCATTTGGCTGATCCAAATGTGTAAGGTCTTAAACTAGCTTTCTAGGGCACAGCTGCGAATAAAAGGATGTCTGAATGAAGTACAGACTCTGCAGAGGAAACCACATGCCAAGTCTTGAATGCCTCAGTGGCACGGATCACCACCCCCTTGATGGTTCTTCCATATGCAGCTAGCATCAGAGGTGTTGCCAGAGTCTTTAGAAGTCTTTGGGACTTCTGGGAGTAATTGTGCATGCTCATCATTTCACCCAAATATTAACTGAGGTAGATCAGACAACAATTGTCACACTAAGAATATGACTGATGTTCTAAAACCTGCAGTTTTAAAAGCAGCTGGTATGTGACCAGTTGAAAGATCAAATGTTCCATGTTGCAGTGAATTCACACTGCATTTTATTGTATGTATCTTCTGCTGCCATTATCACTGTGGTGTCTGAACGCATGCCTAGAAAACCATCACAACCTGTGTTGTATGGCCAGATAGTGGACTGGCAATATGCTAGGAAATTATAATAGCAGGAGGTTTGCAACGTATCTGTGAGGGCTCTTTTCCCACTCCCCAAAATAAGCTATCTTCTCAAATGACTGACCGCACATTTGATAGGCAGTATGCTACTCACGTGCAGCGCTGAAGGATTTCCACCCAAGCAGAGAGGAAACCCACGCTTGCTCAGGTGGCTCCAGCAGAGCAGACCTTCTTTAGGATAGACCTTGCTGAAGCCCACCACTTCGCACCGCAGCAGGACTGTGGGCTGGCAGGACACTGCTGTCCTTACTATTGAAGTGCGTATCCCATCGCTTTGTCGGTTGTGTAAGAGTTGTCTGTCATCTTCCTTTCCTAAATTTCATCTTATTCCATCCCACCAGCCTGCAGGACTGCAGCCAGAACGTGCCTCTGGGGCTTAGTCTGTCCTTGGGAACAGTCGTCATCTTGCTTGCTGCTGCTTCCTGCGCCTGTATTGTAAAGCTCTGTGACCAGTTTCAGACACAAAGCCAACTCCATTCGCTTACACTATTTACATTTAATATCCTTTAAATGATTAAAGCAAACATTCCTAATTAAATGTTAACGTGCTGTAAGTACCTGCAGCCAGCGTACCGGCCACCCCTCTAATCTCATATATGTGGACATAGCACCTGGACTTAAGGAGGAAATTACTTTTTGAAAGTTTGATGGGGAAAGCACGAATAACTTATCCAGTCATCCCCATTAAGTTTACTCTTTGCCCTTGGGAAGATCATCATGCTGCTGGGTGCTCAGTACCCTAGGACTGATGCCCGTGCGTGCCCAGGGCCTCGTGTGGTTTGCTCAGCACAGGACAGAATCAAACCTGCAGATACTCAGTGTGCAAACCTCCCAAAAGTGGGCTGAAGGAACAAGGACCAAATCATGTCATTATACAAATGGGAATTAGATGTGGATTGAAATAGTTATTTAATAAAAAAAAAAAAAAAAAAAAAAGCCATTTGCTCTTTAAAGAGACACTAGCAGGTTAGGTTGTTTGCATTTCTCAGTTTGCTTTTAATTCCAATTTAGCAGTAGAGTTTTGCTGGTTTCCTTTTTCCTCCAAAAAAGGGTTCCTCCCCACCCTTGTTAGACTGTGCCAACACCTTTCTGTGGTGTTTTACTATTTACCGTGACACCCATTGCTCTAGTCAATGTAATTACCGAGGAAGGTGTTTCTGCAGTTTCACTCCCTCTGCTGACTACTTCTTCAACACCAACATTAACAGAGCTTCAAAGGTGGTGAGTTTTGCTACAGTCCCAGAATACACGTTGGGCAGTGCTGTAACCATAATACAACTGTATTATGTGCCTGTGTGATTCGCTTTCTTCCTTGCACCCCAGACCAACCCTGAGAGACAGACATGAAACTGTTGCACTTGTCCTTTTATTCCACTTTGCTTGCTGTCAGTCTTGTCTTCAAAATTTTGAAGTTTGCTGTACTGTGAGGTGTTTCAGAGACACCTTTTACTTGCAGTTCACTGCAGTATTAGAAATGCGCTCCTTGTTCTTGCTTTCCTTTGTGGTACATGGCTTTATTCTTGCATTATTTTTGTTCCTTCCGTGTTAAAGGTCAAAGTCCTGGGAATCATTTGTTTTCTTTTTATGCAGACAAGACAGATTAGATTATGTTATTAGTCCAATATATGTTTCTCTCCAGAAGCTTCCCATGCACACTGTTTTGGCTCATCACAATTACAACAGTGTTCAGTGTTTGAGGAAATGAGTGATGACTATTCATGTCTTGGCTAATGAGAAAAGCTGAGCTTACTGAGGATCCGAAACAATAGACTGTGTCCTCGTGTGGTTCAGTTCCAGTATGGCTCTAGTGAACTGTTGATTCTCAGCCTCAAGTTTCAGATCCTAAAGCACTGAAGTATCAGCCATAAAAATAATTGCAAGCCATCTCCAGATGGAACAGTTATTGAGGGGAGGCAAGGTGGCCACAGGAATACTTTTCTGCTGTCAGGAAGACAGACAGTTGCTTATGTGTGCTTCCTATATTGAGGTTGTCATCTAAATCTTTTACCATTATGCTGGAGATGATGATGATGATTTTCTTTGTTTCATGGCACAAGGTAGTTTGTTGGATTCTACTCACCTAGGAGCTCCAGAGATACAGAAAAGGTCTTCTGAATTTGATCAAGCCTGCTCTTTGAGGTGTTCTACGTTTTATTAAAAGAGCTGCATGTGTTCATCAGGCTAGAGAAAAGTCTGTCTCTGTAGTCCCTGGGCCATGCCAATCATCAGAACTGTAGACATACATGAATAAATGATGGTACCTACTAGTGGCTGACACCACAGAGCAGGCAAGAATCTACTCCAGCTATTAAATAAATAAGAAATAACAAACCAAATACTCACTCATCAAATACTTGCTTAGTTGGAAAGGGCCTGTGGTTTCACAGCTGATGGTTCAATATCCTAATCCCATCCCTCCAGATGTGCCTGTGTCCTTGTGAATGAGAAACTGGATATATTGCCCAGGTAAATAGAAATGAGCTTGACGAAGTGTAAAAGCTGTGCCTCTTGTGTGCAAAACTAGGGGTTTTTTTCAGCTTCCCCATAGTAACAGCTAGGTCCTGGGGTACTAGAATTACTATATTCATTGATACTGAATGGCTCTTTGCTGGAACTTGTTTGGGACCGTTTCAGGAAGGGTGAGCAAGGCCCTTTATGGCTTTGTTTTAGAAGCCTTACAAGGTAAACTCTCAAGTCACCTTCATTCATGTCAAGTTCCTACAGGAGAAAAAACAGCATGAAACAGAAGCTGCAGTTGCAGCTTTTGTTTAAGAGGATGCTGTCAAGCCCTTTAAGTACAAATACCAAACATGTCTTCAAAATTCTGAATTCTCCTGGGGACCATGCTCTATATTCCACTACAGTAGTCTTGCTTTTTAAAACCAGTCCTCTGGTATTTAGCAATCTGAAGGAAATACAAGACCCTTTCAAGCAGAGATAAAAAAACCTGCTCACAGTTGATAGCATGGAAAGCTAGTCTGGTATTCTGGGCAGCAGCTTAATTTTGTGAGGTCTATGTTCAAATCCCTGATGCACACAGGTGTTTTTTAACAGCAATTCACATGTGTGCTTATTTTTCCCTGCCTCAGTTCTCCGTCCGTAAAATGGGGTGATAGGTTTGTGAGGACAAAAGCTTGCAGTGTTGTGTAGAGTTCACATCCTGAGATGACAGAGTTGTAAGCAAGCAACTAAAATTCTCCTGAGTAGAAGTCAAGGTTTCACATCACTTCCCATGTTCTTTAACTGCTGCTGAGCATTCAGGTGATTAAAGTTAAGTATTTGCATGCTACTGTCAAGTTTTGATTGATGTAAAAATATTTACTCGCACAAGGAAACAGATTTCAAAAGAAGTGGTATTTCATGTATTTTAGTTCACCAGTTAGGAGACAGAAGCTGTGCTATGTGACTCAGGTGAACATTGCAAATCAACTATTTAATAGTTACCTGGAAGTTGACTCTCACTAGCTCAGGAAAGGCACAGGGGCTATGTTTCAGCTACGCTGGAGAAAAAGGCTCCTTCTGACTCATTTGAAGAGGTCATATGCAAGGTACAAAAACTAAATTAGGGAATGCGGTTTAAGGAGCCGAGTAGATGACCTTGATTGTTTCATCCAAAGGTCATATGACACTTTCTGATAAGTCCAAAGAGAAACATAAGTCCTTGTCTTTTTCTCTGCAGTTTACAAACCAGTGCAACTGCTAAGAATATTATGCATTGCACAGTTCATCCAATACCAGAAAGCAGCACCCTTAGAAGTGTTATTTATACAATGTATTAAATACACTTTTGCTGCATTTCATAAATTTCCAATTTTCACAATAACTGATATTTTTCAAAGTCCCGCCTTAGAAGTCCTGTGATTATGGTATAATCACAGGTTTCTTATGTTTGAATGGAAAATACTCTTTTTCTTTTTGTAGTTGTGAAAAATGAAAGCATGACTCATAAAGGCTCAAAACCTAAATTTCAAATTAGAAAGCCACCATGTATGTTTTCAAATCTCACGGTCTTTAAACCAGTCTTGGGATTATTTTTTTAAGCTTAGCTCATTATTTTTGACTGTTTGGGGATGGCAATTCTGTAGGCGAATGTTGAAGGCTTGACTGCTTCCACTGCGCCTGTTCAGCTTTGCGTGTGTATGCTACAGTAGCTCAAGTAAGGGTTGCAGTGGTGACGTTCATGTTATTATTAAATGTCTGTCTGATATTTTCTTCACTTCACTGGGGAGCCATATCTTTTTTAAAACAGATTTAAATGAAATGCTTAGGGTGTCCGTACCTGCAGAATATTCACACTGTCTTTTAGATTGTTCTGGGATTGGGAATCACAGCCAAGGGGCAAATATTAACATATCTTTGAACCTTATGAACCTCCTGAGAAATGTTATAGCACTAACATTCAATATCCACCAAATTATTGAGAATTATATGACACCTATCAGTCACTTTGATGTTCATGGGACCTGAGCAGTTTGTATCTGGCTTACCTCTTGCCTTGTGATCAGTCTACCCTTGTGCAAAGTGATCCTCTCTTCCAAGCCTTCCTTGCCCATTGCAGCATATCTTTCTTTTTCATGAATCTGTTTCCATGGCACTTCTGTTCCCTCTCACAAAGCTACTTCAGCCCAGACTGTCTCTGCCTCTGTGCCTGTTCCATTCTCCAGTTGACAAATCTGCAACCCATTCTGACCAGCAGAGCCACAGCGCCATGACTAGCTCCAGTCACCTCAAGATGGTTGTTCTTGTCTTTTGTGTTTGCACCGCTTTTGCACCCCATTGGGGTGGCTCACTGGTTCCTCTTCTTTACTGCCAGTGTTAGGCTACTAGGACCATAAAGCAGCATGCACATTGCACAGCCAGGTACCCCCAGATGAGTGCAGCACTGATCTCTTCTTGCTGATTTTACTAGCCGTCAGCTCTTCCTTGCCTGCAGTGTCCAGGCATTTTTACTTAGCTTAAGCCAAATTGACTAGTTCTGCAGCATGTAAAGGAGAGAGTTTGTTTATTTTAGGAAGTCAGCTATGTCCCCACCCATGTGACACTGTAATCTTTCTTCTGTAGAGAGACCCTTGGTAATATATTAGTGGGAATCACGCAGGACTTTTTTAACCTACTTGAGATTTATTTAAATCTTCACATTTCATTTTGGAAAGAATCCAACTGATTAAAATCCACAATATTTTCAGTTACAAAAGTTTTGACAGCATAAATCTAATTTTTGCATTTTCTTATATCATTAAACTGTTCTACTTTATGCTAATGCTTAGTAAAGAGGGTTATTAGCACTGAGGGCGAACCTTAAAAGGGTTGGAGGTTTGATTCATCTATGAAGCACCGACAAATTTGGATTAATTATTCAAATCTAATCCAAACCTCTCGATTTTGCAAAATTGGGCTGAAAGTCTCAAGAGAACAGGTTAGCTTGTGGGATTTCCGGTGCTGCCTGCCCGGCTTTCTGATAAGCCTACGTAACCAGTGAAACCTTTTAAATGTACCACCTTTTTAGAATATGTGTGTATTTTAGATTCAGCACCGTTCAGGTGCAGCTGGTGCTTAAGCTTTCCAGCACGGGCAGTCCTGCCTTTGTTTTGGTACCGTACCTAGCACCTCCATGGCATCAAGGGTCAGGAAGTTTCAACAGCACAGAACAGACTGCTAAAACCATGCCGCCTTTACAAAGAGATATCCACAACCATCTTTCTTACGTTATCAGAGGTGTAAATTGCCCCAAATATTCTGAGCTATGTTTTTTTTTTTTGTTGGGGAGTGCTTCTGAGGTGAAAAGGTTAGTATTTATTTAGTCTGACAAATAGCTTTGAGATTCCTAAAGCTCACCATTTAAAACTGTGTACCTACTTAATATTTGATCCTAAATCTGCTTCCAGTTAAGTCCCCTGATGATTAGATGTTCTAGGCCAGTAAGAAATAGTCCTGTGAGCAAAAATATATAGCCTGTCAAGACAAAAATTATGCTCTGAGGGACAAGCACCGAGTCTAGCTTTATGTTTGTAGAGCAGCTAGCACAGCAGGGTCCCTATCTTGATTTGAGACCTCTAGGAACTACTACAAGATAAATATCAAATGATAACTCACACCATTCTGCAAGAGGACTACAGATTTTCAAGGAACACCAGGGAGTTTTGATTTTATGACCCCAAGAGGAATAGCACAGACTTTTCTCTCCATATAATGGACAGGGATGGTTGGGCTTTCTTCCTCAGTGACAGGCCAGCAGGCAATGCCGACCTGTGCGTCTGACCTGTTATCAAAATTCTTCCAGCTTCTCAGGCACCCTGTTTTCAGAGCAGTTAAAAGGAGGTTCAATGGCACTCTGTAGAAGGTAGGATATTCACACCTGCTTCTGGGATGCAGGCAGAAAGCGTCACAGCTCATGGGTTTTGCAGTAAAAGGCAATTAATTATCACCTTGATGACCTCCTTTGCTATCAAATCACTACTCAAATGATTTTACTACTATTTATAATGAGGGTAGATCCTTACTGCTTTACCCAGTGATTTCAGTGAAAGGTGGTGGGTGCTCAGCACACTAGAAAACCTCTTATTTTATCGTTGTGCTGCCTGGCTTCAGGGATCTGCTTTTGCACATGTGTATTTTTATACTGCTCCTCTGGTCTGCCTGCATGTCATTTGGGAAGTCTGGTGCTTAATGTTATCCTTTGAAAATAAGGCTCAGAATATATCAGTATATTCTGACACTCTTTGTGGCTGGAGATCCGAGTAAAACCTTGCTTTTTGTGCTTTCAAGCACTTCTGGAAATCAGAAAGAGGTTTGTTTGTTTTCCCATTTTTAAGAGAATGAATCATCCAGCCACACCCCTGATTGAAAATGCTTGGGTAGACATCACTCTACTGATAAGTTATTATAAAAGACATTTTGTAAAGCAGCAGTTTTTAACGGTAAGGTTCACCTTGGTGAGGTGTGTGACTGGGAGCAGCAGCTTTATGGATTCTCTTCCTCTGCCCTCTCCTTTTCTGGATAAGAGAACAGTGGCAGCAAGGGCTGGAGCAGCTGCCCCTTCTCCCTTCCACTGGGTTTCAGTGCTGGCTCCCAGCTCTGTGGAGCTCTGCGCACCCTGGAGATCCTTTTTTTGCTGCTTCTACTTCTCTGGCAAGTCCCAAGGGCAGAAGAGTCAGAAAAAAGGAGACAGCAGGCAGGCAGACCAGGGCACCCTATTTCTCCTAAGCAGTTATTTCCTTTCTCTCACCAATGAGCAACACCACACTCTGGTGCTGTCACAGACACTTCCCCTCTAATGCCTTTCAAGAGACTGCAGTTCTTATAATCATTCCTGCACCTTGCGCAGCGTGATTTCAGTCCCCACAGCTGCTAGTGTTTCACTCCAGTGGCCCCAGTAAGATCTGAGTCTCAATCTCCCTGTCCAGCTCCTTGGGTTGCAATGATGAAGGGAAGGAGGGAGAAAAGAAGCTGTGGGAAGCGCAGGTACAAAAGATGGGGGATTCAGTGTTAAATTAGAGGAGAGTGGGGATAAGAGAACAGGGCAGGGTTGGATGCAGATGTCTGGTGAAGGCAGAGAAGGTAGTAAAAAATAATGCTCTCTAAAAGGGATGGGAATTGAGTCTAAAGGATCCATTGTCAATGGTATTTTGCCTGTAGCTGAAACAAATAAGCAAGCAAACAAACAAAACCACACAAAACTCGAAGGTAACAACATGCATAGCCTCATTAAAATGAAGGAAGAAGGAGCACAGAGCCTCCAAGCTTCTAAAGAAAGGCAGAGAGGTTGGTTTTTTTTTTTTTTATTTTCAGGTGAGGGGAAATAAAGAAAAGCTGTGCTATCTCTGCTGTACCCATGTCCCATCTCTATTTTAGGTACAGGTAAAACTAAGGAGAAATCAAAATTGTTTACTCTTTCCCTTACTGAATTAGGGTCTGGAGGCAACACCTCCAGTTGTTAGTAGAGTCCGTCTTCTAGTTTCTGTACTACCTGTTGTGCTTAAAGGTCTGCAAGTATGGTTTGGAAGGGAAGGGATGTGCCCAACTGACCATCCTTTCCCTGGGGCCATTGTTCTATGATCTCTTGAGGAAGGAGGGTTTGGGTCCTCTACTCCTTAGTCAATTAGCAGGTAAAGAATTAACTTGTCCTATAAGAAACTCAAGTCTCTTTTCTCATCTAAGGAACAGCCTTGGCTTAAGGATGACTCAGGTCCCAGTGTGCCTGACCAAGTTGTCCAGCATAACTTCTTTCTATCTTCCTTAGCTAAATTGTACTGCCTGTCTGTCAGTTTTTCTCAGCTCCTCCAGCTGCACATGGTGGCTTTGGTAGGGCCTGGATGGGAGGGAGGAGCTCACTCCATGGGGAATATGTATTCTTCCTTCAAAGGTGTTCATGGTTTGGGGTTTAGGGTTGGTTTGTTTGTTTTTCCATATTCTGTGTTCCTGAGTTGTGGTAGTGGCCCCACTAACAGCTGTCAACCCCCTCAACAGAGAGACAGGCAGAGCAACCAGAAAACAAACAAAACACGAAAAGAAATTCAAAATGTGTTCAGAGAAACATGCTACTTCAAAGGCAAGCGTAGAAGTCCCCCCGGAGCTCATTACTGTAGTCAGTGGAGGAGAGAGGTAAGGGAGAGCGTGGAGTGGGAAACTGTGAATCTGTGAATCCTTTTCCAGCAACTACAATGAACATTGCAGCCTATGAATAACACCCCATCTCTTTCTGTGGGCCCAGAGATCCTGGTCTCCCTCAATCTTAGCACCTCAGACTCCTCAGAGATGGTCTGGGCAGATGTGCTTGGGAAGGACACCTGCTATCAGACATGCTTACACGAATCCTTCTCCAAGTAAAGTATGCTTCACATAGACAACCTTCACTGTAGTAGTGCTTGCCAGTGCCGTGTGGACACACTGGAAGCCTCACCACCAGGAGGCGAGACCGGTATCTGGCTTCTTGGTCTCTCCTGGGACTGTCAGCCAGGGAGGTGAGTGAAATCTGACTGTGGTTGTAGATAGTGTGCCCTTTGGGCATTTGGGAATTGGTTTATATGAGACCTGTCAAATTAATTTTAGATTGACTACTATCGGGGGATTGTAGCCTTTCTGTGAATTCCTTTAGCCAGTGAGCTTATAGGTTCCCCTGAAAAAACAGAGGTTATTCTGGAATGATCTGTATTTTTTAAAAAACTCTCCTGGCTCCTGTTTTGTAACTCTTGTCACTTCAGTCTGTTCAGCTAGTCTTTCATGACAGCTCAAAAGAAAAGCGAGTAAGGCAATCAGATAATGGATCATCTCACAAAAAATTGGCCCTGATTCTTTAGTTCTTACTGAGGTAGACATTTCACAGTACACAGAGGTAATTTCACTTATGTGAGGACTATATGATGGAGGGATATGCATTTTATATCATATATGAAAGAGGGAAGACTTGCCGAAAGATAAACTGTGCATGGATTGTGTGTCAGCACCGCAGCATGTTCCTTCTTCGCCGGTTGCCTTGTATGCTGTGCCGTGATGTCTGTGAGTAAAATAATGAAATACTGTTATAGGACACCCTGGAGAGGCAGAGGAACGGTGGCATCATAGACAGGTTTTTTTGGGTTTGTTTTTTTGTTTTTTTGTTTGTTTTTTTTTTTTTACTGAGGGAGTGTTAGTGGAGAGCACCTGAGTTCCTGTGCACAGAACTGTGTGAGCTGGTAAGAGCTGTGATAGCGAAGGGAGAGTTTGTAGCACTGTGCACACATTGCAGGGAAAGCAAGAGGATGTTAGCACAGAAGGGCTATGTGATCTTGCAGGCTTTGTGTGGAGTACTGAGGTGGTGATAACCAGCCTGGTACATTTGAGCCTGTCCTCAGAGGTAGTGGGGAGATGGCGTGTGCGATAATGCACATAGATGTGGAGTGTGAGAGCGGCTGTGAGAAGTCAGCAGGCTGGGAACCACGTGCAGCAGATAGTCTGGTGCTGTGTATCAGTGGAGAGAGAGTACAACAGAGCCAGCCCATGTTTCAAGGCTTCTAAAAGCATTCCCTTGGCTTTGATCATTTGCTGCTCATTCTCCCCATACGCAGGCAAGACCCACTGATCTGGGAAGCTATTGCAGCTGTTGCTGTAAGCCTCCAGAAGGATCTAAAAAGCTAATTGCAACAGCCAAACCAGCTGTTAGAATAAGGACTACATTCTCTGTCCTCAGATCCCAGCATGTCCCTGTGGGATGGAGTTTCTTCTTCAGCTCTAGGAGGCTGAGGTGAAACAGCTGGGTTCTTTGCTGAACCTGCATTAACTAGGCTGGGAGAGACATTTCTGCCAATCAGGAGAGTAAAAACTGAACAGCTGCTGTCATTTCGGGCCAGAGTATGGAAGCTTTTACAAGGGACAGGGATGCTGCGTTCACTCCATGCACAGTGCAGTTTGCCTTTTTGTTTCTTTTAACCGTTTCCTTTCTCAGTGCAGTAGAGGCTGACTGGACTGAACCGCTGTAGGTTGTGCCATAGCTATGAACTTCACCAGGCAAATGGCATTTCATCTCCCACCTTTCCTTCCCCTAAAAGCTAGTAAGGAATTTCTGCCCGCTGCATCCTGCCCTTGCTGTAGCAAGACCAGAGAAGAGCATCTGTGATGCACATGTACACTGCCTGAACAGGACAGTGAGGACAAATAGAAAGATCTTAGAGGGTAATAGCAGTAATGATGGGGAGTCTGCTACCTACAGTTGCCTTGTATATTTTTATTTACTTCCTTCCAAGCTTGATAACCTGGAATTAATTTCCCCCATTTAACCTCTTACAGGGAAAGGTTTTTCCTCACGGAGTAGGGCAAGAATGGTGAGCTAAGGACACAGTGAAAGACAGCGGCTTGTATAATCACCCTGCTGTGTGGGCACCTCTGACAGCCAGACGATTGCATGCAATCACTAGATACTAGATGCAGTAGCACACCTGGTTCCGCAGCCTAGTTAATAAACTCCCTTGGACTCAGATAGTTTTTTATGGAGGCACTGGACTGTGCTGGCCCCACAGTCCCTAGGATGATCCACTTACTCAAATTATCCATTTTTAGCTTGTCCTGTAGAGCATCCCTGTTATCTTCCCTGCCTATTATCCAAGATAATAGAGAGCTGACTTGCAATAATGCAGTCACAATGGCTCCATAGTGTCTGAATGATTCCCATGTGATTGACATTGTGTGTCTGTCTGAAGCTTCCTGAAGAGCAGTTCTCCATCAACACTTCTTTCATCAGTAGGCATTAGGCAGAACGGGATCCTACAGCACAAGTCTATTAAAGCCCAAGAAAAAATCTCTTTCTCTATGGCAAACAGAAGGAGACCTGAATTATACAAATGGATAAGACAGCTTGGAGGATCATTTTTGTGTGCTTCTGTGACTTACTGTAGCTGTGGATCAAGGTCATATGGGACTGGGGGTCTCAGTTTCAAGCAGCCAGGTTTCCTCAGCTATCTGGTCCTGTAAAAGACTACAGATAAGCAACAGAAGGAACACAAACATCTCAAGTCTTTCATGTCTTCCACTAGGCATAAGCAGAGCGCTCAACTGGAAGTGACAAAGGGATTTAATCCCAAACCATCGTGACTCCAGTGTGGTTGTTCTTTTCAGTATTTGGAGATTCCGGCTCATATCAGACAAAGCATTTAGGAAGATTTTGCCTATTTGTGCTTTTGTGAGTTCCAAGTTTTCCTTCTCATCTTATTTCCAGCCCAGCAAGCAGCTCTGGAAGCGTGGGAGGAAGACCACATTGCTAGCTTGGTTTTGCTAACTCAGTGAAGATGGGCATTAATCTCACTGAAATTCTAGTTTATCATCAGAGTTGAGGCTCGTGACGTTCATCACTAGTAATCATGTCCTACTGAGGTTCATCTCAGCAGCATGATAGCATTGCCTTTGTGCTGTAGGTGAACAGATGTGGGAATGAGAGCAGGCTCTTCTCTTTTCTACACCTTGTTGAAAAGCAAAATCTGAGCTCTGTTAGTAACCAGCGGGGGGTGGGGTGGGGGTGGAGGGGGTATCCCAAAGCCCTCCAAGGTTTGCAGAGCCCTAAGGACCTTCAATCCAGCTTTTTGCTTGGCCTTGGCATCCAGAGAAACACGAGCAACATTTACACTGAATATCACTGTAGGCAGAGATTCTCGGTGAAGCTGAAAATGCAGCGGAAGGTTCAGGCCTTCATCTGGCATAATTCAAAATACTGTTGACACAGGTACACTGACTTACACTGGCAGACTTAGTGGTCTAAAGTTTATTACAAAATCAATACGCTTCCTATTCAGCAAATGTTTTGTCACTGGATTTTCTTTTCCAAATAATACTACTTTTCTTGGACCTTTGGCTGTTTCTAGGCCTTATAGCTTTGACTGTTTCTTTGCTTTCTCAGAGCATTTTGCAACTCCTTAGCTTTGTGCTGTGGCACTTGCTGCCTAAGAAGCATGCTGTGATCTGTGTGGTATGAGTGGATGGCAAAAACTTTAAAAAAATAGAAAGTGAATTATGCACTTTCCAGAACTAATCTTCAGACACTTGATCTGTGCTAAAATGCATGAGGCTTTGGGGATTTGTGAACATTTTCATGAATAATAAGAGCTTCACAAATAACAGGAGAGTGAACTTACTGATCTTATTCCCAAATCTTTTATACATATAAGAGATACGATCGGCACTAGTTTTCAGAAAGAGTTTGGCAGCAGGTCACTTTTTACTGATCAACAAAGAATAGGACATGTGGGAAAGGAAAATGAACTACATTATTTGCAGGGCTCCTACATCCATGAGTATTCTTTGACTTTTATAGGGGTTTTTTTCAGTAAATTAGCATAACTACATTATCCAAGATTTCTTGCAGTTGTTTTCCCTTCCAAAGTAGATGTGGCTGAGAGGGAATGTGAATGCAACAGCTCAAAAAGAAGAAGGGAGGAAATTATCATATTTAATATTGTTTATACAGAAACTGGCATACTTTATGGAGCATCATCTGATTAACTCATTTCCAGCCCTGCGGCGTGTGTGCGTGTATGATGGCAGGGAGGAGAAACGAGAGCTAGGCCATGTTTTTTCCTGGCATGAGGAACTGTTGCTGTAACACTTCTGTGGCTGGCAGCATGAGACATAATATTACCTAGAAGAAAACTTTTAAGTGTTGGATTAATTTCCCACCATCTGCATTCTGTCTATACTGGAAATCTAGATCCAGAGAGAAAGAGTGGGGAACAGATCAGAGTATCTGACAATTAGATTTGGAGAAATGAAAAATGTTTTCAGGGACTCCTTTCTAGTCAGCTGTTTGGTGGCTGCGAGGGCTTAGTCAGCTGAGGAGCCAGCTTTGGAAAAGGCTCTTTTGCTTAAATGGAAAAGATTGGGAAAGAGGAACAGGGCCTTATCACAGAGGCTGCCAGTCGCAGTTAGGGACAGGTTGTTGGGTGCTGGCAGCTGAGAGAGGAATGCCAAACTCAAAGAAAGCATATAAGGAAATTGAGCTAGAAGTCATGTCCAAACGTGATTTGCTCAAAAAGAGTAGTGTTGGGAAGGGATGAAATCTGACTGTGAACCAGCTGTAGATACAGGGAGAGGAAGTGGTGAACGGTAGCAGATCAAAGTAGAAAGCACTAGAAGGAAGAGGGAGCAGCAGAAGGAAGAGGTGAATGTCAGGCACCTGTCATTTCTTCTTTGGCTGCCGCTTGCATCAGCGGTGAACCACGGAGAGCAAAAGCCTCAGGGGAGAGTATAAGTCGCTGAATATTCAGTGTAACTGCCTTGTGCAGAGCCCAGAAAGGATGGTGCTGTCTAGGCTGCCACCCTTGCAGTGAAAGCACGAAGGATCCTTCTCAGCCTACAGCATGACAGGGAGGTAGGGGGCTGAGTAAAGGTAGTGTAGCTGCTGGTGGGAGCTCTGTCTCCTGTAACATGCTTATCTTTGTGTGTTATTTTCTCCTCTTCTAGGTAAGTGCATAAAGTGTTTATGAACGGTTCTAAGGCACTCTGGCAGATGCCATACTGGGATGTCTCTGGCTTCTCCAAAGAGGAGGAAGACACAGCACTCTGAGATGGTAACATCATAACCTGTGAAACAGATGTGCCAATGATTGCTAAGGGGTCCCCCTATACTTCCAGCTGTGAATCTGTTACTTGCATTCAGCCATAACCCACAGATAGCCAGAAACACACCCACTGTCTGCCTCAGCCTGGGGCTCTCAGTCCCAGGTGGCAACAGTCCTCTTGATGCCATAGTGCCGCTTGCACGCTGTGCCCTGCATCCTGTTGACTGCCACTTCTTGCTCCTGTTGTTTCCAGTCCTTCTGTGGGTGTCCTCAGAGGGTTGGTAGATACTTTCTAGAAGAACAGCTTAAATATTAGCCCAAAAGCATTGTGACCTTTGTTACACTTTTTGCCTTCAGACATTCTTAAGATATTTGGACACTGCAGAAATCCATACCATCACATTTCGTAGCTTGCCACATCAAGTGCAAGGAGATCCCTGGACAAGGTTTTCTAAATTCCTCTTCCTCTGGCTGACTTCTGATTCACCCAGTGGGGGATTGTTTTGAGAACATAGTGACAACCGAGCAAAAGAAAATTCACAATGACACTTGGGGCAAAGCTCCTTGGCAGTGAAATGAATTGAGCTTCTCAAGGGAAGTGCTGGGAATGCTATTGTTTGAGATATTTAAAACTCTGTAGGTCAGAAATTGCAGGGAGCGGTCCTGTGCTTGCAAAAATGGACGTGCTGGTGGAGATGATGGGTCTTTCTCCTCTCTGACAGCTTTTATTTATTATTATTATTTATTGTTTTATTAGCTTCAGATTGTTGACTTCGCCTCTAGTTCAGTTCTGCTGTATATACTATATAGTCCATAATAAGCATGGTACTAAATGATATGCTTTTGTGCTGATGTGGTGCTTGTTTGTTTCCCAGTGGAGCAAAGTGATATAAGCACATACATTAAATATATTTATGACAAATTTCTCATCTATTACTTTTATTTAGAGTGGTTTTGAAGTAGAGCAGATTTTGCTGGAAAACAAACATCTTTCTAAAGGCAGGCAGCAAATCCAAAAGTATATTTGCATCCTTATTCTTTTTTTTTTTTTTTTTTTTTTTTTTTTTTTATGAAGACAGTTACAAAGCTTCAAGGGAGAAAAAGAAGTGTTCACCACTTTTCTTTTATATAGTAATCATAATAGATCCTGGCTTGTCTCTGCTTGCTGGAGGAGATATATCTCTCCTTTTTTAAGAACTAGAGTAGAGACAACACAGGAAGCTGAAAACGTGGGCCATGCCTGTTCATTGTCCTGAGTTGGAGCAACTCTCCTGAGCTGGGAAATGCTTTGGATCTTCTCCGTCAAATGTTTAATGCCTTATGGTCAGAAAAGCAATTCAACATTTAAGCACATGCCTATCATTGAGCATGTTTTCGTATACGAAAAGCCCCTCTAGTAAAGAGAGAGGAGGGAAAATGAGCACGTTCAGAGGGCGGAGAAAATCTTGTTGGAAGGGAAAGGCAACTATCATCTGGTTTCTGTGCCTTAGAAAATCTGAAGGTATATGTACCTGTTTATATCACCTGAGAGCTGCTGGACTGTGGGAAATGCAAAGCCCTCATATGTGTTTTAGGGCAGTATGTCTCTAAAGTGCTTCCTGAACATAAAATGATACTTACAGTAGATGATAATGTCAAATAACATAAGAGATTTTCTCTTGAGGTTGAGTGCCTCCCTTCTGGGCAAGTCTCTTGCTTCTTGTGCTGACTTACTTCAGGGGAATATTCTTGCCTCTGGCTTTTTAATCTTCACTGGGTCCATCGTTTCTGTAGGATCAACAGGTTTTTGTAGTTGTCCTAGTCTCACACATAGGCTTCAGTGGGACTTAGCACAGGTTGCAGCTGGGTTTATTTGGCTTAGCCAAATAAAATGCAATTACAGTGTCCTGTACTTGGACCATGTCTGTCAACATGCCACGAAACTGAAAATCATAGGGAAGAAATGCTTTTCAGGTCCATTATTTCCTGCTGTAGGAGCTGGATTGTCCTTACTGATGGAATTCTATTAGACACATTCTTACACTTGTGTTTCATCTCTTTTTTTAGTTACATTAACCACAGGGGGGGAAAAAAAATGCCAAAAGGTTCCTGGTACTGGGATATTGTTAGACTACCTTCAGCACCTTTTTATGGGTGTTCAGTTTTTATTTTTTGCTTTTATCCCTTTCAGCCAGACTTTTTCTATTTCTGTTGTGGTCTTCCTGAATTGGATCTTTGGTTGGGTTTGCTGTTTCTGAACTCAGTTCCCCAAAGACTCCAATTACCAGGTTCTGGGGGAATCTTAGGGCCTGCAGGAAGCCCTTTATCCCCATCTGTAACCTGCAGGAAGGTAGTTGGCATAATAGTTTGTATCCATATGTGATATAGTCAGCTGACATTATCTGTGATAGTAACCTTTTTTAGTGAACTGAGCTGACATCTGCTGTTCATGTATCCTGTTTTGCTTGGGTTTTTTTCCCTTTCAGATTCTGCACTGTGCCATCCGAGATTGCACATCCTCTGAGCTGTCCAGTCTCTTGCTGAGGCTATAGAAGAGATCTTCCAGATTCTCTCAAATGCACTGAAACGAACATCATTAGGTAGCCCAGTGGATGATGATTCTTATATCTAATGATGCTGTACCCTGCAAGCAAAGCAAACAGGAGGCAGGGCTGTGAAAAAGCAGTAGTGTGGGCAGATTTTAATTGCCATGCTGAGAGGTCAGATAAGAAACTCATGAAATGGCTTGGAAAAAATGTGTACATTTATATGCCATAGTAAGACCCTAAGGCTGCATCCAAAAATGCTTCCAGATTTGGTTACAAAAAGAATGAGAGCATGCAGGCTACTGAGCCTTCCCACTTCATTCCCTAGCTTCCCATATTTCCCACCAATTAATTTACTTTTTCTCCTCCTTCTCTGGCATTCTTCTTTGCTTTCACATTCTGTTCTTTCTCTGATCTTCTGCCTCGAATGCTAAGTGATTCCTCTATGTCCCGCATACTTCTTCTGTGTGTTTGCAATTTTTCTTAATTTATAATAAAGCCGGTGCCTGATTGTCTTTGAAAGTGGATTCTAGCTGGGTTATTTATCAGCTATGTAGATTGCATTTCCTTAATCTTGTTAGCTATTTGGTATATAAAGACATATTGCATGCAGTCAGTGGATAATGCAGTTATAAACTATGCTGCGTAGAATTTCTATTTCTTGTCTGTTGTTCTGGGAACTGATGTGAAAAATTCATCCTGATCCAGTGGCTTTTACTGTTGCTGTTTTCTCCTGAGAGTGCCTAGCCGCCTTCTCCCCCTGTCGCTGTCTGGTTCCTAGTGCTCTGCCATGGATGGGTGTAGTTGAATCTACCGCTGCATGGATTTGATTGCATGGATCCTCAAAGTCATTAAGCCAAGTGTAATGTTCCTGAGAATGAAGGGCTGCTTGCATTGGCAGGTAGCATCCCAACACTCATGACTGAGTACAGTATGCTCTATTTTACCCCAAACTGTAGCAGCAGAGCCTTCTTTTTATCACCTGTGAACTGAAATTCGTTGGCAGTTACTGTCAAACTGGATCCTTAATATTTGCAAATTGTTGTGTGAATCTGGTAGTGAATTTGCTTAGGTTTTAATACACTAACTCACTAAGCTCCCAGATCGTATGGACAGCTCAGGAGGAAAAGAAAAAAATGTTTTGGACTTCTTTTTGCTACGTACTGGTTTTGTCCAGTGCTGTCAACATTACCAATATAATGGGCTTAACACAGGTCAAAAAGAATCTAGTCTGTGGTACAGCATCAGAGCTTTTACAGGCCCCTGGAGACCGAGATGTTTTGAAACACTGGCAAGTCTCATCTGACAGTGACATGCTGTCTTTAAAGTGCCTGTCTGTGGTGGTCTGTGTCAGCTGGTGGAACAAATCCAGTCAGCAGCTCTCTCTTGGTCCTGTCTTTTCATCTGGTGATAAAACAACTGTTGAAGTCTCCAAATGTGTGCCGTGGTGCTGTTCAAGTAAAGGGGAAAAGGAACCAGAGGACAAGAGGACTTCTGGTAAAAAGATGCTAAATTGAGGAGGGGGAGGGTCATTCGTGTCTCCTGGGCATGGGTCCAGGTGAACATGCGTAGGTGGAGCAGAACATAAATGTGTCTGTGCGGGCAGAGCAATGATCTGGATCTGAGATGATTTGGAGGAGGTGTGTTACAGTAGTTAAACACAGGACATTTATTTGCTGGGAACTGACTTTGATCTTGGAACAAGACTACTGTGTGAAACGAGTTCTGCTAGGTCTTGAACTGTTTCCATTTGAGTGATTTCTGCATGCAAAGATGTATGAGACTGCGGTTCAGCCTGCTTTGCAGATGGGTGGGTGGGTGTCAGCCTGGGTCTTCTCATTGTGATGGATTTTCCTGGGACTCAGGCTGTGGCAGACAGAAAAACTGTGAAACAGCATCTAGAATTTCAAAACAAACCTAGAATCTGAGAATATGCATAACTCACTGTATGGGACAGTATCTGCTGCTTTGACTTGCAAGCCCAGGTTTCTCTCAGGAATTTATTTTTTTGTACTCTTGCATTCTCTGTTTCTTTGGCATGTATCCTTACATTGGTTTCTGGGATGGGATGGGAGGTGGTATGTCTTTACACAGACCTATTAAAAAAAAAAAAAAAAAAAGTTCTACTTTAGGCATCTTGTGCCTCCCGGTGTACCCAGAGCTTTCTGCTCGCACATACAGTATGTGCCTCAGTTAGGTGTTTAGACGGTAACACAGACCTCTAAGACCGTATCTGGCAAACCTGTGAAATTTTGCAGTACTCCTCTGACCTATATGTAATGGCTGTAGCATGAGCTACACAAACTGCATTTATATGGATGATGTTTAGGCTGAATGGAAAAATGGAAACACTGCCTCTCCATTCATAAATTAATCCTCTCTCTCCCCGCAGTGCTTTCCTGCCTGCCTGATGCCCCTTGCTGCTCCCTTTCTCTCTCACTGCCTGCCCTTTGGACACCGCTAAGTGGTGTAGCGCAGGATGCCAGTCCTGGCTGCCTGAGCCGTGGCCATCCCTGCCTCCATTTTACAGATGAAGCCAGGTCTGCTCCACAGGATCCTAGAAATGATGAGCTGCTTTTTTTTTTTTTTTTTTTTTTTTTTTTTTGAGAGGTCAGGCTGTGGGAAGTACTCACTCTCCTCTGACCTAAGCCCCTGCAAATCTTTGTGCCCACCACAATACCACCAGTGAGAATTCTCAGCAAGGTCGTTCTGTGCTTCCATTGTCCTCCAGGGAGATCCACACGCTGGCAGAGTTAATTACACTAACAGCCGCAGAAATTATATTGGCCCACCACTGGCCTAGTGAGATGAATATCTCCATTTCTTAGTCACAGGGGGACGTTAATGGTATTTTTATTAACTGGTGACCTGTTGACTGCTATTAGAATATAGATTGTATGCATAAACCAGGTCAGGGTACTGAAGATATGATTATAGAGCAATTACTATGTCAGCCAGTGTGGCTTCTAATCAGCGCTGGCAAAGAGTCTTTGGAAGCCTGAAAACGATTTTTGGAGTCCAACAAGAAGAAACAGCTTTGGATCAAAGTCTGTATTGTGCCTTTACATCTTTCTGGAATTAAATGTCTGATTTTCTATGATTGGGATGGACAGTCAAGGCAGAAAAAAGTCTTAAGAAGGACAGCTTCTAGTAGAACACAACTGATTAGGGGAGTTAAAAGTTTGAAAAATTTTTTTTTTTCATTTTCTTTTTTATTATATGGTTTATGTTTATTGAACTGAGCTGGCTGAGGATGCTAATTCTGCTCTTGCCCTTTAAAATGAACTGCAAGGTCATACGGCTGAGTGTCTGAGATGTCAGTAAAAACGATTACACTAATACATGCATTTCATTTGATGAGGGCCATAGCTACAGAACCAGATTTAGAATTGCTCCACATTTATCAGAAGTATTAAAGGAAAAAAGGAATGATAAAACGAAGCTGGTGTGTTAGATATAGAACCAGAGGCTGATTTTCTCTTAGGTGCAGCTGTTCTTTTGGAGGTTGAGTTGAATACCCTGATTCCCAAAGACTAGCTTTATTCCACTAACAGCACCACTGATCCCAGTGAAATGACTGGAAGAGGCAGAGAGAGGAACCACTTTGCATGGATAAGAGCTCAAGGCTCATGTGTGCCTTGACTGGTACTTGTCAACATATTTGTATTCTCTTCATTTATGGACTAGACAACAAATACCGTTCAGCTCACTAGCGCATCTGCCAAGTACACTTGTAGTTGATGCTTTTCTGCGGTGGGCATTGGCATTACTGGGGGGTAGAGCACAACACTCTTTGTATATTTACGATTATCCTGTTCCAAAAAATCTAATTCCTGTCATCTGAAATCTGAAAAACTAAGTAATCTCATGGCAATCTGAGGGAGAAGCTGGATTTGTAAATCTGGTTCTCTGGTTTATGAAAAGAATGTAGTTGCTGAGATTCAGGAGGAAACAAATGGTTATAGAATTCATTTGATGTTTAATATATAATATATAGCTTAAAAGAGAAGCTCTCTCCCTTCCGTTTCGGAACTGGAATTCAGCTTAAATAGGAAAATAAAATTTGGATTCTGAGTCTGTTGCTACACTTTCTGCACTGAGAGAGTTCAGTTGCATGCAAAAGCTTGAGGGAGGAGGCATGTTTGTATTTTTTCCATCAGATTTTGAATTATCTCTACAGTTGCCATTGTTATCAATGTGGTTAGTAAGTCCTGAGTGTTTGTGAAAATTCATCCATTGATCTTTTGAGATTTGGTCCTATTCTGTCTGCTTTTTACTCTATGAATGAAAAGGGCATATTCTGAGGAGACAGGAAGAGAGGGGAGGGAATGGCAAGAGATTAATGTGCTTCCTGAACCAAACTTCTTGAAACAGTGAAGGGAAAAATGTCCTTTCCTTGCCAATATGCGGTTCAATCCGCCATGTGGCAAGTGTTGTCCTAGAGTTTTTTGTTTGTTTTATCTTAAAGCTTACTTTCTGTGATGTTTTCGTGAGTGTTTACTTCTATGAAATTATAATAATAATAAAGTAATTTCTTATCAGTATTTGGGGGGAGTAAAACTTGGTGATCTGTGTGATCAAAACACAAAGAATCAGCAGGGCACTGAAAAACCCAATACTTTTTATTATTTCAGGAGTTATGGTTTTTAAGCCAATGAGATGATTCTTTGGGGTTTGCCTTATTATCTTTGAATACTGAAAGATGTTACTTTGGCAGATTTTCTTCCTTAAACAGTTTTTCTCTGACTAACTTCCCATTTCAGCAGTCTGGCATCTATTTAATACTCCTTGTGTCAGAAATTCCCATTTCAGAGATGACTCTGTTTCCATCAAAGCTGCGGCCGTACTTCACAATTTCACTTATTAACAGCCTACTGAGATAATTGGGTCTGCCCAACTCATTAAAAATAAAATATTGATGTTTTTCTTAGGGTGGATGTAATTATCTTGCCCCCATAGGGAACAAGCAGCATAAAGGAGGGAGGGTGTGGTCTAATACACATCCTGCTATGCACCTGCTTGCTGCTCTGCAGTGAAGGAAATTAGGGACTCCTGATGCAGATAGAATAGGTGAAGGTGGGAATGCAGAAGAAAATATTTTCTTTCAAGCCTGAACAACACAATTTTTTTTTTTTTTAACCTGGGTTCAACAGTATAGTTCCACAGTGCTTCTCTCTATGCTGTAGTATACTGTATAGTATAGAACTGGAAACATTTCATTCCAGGGCGAGATGTCATTCTCCATGGGCTTAGAATAGGGATCTAAGCCCAGAATGGTTTTAGCCACAAATTGCATGACCACTGCCACTTCTTATTTGCTGGCTCCAGCCAAATGAATGGTGGCTACAAAGGGATTCACAAAGTGAATACAAGCTACTCCACTTCGTACCATGAGGGGTAGCAATGGTGTGCATCCTTCTTTAGTGCCCCACTTTGATGTTACTAAAGTCAAAATCCCTGGAGCCAGTTCTACAAGTAAAAATGTATTTACAGGTCCAGCTTTGTCTTTTCTGAGATTTTTGGCAGCAATTTCTTCAGTGCCCTGTATTTCTCTCTGTAAGGTATTACATGAGTCGCTATCAAATCCCGTTGGTGCAGGTCATCAAATGTACGATTAGACAGAAATGACACCTAGCTACCACTGAACCACTGGTGAACTAGGAGCCCTGGGATATGTATGTTCTTGCCCTCCCATGTCCAGAGTTACCCAATCTGAGTTGTCCAACAGTAATTGTGAGATATTTCAATGGTGGTGTACTGGCAGGGGATTTTAATTTCCCATTGGTAAAAAAGGGCATGGAGGGAGTAAGTATCAGGGAAAAAAAGAGAGTACTGTTTGCTCCCCATTCTTTATGGTTGTTTTAAATGAGTGTTAGAACACAGACACAAAAGAAAAACCGAAATGTCAGAGAGCATTTAAGTAACTGAGATGTTCCTGTCTCATTACACTGTTTTAGGTATGTAGGACCTCAGGTCTAATTGAAAGTAAGTGTGATGAAGGCTCCTAAGTTGTTTAGTTGCTAATGAGAATACTTCCCATAGCTCACATTATTTGGCTAGAGAAAACGTAGCTGTGAACACTGCATATTGTCCAAAATTGACCTTTTCAGGAGCCTGGGCTTCTGTGTGCATCTTAACAACCACGCATGGGCTTCAGCCCAAACTTTTCCCATAATCCTGCCTTGTAATTGTGGTTTTCTCATGAAAGTCTCCTGTTCCGTGTGCACTGTGGTGTATTGCAGCAGCTTTTCTTTCCTGGTTGGAGCTAGCTTGAGGCACCTCACTGCTCCCATGGTATCTCCACTGAGGGTTCAAGAGCTTGGCAACAGACTGCTGGGTACTCTCACTGTTTGAAAGGTGCCCAACACTTCCTAAGAGCTAGAACCTCTCTTTTAGTCTTCTATCACAGCATCATTGCAGTGGAGTGGTCTGTATTGAGGCACTGGTCACTAACTCTTTTGTGCAGGTACGATGTGAGGTATACGCAGGTGTGCAGTATTCTGACAGTGTTGTTCCATCTCACAGGTGTTTGAGGGTGCACAGAGAGGCATGGAAGCCGCTGAAGAAGTATGCCAATGTGTGCTTCCAGAAGGAACAGTAGTTACTTTAGACGGAAAGAATCCCACCTTTCTGTTGAAAGTTTTCCTCTAAAATTTTGTGTTTGAGTGTGAGCAAATAAGCGCTGCTGAGGGACAGGGTTTGGTTTGGTAAAGTACTGCTCCTCTGTGCCACCTCCTGCGTGTACAGCAGCCCTGATCCAGGCGAGTTTGGCAATAGAAGTATTGCAACATCCATTTCAGGATAATCTGAGGGGAAACAAACTCCCTGCAGTTTTCAAGCCGGGTGGGCTGTGGTCTGGCTGTAGGGTGACACCAGGATTATTTTTTGCTTCCCAGCTGAGTTATTACCAGCTTAACAACTGAAAAGATGCTGATGTGCTCTCTGTTCTATTAGCAGCACTGCTAAGGGATTTTTCTGTTTCTGAGAAAGGCTCCTATTCTGGTGGGCCACAAATTACATATATAGCTCGGCAAAATGGCTGGAGGCAGCATTATAATTTTACAAGTTTGCTTCTGAAGTGCTTCATATGGAGGTCAATGGTAGATGTCTCTTCAGCAGGAATTAGGGAAAATACAGCAACATCAGCAGGGCTTGTTCCACTTGTGTTTTAAGACCACGCTGTCACAGACTTGGTGAAGGTGGGGCCTTCTCACTGTTAGCAGGACTTAAAAATCAACCACTTCCAACATGCCAGTGGAAAAACTGGATGGCCTTTAAACAGACCACTTCCTCCGTAGGCAGACGGTGAAATAAATGGTCACGTTTCTGCAAAAGCTGCCCATGTTGTGGCTGTAACTGTCACAGTAGGAATTGCTGGGCCCTGAGCACTTTGGTATATCTGGCCTTTATTTGGATAATGGAAGCTGAGCAGTTTGGAAAAATCTGTCCCTAATTATTGGTGCAGAGCCCTTGAAAATCTGGCCCCAAGCTCTTCTCAAATAAAAATCTGGCCTCGTGGGCATGCCACTGTCAGAAGCGGTGCCTGGCATAGAATGCTTCTTATCCTTTTCAGTGATTTTGTCCTCCTGTGAAGTTTCTAATTTATTTTAATTGCTTTAAAACTTTTTAAATGAGGCTATTTAATGGCTAGGATTTTGACTTATGGATCGAAGCTTCAGTGCACTCTGCATTAAATGGCGTGTATTTCGTTATGCCTAAATTCTATTGTTATGCCTGCCCTTTGTGCCGGCTTTTCATTTTCCAGTTTGGGGGTAGTTGCATTTCTAGGGCTCCCATCTGTCATAATTTAGTGTTTCTTCAGCAGTTTTTCTCATCTTAGGAAGCCATTCAGTATGTCCAAATATTGCTTTATGCCTGCATGGACAATGCTCGCTGTCTTTGGAGGCGTCTATTCTGTTTCACAAAGGGAAACGTTGCGGTACATCTGACTGCAGACTGAAGGCAGAGATGTCTCTTTGAGCCACTGGGTTGTAAAGAGATGAACTCACTGGCTGTCCTCTCTCAAAGCTTTTCAGGAGCCTGACTGTTCATGGGGGATTCTTTGCATGGACCACAATTGAGCCCAGTTCCTCCTGTGATTGCTATTTTGCAGAGGGCAGCACTATGTAAAACTAGGCATGGACTTTTGTGGCGTTGAAATTCATGTCCCCGATACCCATTGGTTAGAGCTAAAAGCCTGAATTCATATTCCGTTAATTAAGTTCTCCTGGCCGTGCTTTCAAGTCGGTACCATTTTGGATGGCATTTTGTTTGGTCCTGTCTGCTATCTGAAGTGATATTCTTCACTGCTCTTCCTCGCTAGCGAGCAGCAGAAATAAAGGTCCATTTGAAACCGCATCTTCCCACGGGTGTGGAAAGGGAATGGGGTCAAAGAAAATAGAGAGGTAAACGCGTAATGCAGGGAGTTAGAACTAGGCCACAAGACCCATCTTACAACTGCAGTCTTTGAGAAAATGCTCAGAGCTCTTTAATAAGTGAGGAAGTAGGGGCTTCTGCCTCTCTGTTTGATTAGGAAGACAAACATGCCCAGTGACACGATACCTACACAAAGCCAAAAGTGGGGAACATACATTCTAGTGGCTAAGACGAGGCCAGTGCAGCCACAGAGGTTTTGTACATCCCTTGGTAACTCGTGGAGCCTCTGTGCCTCGGCTCTCATTTGTACTGCAGGAATCATAATGCCTCTCTGTATCACAGAGACACTCTGAATAATTTTTCCAGTGTTCTTTTCACTCACTTTCATAAAAGCAAACTGCTTGCATTTGTAAAATTAGCAGGGGAAATGTGGCTAAAAAGCAGCATTCAAGGGGACTGTCAGCTTTGATTAGAAGATAGTACGATTAGCTTAATTATTAGGGCAGTAGGGTCTCTTTAATGTAGATGATAAATATACAGAAATCTAAGACCAGAATTGTTTTAGCAAGAGAAGTGCCACAGATTGCATGACCAGTGCCACTTCTTATTTGCTGGCCCAACCAAATGACATTCCATCATAGGTTTACGTTACAGTAGAAACCGAAGCACTGAGATTCTAGCTCGAGGGACATCAGTTGCTGCATTCTTCATTTTCAATTAAACTGGAATTTCAACTCTGAAGTTTTAGTGAGAGATCCTTTGTGTTGGCTTGTTTTTCACCTTACTTCGATATTGCTCTAAACCAGACCTGCAAGGGTCTTTGGTGTGTGTTTGATTTTTAGAAAGGCATTTTTCCCATTTTGCACAACCATTGCAACAGAAGTGGCAGCAGAGAAGAGGCTCCATAGGGACTGAGATAACAGGAATGGTTTGAAGCTGGGCAGAGGTACATTGAAACAGTTGGGGGTGACAGTCTTGAAAAAAAAGTAAATGCCATTAAGTTAGGAGCACTGTGTACTTTCTGGAAATGTGGCTGGTAAGAAAGAGGAGTGATTTCTGCTATTTCTCACTCAGTATCTGCATCTACTCACTCACATCTGTGCCAAATTTTAAATGCATTTGACCCTGCTTCTTTTTTCCTTCAAAAAGCAAGAAACTACAAGCAGAATGCAATCTAGAGATGTTTCTCTGCCTGTATCATAGAAGTTTTTCTAGGAAAACAAGGTCTGTGTGCGAAGTACTAGGTGGAATTCAGATAGATGGGTTGTCAGATGCCTAACAGATATATTCATCTAATCCCGATGTTTTCATTCATCTATTTATTGTAAAGGCACCCCCTTTTCCCCTGGCCATTTAAAATACAAAACAATAATTAAGAGTGTCTGAAGAAGCTCCAGATGGATTACAGATGTCTCCCAAGAGGTCGGCTGACATTTCTGCTCTCTGAAAGTCCCTGCTCAGCTGCCTCTTCAACCAGCAAACCTTGATTCCAGCGGCCATCTGATTAAACAACAAAGCATCAGCAAGTACTAAAAGTCACTTCTCTTGGGCCAGACTGCACTGACAGCAAGGGCAGAAACAGAAAATGATGAAAGGGGAGGAAGTCTTTTGGTGCAAAACACGTCTCTTGGTACTATATAGAGAGCTGGAAGATTAAATGTTTTCCATTGTATGATCCTGGCTGGTCTGCTGCTTGCTGTATCCTAATAGCCTGGATCCTGGGTGTAACGAGACAGAAGTTTGATTTGTATCCTATGCACCACTCTGTGTGTATGTAAGGTTGTGCAAATAAGGGCTGTTAACTCCATGATTAGACTCAGGTACCCAAATATTGCTCCATGTGAAATGGTGTTTTACAGAACTTCCTCTGCGAGACATTATTATACCTCCCTGCAGCATCCTTGCCCCCCCTGTATCTCTCTGGCAGCACCCCTCGATTGTGAGCTGCAGAGTGTTCTGGTGCTCTGCCTTGGCTTGCACATGCAACCTAGAGCTGATGCTCATCTGCTGCAATGCCCAGACCCCTCTGTCCTCCCAGCCCAGGGCTCCCCACATCCAGCTCTGCCCCAACCCCACAGATCTGCCCTGCTGGTGTCTCAAGCAGCACTAGCCTCTGAAACACGCACGGTTAGCCATGCTAGGGCTGTGCCATGCCAGGGCAGTTATGCTGCTTTCAGAGCTGGATTAGTGTCCCCCTCCAAATAATGGGGGGGGGGGGGGGGGGGGGGGGGGGGCTTTGTGCAACAACGTGCGGAAATATACGTTTGAGTGGGTGCTTCATATTTCTGCCCCTGTGACTCATAATGTTGCCAATTTTAGGGCTTTTTTTCAAGAATGTTGTTGTAGCTGGTATATTTTTTTTAAATCCACAGCTCCTGGTGACATGCTATCGCATGAAAATCCAACATACTGCTACTTCCTTTTCAAAGGAAGTTTCTAGTCCTTCTAGGTGAAAAGGTGGACAAAGGAGATTTATATGAAAAGGATGGGAGAGAGAGGAAAAGAAAAGTTACAGTTTGTTTGTTTTTTTTTTAAAGAAGTCATGTTTTTTAGGCAAGCATCTTGCATTTGGAGGAATCTGATAGTTTGGGGGGGTTTATATGTAAGGCCACCTTAATTGATATAGATTTGCCACTTCCATCATACCCCACAGTAGTAATTTCTTCCGTGCTGGCCATATCCTGCAGCAACCAGTGTCAAAATACCATGGACACAGAATCATGGAATCAAAGAGTCATTTAGGGTTGAAAATACCTTTAAGATCATCAAGTCCAATCGTTAACCCAGGACTGCCCATCATTAACCCATGGACATACCATGGCTGTGTTTAGTCCTTGCTGAGTCTAGATAACTCTGATTCAGGTATTTGACTGGCATTTAGTTTTCAAATCCATACTCTCCCTCTGTATGGGAGTCAGTTCTCACATCACACCTGATTCCTAACCCTTTGCTAATGGGAGACAGAAAATTCACCAAGGGGTCTTTAGTCATCAGACCAGGCAAATATAGTTGCTCTACTTGTTCTCTCACATATTTGCCTTTTAATTTTGCATCTGAATTATGAAATGCCACCTCCACTAGCCACTGCCAGGAGCAAGGAGCATTAATATTGATGTTGGAAAGCCCTGCTGCACAGTAGCAGGGTGATTTAAGGGTGAGAATGATCAGTGATAGTACTGGAGTAAATAAACTCAAGGTCCAATTTATTTTTTTCTTTCATCTAGCTCTTTCTTTTTTTTTTTTTTTTTTTTTTTTTTTGTCAAGGCAGGATTAATAAAATAAAATAATTTAAAAGATAAAAAAAAGCACGAATCGACAGATTCTCTAAGCTGCTGACTCGATTAGTTTGTAATATTTCCTGCCTTGCTGGCTTCTTTCTATCCTTCCTGCCACCTGTCAGGAGGAAGGCAATGCACCAAAGCCCGGTGCGGATAGAGCTGTGCTCTCCGGATGGCAGCAAGCCACAGCCCGTCTCTGTGGAGCAGGGAAAAGAGGCTGGATGGCCAAGAGGTTTGGGAGGGGGGCTCACAAGCCTGCAGTAGAGATGGGGAAAAATGCCAAAGCCTATCTATTGTGTTTCTTTCTCAGAAAATTGAATGAGCGGGGCTGATTCTGGACTTTATTCTTGTGCTGGATGCTTTCATGACTACTGTTATTACCTCTTTCTGTAAATAAGTCAATGCTAGTCTTTTAAGTTTCCAGCTGCTACTGAGAAGGCAGTGACACTGCCTTCGTGCTTTGCCTGTGACGCTAAGCCAGGCACGTTGTGCTTCGTTCTCCTGCCTGCACAATCACCCTGATCCACTCCCAAGTGTGCGCTGGGGACAGGCGCAAGGCTCGAGTGTGCCAGCCATGGGAAGAGATGGGAGGGAGATTTTATGAGTAGATGACAATCTGGCATTGTCTTTTTGAGGATGGGTTGTAAAGCCCCAGAGAGTGTGGAGGGTAAGACAGGGCTGCTTTCCAGGGTACATACCTTCCTCCAAGACAGTGGAGGCAGAAGCGTGAGTAGAGTGGCTATCGAGAGAGGCTCCTGCACCACAGGCAGCCAGCTCCCTGGGCAAGGAGGGCTGTCAGGCAAGCAGCTGTGTTTGCACAGGTCCCATCACTGGGGACCTCAGCTGAGTCATCCCCTCTCCATGGCAAGCTGAAAGAGTGAACTGACGGCAGGACCCTGTGGTGCTTCCTTTTTGCAGCTAAGTGTGAAGACAGGACAGCATAATGAGACACGTTTTTGTAGAGTTAGCTGCTTGTTTTGTTGCTGGTGACTGATGCCAGCACTGGGATGCTTTGTTTCCCAACAAAGAAGTTCCAGTGTAGTCAGGAGTCAGCACCATTACAGTGCAGGCTGATGTCATGCTTATGAAATAAATACGGCGCAGGTAGGAGAGACTGGTCTTTTCTGCACCAAATGCCAGCAGCGCAGTCACCATTCACATTTTCTTCCCTTAGAAACCAAACTGCACAACTGTAGTCTTTTAAGATTTGCCTCTTTTCCACAGGACATCAAACAGCAGTGACTTGACCAGGCCAACCGGCAGCGGCGACTACAAATAGGTTGGAAATTATAATTATGGAGGATGCAAATATGTAAACTCTTTTCTGCAGGACTGTCCAGCTTGACATCAAGGCTGTTGCAGTTTTAACGGGGCTTTGCCTTTTCTGCTTTTTTAAGAAAGCTATGCATGCCTCTCTTCTGCCTCTGGCCTCTTCCTTTCCTCTGAAGCTTCACTTTTTCTGCCCTCCCCAGTTAGGGCATCTCTGTCTCAGATGTTGCTTTTGATGGGATTTTTTTTTGACTTACCCATCTTACTTTCTTCTGACCCCAATTCTGTTTTTATAATGAGGCCATGCTAATTCGTGCTGAGAGCTTATGAGTTTTCTTTAAGCACAGGGAAAGGTCACTGAGAAATGGCTAGGGGTGTTTCTTTCTTCCCATGGCTGCTGTTCAGAAGGTTTGATCAATTTATTTCCCTATCACCACCAAACTGTTTCCTGACTAAATTAATAGCAGTGCCTTGTGCAGGCGTTGTGTTGGGGGGTGGAGGGAGGGGGCAAATAAATTGACCGAGGAGATGGGGGTAGGTAGGTAGAAAACGTACGTGAGAGGATGACGCTGGACCAGCAAAGCTCTGCCCACACCAGTGCCAGCTGCTTTCTCGTTGCGTGGCAGAGGCCAATGATTTTTCCCCGTGTAACTGGTAAGAGAAAAACAAATTAAACAGTTACTAGAGAGAGGCAACCAGCTGGTACCTTGCAGTGGGCTGTAAGCAGATCTGTCAGTCGTCTTTATTAATTGAAGACAAGCCTTAAGGGGAGCCCTTTTTAGGCATGTTTACTTAGTTACATAGAAGGTCCTGTCCCTTAGCAAGAGTCTTATCATTGTTATTAGCGGTAATACAATAATAATAGTAATAATTCTGGCAAAAATAACTTCCTCCTGAATGAATGCTCTTGGACATTTTTTTTTATTATTATTATGAAAAAAAACATCCTCCTCACGCTGGGCTCTAATTACCATTTTTATGAGAACTACATGTTCTCCTATTCACACAAGAAGATTTGTTTATCAAGGGTTTCTTTTCTAGTGCTGATTTTGTAGAGTTTATCTCTTCAGCCTTAGCAACAAGTGTTGGGGTGCTCGGCTGAATGAAAGACCTGAGTTACTGCCTGGGTGAAAAGGCAAAAGAATCAAATTTCCTCATCAGGAGAAAAGGCAGAAGGATCAGATCCCTGGTCTGGATGAATTGGTACAGATCCAGTGGAGGCTGTGATGCTGTATTGCTTCTTGCCATTTAAAACCTTTACACAAGTGGAGAAAAAGAGAACGAAGCAGTTAATCTCTGTATAATTAAGCATTTCTCCAGACCCAGCAATGTCTCATCCTGATGTGGGGAGCCATTCAGAAAATGAAAAATAAAAGTATCTCTTTTATTCACCTTATAACATGAACTTTCTGTGCCTTGGATCATGCAAGCAGAGCAGTTCAAACCATAACAAAACCAGAGCAAGCTCTCTTCAAAATGGGTAACCAGAATTATACCTTCTTTCAGATAAGATCTCACGAGTGATATTTTATAATATCTCCATTTCTTTGTCAATACACAGTCACCCCGTGAGGCGTTAGTGCTCCCAAGTCTGTCTGCTCCACTGTTCTTTCTAACTAACAAGCTCCCCGCTTGCATGAGAAGCCTTTGTTGTAGTGCCTGATCTTGCACTTTGGGCTTTTATCATTTCTGTTTGTCCGGTCCTCAAGGTCAGGCAGTTTTTTGTTTATACATCTACATCTCCCTCTGCACTGACGGTGTTTTCCAACTATGTGTCATTGGTTCACTTCAACAGTAAACTCTTACTTTTATGCTAATATCAATCATGAAAATATTTTAAAAAAACATTGGTCTCAGTCCTTGAGGAGCTGTATTAATAAATTCCCCTTTCAGCCTGACCAGTTGTCATCTCCTTTCATCAATTCCTTATTTGCCTTAAAATTCTTTACTAATGCCATCATCTACATCTTAACTAATAATCCCCTATAAGACACTGTATCCAATGTTTTACTTAAATGGTGATAGATTAGTCCTTACTGCATTTCCTTTGTTTAAAAAAAAACAGTTATTGAAAAAGGCAGTTGGTTTGCTTTGAGCTTTTGGAAAAGCCACACTGCATTTTATCCTATTTTCCACTTACCTTGATGTCTTTAATTACTTCTGCATGTATTCCAAAGCATTGCATACTGCCAGAATCATCTAACTAAATCTGTAGTTGCCACATCACTTTTTTTTTTCTTTTTTTTTTTCCTTACTTGTATGTTTTAAGTCAGGTATTCTGCAGTCACGTATACCCTCTATATTGATAGGTGTACTGAGATTCTTGCACCTTATCCTACCATATCCTTATCAGTTCTTTAAACGTTCTGGCGTGAAAGTTCTCTTGTTCCACCTTCTCGAGTGCGGTACGATCTCGGAGTTTACTCTGCTCCAGGAATTATCATTTCCATTTTCTCATTCCCATTAGCTACACTGCCTTTGTCCTACACTCAATATCACCATCACTATTAAAAAATTAAGCCAAGTCTTCATTTATTTTTTGGCATGCACACAGATTATCTTTAGTCTTTACTGCATGCTCACTGCATAGCATTCCTCCTTATTTTTAATTTGCTGTCCTTTCATTAATATGACCAAAGAGTCTTTCTATTACCTTTGAGAGTAAGTATCCTTTGCAAGGTCTGGCATATCTTGACTTCTAGACAAGTATCACTGTATTTGTACACTTCTGGACCATGGAGGGAATATATTAGTCATTGCTCAGTTCGTTCTTGTGTTCCTGATTGGTTCTTCTATTGCATGAGCTTCCTTTTTATGAGGATTTTTTCTTTCTTCCTTGGGATACAGAAACTGCAAGAGATCCCGTTCTGTGGTGAGAGAAAACGTGCAAGATTTGCACAGTCAATACCCAAGCGCATTGAGCCAAATAAAATCCCAACTTTCCATCAACTTTTGATTTCCTTCAGCTCATCTGTTTTAAAAAGAGGCTGTAAACTTCTGTATTTAAATAAGCAAACTTAAACCATGGGTCCAAATGCAGCCTCTGCATCTGAAACTTGAGAAAGCTTCCAGTGATATTCCCGATATTTGCCGCTTGGATTTGTGTCTATTTGAGCATGCCTTTATGGGCTTAATAAGGTAAAAATAAATTTTGCCTCTCCTGCTTCAGCACTGGGTGGGTGGGGTTGTCTCATTGTGAATAGTACTTCCTGGGACAGATGGTCGCTATTGAGGCAGAGAAGGATCCGGAGCCCTCAGGATGTGAACAGGTGAGATCAATCCAGACTTCAGTAATACTGGCACTGTGGTGTGCTTGCTCTCCTTCCACACAAAATGAGAGCGAGCAAGGTGCCTCCCAGATTGCTGCTCAGTGAAGATTAGACAAGATGGAGTTTGCTTGGATCTGAGCTTATTTGTATTCATTGGAGTCCTTGATGCCCACCTCAATTCCAGCAACCTCAAAAATAATGGTTACGTTAAAGCTTTCCAGCAAATGCCCACAACACAGATCATTATCCTCTGAGTGACAGGAGGGAAAGAGATGAAGGGGAGGAGAGGCAGGGGGAATCCACATCCCACTGCTGCCTGGATTTGCATCTTGCAATATTCCAATAGATGAGAGGGTATTTTTTTTTCCCCAATATAAATGTATGCATTTATCTTGACAGTGAAAGTAGAGCACGTGGTTGCACACAAACATCCAGGTGTCCACAAATACCAAATTTAGTAGAAGAGCACACAGCTACCACGGTACCTGCAGCCATTGCCTGCACAGGCAGTTGTGTCTGTGGAAGCATTCGGATAGACACCCTCAAGCAATAAAAAAACCCAACCCCCAGAAAAGTATAACTGTATTTTCACATGGACTGTCTATGGGCTACCCGTTAAAAAAGTGAAAGAATACCCCAAGAACAGAAGAGTGATTTATCAGCATTACAGGGCATATACAGGGGAGCTGACCCTTGCACCTCTGGCCCAAGAAGTCTTCCTGCCTGTAATTCTTCATAGCCTACTATTTGGCTCTTCCATAACCCTTGGACTCTAGTACCTGGAGGCTGTGGATTATTTGAGGGTACAGGGTTAGCTAGGGAGCTGTACATTTTAAACCAATGTGGGTTAGCTAATTTTAAGCTGTAGTGTGAAAAAATGCATACACAGTTGCACACAGAGCGATCTGAACACACCTGGCCACACCAGTTTCTTCTGCCCCCATTCCCTGAGCCCAAAGACTCATGCTATACCAAGTTTCATGGTAATGATTCTCCTTTTTTCTCCTTAGGTAATGAATGATTAGTGTAGGATATTGGCGATAAAAAGCTGTGTCCTGGAGCTTGTGTACCAAATGGGTCAGTACATGGGTGGCTGGGTTACCTACATACAGGTGTGTAGTATGTGGTATTTAAGATATCCGTTGAAGGCCGGCACATATAACATATGGCCTGTGCTCTTCAGGACCCAAGCAGGATACCCTATGGTCCCTAAGATGGTAGCAGCTGCCTGTGTTTAGGGAACTGAATCACAGCCTATTTGATTCACAGGAAGGTGGTGTAACAGTTCTGTATTGGATCTCAACAAAACCTGAGTACTCCGCTATGAAAAATGCTTTATAGGGTTAACAGGCAATATCTACGCTTGTTCAGAGACAGACCTATAACTGCAATAAAAGCCACCCAAACAGACAGGACTCGAAGGCTAATTATCTAAACGCATTTTCCCTTTCTCTTTTGTTTTTATTCTCTACACTTTTTAACAGCAGAGAGAAAACCTGCACATATAGCTATTATTTTGACCAGGTTTTGTATCTTCCCGATTTGAGTGTGTCAGGGCTTTATAACAATGGTATTTCATTGTCTCAAGCTTCAGTGCCAGTTTATTTGTTTTGCCACGCATTTTGAGCGGTTTTATTCTTGACCTCAGAGGCACTGTGTGTATGTGGTTGTAGGGAACTGTAATAGGGGAATTTTTCAGCTGTCCCTTGGTGTAACAGTGACAAGTCCATCACTATTTGATATTAGCATGTTGTGAAGAGATTGGAGGAAGTTTATGCACATACACCTGAAGTCGTTTCAATGTCTTTTGGTAGGTTTGGAAATGAGAAATCAAGGACTAGAGGCACAGTGCAGACTACTCGGCACCACTTGTCTCACTTCAGGGGTGCATTAGCTGACACCATCTTCCTTTGCTTTTGGGTGGCACCAGCCCATGCAAAAAGTCACCACCAGGACTTTTTGCATGGGAAGAACAAGCTACAGGGGGAGTTGAGCTATTCGACCCCACCAAACGAGTGGAACCACTACATGGCATCTCTGACAAGTGTTCCTTCTTGAAGAAAAAAGGTTATGTTTATGCCCAACAGACCTGTTACATCTGTTTCTGAGGCATCCTCCAAAAGGACTAGCATCCACCCCCTCCTCTGTCAGGGGAAAGAATTCAGGTCTTTGAAGTGTCACTTTCATGTAGTTATTCTGAAGAGCTTCTACTGAATCTCTTAAAGGCACTTTTTCTCTGGTTGCAATCACCTCTGCCAGCTGCCAGCAAGGTGTGAATAGTGGAGCAAACACGTGTTCTTCTGTTGCCTGTTTGTATATCCTGTACCCCCAGCTGGGAAACCATGGTTCTGCAACTCTTTTTTTATTCCAAGACGACTCTCATTCATTTCCAATCTATTGGCCATTTCATAGTAATTTTGTGAAGAAAAATAGATGTCCTGTAACTGACCATGAACTTAATTCTAGAACCCTCGCTAGAAGGTGGAGAGCAGAAAAAATGAAAGATAGGTCTTCCAAGCTGTGGTTCAGTGGATTTGTCATAGGAAAGGGAGGGAGGGAAGAGGATGAGAACATACAATAAGATCATGATAAAAGGAAGTGGGTCTTCTCCTCATTGAAGAAGCTCTGGCAGTCATCTTTAGTTAGCCATTCTTGCTTCCGCCTTCGTTAATAATAGTAGCACGAGGGAAGTGGGGCTGGTGTACAAGTAGGTGGTATTGCTTCTGCTTGGCAAACTTCAATTTAGGCTAGCAAAAGGCTTGAGGGAATAGAAATTTTTCTTCAAAAAGGAGGTAGTGTGCATGTGTGTAGGTATATCTCAGGGGGAAAGTAGACAAGGATCGGAGGAGGGAAGCCAGTGGAGACGGCAATTTCTGTAAGTGGAAGGTTAAAAGTACCTTTCCTCCTCTCAATACATATTGTTCTTTTTAACATCAAGAATGTCATTTTCAATGAAAGATTATTGGAAGCATGAGAGGGCATGGAGAGCAGCACAGTCATGATGCTGATGTCAGCAGTGGGACTGCCACTGTTAATATGTTTGCCCTTGCTGAGGACCTGTACGGGCATAGATGGAAATTTGAATCTCTGATTTGACCGCATTTCTTTATGTGATGGTTCTTCCTGTTCCTGTTTTGTTACACATACATCCCTGATTCCAGCAGTATCAGAGCACCCTGTACTCCACATGATACCCCACAGTTAGACCTGAACAGTTATCCTGGTTTGTAACTAGCAAAGTCCAGTATAAGGAGTTAGACTAGAGATTTGCCTGTGTCTGCATTAGAAAAAAAAAGGTAGACTTGTAGGAGTAGATTTATAGAGTTAAAACATCAGGACTGAGGACCTGACTGTAAAATTTTCGAGGGGGGCTGCTGTAAATTGAACATCTATTAGCAGGTGGAGTACCAATGATGTGCATCTTATTTTCAGCAGAAAGAAATCTAGTCTGTGCGCTTCTAGGCAGCTCCACAATCCAGAGTCAGGGAGAGGGGATGACCTGGAGATTCACTTCAATAGCACATTTATGCTCTGAACCAAAACACTAACGTGGACACATCAGAAATCATCTGCTACCTTTTGAGATGCTCTAAGATATCCTGACCGCCTCAGAATAGAGGAGGTCTCCCACAGATGTGATGTCATATTTGCCAGCCTGGTGTGCATACTTCATATACAGTAGGACAAATCAAGTGACTTCTATGTGGGTAGCTGAACCAAGCCCAGAAAGTCTGTAGCAGAGCAGCAAAAAAACCATAAAGAGCTCCTTCACATCCTGGGAGATCATTCCCTGAAAAAAAAAAAAGAAAAAAAAAAAGTTTTAGGATTGCTGGTGGAATTTAGCTTTAAATGAGGGCTGGCTACTGGGAAGTGAAAATTCTTCAGCAGGATTGTCACTCCCATGGAATGACAGCAGGACTAGGGAAGTGCTCATCCCCCTGTACTCGACACTGGTTCAGTTTTGGGCCCCTTGCTACAAGAAAGAGGTGATGGAGTGTGTCCAAAGAAGAGTATCAATGCTGGTGAAGGCTCTAGAGCACAAGTGTTATGAGGAGCAGCTGAGGGAACTGGCATGGTTTAGGCTGGAGGAAAAGGGCTGAGGGGAGACCTTAGTGCTCCCTACAACTACCTGAAACTAAACTAGTGAGGTGGATGTCATCTCTTCTCCCAAGTAACAAGCGATAAGTTGAGAGGAAATGCCCTCAAGTTGCACCAGGGGAGGTTTCAGTCGGCTATTGGGAAAAATTCCTTCACTGGAAGAGTTACCAGCCATTGGAACAGGCTGCCCAGGGAAGTGGTTGAGTCACCATCCCCGGAGATTCTTGAAAGCCGTGACACTTCGGGACACACTTTAGTGGAACTTGGCAGTGTTAGGTTTGCGGTTGGACTGAATGATCTTAGAGGTCTTTTCCAAACTAAATGATTCTATGATTCTGAAGTAATGTGACATAAGAAGGCATATGTTTCACATGAAAGTGAGATCTGGTCATGGATGGTGCCTGTTTGCAAGAATTAGATGTTAGCATTGTTCTCACTTCATGGTTAGGCTGCACCCACAGTATTGCTCAATTAAATCCAGCTGACAGGCAGCAGAGCCACACAATAACTTTCCTCCATATTCCTTTATGGTAAAAGCCAACAAAAATACAAAAGGACTCAAGCTCTTAGTTTTTCTTGATGGCTTTCAGCAGAGCTGTCCTGTCAGGCTTAAATTAGAGGCGTTCGGTAGTGTGGGGATGGTAGATAAGTGTACCAAAGAGATGGGGTAAAACTCAATTTAAAACGTGCATAAATTGCAAGATTGTTCTTTTACACTGTATTTTCTGCCACTCTAATTGCAAAACCCTGTGGAAAGTCATGTTACTGTAACATGGGATAACTATCTTACAATTGGAACACTGGTTTTTAGCTGCAGTCTCCTTGCAAAATTCCACCTTACACCATTATTCTCCTAGAACTCTTGTTAAAATTTCCAGTAGATACAGAAGTCATCTGCACAGTTTCCTGAGATAAGCTTATTCCATAACATGACTCTTAAAAAAACACAGACATCGCACTCCAGAAATGGCTGCACTTTAGCATCAGGCGTAAAAAAAAGGCCAGTATTCTACAGGGTATATGTAAATCTTCTGAACCCTTTGTGATAAAGTGCAATATAAATGTCTGATGATAATACGGTTTGGAAACATTGTCCTTGCTCTATACCTTGTAGTTGGTTGAATGATTTACTGACTAATTATCTGATAGGAGGCAGCAGTAACTTACCCCCAGACCATGCATTAGCAAAGTTGATAAAAAAGACAGCTGTAACCAGCATGCTTCACCATGATACGTAGAACGTGGGGCTCCTTTTGAATTAATAGTGGCAGCTAATTTAACCCTGCAGGCAGCAAGGCTTCTTAAAAAACTTTCTGTGTGCTCAATATAGGAAAATGTGGGGTCGGTGCTGAATGAGGCAGGGACTTGGTGTCAGCAGATTTGGAAATGACCAAGGTACTTAATGCCACCTTCCCCTTGTTTTTTACTGGGAAGATTTGCCTTCAGGAATCCCAGAGCTCTGAGAGCAGTGGGAAACTCTGGCACAATGACGACCTACCCCTGGTGGAGCCGGACCAGATTATTTAAAAGAGCTGGACACAAGTCCATGAGACTTGACAGCATGTATCCCTGAATACTGAGGGAGCTGGCTGATGTCATTGGAAGCCACTCCAGATTACTCCTGTATGGTCTTGGCAACTGGGGGAAGTTTCTGAAGACTGGAAGAAAGCAAATGTCACCTGTGTTCAAGAAGGGTAAGAAGGAAGATCTAGGGAACTGCAGGATGGTCAACCACACCTTAGTTCCTGGGAAGGTGATGGAGTAAATAATCCTGGAAAGCATTTCCAGACACTTGAAGGAGAGAAGGTGGCAACTGGGTGTAGTCAGCATAGATCTACAATTCCATGACTAGTTTAGCGAATGGGTGTCTACTGCAGATCTTGACAGAGCATATTCCTTGATTTGACTTTAGAAAGCCTTTTGACACCCTCTCACCTTTTGACAGTGTTCTGTAAGATCCTCTCTGATGAACTGATGAAGTATGGGCTAGGTAAGTGGACAGCAAAGTTGATTGAAAGCTGCAGACACTCTTCTCAGTGACAGCCAGTGAATGTGCAAGAGGCAGTAGACACAAAGTATAATATAGGAGATTCCATTTAAATGTAACAAAATACCCTTTTTTTACTGCAAAGATGCTCAAACAGTGGAACAGGTTGCCCAGAGGGTTATGGAGTCTTCCTCCTTGCAGACATCAAAAATTGGGCATGGCTCTGAGCAACCCATTCTAGTTAACCTTATGCTGAGCAGAGGGGCTGGACTAGATGGTCTCCAGAGGCACTTACCAATCTCAGCGGTTGTCCCATGAATCTGGGTGCTTATGTTTGACATGACAATGTCTGTGTAAGGTTCACAGCTCTAAATAGAGAGCAAAGGTAGAGCTGCTAGATGGACAGAGTCCTGTATGAAGAAGAAAAACTACTGAGACCCTCACTTTTCTCATGGAAGTTCTCTTGCTCTCATTTAAAAGCGTCTGAATACCACCTCTTGGCTATTTTCTTTTACAAACTTCTTCGGTGTGAAAGAACTGCCACTCGTGAAAACACCTTGCCTTCTGGTAAGGTTTTCTACTCTTCCTGCAAGCACAGAATTTTATTTTTTTTAAGCATCTCAGCTCCCACTTGAAAAGTAGAAAAGCAGAATTGTGTGTTCACAGAATAAACAGCATGTACAAGATGCTCAGTTTCCCCTTAAGTCTTGGATGGATTAATGTATATTGACCCATATGTGTGATGCAAAAGCAGCCCAGAGAAGGAATGAGGAAAGAACAATTCTTGTACTTAATGCCAGGTTCTTCAGAAGTATTCCATTGATTCATTTTTGAATCAAGATGATCCTCCTGATTTTACCTGGGTAACTTGCTCTTTCATGTTTTGGTATGAAATCTGCTGACTTGGGCAACAGTGTGAAGGAGTATCACAAAACCAGCACAGCTATCGCAAAAGATAAAAGCTTAGGTGAAAGTAAGGGCATAGTTGGGCTGTAGAGTCCTTAGGATGTGAACACTGCATGTACAAAGAAAGAAACAGCCACCTTAGTCAACTCCAAAGGCAAGCTTTTGGCTTTGGCAGTCAGGAGAAGAATAAACATGTAACAGTTTCATTTATAGACAGAGCATGTTTGTTGTTAAGCCACTGCAGAACAATAAACTTCCTGGCTAAACAATTGTCTATTCCCACCACAGCCCTTGTATGCTGAAAAGATACAGGGACTCGTGGTTCTGATAGGAAGTATTGATCTTTTGGTGGAGGTCAAGAAGCGGTGATGAGAAGGGAAGGCAGAAGGATGGCAAAGTGTGAGCTCTGGTCACAATTTTTTCCAAGAGCGTCCACTTGAAGAAACCAGAGAAAATGTCCTTGTTCCATTAGTTCGTTGTAAAGATCTCCCCTCTGCAATTGAGACGTTTAGCCTCTTGGGAAAGACAGCTAAACAGAAATCCATTTACCTTTCACATGTTTCTCATAATTTCCCCTGCTACTTTGGTTAATTAATTATCACCGCTATTTGTGTTTAAACAAGGGGTCTGTCTCCCTCCCTCCTCCCAAGCCCATCTGCTCCTCCATGACCTTGCCTGTGAAGTCATTGCTGTGCTGATTTTGTGAAAGCACAAACACTTCCATGGCAACAGCCAGCTGTGTCACACAGCCAGGGCTGTGACCTCACGGCAGGAAGGACCGGGCTGGGGGGGGGGGCAGAGACTGTCTCCCACAAACACAGAAGCTTTTGATGATAACAGAGAGGAAGGCAAGGCGTTACATCCAGAACAAATGATCTTGCTGTTTGCTTCTGCTTCAGAAGTTGTCCATCACTTTAAATTCCCTTCTTCAAAAACCCTTTTTTGACTTGTATGTTTTTCATGCAAGAGGAATGGTTTCTCCCTCAGATCTCAGCTCAGAAGACATCTCCAGGAAGAAGTAGGGGATGGATTTAATCACAGAGGACATGGGCCTGAGTTTCTACCAACCTGGGAGGTGTCTGGATCCAAATTTTAATTTCTTCAGTTTGGTTGAACAAACCTAAGCCTTGAGAGACAGTCTGATTTTTATTCTGATTGCACATGGATTTCTATCTTAGTCTACCCGCACCCAAACTGCCTGTGTTCTGAATGTAATCAGGTGCTCCTCTATAGAGCAATCTAGCAACGAAAGCTTTCTTTCATAAACATTTGCATGGTGTGATGGGAAGTGGAAATCGGGTCTCGTGATCACAAAACATTTTTAATGTAGATGCAGCAAGACACATCAAAGCTAAATAACATACAAGTGGTGCTCCACAAGCCGTCTGCAGAAACTGCCTCTATATGTGTTGATTGTGAGTCTACAGAAAATATATCTTGATCAGTCTGTTGCTGTCTTCTACTTTGGCTGATTGCCTGGTGGTTCCATGAAATGCCCCAGTCTTCAAATCCGCATACCTCCTTCGTTAGCTGCAAGTAGCCAGCGTTTCAGTTGCTGCAAGTCATTGCTGCTTATTGCTGGAGAACAATTTATAGTGCAGCGTGCTACTGTGACAGGCTAATCAGGTCAAAACAACGCTCCCTTTCGGATCCATTTCACGATCAAATCACGCTCGTTCAGAGCGTGCGTGATGGGGCTCCACTTTACGTGACCCACAGCAAACCAGTGACTTTTCTGCAGTCCATTTTCTTTCAGGTGACATGGAGGATGGATAGGTAGGGCTCAGCAACCCCATGTTGCAAATTAGAATACTGAATTACAGCGAGTGAAAACTGTATCTTCAGCTTCTCATATCTGTTGCCAAATTAAAAAAAACTAATTTCCAGATTGGCGTGTTATTTTACCTACATGCCAAGCCACCACCTAGTTTTTATGATTGGGGCTGGGGGATGGGGGTGGTGGTCCGTTTCTTGGGGTTTTTTTGGGGGGTAGGGCGGGGGGAAGGAGTAAGGGGGATGAAAAAACAGGATTGCAGGGAGAGACTTCATTTTACATTAGGATCTGTTTACAACGCTTTGGGGAATTTAAGGGACCTAGTACAAATTTTTACAATTTGCCTAGTCAATAGCTGGAGGCTGAATTTAAGGGAAAATCAAATCCTTTGTGTCCCATTGAATGGCTCTCACCCAAGTATAATTTTATTTCAAGTCTGATTTGTCCTTAGCATCCCATCCAGCTGCTGCATCTGTTTATTTTGCATCCCATCTGATTCCCTCTTTATGTCTTATCAGCTCAGTTTTTATGTCCTGCTTGGTTTTCACTACAGCATCAACCATTTCCCATCATTTGGCAGTGTCCTGATGTCTGACCTCTCTTCTATACACAGACCTTCCTTCCCATGTTCTCTTTTCTTACTTGGATGTTTCACTCACCTGGATCTACTGTAGTGTCCTCACTGGCATTCATGCAGATTTTTCTGGTTTGTGCTAGCCATGTGTTTGGGTTTGTTGCATTTTGTTCTTGCAAAAGTAGTTTTCTCAGAGTCCTGCATCCTATGAAGTATGGGATGAATATTGCCGTGAAATCTGAAGATCCAGCAGCTTCTGATCACTGTAACAGAATAACTGGTAGAACCCAGAAGGAAACCGGCATTTCTGTTTTGCCATGCAGATATCTGTTCCATTGCTCTGGTGTAATATCCAAGAGAACCATGGGGAAAGCTTGTTTAGGGACAGCAGTAATGTTATATTTAAGTATGCTTTTTAAAAAAGAAAAAGGGCAAGAAGTTTCTTTAGTTTGGCGTGTTCTATCAGAGGCAAGATAATAGAATTTCTAAACCCATTGATTTTATGGCATTAAGAATCTGCTTGATAAGTCAGTCTCTGTACACTGGTGATCACTATCTCCAGCTGTATAAGCAGTACTGTCCCCATTTCATTTTCAATAAGAAATTGAGGGAGATTTAGGTTTGCTGGAAAATACGGGGAAAATAAGTAGCATAGAATCTCTGATCTGTTGGGGTACGGCACAACTATTTATTATTAAATACTGTAGGGGTCAGAGAGAAACAAAGTTGGAGGACGTGCGAGCAAAGAAGTCTTAACGTGAGTGCCAGGGTCCCCCAGAAGGTGGGGGGGAGGGAGGCCCACACAGGAGCGCTGCTTGGGGGTACTCCTGCAGCCGCCTTCCCAACGGGCAGCCTCAGAGGGAGCAGGCAGGGGCGCTTCGTGCAGAAGACACAGTTACTCTGAGATGTGTGCGGCCAAGCCAGGAGCAGCTGCTCTCAGCAGGAGGTGTTGCAGGGAAAGGGACAGAAATTGGGGTGGTGGGGAGATCCCAGTACCTTGCGGCCCAGTGGATATGAAGCACGTACAATACTGAAATGCTTCTTAGTTCCAGGGAAAAAAAGGATTGTACCCACTTTATGGGGTATCTGAAAAAGAAGGGGAAGAAATGAGAGAAGGTGGAGTCACAAGCAGACCCGTGATGTTGCCAGGTACCTTGGCCGGATAGACGCACACCATCCCTTTCCAAATGCTGCCTCCCTCCATGGGGCTGTCCAAGTCTGTTTTCTACTTGGCTGGCTGTGCTATTGAGTCCCATTTGGAAGGATTCACATGTGACCTAAGACTGTCCTCTAGATGTCTGACTCTGTCCTCTACAACATAAATAATGCAAAAACAAACATGCCAAACGGTAACCTTCACTTGTCTCCCTGACACTGCTGGAGGGAGGGAGGGAGGAAGGAGGGAGGAGGGAGGGAAGAAGAGATTGTGAGTAAGCGAATGAGCAAAATGCATGCTAGGCAGGCAGGAGACCGGCAAAGAGAGGCAAGGTACAGCACAAGGAACCGTGAGAGCAATTAAGTTGGCTTTTCACACAGCTCTGCTGGTTTAGATGAGGACGGCTCTCTGCTGCGGCACTGTCCCTTACAGAGCAGGCCAGGGACGCATCCAGCCCAGCCTGGAGCAGGGAGCACTGCTCCCTGGCCAGGGTGTGCTGGCAGCTTTGGCAGTCTCCTGGCCGTTTCTGTTCAGCACGGGCCACGGCTGGAGTTGGCTGAAGGCACCAGCACTGCACAAGTTAAAATCTTCGCTGTGCTGCTCAACTGTCCTGGGATTCTCAAGCAAATCAGTTAATGTTGCACACTGCATATTCTCTTCCCTGCCCCCACCACCCAGTCTCTAAAGTGGAGAAGAGGATCCCTTTTTCCTATTGAATGTACTTGTGATGCAAGTTATTCATTAATTGCGGATACAGTTGTACGCGGCATGTGTACTAAAGTACTATCAGCTTTGTGTGGAAGACAAATGCACGCAGACTTAAATAGCTGAGATTTTTATCTTTCTCCTTCCGGAAGATATGCAGCAAGTTGGCCTCATCTAGGGACTTGGCAAGCAAAAAAGATATTTATTTTTGTTTTCTCTCTCTGAGGTATAGTGTGGTAGGGGACTGGCCTGCGTGTTTCTTCCAAAGAGAAGGGCTTCCCCATTCCAACAGGAGAATGTTTCTGTGAAAAAAACTGCGAGACTTTCTTCCTTTGTATGTGGAAGAAAAGCAGAGGCTTTTAGCTTTTTCTGTTGGTCCCTTGAAACTTCACTGCAGAGGATTCTAGGACAGAGAGTTAAAAATACAAGTTATGGACGCGAAGTATTTTTCCTGTGTGTTACGCTAAAATACTCTTCGGTGGGAACCTGAATGGGTGGAGGTCTGAGGATGTCACACAGACAAGCGCAGTGGCCAGCAAGTGCTACAGCAACTCCGAAAGCACCAGGTGCCCAGGGAGAGCACGTGTCTACGGGATCATGGAGTGGTTGGCACAAATCTGCCTTTCGAATAAGGAGAGCGCAGCAATTCATTCCCAGAGCCAAGCTGGCATAGGCCTGAATCTGATGGATGCATACAGGACATGTGGGATGGTATCTTGCTTCAAAAGAGCCACCTGGACAGATGGTTAAGGCCAGGCCCAGCTCAGCTTCTGATCAGGGTCCAAGAGCTAGGCAGATAACTCTCCAAACCAGCGCTGAGGTGGGAGAGAGAGGGAATGATGCACAGGGAAATAAGGAGAAGGACTTCAGCCTGAGAATCTTGGCATCCAAGAATCTTTGGACTAGCGCTGTCCTGCTCCTGGCAGATTTGGAGCTGATCAGATGTCCCAGCTTATGCATAAAGCTGGAAACCTTTTGTTTTGATGAGTGCATAAGACAAAGCTGCAAAACCACAGAGGGTGAGATTGTTGGCATGCTGGGTAACTTGCTACCTTGAAAGTGAGCTGGGTAAGCTATTGCAGGCTGATTCCCTGGGTACTGCTGCCCCTCTTCTGCCAAGCGGTGTTTGCACAGAGCTCAAATAGGGCTCGTTCCAAGCCATCGTCTTTGTGCCTAAGAACCTGCCTCCCCATCTACTCACTTGCCTTCCGTCACTGCCTCTGCTCTGGGATTAATGTTCCTGCTCCTGCACACTACCATTCTAACTCCCTTAAGCTTTTGCAGCGTGTTTTCACGAGGATTGGATCAACTATTCTTCTGTCCTACTTTTCAGCACATACCAACTCAATCTCTGTCATACTCACATACTCTCTCACATACACATACACACGCTTCAGCTAAATACCTTGTGTTTGTTACATTGCTCACAACATTGAGAGGTGTTTGTTTCAGCAATACAATTATCAGATGTATAATAAATTTACTCTTCATTTTTCTTTTTTGGTTGGAGGAAGGCAGTTCTGTGCAGAGCTTGCAAAAAATTTGGTTGCACCTTTATTAATAGTGAGCAGAATTTTGTCTCTGGTGTGTGACAGGGAAGCCAAAGCCATTATTTTAAATTTTTATTTAAAAAGCAACAGCAGTCACAAAAAACCTCACAACAGAATGTCTGCATCTTACCTACATAGATCTTCATCACCTCCTAGCTATATGCAGAATAGCCCATTTTCCCCTCAGCCCTGTGCCCTGATGGGACTCAGTTCCTAAAGAAATTGGATTTATGATGCACACAGGTTTTTAATGTGCCATCAGAATGCTGCTGTGTCTGAAAAGCTATGCTACTTATTTTGGATCCCAGCAGACCTTCTCGCCAATATTGACTTGCAGATGAAAGCTACCATGTGCCTTTAAAATAAAGGAAGATGCTAAGCCTTGTCAGCATACAGTTGCAGGGCACAGGCATCCAGCTGTAGCTCAGAATTAGTGATGGCAGAGGATTTACAAGCCTTTTACTCTGGCAGAGCATCTTCAGGGCTCCAATCCCTCCTCGAGTGAAGGGGAGGCATTTGTGTGCAGACCTGTGAGCCTGTTTGGAGGGCAGTGTCAGGTGTACACTTATGGTGAGCTGTATTGGCTTGCCTAGCTCTGAACCCGTCAAGGTACAAATGAGAAAATGAAGGTTGTCACTTTGACGACAGAATTTTCTGTCACATGGGACCTGCTTTCTGAGCCTTGTCCCCATGCATTCTGGCATCTGTGGTTCTCCACATGGGTCAGGCTGTGCTTACACATTTCTGGTGTTTGCAGCTAGGCAGCATGTGTGTTGTGCTGGGCTTTTGCTGAGCACACTGTGTGCTGGAGTGTTGAAGTAAATAGCATTGATGCAGATTTGGTGACGGGCTCAGACCCATGATTAAATGATCACGGATTTATTGTTGCCTGTAGTTTTCTTACTCTCCTTGTGTACATTTTTTGCAGGTGCTGGGAGGGAGACCAGAGGTGGGCTGTATCAGATGAATCTAAGCCTGATTTTTGGCATTTGCAATCTTTTAATAATACTCGTTTTCTGCCTTTGAAACAAAACGCAACCTCATCACCCTCTCTGACTTTAATGTAGGTTCAAGGCAGATGTTTCTGATGAACTGTTTTCAGAGTCCAGGAAGGTTTAAAAGTGGGCAAGATAATTGTGGTGGGGGAATACTTGAACTGAGAAACGGTAAGGAAGGAAAGGAATCCATGTATGTGTGGGATACGTGTCTGTGTGAGAGGATGCGGGTGCCCACTGCGCTCTCTGACTGTACATGTGTCGTCTGCTTGGGCTAATGAGTTTCTGTGACAGCACTGCCTGTCTGTGTGTGTTTTCCTGCCCTTGGGGTAATGACTTGATACACAGTGGTGGTTAAATTAGACTTTAGTCCCCTGTATTTGCTAAGATCATACCCACAGAGTTCCACAACTTCAGCTTATGGTGAAGCACAGTCAACTGATTATCTGTGTCAAAGCTATTTATTTTAGTCTTTTATCTAGTTCTTTTCTTGTTCCCATTGTTGCTACAAAGGTATGAGATTTTCAAGCTGACCACAGACAGGACCTTTCTAACAAAGAGTAGAGGCAGGAGGAGATTGGAGGGGATACTGATAGCATCTGTCCTCTCAGAGGTTTGGCTGCTGGGGCTTAGAGCCAGCTGTGAGGCTGTGCAGGTGAGGATAGCCCCCCTTCTTTTTTTGTCCTCAGACAGAGTGTCCCAGGCAGTGCTGTCAGAGGCTTCCACAGGATGAGACTCCCTTCCTATGGCAACTGCTTTAAAATTGAACCAGTTCAGCCCCTGCCTGAGCTACATCACACTAAGAGTGCCAGTCTCCAGTTCAGCCACAGCCATGCCTGCCCGTGCATGCTGTTAATCCTGAGCCCCAACCTGCAGCTGATGCCCCAGCCTGGCCGCAGCCCACCTCCCTCGCCACGGCTCACCATCACAGGACTATGTCTGACCCTGGCTGTCCTGGTCAGGACTCATCCTGATCCCAGCCTGCAGGCTGATGTCCTTGCTTGGCCTCAAGCCATCCCAACCCCTTTCCCAGCACCCTGTCTGGCTCTGGGTGCTCTCACCAGGCCAGCTCTAGGCTACCACTTCTTTCTTCATGGTTCCTGAACACAGAGCTATCAGGGCCTAAGATGTGCATTGATGCTGGAACAATTATAATAATAAAAAAATCCAGTTACATACATGATGGTTACTATGCTGAGGCAAACTTGCAGCCTGTAACTATCTGCTTGGTAGCTTGCTGAGTTCAGAACTATATGAGAGAGGTGCTGAGGTCGTTTGGCTGATTGTCTCTACAAATGAGAGCCAGTCTGATGATGCAAGCAGTCCGTGTTGCTTGCTAGGTAACAAGTAAGGTGATGTACATAGACTGCTATTCTGGCTGGACAGAGGATTGATACTGAACTGGATAGATTTATTAAGAGCACAAGGCACTGTCACCTGGGCCTTTAGCCCTGCAAAATAAATATTGTGTGTCATGGATTTAATTTAGTAATGAGTTGATCATAAACACAAGGTGTCCCCTTATAGAAAACACAAACATTTGAATGCTCATCTTTCTACCCAGTCAGGGCAAGTAAGTCAGCCTAAAGAAATTTGTCTTTAAATGATAAATACTGAGGAAGAGAGATTCTCAAAAATGTGAAAGCATTTCACTTGCTTCAGGTTCAGTTTCTAAATCTCTGAGCCTCTTCTGGGCCTCGTGGAAGGTGTGACATGACACAGGACCTACCACAGGCTTGTTCTCTCTCATGGGCTCTGCACTCCATCAAACTACCTCTTCTGCAGTGCATTAGACCCTTATCTCAAGTCTGAGTTATCGCAGAAAACAGTTTTATTTCATCAAATGAAAGAAAAACGTTTTGGTCAATCTTAGTGATGATTATGCAGCCAAGCACATGGAGTATAAACAAAACAAAACATATTTTCACTGTGCATAGCTTTTCATTCCAGATTAAAGCAAACAACCAGAAAGAATATTGGTTTCCCATGAGAGAGCAATGTATTGGTGAATCTTCTGTAAGAAGATGCAGCAACTTTGAGAATAAAAGGGCCGTTGGGGAGAATTTTTGAAACAGATTTAAAGGGGAAATATGCAGAAAGCAAAGAAGCAAGAATTTCATGCTGCTTCCACCATAATAATAATAATACTTTGCCCAGTGCGTATGCTTTACTGCTCACTGTAGCCAAGAGCAAAATTCCCTGCCCACCAAACAAAATCAGCAAAAGGCAAGACTGGCTTTGCAGGCAGGAAAACTTCACGGGTGCATCCATCAAATCCTGCAATGGGACCAGTGAAGCACACAGGCTGCAAGGCATCAGTAATGAGAACTGGAGAATAGAAAACCCTCAGCAGTACGGGCTCAATAATTAATCAAAGCTGAGAATCTTTCTAACGAAGGCAGCAGCCCCAGAAAAACAGGGAAAGAGCATTTAAGGAGTTAGGGGTCTGAACAAGAAAGGAGATCTCCAAAAACAAGTTATCAACGGACTGGGGGGAAATGGCCACAATGTTTCCCTTCCTGAGGTTCTCAGGAATGCACTGAAGGCAATACAGCAATTGATAGGAATCGTAGTAATCTTCTTGCTTTTTCTGAGATGTGATTCATGTAAGTGTCTTTACCAGTGGCTAGGTACTGTTATAAGAAAGAGGTCATTCTACTGAAGAAAAGTTCTTGCTCTGGGAGCCCGCATCCTGGAGATGCCTCTAGTTTTCAGGGTGACACCAGAAACATGTTTCGCTGAGTCGCTGCTCTAATGTATAAAGTTGTCTGGCAAAATTCCCAGATGAGTCTCAAGGCTTACTTAATTATGAATCAAAGCCTTAATGTAATACCTTGTGCTTCTACCCCTTTCAAACTGAGAACCTCAGGTTGCTTCTCACACTAAGGAGGAGGAAGAGATTCACGTGTCTTTGGTTGTGAGTGGCAGATGCACCGTAGCAGCAGCAGATGTGAAATAAGATCCTTGTGATCCTGGCTCCCATGCACGTTGCAAGCCACGGGGCTTCCAAGGCCATGGAAAAGCAAGCTTTTAGTCACACTAGAGTTTTAGTTAAGCACTTAAAACTTTTCTAACCTGAAGCTTAATTATTCTTTTGAAGTATAGACCAGGACAGTGTGAAGATGACTTCTATGAAGAAACCAAATTAGTCCGGTAGCTGTGTTGTCAAGAATAATTTTCCTGTGATAGTGAGAAATATTTGTCCAGATGCCTGACTTGCCCACACTGTGATTCATGGCTTTGTCATGGGTACATCATGGGGACTGCAGTTCCCCTGTCTGGTAGTGAGTCCTCACAAATGAAGAAGCGCCTGTTGGTTGAGAACTTGGCAGCAAATCTGCTCTGGAAAACAGCTATCAAGGGACACGTTACCATTATCTGCCACTCTCTTCTCCAGCTGTCCCTTGGACACGTGGCCCATTTCAAAGGCTTTGATCTGATGCTCAGAATCCTGAGAGAACTAACTTCTCTGTGAGGCTCTATCATTTCATATGTAGCTGCATTATACGCTTGATCAGGTAGAGTGACACAGATAACCCAGCAGTCCCAGTGACTTGGATCTGGATACTGGAGTTGTCTGGTGCCTGAAGAAAAGGTTACGAAATCCTTGCCCTGTGAAAGGTGGAACCTGCATCTCTGTGTGACCTCCCCACAGTGGGACCTTTGCTCTTACTCTTACACCTCACACCTGAAAAACACACTCCTCCTTTTCCCCCATATAAGAAGAAAAGATCATTGTTTACGCTTACGGGAAGCGTGCAAATAAAAACGGGTATAGGGCCAAATTAGAACTGATAGATAAAATGGATTAGGCAGATAGACGAAAACCAAATTAGCTGTGAAGCCAGTGTCAAATGGAATAGAAAATCATTTCCACTCAATAGCCAGCTGAAAGATTTAGCAAGACAAGAAGGAAATAATCAAGATTGCCTAATTGCCAAGTAACCTCTCAGTCTTTTACTCCCTTTCTTCCCTGATACAATCTGTCTCAGATTTCTGTATTGAAATGGAGGAAAACATCTTTTGATCTGTTCTGCAATGTGAACTACAAGGCAGGCTCAAAGAAACCCCCTTTGAAAGAAACACCGTTGGTATAATGCTATCTGCAATGTGCCATACAGCTGCGTGACAAGATATTTGGCCAAAGGAAATAAAGGACAACATGCTAGCAAATACTATGTATGTTCTTCCCTTCTGGGTTGCCTCTGTTATCTAGCATGTCACATACAAAGTTTGGTGTGTGAATGGTTGGTGAAGAGCTAAGTAAATCGTGTGGGTATATGGGGTGCATTTTCTCTCCATGAATCGCTGATAATCCCTTCCTAGGGGTGGAAGGGAAGCGCTCTGAGGAGCTGAAGAGCAGCTTTGTAATTAGTGAGAGCTCCTGGCCATGTTGAGAAATTGTGTTCAAAGGCAGTGTTCTTGCAGAAAAGAAAATTTATTACAGGAATTGTAGTGATGGAAATCTTTTCCTACAAGCCTGGCAAAATAAGCCTAACTTGCATTTCCTTTCCATTATTTCTGAAGGACTTAAAGATATGTAAAGACTATAATGTAACCTGTTGGTAAAAGAAGCAGGTAAAGAGCTACATGTGTCAGGAGACTGATAATAGCCTGCTTAGATTTTCCTGCAGGTGACTTGTTCAAACCTGGAGTGGGAAAAAATTGTCAGAGGTGACTCTCATAAGTGAGCGTACTACTTTTCCTTTCAGACAATATTGACAGTTACTGATAAAGCCCCTCAGAAGCAGGCTAAGATTCCTTCAATCTGCAAAGATTGGGTGATGCTAATGGATGTCAGGCACCCAAGTCGAAGCTGGGTGCCCATACATTTTCCCCAATCTAAGCACTTCTCTTCTTCCTGACCTGTGATGCAGAGGGACCATGCCTGGCTAGCGGTCATTCTGTGACACTTCCAAGAGCGTAACCAGAAATAGCCAGTCTTGGTTGCCACATGTTGAGGAGAACTGTGCGTGGTGGGTTGCAGCTCCATTCAGGCAGGTATGGTGACGGGGTGACCGACTGCCTGCTCATCCTAGAGGAGCTGACTTTGGCCAGCGGTTCTCAGGTGGAGGGAGGGGCAAGTTTGGAGCTCTTGCTGGGATTGCACATAAACACAAAATGATATTTTTGACTGCATGAATGCTTCCCGTGAAGTAGGAAAGAGGGCAAAACGTTATTTAGGCTGGATATTTCCTTTAAAATGCCATTAGGCTGATATCTAAGATATTTTCAATTCTTCACCCAGATTAAAAGGGATAGAAGACTCCCTTGAGAATATCTTGGTTGTGGTCAGGGCTGAGACTAGCTTTTGTTTTTAATTCTTCCTTCATTATTGAAAACCAACAAATTTCTTGAGTTGACGATTGGTGTAATGTTACTAAATGAGGCAAGTGGAAAGTTAAAATGGAGAGCTCTGTGGTTTGGATCTGAGTGCCTCTGAAAGGCAAGGAGGTAAGGAAAATAGTGCTTGACCTTTTCAGCAAGGTTAGAGCAAAGATTGTGCTATAAAAGCTTTCCAGACAGCACTGCTCTAAGTCCTGTCAAAACTGAGTCTTCAGCCACATCAGGCAGAGTGGTATCTAAGCAGGTGTTTTGCTGTGATGATTGAGTTGACTGGGTCTAAGAGGCCTTCGCCACATTTATATACCAGTTTACAGAACTGTGTGAGGATGTGTCAATTCTATAAAAATCTATAAACCCATTTTCTCGCTACAGCCATTACATCAAACAAAACTAAATGAAGACTTTTGTAATTTCAGTGTTATCCATTGTACTCATGTTGATAGTGATGCAGTTCGGGGGGCAGAAGGTGATGAAGTTTTGCTAATAGAGGGAAGACCAAGGTCTTGACATGGACTCCTTGAAATGCTGCCCCTCAGCACTTGACCTGCCATATGGGCCATCTCCCATTCAGTGATGTCCCTAATCAGGTTTACCAGTGATTTCCTATCACCACGGTTGCATTAAAACGTCAAATTTGCAGAGGCAGGTAGCGTCACAGTATCTGTAATGCCAGGTTTTGGTCAAGTACCATGCTGCACCCCTGGGGCTGTCTCCCAGCCCCCCCCCGCCCCGTAGCAGGAGCAGGGAGGTGGGATGGCTGGAAGCTGGCCATGCTTAGCTTGCCCTGTTGCCCTCCAGGACAGGGTCAGGAGAGAGAAGAGCTGCTACTCACAGGGCATCCGTGATCCCAGAGACTAGACTAGGTGAGGGAGGAGGCTGTGCATTATAAAAACAGTCCATGAACTAGTGCTGTGTTTCTGACAAGAGCCAGAAAGGCCTATTCTTAAAATAAGTACCTGTCCTGAGAACCTGGTTTAATTTTTGCCCCTCAGGGAAATTGCTTTGAAGAAGAGGAAAGTGCTTTTACAGCAGAGTTGCAAGCAAATCCTTTCCCTTCAGTGTCATTTCCTACTTGTTGAAAAAGGGAGAGCAGTTCTGGGGAAAGGAACATTGAAATCATCTTCTAAATCACTTTGGTTATGGATCTCTTTGGTATTGTGTGAAAACCCGGTGTAAATACACCATTAAGAGCAGACCTGGTTGCAAACAGGCCACACATAGCCAATGTATTCAGATCAAATGGGTATAGTGAAAGCTTTAAATAAGTAGCAGATAAAGGGGGGAAATGCCTATTAAATAAATAAGCACACACACAAAGACACGTACAAAGCCAGCAAGAGAAAAATCTCATGTGACCCTCATGGGAAATAATAACATTACTGTAGGAGACTAGGCAAAGGAATGAAGCTAATAAATGAGAAATATCTAGTCTATCAATTCTATACCCTGGCAGTGAATTGTGCTATTTTATACTGCAACTAAGGCTCTGGATTTTATTTATTTATTTACATGAAGAATCAAAATAAATATTGAAGATTCAGGAAGGAGGTGTGAAGTGAATCCATTTCTCTAAAGCTGTACTAACAGAAATGCAAGGAGAATGGTAAGTGCTAGGGTGACCAAGCCCATCAGATCTGTGGAAGACTTTTCCATTTCATAGTTTCTGTCCCACAGCATGACAGTAACATGAGAAAACTTGCCTGTTTTCCAAGGGTGTAGGTCTGAGTAACGTGGTACCAAGGGCTAGACATCTAGCAGTTTCAAGGGCACCTTTGGAGGTCGGAATAAGCTGTTTGTATGAGGTTTTTTCCTGAAACCCCATTTACTGCTGATACGTTGGTTTAACTTGGTCAGGAAACAGTTATAAGTGGCAGTATAATGCATCTGGCATCTGATGAGGAGGCAGAATGAATGCAGTTTGCACAACATAGTGTCAGGGGAGGCAGCTAAAAAAGTACGAAGAGGGTAAAAAATAAAGTAGGGGAATGCCTTTTTTTTTTTTTTTTTAACCTCACAGCCTTCTCAGATTTTGTTTCGTTGTTGTTTTCCTGCTAGAAAGTGCAGGTCACCCACCATTTCTGCACATAAAAACACAAGTATATAAATTACATCCACCTAAATGATCACTGAAGGAAATGGCAGCATTTGCCCATCTTTAGTATTTTACAGCTTAGCTTAGATGAAATCCCCAAATTAAGAATGAATCTTTAGTTTTAACTCTCCTTTCCTGAACACATGCATTATAATAAAGCCTTTAAAGACAGCGTAATGGCATATCAATTCTCAAATAACACAACGTAAGACGTTCATATTTTTCTATGAGCTTTGACAAACGTGTAGGATCTTGCAGCTGTTCAGTATTCTGGCTATTTCAGACAAACAGAGCTTAATGAAGGTTGCTTTTGAGAAAAGTATCTGAACAATGCATCATAGATGAAGAGATATTATAATGGCCATTATAGTCAAAAGCGTGTATGTGCTAATGCATATGGAGTTTTGCAGATAAATTGCAAAATGAGCTCATTAGAGACACAGGTAGAGCCTTGATCCCGTTGCTGTCCATATCACTGTGGGCTTTTGGTTTCAAACTGCATGGCCTTGTAACTTCACATTGTTCTTCATATGTTTTCTACTGTAATTTTGCTGTCAGCATTTAATACAGTTAGGTGCTTTGGGATTCCCTGGCTTAGCACAGCACTTCATGGCAGAAAACTTCTGTTCAAGAGACTGGAAAACTAACTCGGTATGACTGGCCGCCTTCTAAGACTTGTTGCATTTCTGTTCCGTTCCTGATTTCTCTGGCAGTTCCTCAGTCTCAGATTTCATGTACCAGCCTCTTACTGCCAGAGCTGCTGATTTTACCACTATTAAACCAGGCCCTGGGCGGTAGTGTCCAGGGAGTTTCAGGACTCCTTTCTGTTCATAGTGGTGTCACAGCCTCTTCAAGCAAAAATACTGTACGTTTATACAAGTAAACGAATTATTTGTAGAAAAAAAATTAAATCATGCACTATTTCTATGTATGCCTGTCTAACCTGAAATCATGTGTCTTATGAAGGGGACTTAGGAAGACCTATTTTCTGACAGATTCTGGAGTCTGTACCTTTTATCAAGAAAATTGTCATCTTCTTTTTGATGAACTGCATTTTGCTTTTGCTGTGATGGATCTTGCAGTGCTAAAGATGTTATTATTCTTGAAGAAATTTACTAGGACCAGCATGAGTTGGGGTCAGCCAGGACCAAGCATAACGGTCCTTGCATAATCCTTTAGTATTTGAGGTTAAGTCACCTCATCTGCTGTATTTTCTTTCCCTTCCTGGAAACAGTAGTCTTTGAGTTAAATCAACATACACATTCAGAAAATTGCCATAAAGATAATCAGTTTTTCATGCAATGAGCACAAATTATTTCAGGCTACTTCAAATTTGTCATAGGCTTATTGGTTGCAATCTGTAGTACAGAAGGACCACTTCTCTCTCTCTCTCCTTCTACTCCCTCAATGTCAAGAGGATTGGGGACAGGGGACAGAAGCAAGGACGAGTTTTGGATGAAATTTTATTGATTTGCTGAAAGTAGCAATAAGGGAAAGGTAAAAAATTTTGGAAACCTGTGTATGCAGATGACCTAGGCAATATATGTTGAGTAACAGGGTTGAAAGCTATGATCCAGGAGACACAAAGAAGCAGAATATTGCTAGCAATTTGAAAAGAAATAATTGATGCTGTTTTGCTTTGGTTTGGATGTATCACATACACAGGGAAACTAACTACAGCTATATTGATACACTTTGATAACAAATTGCATGTAAGCCTCAAATTAGTTTATGCTTCTGTACAAAAAGGTTGGCAAGATGTCACAAACCATGCACACTTAATACAACTCTGTGCATCTGTTACTCTAGGAAATAGTTGGTGAAATTCTACAGCAATGAATTACTGTTGTGAAATTCTACAGTAATAAATTACTATTCAGAAGTGTTTATAATCTCAAGGGAAAAATAAAGAAACCTAAATCTTTTGTTTAAAATATAATGCACAGTGCAGGCAAAATTATTACAATACATACTTTAAAGAGAAGGTTATTTACTGTTAAAATCTGTCAATTATTGCAGGCAAGCCTACAAGAGTAATAAAATAAGCACACTGCCAAACATAAAAAAAGAAATCCATGGAAAGGGCAGCTTAGACATCTGAAGTTTTAGGAAAAAATGTCAGATAAATTTCAGAAATCATTTATGCATCTCCATCTCAGAACTCTGTACAGAGGTGGGGAGAAACATGACAATCATGTTGCAGATGGGGTAAATAGAATTGCTTACAATTACAAACTAGATAAGTGGCAAAGCCAAGAAAAGGATCCAGGTTTTCTTTCCTCTTCACTTTGAATCCTATGTCCAATTTAGTGAAGACTGTTGATCTTAAGTTGTATTAAATTAGTTGTCTGTTCCCCCTCTCCCCTGACCTGTATAAACATAATAGTCCAGACCCTCAGCTGCTAAAATCACTTGCAGCTCCATCTGGCCCATTAATGTGTGTATACATGCCAGTGGACAAGATTGCAAGTTGTTACCTACTCCCTGCCTAACAAACCTGGCAAAAAAACCAAGGGTAATAAACACATAAAACTGTCATTAAAAAAATTGCCAGCTTAGGTCTCAGAGAATTCTCCCTCTGCACCATGATGGTGAGGATAATATACAGCCAAAAATCCCCCATCTAATACTCTGTCAATAAAAGACTATTCTTTTAGTGAGCGTTGAGTAGAAATCTGCAAGCCTAGTAAAATAGCCTGCATACATATAGTAAGATTATTCACTCTTTTTTGGGGGGAGGAGAGAGGGATATCTGTTGGGTTTTATGCAGGTAACAGTTTCCTAATATCATGTCTCTATAACTTTAATGGAATTAATGGCAGGATTAGCATAGCACATAAGATGATCTTTCACGTGAAAACAACAGAATGTCATGGCAAAGGGCTGGTCAGCAGGGATGCTTGATGCTAACTTTTTTTTTTTTTTTTTATTGGGTGTGGGAAAGCAAAGATGTACTTACTCTAGCCCCAGTGCCAGGGATTTGGCAATATTCAGAAGTGTTTTGCCATGTGGGAAATTAAAATCTGCAAGTACAAAATTGCTTATTTAAAAACAAAGAACAGCAACAAAACCTATGTTAGTTCAATTAAAGGGTCAGTGCAGTAAAGCCAAAATAGATTTTTTATTTGCTAAGAAGCAAGAGACTGGAAAAAGATACATCTGCGTAGCAGGTATTTCTAATTAACCAATGAGAGCAAAGGCTCTTGTTCCACTTAATCACGAAACAACAAAATGGAAAACGGCCATTCTCATCTCAAGAATATGCTTTGGAAATTGAGCCAGGATGAAGAGAGAATCTCATGGCTTTTCAAGAATATGTTCTACTCTCTCTTATTCCCCCTCCACCCTCTTTGTAATCGAGGCTGCCTCAGCCTATAAGCAGGTATTTATTTTTAGGTTTGTTTTAGGACCGGCTTAGCTGTTTGCAGCGAGCAGATGGAGATTTGTTGTTACATTCTGTTTCAATTGTCTTTCAGTGAAATTAATTGCAATAATGATCCACTTTATTGATAAAACTCCTGTTTCCAGAAGTGTCCTACTGTAAGAGCATTAGAATCTAAGGAACTTAGAGTCATGTATCTAAATACAAGATTAATGCTATTGATGGTCCTTGAGCAAAATCTAGGATTCAGGCAGCATGATACTTAAGAACTCAAGCAGAACTTCATATCTTACTCTTAGGTCTTTAATTGCTGCCAAACCAGCAGAGCTATCAGGTGTCTAATTTGTGTTCAGGCATCCCATGTTTCCCCTAAAGGTTCTTGCATTTAGGTTTCTTTTCTAGGGCTCTCCCATCTGCTGTAGTCCCCGTGCCCTCCTCCATGTTGCACATGCCTCCTCATCTTCCTACACATCAAGAGAATGGAAATCTATTTCGGTTTCTGTTGGGCAGGTAATTAGTTTGATGGCATATCAGAAAGGCGCTGAGACTAACGGGACTGCCACCCAAGCAACCAGAGGCATGAAGTTCCAGCAAGACCTGTGTTTTATATCCTGCCTCAAAACTAAACAAAGAGAACTGCTTTTTAATTCACCAGTTTTATCTCTCTGGGCTTAGTGAATTCTAGTGCTCATAAAAAGTGAGAGACAGCTACTGCAGGCTAAAGGCAAGCACAGTGCAAGTTTCATGCATACATACAGCTCTGCTAAATACACTTTAATGCTGACCCTGCAGCATGTCCGACTAATAATTCTTCCTCCCCCAGTCCGCTCCACCCCTCTCACCAGTTCTTGCTTGGCATTTCTGTTGTGCCTTCAACTTTTATTTTAATATTGCAGGCTTAGGTGCCCCCTGATTAGTGACTGAAGCTTATGCTGAGCTGCACAGCAGGTTTTGTGAAGGGTCTAGGGTGAAATGTTCTGAATTCATTGTCATTTTTGACAGAAACCAGACAGTGAACTTTAGTTTCCAGATGACGTAATCATTTGCCAGCTGATCCCCTGTGTTACTTTCTGATTTAGGATCTTCCTCTGGGGAGATGCTCGTACATTTAGGAATGAAGTCACTTTTACAGCACTCTGTCCTGAACTGGAAATCAGAGGCGTAGGCCTCTCTGAGCCTGTTTTCTTTACACTAAATGGGAGTGTGTTACCCAAATGAGAAAATTCTCTCTTCAGCAGATGTTTTTCCATGCTTTGCTTTCCTTTTTAAAAATACAATGAAACTCTAAAGGCTGGAAAAGGTCAAATGTGTTACTGAGCTTTATTCAAGGAGGAGGAAGAGATCTATCATGAGACAGTGCACCGAGACCCCAGAAATGTCAAATAAGCAGATTATCTGGTTGCCAGAACTGGGGCAGCTGATCCCAGGTGACAACAGCCCCACAGCTTCTTAGCACTGTTTCATCCTTAGCTTTAGGACTCCTTCAACTCTCTAAGTCAGACATAAAAAACCTAAATGGTGCTTTTTTGTATCAAAGAGAATTTCAGGCAGAGAATGAAATCCTGGCCCTATTTACATCAGAAAGACCTAGCCATTGACTTCAAGGGGGCCTGGATTTCACCTGAGAATGATGATTTGTCTCATTCCATAACGCGAAGTGACACGTTCTGAAAGGCAAGTAAGAGAAGATCACTGCTTGTTAAGGTGTGGGCGTAGACTACCTAGGAGATCTACATCTTGTCTGTAGGATTGACATGACAGCCGTAGATCTTAAACCATGAAGTATAGACTTGTTTTGTATGGTTTGTAGAGGCTAGCCTCTAATGGTAGTAGGAGTTCTGTTCAAGGGTAGGGCTGTAGTATGGATCCTCAATACAAGAAAGTGAAAAGATTTAGTAAGTATCTACCTCTGACAAAATTTTCCCTCCTTGAATCTCCAAGCACCTTGTACAGGAGGTAAGCATCATTATCCCCATTGATGGGTTTTTCAGATTTTTCCTGCAGACATTTCTGGTTGGGTAAAGCCAGGTTGGCTGAGAAGAGAAAGTGATCCTGTTAATGATTCTCTCACGCTTTGTGGAGACCTAACTGACTGATGCTGTAGGCCAAGGTACAGTGTGGGCAAGTCTGGGGCTTGCCTTACCTTGCGAATGTGTAATGAAAAACAAGAAAGGACAAATCACTGGGATATTTTCCTGCAGTTCCAGTAGGTTTCTCCCAGAGGTCAAGAATTTCCACATGCTCCTCCTTTGCCTTTGAGTCTGTGATGATAGTTTGGGGTAATAGAAGTAATATGGAGGATTTTGAACACGCACTCTGCTTATAATAGCAGATTTAATCCTTATATTCTGCCTTGGACCGGTCTTGTTACTTCACAGCATTGGGGTGGGTTTATACAACACAGTGCAGAAGATCCCATTAGCTGAGTGCAGCAGCACAGTGTTGTGTCTATCCTGTGCTGAATTTCAGATCTATGAGGTGTGGAGCCTGCTTGTGTACCTCTGGGTAGTTGCTTTGCTGCATGGTGGTGAGCATGCTTTAGATGTTGATGAATTTTTGTTTTTTTTCAGGAGTGTTTCAGCTGAGTTAGCCCACAATATTCTTCCAATTTACTGCCTGGACAGTCACCTAAAAGAAAGTCTTTGCTTCCTCCTGGCAAAGGTTTCTTCATTCATTTTCCATGCTCAGTCTGTTGGTATTTTGTAAATAAGATTGGTTGGCTCTAAGTAGTTGGAATTCTATTTGTTCCTCTGACTACTTTAAAATTCACAAGGTGAATGTATAAGCCTAGTCCACCTCTCTCACTGTAAATGCAAGAGATGCGGGCATGATGCCATGTTTTTTATAAACCAGAGGATCTCCTAGCCTGAGTTGACCATTCTTAAACATTTCAAAGGCCACTGCTGGGTCAAGAAGTCCTTGTTAAAGGCTATTTCTCACTATTATCAACCATCCATCCCTTCAACATGGGAGGAAAAAAGCATTGATAAGCTGTGTCTATAAAATTCCAGTTACATTTGGACCTACAGAAATGGTGGTTTTGTCCCTTCGATTGCTGGAAGTATGCTAGCCAGGGTCCAGAACGGCTGTTCAGTTATTTTTAAGGTCAAAACTGGCTGTTCATCCTGTGTGTTTTTACAGTGTAGTTATTAAGGAATCGTAATAGGAAATACGTGAATTAAGATAGATTTTCTCCTGCTCTCAGACCTTCTGTGATACTGGACACGTCATTTAAGTTTTGCACATCAGGTTACCATTTTTGAGATTTCTTAGTGATGTTGAAATGGGTTGTCCTTTAAATATACTGAACTGATGCTAGGGAGTCCCCCAAATATGTCTTGTTCTCTCTGACCCTCTCTTAACATGGGAATCGGTTTCACGTTCCTTGCTCGAGATGGAAAGCAGCCTCCTTCCAAACCCAGTGATACGCCTACGGTTAGCAAAGAGACAGGAGATGTAGGCGTGGGAGACAGGCAGGAGACGTGAGCAGGGAAGGCATATGGCTTGTACACAGTGGCACCAAATGGCACCCCACTGGGAAGAGTGCAGAGCCTGCCTGAGGAAGACCTCACACTTCTGGAGACTGCTGTCTTGTATGGCCTCGGGAAGTACAGTTAGCTGACGTGACAGTATTTGCTTTGTGTTTTTAAGAGAATGTCTTCGGAGTGCAGTGATTCAGTTTCTCCTAGCTTAGAGCCATGAACACGGGAGAGAACTGTCATCGCTCATCTCCTTCTAGTTCTTTGTAAGAGCTGGTACCCCTGAGGAGCCACCACTGGCCCTGGTGCCTCTCTAGTTTGCCATCATGTCACAGACCTGGCTTGCCTATGGCATCCCCAGAGAGCCACTCTGTACCTCCCCAATGTGACAAAACTCCTCACAGGAGACTCTTGCTAGCTTTAGGCTCCAAGAACTTTGCTCCCTGCAAGCCACTGACGGTGGTTTTTTGCTTTACTGAACAGAAAGGATAAAGGAGGAAAAAAAAACCAACCAAAGAAACCCATAAGAGGAATAAGAACAAAGACAAAGCAGAGAAGAAATCCCAGCCAAAACCACCTTCCACTTAGTTGGAGAGAAGAGGGGAAGCCTAAAGCTGTAGCACAAATACTGATTATTCCTGTCAAGGATTTGCTGCTGTTGCTAAGTTACTGGCCTCTTTGGAAAACCCTTGAAGTATGGGGTACATTAGGAGCTCATTAGGGTCCCGGGGACTTGCACTAAATATACGATATGTCTCCATGCTAAACGCACTTCAGAAATAACAACAGAAACTTCCTGTCCAGAGTTTAGATGCTTTTCTTTTTTCTTTTTTTCTTTTTTTTTTTCTTTTCCCCCTTACTCCTGCATTGCTCCATTTGTTCTTTTATGACAGCCAAGCTGCTTGACAGGATGGGAGAGGTTACCTGAAATAGATGGAGATGAGCTCCACTTCACTTTGTAAAGTTTCTGGCCTTTCATGGAAGTTCCCCTGCAGGGGAACACAGGGAAGGAGGAAGGATGAATGAAGACGCATCTCTAATCTGTTCAGAGTGTGGGTTTAATGACACTCCAGGGACTTTGCGTCAAGTTTGTGACAAAGAGAAACTTAGAAATCCAGGGGTTCAAGCTCCTCTCCAGCATGTCATGGAGGGCACTAAGGCCCATTTCACTTGGAGTGTCAGAGCCACAGAGCAGAATCCACAGCCCAGAGCTAGCCGCCTAGGTGTGACGAAGGAACCCCAGCATGCCAACAGATGGTGGGAGCACGGATGAGTTGTCCTCAGGGGGGATCTAGGCAGCATGCCTGCATCCAGAGATATCACACATGATCTCTGCAGGGAGTTAGGAACGTGTCTAGGCTTAACAGAAAATATGTATCTCTGCTGTTTTACATAATATTTAATGAATGATATATTAGTAGCCCCAACAGGATTTTAGTTTTATTTAATGTAATTTATAAATTAAACAGTCCAGACTGGGCGGAGAAAATTAACCAGCAGGCACACTAGGAACAAACTGCGGGTCTTAGGAACAGGCAGCAACTGTATTTACATGGATCATGTGTGCTTTAGCTAACTAGGCAGGAATTAAGTGAAGGAATACTCTCACATTGCAGAGTTATCTGTTTCTGCAAGTCACCAACCTGGCATCTATGTTTGAAAATGGGAGCAAATCTCAGATTGATAGTTTTGGGAGCAGTTTAAAAAAAAGAAGTGAAAGAGCTTTATCTGCCCAGACCAGAACAGATGCACAGAGGATCAGCCACCAGTTTTCCAGGGTTATTTTCAGGATTCAGGGGTAAGAGACGCACTCAAAGAGATGAGAGAGTACCTGTGATCTTAGCATCATCAAATCTGGTGGCTAAGATGTCAAAAATATTTCTGGTTGAGAAAGCAGTAACTAGCAAAGTACCCCATGGGGAGGATGAGGCTAGACCTGTTCTGTGTCTTACACATGAAGGGCTGTGAATTGCTGCCAGATTTTTTAAAACTGCAATGGAGGAAGCTAGCGTGCTTATGTGAGCCCTGGATTGCTGCTGTCATAGCTCAGCCATTTCAGAGGAGACCCAGGCAAAATCTCTGCAGCTAGATAGGAACCATGTTCCTAGGTTGTGTTTAATATTTCTTTTACCCATAGATTTTTTTTTTTTTTGGCTCCGACCTGTAACTTGAAAGCTTGACATATTAAGCGCCGCTAAGTGAACTTTTGCTTTGACCTGAATATTAAGTTTATCCTATGCTGAAAGGACAGGAGAGCAGTGAGTGGGGTAAACCAGACAAAGTTAAAGTGAGCAGTCTCCCTGGAGGCAGCGCGGCAGAATAAACCAATTACATGCAGCCAGTCCTCAAGGAATGGCACCTCACAATATCTTTAATGAGTGTGGGGACAGGGAGTGGTTTCCATCACTTTGCAAAGGAGCAGCCTGATGACTTTTTGCAAGGGAATTCCCTCTGCAAAAGTCAAACAGTTGAGAATAAATATTCCCACCACCACCCTGGTCCTGATTAAGCCTGAAGCCCCATATAAGTTTTCTGATGTGTTTTATGGGGGAAGCTAAGGAGCTCAAAATGGCATTCACCCACCAGAGCGCATGTAGGCATCTGCCCTGGTTAACAACAAGGATAAGAGGGTCTTAGAACTGACTCCTGTCTTGGGGCTTTGCAAGCGTTTTCCCCGTTTGTAGGAGTGGTACACTCTAGTGAAAGAAAATGCATTTTCTTCAAAGACCCTTTTTCTGTAGGGCCTTTAAAGTGGCAGGGGGCAGCCTCCACTAGGGTAGCGATTAAAGCAAACGCTCAGGAAAGGAGCCTTTGTGTCTTGGACTGCTAAACAGAAGCGAGCCAGGGGTCAGGCCATGTGGCACGGACCGGCTTCCATCCACACTGCTTAGGTGTCGGTGAGCTGCCTCTGTGGGAAGCTGGTTTGTGAAGGTGCTAGTTGGAGCAGTGCAGAACTTGGTGAGAGGGTGGTAACTTAAATAGCATGGCCAGGCAGGGCCCTGCACTTGATTTTGGTCCTTTCTGTGGTTTTCTCTTAGCAATACGAGACTGCCTTTTGGTCCAGTTTCCTCCCTGCATCAGAGGGCTCAGGTGAATGTCTCCTGCTTCTAGGCCTTGAAAGAAGGACAGCACCTAACCTTCCTATTTTCCCTTTGTATGGTTATTTGAAGATTCAGAAGCTCAGAGTAAGTATGACTGCTCTTGTGAAGTGGAGCCACAAACAACCCTTAGACCACCTTCATACTGAGCTTGCTAAATTGCCTGCAGAGGGCAGGAGTGCTTCCTCCCCCTCCACAGAGAAAGAAAGGAGGTATTTTTTCCTGCAAACCCCCTCTTTTCCTTGTTGCAGTTGCAAAGAAAACTCACCATGCATGAACTGCGCCAAATCAACGTAATATCTGCCTGAATCAGTTTGAAGGAGGGAGAGTTGATTTACCTCCAGTCATTTGTGTGTGATCTTAACCCTGAAACCTAATGACTTGATTTTAACGTCAATGTTCTTTACTGTTTCCTTGCTCTTCATACCAGCAAAAAGTATGCAGTGCAGGGTCAAGGTTTATTCCCTGACTGCTGGCTGTGATGCCTGGCAGCAAACAAATGGACATTGTGGAGGCTTTCTGACATGGGGGAGTTTAAATCTCTGTCCTTCAGTTTTCAAGCTGTGTTCAACAGCGACTCGTTGTCAAATAGGATTCTGGGACCAGAATATTTAACCATATTCTGCTGAAAATCTGTCTTTCCCATGGGTCCTCAGTGATGCAGGCCCACTCTCCACAAGAAAATCTATTGCGTGTCAAAAAGACAAGAGGTGCAGAAAATAACTGGTATATAATGCTTCTATAAATAACGCAGGAAATCCAGTCGTAGTTGCAGTATTAATTATGTGAATAACAAGGATATAATATTCAACTGGCATCCTTAAAAGCGCCCCTAAATCTGCTGCAGCAGTTCCCACGTGCTGCACTGGAGGTTGCTTTAATTTGGGGCCCTTCACAGAGTTTCAGTCTCATTTGCTACAGAGAACGCAAGGCTCTGGCTCCCCTGCTTTGCTCGTAGGTTTGGGGGGACTAATTAACTGGTGTTCAAAAAGTCCTTGGAAGATAAGTATTTGCCTTGATCATTGATAAAGGGCCCTGAAATAACTGTGGAGGAGGACACAGCCTCTTTGCCTACTGATAAGGCACGATTTCATCAGCATCATCGCAAGGAGGCTGTCCAGCTACATCCCTGTAAAAAGCTGCAACCCCCATTGCGGTATGCCTTAAAAGCCAGGATGACTTTCTTTTCATGTTTATGTATGCTCCCATCATGGGCAGCGACAGCAACAGCCTTGAGCATTTTGGCTGTAGTGGGGACTATAACAGTCGCTCACTTTGATGAGCATCAAATTCTCACAGAATTAAAACCAACAGACGCCTCGGCGAGCCCCAGCGCTGCGATTAGCGCGGGTGAGCGAATGGATGCTGCCACCTAGCAGCTGCGGTGGGCTCCTACCAGCCTCCTAGACAGCTTCTTGCCTTCGGTGCCAGGTCTCCTACCTTGAAGCAAGTTTGTTGACTATTAATTAGTTTCACAGGTGAAGGGCTTTTCTTTTTCCGTTTACATCATCATCACAGCATGTTGGGCTAAACGCTTTGAGTGGTCCTTGCTGAAAACAGCAGTGCAAAGCTAGGAAGCTGTGTGTGCATCTGTGAATCCTGGCACCTGTGTGTGTTTGTATGAACATGTGTTTGCATGTGCATTCATGTGAGTTTATATGCACCGACCTTTCTAGGAATGAAAGAAACCTTTCAGGGGCTGGTTACCATATGGCAAGAGAGATAATTCCCAAGTCCAATAGGCCAGAGTTCAAAAAAGAGAGGACTTCTCGATTTGCAGAGGTAACACAGGATCACAGAGAATTCTGAGGGAAAATAGCTGTGTTACTAGTTTGACCTTTATAAGAGTAAATGCAGTCTCTGAAGATCAAGCTATCTGATGCAGGGTGGACACCTGACCTTCGAGCCAGGGGCTGGGAGATGTTGGTGGTGCTGGTGGAACACATTTAACTGTATTTTTCAGAAAGCTGAATGATCTCTACAAGGGTGCAGTCCCTGTTGTATTAGACATGTCCCAAAACTAGTCTCTGCTGTAAAAGACTATGGCCAGTGTTGAAGAAGGCAGGAGGTAAAGGGCTCAAAACCCTTCAAAAAAAAAAAAATAATTTGGAGCGACTGAGAGCCAGTAAGTGAAATTCAGGCGTTACCATTTCATGTGAAAGTCAAACCCCATCCCTTTAAAACATGTGTGTGTAATCATGTGTCAAGAATGGTATGAACAGTGCATTGGCCAAAACTGTCTTTGTTCCTAGTCTGACAGTCTTATATCCTGCTTTATTTCTGGAATGGCTTGTTCTGGGGATGGAGAGGAGGACTGAGGAGACTCTTGTCCTGTCTGCCCCTTGCAGTCCTGCTAGAGGTGAAGCATTTACCCCATGCTGCCCAAATTCCAAGTGGTTTAACAGCAATGCCACCCACTTTTAAGCAGGTGTCTGTAGCAATGTGCTTTCTCAGCATCACTGGCACACTGTCCCCAGCTATGTGTCATACGTTTTCACTTCTGTCATCACTGCCATTTTGGTTTGCTTTTGGCTGTGGCTTTGTGTAGGAGACAGAGTTAATAAAGACCGTTTCCATCCTTCTCACTGGGATCTTTCCCTTCTGCTTGTGTTTGCCTGACTGTCTGTCTGCACCCCATGGATGTCAGCCTCTGCTGCTGCGCTGTGTGACCTTGTGGGCAATCATGCAATCATCTACTTGCACCATCTGTCACTTCAGCAACTCCTTCCACAAACTTCACGGCATATCCCCACCCCCAGCAGCCTCCCCCTATGCTTCTCACATTTGTTCCACATGGTCATAGTCCTGCTCTTTGTCTTACCTCCTGACACCTACCCCACTGCCTCTCTGCGTACCTTCTGCTTTTTCTAGCCCCATCACACCTTCCACCTCTCACCTGTTTTCCCCTCTGTCTTGTTCCAATCTGATGCAGCAGAGCAGACAGCAGGTTAGGCAACGAGTGTCTATGCAGCAGGGAGCAAGGGGAAGAGCACAGCTGCCAACCCCAGTGAGAGACGGAAAGGAAGAACCGCTGCAACATCAGAGAAAGGGAATGCTGGTCTGTTCTTTGCTATGTTTTGCTGCAGCCTGGTTCTTACTTCCACTGGATGGACAACCTATGCAGCTGCAAATGGTACGGGCTCCATCGTACTTTCAGGACAGTTCTCTACTCCTTGCTCACTGAGAGCCTGTGGGTGAGGGAATTTGGTTGTGCTTCCACTGATGCTGACCAGCTGAATGACAACCACAAAGTTTGTAGGTGGTGATCACAAAGCTGTAATAGAAAAATCTTGTACTCCACAAGGCGCCTCAATTTGGGGGTCTAACTGCTATTCTGTACCTCTGTATGCCCACAAATTGCTCAAGCAATAACATGTTTACACTTGAATTTCAATTGCTTGGAGTGCAGATCTGTTTGGGGAGTGGAATTCTCCCAGGAAATAAGGGCAGAATCGTATAAGAAATTGCTCGTCTGTATCACACTAATGGCCCATCCAGTCCAGTATTCTGTCCTAACCATTGCCAGTGCTGGGTACCTTAGATAGACTTGTAACAACACCCTGGTGTGCCCAGTTTTACAATGCTACATAATAGGGAGACATTGCTTTCTGACCCCAACTTGCGATCATTTTATACCCTGAAGTGAGAAGACTAATAACCCATATGGTTTTTATTTTAGCAAGCCTAGCTGCAGATGCTATTCTTGTAAGGTCTAATCCTTTTCTGAATCTTGCTAATCTGTTTTCCTCTATAATATCCTCTGGCAACAAGTTTCACAGGTTAATTATACGTTGATTGCACAGTCTTTCCAATCATAGACACAGTTCTGTTGAACCTCCTCTTATCCGTGTGTTTTTAAGTCTCTTTCAGTAACCAGAAGTGCCTGCAAATTTATTTCTGCGGGAAAATAATGAAAGAAACTCGCTTTATACTGAATTCTGCATGCATAGGCCTCGAGTTACTGATATTATCTCAGTTTCCTTTGAATTCAGAGCATGCTTCCTTCCAAGTAATCTATCTGGTGTAACTATAAAGAACTTCTCCCTGGGGTTCTGCCCTACAGCTCATGCCTCTAAAATTCACTCTCCCAAGTTGTCTATAACATACGCCACTCCCAAGTCAGTGTTATGTCACCTAGCCAGACTACAGCTAAATAATGCCTTTATGTGCTCATATTCCATATTTCCTGCTTCCTGACCTTCACAACTCACCTGGATGCTGCATACTAGGACCTTTTGTAGACCCCAACAGTGGCTACCAACCAGCCCACATTCCCCTGTGGTCCCCCTGTCTTTCAAGGGAAAGCTGGTAGTTACTCCAAAGAGCATAAGCATGTTGATAGGACATTTCCCTATGGGAGCAGGAGGGATTCCCTGAGGTGTGCATGTCTTCTCTTTGCCCAGATATAATGCTTTTTTCTACAAGTCCTTGATGTGCCACCTGCACTCTGTCCCCAGAACTCCTTGACTCCCCGACTGATGTGTCGTATTTGCTGTATGTGCTGCAGAACTGTGTATGTGCATGAGTGAAACACTGTTGGTCTCTGCACTCTTCCCCTGTTCGTGTTGCCCAGATGAACGTACAGCGGAAGCCGGATGGTACTTCAATCCCCCATGTTAATATCAGCTAGTGCAGCATGGTTACCCAATACGGTGTGGCCTTGCACCCACCCCATCAAAGCTGGTGTTGGATTCTCAGTCTGTTATTTCCAGGCTGCATGCCTCCAAACTGCATTTTTTTCTAATTGAAATGGTGGTTCCCATGGTTCTCTACTTCTTTGTCATCTTTCTGACTCCTACACCTGTCTGCAGTTAGCTGGTCCATGTCATCATTGCAGTCCTGATCCGATGGGTCTTCCCTGAGCTTGAGCAAGCCTTGGATGTCTTTAAGCACATAGTCTTTAGGATTCCAAAGTTTATCCAGTGCCTGCAGTGGAAGACTGACTGCCAGTGATATTTGCTACCTCCCTCTTGCCTGTTCCCAGCAGTGCTCTGGTTGTGTGAGGATCAGCTGAGTGTGTATCTGCTTCAGATCTCTTTACATACTGATTACACTTGTCAGGCAGGTAATTGTTAAAAACCTCAGCTTAACGGAATGGGAAAGTGAGGCAGAGGGAGGTATAATGACTTGCCTGAGGTCATCTTGTTTCTCAGCCTAACATACAGCTCTTCTCTTCTTGTCACTTATTTCAACTACAGGGCCAGTTTTCCTCCTGACATGCAATTGAAATGCTGCCATGACTCCCACACTTCTCTGTTAAATGGCTGTTCTATAAATAAAATTTCTATTGATAATGGCACATTAGAAAAATGTTACTGTGTTTTGGGGAGGGAGGGGTTGAGGGTTTTAATTCATCGCAGAGAAGCCCCCCTTTAAATTCAGTTTTCCCATTCCTCTTCTCTCCCCATTCTCTAGAAAGGAAGAGCACTTACACCTAACAGGAGCCAAATTAAACATACTGGTACAAACAAGAAAGTGCAGAGAGCAATCTCTGAGCTAATTCTCTTGGAGCCGCCTTTGATGCAGGGTGGAAAGGTAATTTTTGCTTACCTGATGAAGCTACCTCCCCTGTAGCACATGGAAGCAGACACATGAGGAAGTGCCTATGACAAAAACAAGAGGCCTAACATCTTTGTGTAAGCAGGAAAACATAGATCTTAGTGAGGGTAGGGTCGCTATTTTAGGGCGCATGTTGAAATGTCTGTTGAAGTCTTTCCCTTCAGATTTCTTTCCACTATTTCCTAAAATACTGATAACTTTTTTTGCAAGAAATTTTCCTTCCTTTCTATACTGTGTCCAAAATCCTCATAAAGTCTGACTATGGTTATAAAACAGATTTGAAGTTTGAAAAGAAAGTAAGACGATATTGCCCTAAGAGTTACAGAGTGGGTTGGAAGAAGGAAGAATAGCAGTAATGATGTTTGAGCTAGTCCTTCCTGCTTCCATTTTTACTGCGCCTCTTTCAGGGGTGAATGGACACCAGCCTCACCTCTCCATCTACAGCACTATCGCACTGTTACATGATGGCTGTGAATTATATTGGAGTGATACCCGTAAAGTGCTTTTGTGAGCCTGGGATAGGAGGGACTAGGGAAGCGCAAACTGCTTTTCTGAGCTTGTTGACAGACACCAAGGGATTCGCGCTTCTCCCTCTGGTAATAAACTCCTGCAGAGAATGTACCAAGCGTAATGCCTTTCTTCAATCCATCTGTGTGGGGAGGGTTTTATGGAGCCCTCCCTGCATCTGGGAAACAGAGAATTTAAAGCTTTTTTCCCAGCTAGTCTAATGCCTTGGAAATAACACTGGCATTGCAAAAGGAGGTGGCCACCTGGTTCTCTGGCTGCCTGCTGTCAGGCAGCAAGGCCTAATGAACCTCTCGGGGGGAACATCCGCAGAGGGAGGATGATGAGTCTAATAGGCGCTTTTGTCCCTGGGGTTGGGAGGCATAAACAGCAGCAGGGATGGTGCTTGTGAGGGGGAGAGACGAAAGGCTGATGAGCATTCTTGCCATCCTCCCTCTCAGACTTAAGCTTCCCGCATATGGTGGCTGGTGGTGCATGAAAGTGGGGACACAAAGTTGGTACAGTGCGACTCATCTTTTCATTTTGGAACAGAGTTCCTTTTTTTTTCTTTTATTTTTCTTTCCTACCTGCCCTCTCTCAGCCCAGGTGCTGCCCATGTTGGCTCTGATCAGCTGCTCAGTAGGTGTGTCAGTAGCTTTAATGACACCTCAGCAGCTGAGAGCCTGAGAAGATCGGGGTGGCTCTTCAGAGAGCCAGGCATGGTGCGCGCCCGACGGTGTTTGAGGCAAAAGCTGCCACTTTCCCATGATTCTGGCTGAGGCTGCAATCTCCTTCCTGCCTTATAAACCAGCAAAAGGGAAAAGGGACCCAGCGTAGAAGCATCTACCCTTGTTACCCCTCTAGCCACGTGTAAGCCTTTCATGTTTTACCTCATTTACTGGCCTAGCTATGTCCAAAACCCCGTCAGCCAGCTAACCCTTTCAGAGGAAGACTAAGGACTATAGATAATGTCAAAAATAAGCAAAGCTTTCTTCTCTCAGTATCTGTAGCAGATCTTTGGAAGAGCTGTACTTAGTGGTAGTGTCTCACTCCATATTTACTAAAGGCCTGCCATTTTCTGGTAAGATTATTCACTATATTGTAACTTGGTACTGCAAAACTACCGATTTTTGAGAGTTAGAGAAGGAACGATTGCTTGCTTTATTTTTTGTGGCATTCTGCAAGAAGGTGTGACAGTGGTTTATGGTCTGTAATGAGTGTGATTGGTCCTGTTTATACCAGTACAGTGTTACCAAGAGTGCTTGAATAACATGATGATGGGTATCGCACAGGAAGCTAGAGAACAGCATAAATGCTATGATCCAGGTAAATACCCTGACTTCAAAACACGGTCATCTAATGTGCAACATCTGCCACTATCAGCCTGAAAATTGCCTCAAGGATTTTGGAAATTAGGTCATAAGAGGGAGGAAATTTCCATTCCTTGGTAGAATTGTATTGCCATATGGAATTTGCAAGATACATTGCTTTTTGCTAATGGGAAGGATTGGTGGACAGGGTTTGCAATAGAGTTTCAGCCCCAAAAGCAGCTGAAATGCTAGGAAAGCTAAACCTTGGCAGAAAGCCTTCAGGATCTTTTGAGCAGTCTTCCTCTGTCAAAAATCCATTTAGGTTTCTGCACAGTTTCCCATGTAAGAGGGGAAGAGGGAGTTCTAAATCTCTCTTTGAACAGTCAGTCTGTCTCCCTCTTGCCCTGCAAGCACTTGCAGAAAAGTCCTAATGTAGGGAAATAGTGCTTTGCCACTCACTTTCTGACACCTTACCAAATCTGTTTGCCCCTCCTTGTCCTGCTTTCCCCACTGTGATGGGATTTTTTTTGCTGGGGAATTTATGTGTGTGTGTGTGTTTTTTCAAAAAAAAAATTCATAATGTAACGTGAGAAACAATACTTGTGTATTTACAGTATTTTTAGTGGTCTCACTGCTCCCGTCTCCCACGCTTGTGTAAGATGAGAAATAACGAACTCAATGCAAAACTCAGCTTTGTAGGCAGAATTTCTCCATTTACAAAGCTCCAAAGCCTCTTGTTTGTTAACAAGTCTCCTTCATGCCTCCCATTGGTCCCACAGTTGAACAGACCATGCTGCAAATGGCTTTCTTCCCCCCGAACAATTAGGAAAGCAATATGAAACACCCTTTATCTTTAAGGAGCCAGATATTCAGCTCCCATAACCCATTCCCAAGCTAGAGGTTTTTGAACATTTCAGCTGAACTTGAATTTCCTGCAGTTTAACAAATCCTCTTGAGAGTACCACGACCTTACAGGTTTGAAATGCTTTGAGTGAAGACACGATCAGTCCTGCAAATGGCTGATCCCTCCTCTGTTCATTAACTCTTTTTTTTTGGAGAGTGAACTGCTCATCAAGGAGATCATTGCAATGCTGCTTTCCAGTCATTTGTTTCCCATCCATGTTATAGATGGGATTAAAATTACCACCATCAAAAAGAAAATTGAAGTTCTGGCTGTGAAGGCATAAGGCCTCCAGCATTTGAGTTCAACCTCTCTATGCAGTGGTCAGTAGACAGACAACACAGTTACTGCATCCAAACCTCTATGAACTTTTAGAAGGCTTAGGTCTGTGTTTGATGCCTATCTATAACAAACATTTTCAACAAGGTCAGGCATTTCCTTGCCCACTGCTCAAAATGTTCTTCACACCAAATTATTTGGAGGTGATTAAACATACAGCTGATTTCAGACTGTTGAGATCCTTACAGATGTAAAATTAGGCTCAGTTAATTTTTCAGAGAACCAAATGCAAAAAGCATTAAACACTCGTGTCACTCACCTGTGTCATCACTGTTCAAATATCTTTACAGGTAAGTCCCAGGGTTCCCTTCTTTAGCTAAATTCTTGCAAGGGTTATGTTAAACCTTCGTGCAAGGATATAGCATCAACTAGGTAGGTCTTCATAACTGCTTGGCTCTGCTGAGGATAGCTCCGTTTACTGAAATTCAGCTTTAAGAGTGGGCAAATTTTCAAGAACTCAAGTCTGCAAAAGTAAGTATGTAATTCTGCAGCAGCGTGGATTGCATCTGTGTGCAGGTAGTATGAAGGAAAGTTGATTTTATAGCCCTTTTTTTTTCTTAGTTGTTCCATTCACTCCACAATTTAGTCCTTCTGCCTGAATTTGATTACCCCACCGGTTGTTCTATGGCTTATATAAGGGTTGCTTTCAATACTGTCAGATTTGGAAAGGTAGTTTATTATATTGTGCTGGTTTGAGCTGGATAGAGTTAATTTTCTTCATAGTAGTTAGTGTGGGAGTATGTTTTGGATTTGTGCTGGAAACAGTGTTGATAACACAGGGATGTTCTAGTTACTGCTGAGTGGGGCTTACACAAAGTCAAGGGCTTTTCTGCTCCTCACACCGCCCTGCCGGTGAGTAGGCTGGGGGTGCACAAGATGTTGGGAGGGGACACAGCGGGGACAGCTGACCCCAAGTGACAAAAGGGATATTCCATACCGTATGACATCATGATCCACGTATAAAGCTGGGGGAAGACGAAGGAAGGGAAAGGATGTTCATAGTTACAGTGTTTTGTCTTCACAAGTAACCATGACACGTGATGGAACTCTGCTTTCCTGGAGGTGGCTGAACACCCACCTGCTGATGGGAAGCAGTGAATGTATTCCTTGTTTTGCTTTGCATGCATGGCTTTTGCTTCACCTATTAAACTGCCTTGATCTCAGCCCACAAGTTTTCTCACTTTTACTCTTCTGATTCTCCCCCATCCCGCAGAGGGGGCGGGGAGTGAGCGAGCTCACAGCTGTGCTTAGTTGCTGGCTGGGGTTAAACCACAATATGTATTTATTACAATTTATTTATTTATTATGGCTTAGTAGTCACTAGGACAGTGCAGTCTTTTACAGTCCTAAAGACTATTTGTTAACTGTTAGGGTTGTCAAGTTTCCTAGAGCACTCAATGTGGGCTTAAGTTTATTTACCTGATAAAAGCGGAGCATGTGGGCTCAGACATGTAGAGGCTGTTTTGTAGAATAAAAAGATGCATTACAGTAGGATTCTAAGTGTCTGCTATAGTGAAGAAGACCCTGGCTGACAAGACAGAGTTGAGTGAGATAATATCCAGTGAGACCAAAAGACAAAATAAAAATGTTTGATCAGATTCTTAGAGTTCACGAGAACCGAGATTTAGGACTCAAGGCCTTCTCCGGTTATAAAAACTGACTGAGAGGGAGGAATCACCTTAAAAGATTGCATGTCCCAAACTGTCCTCACCTTCCAGTAGTAATCACGCTGTGTTCATTTTCACTGTCCTATAGTGGAGAGAATTAAAGAGGATTAAAGGCTGGTTGGTTTGCTGCTACCACATAATTGCACTTTCTCCAGGCAAAAGAAGACAGAGTCTTTTCCTGCTTGTCCTATTAGGTCTTCATGTTGTATCTATGTGCATCGTATGTCTGGATGTATGTACCATCATTTGCTAGCGAAGAAGAGTGTGTGGTATGTTTCCATACTGGTCCATACTGAGGATCAGTTGGCAGGAGTCTGTGTTCTGAATATAGGATCAGACACCTATGGTTTTATGGAAACTGTAAGAGCTTGAGTCAGTGTGGGCTCAGAGTATGTCATTTAAGCTTGTAGGAACTGACCACACTTTTAGCTGTAGCATTGAAGAAGCGTGTGATGAGGAAACATGGAGTGTATTCGCATTGTGAAGACTAACTGTATGTTGCAGAATACTTTCTAGATTTTCAAAGCATCTGGAGTCAGCAGGCTGAGAAATTTGGGTGTAGTATTATGCAAGATTTAAGGAGCACAGACTCATTCAAACTTAAGTGACATAAGTCACTTCTCTGTCTGTCTTCCCACTTCATCACTGTGCGGGTTGAAAAGCTTGTGATGAACAAGAGAGAGTGCTGATACGGGAAGTCTGGCTTAGTGGTTATGAACCAGACCAGGACTTATACAACCTGGGCTGTAATCACAGCTCTGCCATGGACTTGCTGAGTGACCTCCAGCAAGCGTCTCAAGTTATGTCTGTACTGATAGATCAAGTGTACCTTGCAGCATTTACCGAGCAGTAAAGCCACCTGGCATGGAATGGCCCAGATCTGCGGTAGTAAACCACTGTAATGCTCAGAAGAGTGTGGCTTCATGCAACCCTTCCTACTAAACAAATAGTCCCTGGATCATTTGTGGCTGGGAACTGTTTGGGATAAGTGCAAATTTTAACAGGCCCAATCTGGTGCCAGCAAACTTGCTTATAGTTTGTTAACGTGACTGCATCTGGAAACATTCCTGGGCACATTTTATTTTACTAGTACTTAGCTGCTCTACTTAACGTCTCAACTGACAGTCTGGGAGAACATTCAAGCTCCTACTGGGGCAAGAAGTGGAACTCCACCACCTCCTCTCTCCTTTTATGATCCTTTGTTTTGATGGGAAGGAGCCTGAGTTATATGGCCTGAAGGTAGCTGTGGGCACGCCGCCAGGTCTCTCGCTTAGACCGGCACAATCAAGAGACTGGGACAGCTTGGGAAACCACAGTACACTACTCTTTCCTGCGTCTATAAAATGAGGATAACGGAATTTCCTGCCTTAGAAAATATGATTTCAGGCAGCACACTAACTTTTGAGGTTAAAAAGAAATATTTATATAATTGCTGTGTTAGCCAAGCACTGTCCTTTTTTCCTTAAATTGCTCCTTAGTTTGTGGAATCATCCCATATGGACGGGTTATTCTAAACATTATATGGCATGTTTCTCTTCTTGTCAATTCTCTGCTACACAAAGTAATAGGAAGTAGGAGATCTGTGTCTTTGCTTCATCCAAGCTAAGACCAGCTTGGATGGTGGCCACATGAACCATTCACTGATCCTCCATGACAATTTCTATGCCTTGATCTTTAGTAGGGATTGTACGATACTTCTAACAGCTTTAGAAAAGCAAGAAGTAGGTGTAACCCAAGGATCTAAGAGATTTTCAAGACCTTAAAATACTTGGATCCTGCCTTACTACTGAGTAGGCAAAAAAAGTTTTTTTCAAATTCTTCTTCCAACAGCTGCTCATACATTCACTGTGGGGCAAAAAACCCTAATGTGCCAGTCATTCTCATCTCTTACACATTCCCTGTGGAGGCACAGTGTTCGGAGTTTTCAGCATTTATCTGGTGGTGATCACATTAGAATAGACAAATGAAACAGCCAGAGTTCCCGGTGAAAACGGAATAGTGTAATATGTCCATTCACTGGCTTTGGCACAGTTGATTTTAGACACACCAGCTGAGGCTGTTTATTTTTTTTTTTTGTCTCATCAGCAGGTGGATGGTTTGGTTTTTGGTGGTGTGGGGGTTTTTTTGCAGTGGTGCTCTTTGCGTTAGCAGTTTTTGAGAAACACCCTTTGCAGAACTGAAAGAATCTTAATGTGCACTTCATAATATGGAATTATAATTTGACATTTGCAAAGTCAGCTCCTCCTAAGATTCCCTTCTTTTGGATTATGTAGGTCTGCAAGATCAGTGCAGCCTGCAAAGTGGAAGATTGATGTAACTCTTCTTCAGCTTTTAGAATTTCTGGCTGTCAACCTCACCCCATTTCTACAGGTCAACCCCCCCAACCCCTACCCTGCCGCGCTACAGTATCTTTTAAAGACTCTCTGGTAAGGCCATACAAAGCAATTTTGAAATACAGTGCTGCTACCTAAGTCATAAAACAGACTTCCAGTACCTCCAGAAATTCTGTAAACCAGAATCCTAGGAAGCGGCCAATTACCCTGTTGCTTCAAGCCTTAGAGATCTGAAATTCAATTAATGTAAGAGGGAGCTGCAGTGAAATCCAGTTGTAAATATCCTTTTTCTCAAAGCACTGTCATAGTGTGTAGAAGAACATTCTCCTATATCTTATTTAAAGCAAGATTTTTCCCACAATAACATACGTCTGTCTCTCCCCCCTCAGTTTTGGTGGCTGCTATACTTGTCTTTTCTGCTTATTTACTCACCTCTGCCAAGGTCTTGACAATACACTGGCAAGACAAAGTGTCTTGTGCTCCCTGCCATTCATTGGGTACCCTGAATGAGCTCTTTGCTCATTTTTACCTCCCACTGGAGCTCAGTGGTCCTTTTTCCCTGTCTGTAAGAATGGACTGCGATGAACTTGTCAAGACTTGTATGGTACGAAGGAGCCAAAGCTCCACTGAAATGAGGGTAGTAAATATACACAATGTTGATAGCAGAGGAAGTCGTGTAATGCTTTCTCCTCATGAGATGCAGTCATGTGATTACAGGCATAAACTCCTATTTTCTTACACCTGAAGAGCTCAGGTTTTTTGTACCATATCCACAAAAATTTCCTGTCTCTTCCTATTTCCTACCTTCAAGTCAGTAACATCCTCTTTCCTCCCTGGTTTATACTCCTTTAACTTGTTAAGTGAAGGTTTGCATTTCTTACATTAACATTCTGGCCCCGATGCTCACTCTTCTTTGTAATCATGTTGTCAGGGAGGATTGCTGGAATCCCACACCATGTCTGTTCCAGCCCCAACTCAGTAATTGTGTTTCTTGGTTTTCTTCTGTGTCAAGCAGAACTGTTTTCCTGAGTAAACAGACCGTGTTCCCACTCCCATCTCTTTATCCATACATACCTTGCTTCAAAAAAACTTCTCTGAAATCTGCATAAATGCCACGTTTTCTGTGGAAATACCTCGGTCACAATAATGATCATTTGCATGTTAATAGCTCCATCTCCGTAGGTGGTTGTTGGTTGTTACTGGTCTTGCTTGTTACAATGAATGCAAATCCTTTTTTAGTCCTAATCTTAATTGCAAAATGATTGTATTTTTCCATAATTTCCTATATTTCAGTAATTTTAATCTATATCAAATATGATTTCTTGACATGCTATCATCTGCTTTGTCTATTATGCCTAGGCTCTGCACATGTTCCAATAGACTTGCTAATTATCAAAGCAATTTGGTTTTTGAACTGAAAATGGGCCCTTAGCCAATTCTTTCCCACCAAACTTTGGTAAAGAATGTAATGAAACCTGAACTTGTACTTCGTGTCTTGACTCCGATTCACTCTCTTTGCTCTTCATCTGTTCAGCCGTGTTTGATAGTGAAGTGACTGACCTTGCAAAGTGCCACTGGCACCATCATTTCCACTGCGGGGGAGTGAGGTTACTGAGGTGGGACGTTCCTTGTCATCATCAGTTCAAGATCTGTGGCCTTTGCAGCACCAAATAACTCGGTGTTTAGTATACACAGCTGTGTAGGCTCCGTGCTTTAAAGGGACAGTACTAACGAAAACTGGTTTATTCCTGATATTGTTGATGAACCGCTGTGGGCAAGAATTTCATCTGTGGAGGTACAGCTGGCAAACTGCACAACCCTTCACAACTCACAGTGCCGTGACAGCTTGGTTTGGAGGATGGCCTGGGCACCGCAAGGCTGCCTGGTGCCATGCTTGCCTATGTGATGGCTTCCACCTGGCGATACCAGTCCTGAGCTGAGTACGCTCATGCTTTTCCTCTGCCATAGAGGAAAAATTAAATATACAGAAATGTGACTCGGTAAAGTCAGAATGCAGAGGGGAAAGTCACCTGAAGTAGTTGCTTGGAAATGCTAAGTGAGGGAGTGCGGCCTTTACCCTAAACCTCTGAGGAACGTAGTTATTCCTGCTTGTCATTTCTGGATTTGAACTTAAACTGTTACAGAATCATAGAAATGCTGTTTGGAGGGATCTTCTGGAGACTTCTGGCCCGGCATCCTTCACGTTGGTTCCTTTTTGGCTTTGGGAATACCAAGGAAGGGTGCAAGGCAGTAGCATGCAGGGTAGTCCCTTGAGAGGTCTGTATTGTTTCCTAAGAACTGTCAACACTGTAGTAGTCTTTTAGATTCACCACCACTGACTTTATACCAGATCTGTGCAATTTCAGGGGTGACCCTCCTCAACTTCAACAGGCAAAATTACTCTTTACAATCTACTCCATGTATCTGTAGCACAAAATGACTGCAACAAAAGCATACTGTAGGTCAGGGGCCTGCTATGACAGGCTTTGTGCATACTGTCATAAGACTTGCTTGAGAACACAACTTTCTGAGAACAAATGAAAAGAGAATGGTATGATCTTAGCCAAACTTTGTAAGTGTGTGCCCCACACATTTCACATTGCACAGAATCCCAGGAAACATATTCTTCCTCAAGGAGAAATACCAAATTATGCAGTATACTCAGATCCCACAAAAGAATGAGGTATTATTTAATCACTGAAAATTTTAAAGTTTGTATGGCTTCATAAAATTGGCAGTACCAGGACTCCAAGTTTGATGCAAACCTGCTTTTTGACTTACTTTTCATCCAAAGCTGGAAGCCCTCTTCGGGCTGTCTTTATGTCTGTCTTTGAAGGCAGTATTTTCCTGAACTGAACATATCCAGGCACTGTTCTACAGTGCATAAGTGAGGGGGGGTGGGGATGAAGTAGGGGGTATTATTCTTTAAAATAATCCTTTCTTTTTGGCGTATAGATCACTGAATTGTTGGATAATTGGGGCTGTTCTTTTTCAGGAGGATAGGACAGATTTTCTGGACTACTGTACCATGACTGCAAAATGGGTTTCATCTGTCTAAGGCAGAACTTTCCAAAACACAATCTAGCTTCATGGTTCTTTCAGGGAAAGCCACCTCTCGTAAACAGACATGCTTATGGAGATCAGGAGATTTTAATGTACACAGTACCATATGCATCTCGTACATTCATTCTGCTTTAATATCACTTCCCAGTGTGAATCTCAAAACAGTCTGCATCTCTCATGGTTTCCTTCAGAGTAGCAGCAGCAGGAGAAAGGCTCCTATTTGACAGCGACTTAACCTGTGAGGTAGGGAGGCTATCAGATAATGAACTTATTCAATATGCTTACCCACCCTTCGTACTGCAGACCCATAATGTTGAACCAAATCCACAAAGTTGTTTATTTTCACATGTAACAACATCATGCTGGCCATCTTTCTGCCAGTGGACTGGATGCATAAAGGGAAAAGTAGATCTCCAGGCTGCCAGCAGCTGAAACTTGTACTCGCAACCTACCTCCCATCCCCCACTAGTAATTGTAGGGACACGGAGTCTTCTCGGCATAACCTCTTAGTGGGACAGCACGTGTACAACTACTTTTGTACTGACAGCTGTGAGCTGCCTTCCTTGCATTGCTTGATCCAGCACCCATGTTCAAGTGCAGCTCAGTTTAGTCAGTAGGTAAGACAGCCCTCTCTTCTTTGGCTCAAAGGCCTAACAGAGATAAAATCCACAACGGACATGGGAACTCCAAGATTCAGGCCTTTCTCTGTTTTAGGGTGCTTGAACACAATCCTTACCTCCAATAATAGCAACATACAAAGCTACGCTGTCCCTTAGGTCCAGTGCTCTGCCACTGGAGTTCACAAGGTAAGTGAGCCATAGTGGGAAACTCTCAGACAACAGGAAAGGTTCCCTGCCAAGCACGAAATCTTACAGAGAAATGGGTTACACTTGTGTTCAGTTTCACATGGTTGTTGGAAGAGCTTCCCTTACACTACTGGGCACGCTCTTCCTTTTTTAGCCTAGTACACCAGTTTGGTATTGTCATCATGAGAGCTGACACACATTGAACTCGTCATCTCCCTCAGCCCAATGACCTAGGACTCTGTGTCCACTTTTAGGCCCAACAACTCAAGAAGGAGATCAAGAAAATGGGGAGGATTTAGTGGAGACAACTACAAAGATGATCAGGACTGTGGTACATGTCCCATTAAAAAATGGCTGAAGGATCTAGGCTTGTTTAGTGTAGTGAGGAGGAGGCTAAAAGGTGAGCTAAAAGCCTGTGGCACTTGAAGTATGATTGCAAAGACCACAGAACCAAACTCTTCTAAACAGCAGCTGACAGTAAGGCATTGGCAACAGGTACAAGTTGTGGCTTGGGCAGTTTGAACGGGACATTAGGAAAGGCTTCTCACTGGGAGGGTGGTGCAGCACTGGCAGAGGTATCCCGTGAGTAGTGGAGTCTTCTGCTCGGGGGCTTTCAGGACCATCTTATGTGAGCTAGCATGGTAAAAGTCAAATAAACTCATTGGTCTCCTTTGTAGTGAGTAGAGACTGAACCTAGTAGAAGGTGTAGCCTTGAGACTTGTTCTGAAAGGATTTTTTTTTAATGAGAGGAAGCTTATTTTAGGTCTTTGTGAGGTCATCTTTTCCTGCCTTGCCTATGCTTTTTTTAAGATCCTCTTTCCTAGGGCAACTCTGCCTTCATTGGGCAGCTATGTCTTGAGAGCAGTATTGCTGTGAGCATTTGTAGGGGTGGAACTGCTGTTGCTGCTTTAGTGCAGTTGTTGGTGAAGATTAGAACAGATTGGTACGGCATGAAGCTCATGTCACATGCTTTTATTGAATACACTCATAGTGGGATTTAAAAGTTTTATCAGCATGAATTTGGGATCGTTGTTTCCCTTATGGCTGGGAAAGTAGAAAACGAACAGTGCACATAAAAACTTCTTTTATTCCTTCTCTAAGTCTGTCTCCAAACCTCTGGTACTCACTGAGCTTTGTTTTTGCAATTACAGAAGGTAGGCTGGAGACACGTGACGGAAAAGGGGAATAGATCACCACTCCTTTGGAGAGTCCTTATGGAGGAGTGATGAGGCAAGACTGGAGAGGGAAAATAATCACAAAGAAATTATGCTGGGAAGAGATCAATAACCTGAAAATTACTAGCATCACTTGACGCCAGAACAGATCTGTTTAAAACCTTTCCCTTTATAGAGGAGTAATCTTGAAATTGACCCATTCTGCCTAGTTTATTCTTTTCATGTTAAAGCAACAAAGAAATTATTGAGAAAGCAATGTGGCTTTTTTTTTTGTTGTTGTTGTTGTTGTTTGGTTTTTTTCCCAGCCAAAAAGGTGCAGCCATCTCCTTTCCTCCTTGTGCACAGATTCCACCAACTAAAGCAGGGCTTGGAAAGACCTGCCAGTGATCTTTTCCATAGTATAAACATTAAATACAGCTCACCCAGATGGGGAATGATCTAACAAATGAACTCCCCAGAGAGTGATTGCAGGGAACACTTCCAGAGATTAAGGCAGACAAGCACATAAAAGTGATTATGTTCTGTTACCTTGTGAGGCCTGTGGATAACGCTGGTGTATAGATAGAGAGTGACAGGAAGAGGCAAGCAGACTGGGAGAGGTGGAGATGGAGAACTACAGGACAGTTTATGTGATGGGAAGCTGTGAATGGAGATGGTGGTATCCTTTCCATTAGAGGGTAAAGGGGGTTGTAAGAAGAGAAGGGGCATAAACTCACCAGCCCACCCAGTGTGATACCCACACAGCATTGGAGAAGTGAAGCAAGGAGACTCTTAATTTAAAATTTTGGAGAATTCTGCTTTATGTCTCACCAACTTGTTCGTTCCGCTAGTAGTCCAGCAGAGCTTGGAATAGCACAAAAGGATAAGAGAAGCCAAGGACACAAGCCAAGTGATGGCAAAGGATTGCCCTGGATTTCTAAGCTCAGCTGATGAGATGCCAGGCAGTGTTATTTTAATACCATAACAATGAATTAGTCCCTGTTCATAGTCTCTTCTATTCTTTCTCCAGCTCATTTCTTCATGGAAGGATAACTGAAGAGTTACACATCTAGATTTTCAGTTATCTACAGTTCCACCTGTGTTAAGCTGTTTGATTTCCTTACGCCTTTTGTTACAAATTTAAATTTATATTTATTTTGCTTATTGTAAGACAGTAGAGGTGAATTCTGTGCACTACTAAGTGTGTAATATTTGCAAATGCATAGCTACTGTTTCTTTATGACACCATTCAGTTAAAACTGGTTGTATCTTGCTAGAATGTCTTTCAGTCATGTTCTTATTCCATTCTTGGCTTTTATATAGGTCAATATTTCTGTTGTAGCTTGGCTTGAATTCTGCCAGATTCACATTGTTCTTGTTCAAACAAAGCCTGTAGTTTTCAATTTCACTTCAGTTCTCATTAAGAAAATGCAAAGCTTTCAGTGCTCGTTAAAGCATAATCTAAACAGTGCTGAAATTACCCAACTCATGAGTCTGTAGGGAATGCGAAGGATGAATTCACGAGTGGGCTGGTGAGGTCAAGCAGATCAGTTTATAGCTCTGAATTTCCAGATAAACTACTTATGGTAGTATTTTCTAATAAAGACAGTGTTTACACCTGTTCTTCAGGAAAGATTTATACACTGAGGAGGCCACATTCCTTTGGCTTACATTTCTAGTTGCTTACTTCTCTTTCTTGAAATGGGATAGAGGCCAAGGACCAGATTTCAAAAGGTATTTGGGCATTTCATGATGCAGGTAGGTACTTAGTTAAATGCTAAAAACCCCTCCATTAGGTTGCTCACCTTTCAATTAAACCAATAAGGATTAGATATTCATGTGCCATTGAGAATGCCACTTTGTGATTACCCCCGTCATTAGGCATCATTTAAGTCTTTTCAGAAGCTTTGTCTGTGCTTCCATTTCCACTCTGTGCAATGCAGACAATAGCTTTTCTTTCCCTTGCTACCCTGTTCAGAACATCGACATGTTATAAACAGGGTCATATAAAGTCCCTTAAATGAAAGCACAATAAAAGCCTCTCTGTAGCAGCTATGAGAATTGCCTACTGGGCTTAAGGGTGTTGCAGAGTGGAAAAGGAAAGCAGTTGATAGTACTGCATAGGGCAGCTGAAAAATGAGAAAGGACAAGCATATTCCAGGCCATCTGTTCCTTTGGAGAATGGAGCTTGTACAGGTTAACACCTGCTTTTGCCTGCTCAACACAATGCTAAACACATCTTCCATGATTTTTGACTGAATGACATCCTGGGTGCTGTTTCTGGCTATACAGAGACATTAAAATTAAGTAAGCACTTAGTGCATTTTTTCCCTCGGTTCAGCTGCAAGAAAGGAGGAGGAACCAGATGACCTCATGCAGACAGGCCTTCTGAATGTGGTGGTGCTTGAGAAAACCTCCTCAGTCTGCGGAGGGCCGTTGTGGTTCATGCTGGCCGGATAGCACTGTGTTAGAGCAGCAGGAGGTTACTACCACCGTCAACAGAGTTGTCCCAACAAGAGATTTTCATCACATGAGGTTGCAAAAGAAGTGTAAGTTGATATCTGAGCAGTGCTTTTAACTAGCAGATGTTCTATAAATACTCATTATATATTTTTTAAAGGTTTAATATTAGATTTATAAGTTAGATACATGGAATTTTTAACGGAGAGTGAGAGCAAATAAGAGCAAGAACAGGTTGCGGTTCTAACTTTGCTGGAAAGGATGATAAAAGCAGGACAATCAATGCAAGGATATGTCATACTTGGGGGCACCATCTACATCTGGTTTTCAGGGCAACTGCTCAAAAGCTGGAGTAGATCTCTTTCACGTTCCAAGTCAGGAAGGCCCTTTGCTCAAGGAGAACAAACTTTATAGCACCATCACTCTAGTTATGCTTACATACGGCCACTTGTGAGCCTCCCCCAGAAATAAAACATCATATTATGATATCACAGATCCCAACACAGACTGCTTATAATGAAAAATAACCCAGTCAGGTGCATGTGGCTGTGGAAATGAATGATCACTGATCTTTCCTGCGTGGTCCAAAGAGCTGTTGTAAGAGGTACACTAAGAATGGTGAAGTCCTGCATCAACATAAGTTCTTGGAAAACATTTGTTATGAACACAGAAATATGAGGGAAGAATTGAAAAAGAGTTAAGAAACTTTTAAAAAACTCTGTTCCATCTGGTACATTCCATAGGCCAAAAATGCACTATTTGGATGCATCTTTTTGAGTCATGAATAAGCCAACCCTTCCAGGGATTGTCTGTTGTTTTTCAGAAAGAGATTAATCTCACCATAAACAGAATCATGTCCCCCTCTGTGTGTCTGGCTTCCTTACTGCTATCAGAAATTAGTGTTTGGGGGTCTTCTGAGGGAGGAGTGCTGAAGGTCTGTGTTAGGGAAAAGAAGGAGACAAAGTACAGTACATTGCAAAGCACTGTCTCCCAAGGGAGGAGAGAGATAAGAGGGAAACAAACAGCAGCATTAAACTTTCAAATGAGGGAACATGGGAATTGAGCACTGATAAATTCACCTTCAACACTGGTGAATGCCTGGCTCAATAACCAACCCACATGAAACTTTCTGGAGGGAACCAAGATGTAAAATAACATGGATTCTTCATGCACATGGGCACAACTCCCTTAAAGAAAAAGACAAAAGCCCTAAGCCTTATGGCTAAGAAATGGTCACAGATCTGAACAGCTTAATTCTGCTGGTAAAAATTGGAAATTCTATTTTGTTCTAGGTAAGTTAGAATACAAAAACAGTTTTGCCCAATATATCTTAGCCACAATGAAGCATTTGATCAGATATGAGCATGAACTAACCATTACATCCTAAATCCTTTCATTTTTTGAAGGCTAGATTCATACCAGAACCAGCCTACTTTGCCATTTGTCATCCTTCAGAAGAGACAATCCAGTGAAATTAAGCCTATGATAGCAGTAAAGGTGCAAAAAAATTAACTTTTTGAGGTTTCTGGGTTTTGAAGCTGAAATTTCAGTGACTGTTGTGGTAACCTTGAATTTTCACTCTGATTGAAGGTAAAACTGGTACACTTTCCCAATTCAAATGCAGTTTCCTTGACCTCTCCCTACATTTGATCCAGGTTTGTGAGTTGTTCCTGCAGAATATAAATGCAACTGAATTACTGCAAATCACTTAGCTAAGTGTTGGTTGGTTGTCCATCTATACCCCAGAAGTATTGGGTATTATTAAAGGTTTAGAGTCAGGGTAGGCAGTGGTGCATGGAGTCCTATGTGTATGTGCTCTAGATCTGATACTGCTCGATGTTTTCATTAACATTTTCACTGGAGACCGGAATGGAGAGTATGCTAATCAAATTCATATGCAACACAAAGCTGGAAGCAATCGCCAGTGCATTGGAGAATAGGATTAGCCCAGAGTCCGACTATGATGAATTCAAGAAGTGAGCCGAAATCAATAAGCTGAGATTCAATAAGCACAAATGTAAAGTAGTTCACATAGGAAGGGATAATTAAATGCACAAATGGAAAATGGAGCTGTCTGTAGGCAGCTAATATGGAGGGAGAGACAAAGAGGTTTTCCTCCTTAAACCATATCTAGGAAGACAGGGAATCATTTTTATTCCTGTAGTGAGCAGCCAATAGCTCCAAAAATTAGCTTCATGCCCAGATCCAGCTTTTAGCTCCACATGAGCTTGTCACTGACGATGCATAATTAAAGGTGGGGGGAAAAAAAACAACAAAAAATCAAACCCAAAAGTACTAGCTCAGCCTTTTCTCTTCTACACAGAAGAAGAGGTTAGCTTTTAGGTAAACGAATTACGAGATTTTGTTTCTCCTCTCTTCAGCTGTCTGTGATCACTTCTCTAAATATCCCTTTGTTTTTTGCATTCTCCACACCTGCTGTGAACTCTCAGAGATGCAGTTTTGCAAACATGGGCACACATCTCTTCTTCCATAGGCAGCTCCCGTGACAGGTGTCTCACCCTGTCATACATAGACCCTGTTAGCTATTGTATTGGTTTATGTCAAGAAGAACCACATATTTTGTTACAATTAGTGATTTCTACTCCTGAGTTTCTATGCTGACGAGAGCGGTTGTCAGTCAGAAGGAGCAGTGTGTGTAGGCAGCGGTGATTAAAGCTGGAATCTCGGTGTCCTGAACTGTAGGAGGACCTGTGTACAGCCCTAGCAAATTGCAGTAGGAGAGGACTGCACGGGTCAGTACTCTCTGGGGGCAACATGGGAGTAAGGACGGGATTAAGTGAATTCAGCTGCTTCACTTCAGACAGGGTAGTGATGGAAAGCATGATGAGAATACCAGTGCGTGGCTCCCCCGGTGAGGTTTGGGGTACACTGACAGATTGTCTGGTGATCATTTGCATGGCCCTTGCTCGCAGTGTGCCTGCCTTGGGCCTGCTCTGTCACTATCTGTCAGAAACACATCTTGCCAGAAATTCTCTTTTCTTTGCAAGAAAAATATCTGCACTGTTGTTTGAAGGGAAGTTTGGGCTTTTCCAGCAGTAGAGTGAACTTCTTTCTCTGATACCCTGACTGGGCTGTCTGAGTTAAGCCCAAACCTAGGGCTCACTCTCTGAAGGAGTCTTTTTCTGAGTGCTAATCAGGAGTAAGTAGAGTGCTGATTCATCGGGTGCTGCTGTCCATGGGAAGGACTAACTAGAGAACATCAAGGGGTTGCCTAACGTATCCATACCAAAGGTCAAAAGCATCCTTCATTCAAACCAGAAACTGTGTTCTTTTGAAAGCCATTAATACCCGTGTTCCCCTATTAAATCCAGGCAGGTTCTTTCACTGAGTGCACTCTCTTCAGGCTAAAAGCTGATTTTATTTTCCAGTCTCATGATCCTTCCCCTGTTGATCTTAGACTAGAGATTTCCTTTTTGAAATCTCACTTACCGCAAGGAATCACAGGCCTGAGCTCTTGAAAGGGTTTTTGGAGAGGCAAAAACAAAACTGTGCTTTATTTGTGTGCTTGAGGCTGTTAAAGAAGAATATTTTCCTCTGTGAGGCCATGAGAGCAGCTTTATGTCAAGTGATAGTTAAGAGATGAGGTGGAGCTGTCAGTGTGCTCTGTGCATTTAGTGATTCCAGGGTTTCTGACAGGGGGAGGAAAAATTGCCCTTTAGAGGTGTCAGATACTGTAGGTCACCTTGACCTGAAATCTTGGGTTCAGAATTTGTCTCAACAGAAATGAGGCAGATTTGTTCCTGCTGAGGGCTCTTGCTACATCAAGGGAGGCTTTTGACTAGTCAAATTCGGCATTGCCTGTGTGGGTAGGATGACACCATGCTTTAATCATGTCTCACATCTCTGTGGTTTCTCTGTCTCTCTCCCCTCAGCAACCCCAGTGGTAATCAAATTGAGAGATGGTAGCAAATTGCACTGGGATGCTGTGCTGCTCCTTCCCTTATAAAGTCTCATCTGTGGTGTTTTTAAAGCTAAATTATAGGAGTAACTGGCCTAGGATGATCTTTAATTAGTTTAGTACCAGTTTCATGCAGCTGGCAGTGTATTAGGGCATAGGAAAATACTCTAGGGTGCATTTATCTCCAGCCATATCCTTTCCATGTAACAGCCTTGAGAGTGCATTATGAAGTAGCAAAATTCAGGGAAGTCCTGAGGTTGTACTCAGCTCTGGTGTACAATGGAGTTGGCACCTAAGTGTTTCCAAAGTCAGGAACATCAGACAGTTCCTCTGGGCTTCTTTCTGTACCCAACAGTTCCTGTGAGTGGCTGGGGATATTATCGTACTCCTAAGGCGGGAGCAAAAGTGTGATTTGAGGTTCAGGATGCATCAAGCTAATTGAACCAATACAGCAAATAATGCATAGAAAAGATGTTCTTTTGCTATGAGCACCACTTCCTTAGGACTGCAGGCAGTGAGGGGGAGGCATGGGGCGTACTCCTTGACGACAATAATTTTGGCATGACTGACTTGATTAAAACTTGGGGGATAAAGCTCTTGAATATAATGTTTAAAATACGACTGCGGCCATTAGGAAAGGAGAGAACAGGTAACAGGGCTGTAATGGTACTCTGCATAAAGCTGCTCTTAGCCTTCCACAGGTATTGATAAGTCAGAACTGCAGGCTCACACACAGAAAAAGCCAAGTGCTGACACGGAGGAGGAGGGCAGCCTGTGAGAATATATCTGTAGAAATCAGCTAAAACTGTTCAGGAAAATTCCCGTGTGCTGAGGACAGCTGGCCCAGAGTAGCCGACCCCATGCTGATAAATGCTCCCGCATTTAACTGGGGGGTGTGGGGGGTGGTTGCAGGCTGTGAGTTGAGACCGGCCCCAAGGATGTGCCACTTGCCAAGCTGCACCTGACAGTTATTTGGGAGGGTGCTTACAGAGTTGTGCTGAGGCCATGCTAAACTGTTTAGCAGCACAGCTGATTATTTTTCTGTTCCCAGGACCATCCCCAGGCACCGTTTAACTTGTGAATATAGTTGCACCCTGACAGCCCACCCAATCATACCAGAAAACAGTGTTACTCCCCAACATACCTATCTGAATGCGTGCAAAGCATTCGGTGTGTTGGGAGAGCTATCGGTGTTGAACACTGGTTGAAAGTCTTCGTCCTTATTACCATTTCTAAAAATGCCTAGATTATATATTTTAACTAAATATAAGGCAAGAGACAAAGGCAGACACAGATGGAGAGATGAGTGGGTGAAAAGAAAAAGAGAGACAGCATTATGGCTCTGCCTGAGAGACAGAGATGCCTGAGCACCTGAAGCCTAGCTGGCATCGTTATTCCTTTGTGAGCATTGCGGTTTTACTATAAAGAGAGTTTTAAGGACAATGAGGCAGCTTTGCAAAAGTTTAGCAGAGAAAGCTCAAAGGTGCTGTTGAAAACATTTCAAATCGGAAGGTGTCTGGCAACACTGTCCATCAGATATGGGAGCTAACCTTTCAAGAGGGATTCAGAGGTGATGCTTGGAGGAGGGTAAGCTATAAAAGACTCGACAGTGAAGATAAACAGCCTTGGGTTTCATGAAGTAGAAGACGGGAAGCCAAAAGAAACATTTAGAGAAATGTGCAACATACTCCAAACAGCAGGAAGGGCACGCGACCTTTTTCTGCACTGATTTGAGCTGGGCAAGTTTGCAGTGTTAAGGCCAGGAAAAGGATGTTGTAGTAATGAAAGGGTGGGATGATGTGAGCCTGGGCAACTATTTCAGCTGCGGTGAAAATGGATCAGGACTTCATGCCTTAGACATGATGTTTTCTAGCAAAAGACTTTGAGATTAACACAAAGCCCAAGTGTGAGGACCCAGAAAAAGGTCAGAAAGGAAGGTAATGCATGGGTCATAGGTCAGAGAGACGGCTGGCCAGGCTGATGGTAGAGTCTACACTGACAGAAAAAGTATTTTGGTGTTTCAGAGGGAGGCTATTTTTTTTTTTTTTTTTTTTTTTGCATATGTTGAACCATCATTTCCAGTTTCAAGCTCAGCAATGCATTCATTTGCACGTCTTTTGATGAAGTGCGAAAAAACTTGCATCATATTCATGTAGAGCCAGCTTCTTCCTAGATGTTCCCATATGGGGCATTTCTGAGGTGCGAAGGGAAGTTACTGGAGTGTTTCCAAGGTGGGAAGGGAAGTTAGTGGAGTGCGCTAAAGTCCCAAGTGTAGAAGAGTTTTTAGGAGCCTGTTGCAGGTGGTTTAGGCTGGAACATGGTAACTGCTCCTCCACTATGAGAATGTCAAGGTGTTTTTCAGTTTGTTAATAACTATGATGGGTATTAAGCAAATGCTTACTAAGAGTAGACATTTGAAATCATTAGGCCCTTGTGACTTGTGCCAAAGAACTCACAAGAGTTGACAGAGGGGATCTCAAGCTCACAGATCTTAACTTCAGATCTTAGTGGGAGAGTACCAGAAGTATTGGAAGAATGATAATGTGCTGGATTCAAAACAAAACGACCAGAAAGACTTAACTGACAGTAGGGCAGTTGTTTTGACATTGTTCCAGAGTAAAAGAATGAAAATGATTATATAGAATCCAGCAGCTAAAGAATAAGACAGTAAGAATGTCATTAGCACTAGTCAACACAGATTTAAGAAAAATAGGCTTTTTCAAATAAATCTGCTTTTTCCTGTGGAATTACAAGTCTGGTGCATAAAGATGACTTCATATTTGGGCTTTTCTACCATAGTGTAATACCTCATGGCATTCTGATAAAATGTTAACACTATGCAATACCAATAAGGCCGAGATGAAATGAGTTGAGGGAAAACTAAATGATAGATCTCAAAAAGCACTTGTCAATGGAGAATTATCATCAAATGGGAGTGTTCCAGACTGGCTTCTGAGAAATCAGTACAAGGCCCGATTTTATTCTGTGTTTTCATCAATGATCAGGGAATAAGTATGCTGATAAAAAGGGTGGATGACACAAAGATTAGTAGAAGGATACAAGAAATAATGACAGTAAAAATCTAATGCATGGATTTCTCAGAAAGCCTGCAGCCCTTCATACAAAGGTATGTAGCACACCCAAAATTAATTTGTGTATTTAGGGAGAGAGAACAGCAGGTCATGTTTTCATATGACAGGGCTGTATCTGGAAGGGAAGAATAAGGTGTTGTAAAAGTAGATCTCACATTTCCAGCTGATGCAGTAGTAAAAAGGGGTTTAAAGACCATAGATTTATAGTCTTTATTTAAGAACACAGCAGCAATGAAATGTAATGTGAACTGATTTTCTCTCTCATGTGGCATTGAGTCCAGGTCAGAAATATTGTCCTTTTTCCTGTTATCCACATTTTCAGAACATGTTGCAGCATTGGGTACAGAAAAAGTGTCTTCAACATTACTTTGATGGTTGGGGGAAATGACTTGCAGGGAGCCTTCAAGATCACTCTGATTTATCTGAAAAGATCGAGGGGGACTTGATTACAGAACATAAACATCTTCATTAAAAAAAATTAAAATATATGGGTGCTACAAAATGCTTTAATCTAGTAGGGAAAAGCATAGCAGAGACCAAGACATGGAAATTGATGTCAGACATTCAAATTAGGCCCAACCTTTCAACAGCGAAGGTGATCAAACACTGGAACAAACTCCCTTAGGACATGCTAACTCTTCATCACCTTCAACTCAAGACTCGCTAAAAAAAAGGATGTATTAGCCAGGGAAAAGTCGCTGAGCTGAGTACAAGGATAGCTGGGTGAAGATTGAAGTCCTGTGACATATAGAAAGCCAGGAGGGATTGTTTAAACCTCTATTCTGACCTTAAAGCATATGAATCTACCAGACCCGGTTCACTCGTAAATGCTTTGCTTATTCCTTGCATTTCTCATCTGCCATCATGTTTCCATCATAGAACAGTATTGTACAGACAGTGTATATCTAATAGATGGATTTGAAATTTCATCAGATCTGTCTTCCTCTATCTCATTGCTGCCCTTCTCCTTACCCCTTTCTGTGGATGCCAACTAAGAAAAACTTAAAACCAACCAAACAAAAAGGTGATGTTTCAACAGCTGGGAACAGAACCATTTTGAGAAGGAATTTGTTTGCTCTGACATACTGGTCACTATTACCAGAAAAGCAAGTGTAGGAAGCATTTCTGCCCCAGGTGATAATGTTTGCTGCTGAGACAAGAGCCTTTAACTGAAGATGTAAAAGTAAATGGTGGATCACGTGAGGTACATCAAGCTAGCACACATCTTCCAAACCTTTAGTCAGGGCATGGCAAGCTGTGCTTGAGCTTCTGTGGAACTCAGCAAGTTTGACCTTGAGAGAAACTAGAATAGGGAACCTAAAGTCCATGCGTCTTGTTCTCACTGCACTTTCTGATTATGTGAGCTGGCATATGTTAACATTACACTTAAAAAGCCTAAATGCAGTATGTTCTGTGTGGGCTGAGTACCGGAGGGCATGTTTCCACACCTAACTGTGATGCCAGCTGCAAAGTGGGTGATACTTAGCCAAGTGTTAGGGGCTGGGGACAGGAAATCAAATCAGTGCATGCACCTCTCCTCCTGGCATAGTTGTACAGCTTATCATTTTTTCAGGACTTGAACATTTCTCTCAATGTGAACCCACTTAAAAATTCAAAGATCTAATTCCCGTTCCGTGTACCATTAAGACGGTGCCATCGGTGAACAGGCAGCCTATTTGGGCCACTGGAATCCGTCAACTTAGCATAAGCCGCTGTGCAAACAGAAGGCTAGTGCTGAAGTTCAAAGATGATAGTCGAACAAGATTTGCAAGTCAGAGGCTTGAAATTCCACAAAGGGAAGATCAAACAGCCTCATTCTTTTAACAAGCATTTCATTTCTTTAGGGGACTGGACAGTTTTCATCCAGAAAATAAATGCAGAAATTTCATGCAGAAATTAAATGCCATCATTGATACATATAACAAAATGTTATCCCTGACACACACATTGTCAACTGCCAGCTCATCAGCATATCTGGGAATCCATAGAGATGGTCCCTAACTAGCTGTATTCAGAGCTGTTGTCGGCACAGATCACACTTGCACCGTATTTCTGAAGCAGACATCCTGATTTTTATGGATAATTTTAGAAGTGGCTTCAAGCCTGTGTGTTACCTCCTTAACAGCTCAGGCTACAAACTTAGACCCATGCACCTCTGAATTTTGTCACATTAGAATTTTCAGTCTCCTTTCTCTGGCATCAATCCATTTCCAATGCCCATTTTAAAAAGCAACAACAACCCTCCTCCCCACCCCCTTCCCCAGCCTTTTCAAAACTCGAGCAGGCTGGAGAGTGCTAATTCTGTATCATGACAACTTCCGAGTTTCTGAATTTTGGTTTTGATCTATGTTGGATTACACCCAAAACTTTTCAAGCATTTTAATGAAGCACAACTGTGTTGAAATGTCTGCCCTGCTTTTGGAATTCAAATGTTAAGTATTTTGATTTGGGTGTCTCTGTCGCCCCTTGGAAACACTCAGATAGTCTGCCCTAGACTTGAAATGTTTTGGCTTCCACTAAACATCACATTTTGACCATAAAATATTGAGTTGAAAATGTTCCACCAACTCTGCTTGAAATTCTTCTGCTATAGCAGTAGAGCTTGCAACACATCTCACTTTTAAATAAATGATACTTATTGCAACCTCCACATTACATTGAAACAAGCAATCGAAAGGATGCTGAGCGTGGCTTCTGTCACTGCTGCTCATCCCATAGTGAAGGAACATGGGGTCCTGTTGCTGTAGGCATGATGACCATAGAATCCCTTGCTGAACCATGCTGGACCTGTTTGGCTATGTGTATGAGTTGCTGGTTTGTTGTAGTTTTTGTGCACAGAAGCTTTGGCTACGCTCATCCTGAACGCTGGGATCGTTATTTAGCCATTGGTCTTTCACACCATGCCAGATACAACAGTCAGCTTCCTTCAGATCATGTTAAAATGATGCTTGCTAAGTAAATAGCAACTGCTGTACTCAGAATTAAGAGAGGAATTGTTGAGTTCCTTTAAGGTCCTAACATTTCAGCACTGATGTCACAGTGTTTGAGGTATGGGAAGTGTGTAGGGTGGTAGAAAAATGGACAGGAGACAGACTTTCAAGATAAGGAGTAAACATGGTAACCTAGCTTTCTCACAAGTACAGTAAAAGACCTGTCAAATGCCTGAGGACATCTTATATGAGATTTAAAATGCCCTAGGTGTCTGTTTTGAAGCTCTTGCTGGTTTGGCAATTATATAATTCAATTTCTTTCATAATGGTATTGAGCTTCAGCTTAAAACCAATTCTAGGTCTTTAGTCCGTATTTCTCATTCTGGCAGTGTGTGTCCCAGAGGCTGTTGCATCCCAAAACGACCCAATGTTTAATCAATCCCACGGTGAATCGTGGTAATGGCCTTATCATTTTTAACTCTTCTTAAAGGCTTCCCGTGTTTCATCTGCTCTGATGACCCATGGTAGATGTCATCACAGAGTGGAAGATGGTAGCGGGAGTTGAACTCCTGTCCACTTTGGATGACAGTGGAAGTATATAACATGTTGGATAGATGTGTACCACGTCCCTCTGTCGTGGCTGGTGCACAGCTGTGATGAAAGCCTCCAGCTGCAGCCAGCTAGCAGACCTTTTAGTTCAGGTAGCCGAGTCCTGCGTGGTCAGTGGTAGAGGCGTGGAAGCCCAGTGCTCCTGGCAGTGTGTAGCAGAGCAGGAGCAGGCTGGTGTCAGAGGGACCTCCTGTGGTGCAGGAAAGCAGAGGGAATGTTTAAGTAGTGTTCATCCAAGCTGGATGAGTGCTGTCAAGTAGTTTTCTCAATTCTTTCACCAATTTGTCTTGATTGCATTGACACTCTCTTGGCATCCACATCCTGTGATTATTCCAGTGAGCACATTTATGATGAGCAAGGTTTGTAGAAAGAGTAGATTTCAGGTAAAGCTCACTGACAACAAATTTTGAATTCATAATTGGCAATATCTACAGTCAAAATTTGCTTTGAGGAGTTAAAGATTCATTCAGGCAGGGAGGGAACAAACATCCATGGCCAGTGACCCAGGAGTCTCATCCAAACTGCTCAAGCTTTTACAATGTACATCTTTCTGGGAGACTTTTGCATGGAAACAGTGCACTGAAAACTACTGACGGAGATCATAAGCAAATAAGTTTCAATCTGAACTAATTTTAGCTAGCATACTCTGTTATCAGTTTGTGAGCGGAAGTATTTGATGACATATATTTGTTTCTTTCATTTTGTGCCTTTAAAAAGGAATGGAAATGAGTTTTAAAAAAACCCTGAAGTATTGTGGAATCATTTGCAGCTGTAAGTCCGTTCAGCCTCTCCCCTTTTTGCCAGTGTTGCTCATCTCAGGGCTAAGTAAATGTACTTTTTTGTTGGGTTTTTTTTAATTTATTTTTATTTTTATTTTTTTTGTTTTGGCAAGCTGTTGCAGCCTTCTTCCTGCTTGCTTATGAATGTGGTTTAGGCATGACCTGTGATCCCTCAAATACAGGCAGGGGCATCATTCACAGCAGCCCCGGTTATCCTCAGTACAACCCAAAAGAAATAATTTCCTGGCTCTCCCCCTCTGCCACATAGGCACAGATATTTCCTGGCAAATCCCAACACCAGCTTCTTCACTTATCCAGGGTGGATTTCAGTGATCTGACTGTTTTGTTTCTCTTTGAAGGTGTGCTTTGACCCAGGGAATATTTAATCCTCTGTATGTTTCCTTATTTTCAAGTGTGATAGATGAGCCACTGATTAAAATGCATGTGAGGATGAGGTGGTTTTGCCTGTTCTGTCCCAAACTTACGGATTATTTTGTGCCTGTCTCCTCTGTAAAATGGAGCCAAAAGGCACTCCAATGCCAAAATAGAGAGTTGTGAAGTTTACATCACACAGGCTTAATAAATTACAATATGTGAAGCACTTCAAGGTAAAAGGGAAGAAAGGGGCCCCAAAACCCATAAAAGGTGGTTTTTTTTCCACGCCAACACATTCCCCGCACAGTAGCAGGAAGGCAGCGCACCCTCTGTGATTTCATTGCTGCTGATTCAGATTTAATCAGATACCATAAACTAGAAGAGATTGAGTTTAGTCAGTCGAATGGATCCTTTCCAAGGAACTCCCACACTGCCAGAAGGAGCTCCACACAGAAATCCACAAGCCGAAACCCTGCCCTGAGCAGCGCTGGAGCAAGTATTTGAGATGAGCTGGGATGTGAGCGGAGGCCGCATCCCCGACATGGCCCAGGCTGCAAGGAGCGATACTCTGCAGCCTTGTACAGCCCTATAATAATTGATTGTGAATGAAACAATACGAACCCCTGTGTCCCAACCATATTTCTGAGGAGTGATGTTGTTTTGCTTCCCACTTTTGGTTGAGCACTGTGTTCTTCACGCTTCTTCCTAAACCACTGCAGAGAACCAATATATTCTGTTAAGTGGTTGCATGCTTCCAGCCCAGTGGCTGCATTCCGGAATGAGTGGAGTGACACTTGGACACTGGTATTATGTTTTTTTAACACAGTATTTTAGGATCTTTCTGGCTGATAAGTGCTATATGGATGCTGTGCATCATTATCGAGTAAATTGTGTCACCTTGTAAGTTAATTTTTAATTACGCAATTACTTTGTGGCATTAATAAAAAGTAATGTGAGATTTTTCAGCAAACTCTAATTTTAAGTAAATAATTTTTTTTTGAGACCAAGTGATTTATTAAATTAATTCTTTATTAGGCCTAATTTAGACTTCAAGCCATTTTTACTAGTGCTTCGGCATAAAATTATTACATAATTAGTAATACAGTTGTCATACCTATAAGTAATGGTTTTACTTAGAACAAATTAAAAAGGATTAGATTTTTTTAAGAGGGTATTGGGTCTCAGGGGTAATAATAATAAAGAATAACTTACTTCATTACACCTTTGCTATGTTTGATCATCCTTTGGAAGCGTGGTTTTATAGATGTCCCCTCACTTAACTATTCTTCCTGTACAGCAGCCATTTGTGGGTTGGAACATGCCACATGTTTTTTTTTCATTCGGTCAGCAACTAATGAGGTTTGTGGGGTGCAAGTGGTTTCAGCTTCAAGCTCCTGCCAGATGGTACCACCGCCCAGCAGGGACAGCTGAATGGCTCGTGAAGCGGCCCCTTCCCTAACACAATTTTCCAGCCAGCCTGGTAAAGTAAGCCGACATCAATTTGATTCATGCTAATCGAGTGAGCTGTAAAGTGCAGCAGCTGACCCAGGAACTGTTCGGTTGTCCCTTACGTGGGAGCTGCAATCTCTGGGAGAAAGGTTTGATGGAGAGCTGCAGGCCATAATGCCCTCAGCCATCCCAACTTAATTTGCTGACGCGAGTGTGGCAGCGCTCTCTAACAGAGCAGGCGTTTAGTGCGGGAAGAGAAGAGCTTAGCCACTTAATCTGCTGAGGGAATGGAAAGAGGCAGAGCGTACGGAGGTTTGTTGGAATTGGTTCGGGATCCTGATGTTAACACCTGCACTTAAATATATGGGAGGGATGAAGGAGAGGTATGTAACCACCTGAGGAGTCAAGGGCTCTGATTTTATCTTAGTTGCAACGCAGGCTCTAACACTGTGCATGGCAGACATTTTGGCTCGGTGTGTTTTTGCACAGCAGCCCCCGGTGGTACCCCAGCCGTCTGGTTTGGGCTGTTACCAGATTCAGTGGCTTCACATCCTGCAACGCGTTTGTAGTGCTCGGCGCTGTTGCCATTAAGTATGTATACTGTTAGGCTAGGGAGGATTTCTAGGAGAGCAATGTAGCACTGTAGCTGTATCTAGTTTCTCCTCAAAGGGGCTGAAAAATCTTCACAGGTTCTTCCAGGTCTGAACCCTGGGTCAGTATTCGTGCACTGCTTGCCAAGGTCAGGTCATTCACGGCTTCGCCTTCAGAAGTTAAAACTTCATGTTTGTGGAAGTCACATACCTGAATATAAAATGCAGAATCTGAGAAAGGACAGAGAAACCTCTGAGCAGAATGGTCCCTGGCAGCCCCTCACCCCAGGAATTAGGCAGGCATTGCGAGGGAAGGGTGAAGTCTGTGGTTGAGCGGGTAGGGTGGGCAGGGGAGATCACCTGTAGGAGCAGCCGCCTAGACCTTTGCTTTTATGCCCATTGTAAATAAATTGCATTTATCATTACCTGCACCCTTTGTCTCCAGGCTTCTAAGGTGTTGAAAGCTCCGGTTAAATGGCTTGCCCAAAGAAAACACTGTCACATTTGCATAATATTTTCATAGACACTGAGCTCAACCTGAGCCTGAAGGGAGACAGGGATGTTCCCTGCATATTTTATATTCCCGTCCTCAATTCCCACCAAAGCTAACTCTAAATTGTGGCATGGATACGTGTATAATAAAGAGAGAAAGAGACAGCTGAGAGGTCTGAATTTGTCTGGGGTATTTCCAGACACTCTTAGTTTAAGAAGCTACTTACACCCCATGGAAAACTCTGAAATAGTGCTATTTAGAAACAAATCGGCTTCCATTTCACCTCTTTCTCAGTATTCCTCTTCCCTCATTCTTCATTACTAGGGACATCTGCATGAAAACAGAGGGGTTTTTTATATATCTTGGGAGTTCATCTGCCTCTGCTGATTATCCCTTCCCTCCCCTCTTCTTCTGAAGTCATTATCTTCTGATTGCATTACATTTGCAACCATCCCACCGCGGGCTCTCTTCTCATCAAGATTCTCGAGCTAAGCAAGGGAAAGGATAGGTCAGCTTGCAGAAAGGAAACCTCAAGGAAAGCCTGGCCCTGGCAGAAGGGGTGCTGGGCTCCACTCTGTGTCACCACCTCTCTCTGCCACGGTCAGCCGCTGGTATTTCTGTCAAAGCACAATGAATCCGGTCAAGTTTCTACTGCAGACGGTGTTGAAAGAGGAGATGGAGGAAGTATTTTTGACAAGATGTGTATTTGCTGCAAAATGCAATGACATTTGTGTCGCCTACCCTGCAGATGTTTGCAAGCTTGAATTGAATTAAGGAAACTTTCATTGTAGGAGTCAGGGGGAGTAACTGGAGATGCAAAATTCTGCCAATTTCCTTGAAACCAGAAGTGGAAGCCTTAATTACAACAGAGTAACACTCAGTCTTGCTCTGGGCAAGTGATATTTAACTGAGGTGTAACAGCTTCCTTAAGAGAGATGAAGGGAGATCCTTGTCAGAACAAATATGGCCAAAGTTTGCATCCTTACTTTGAGTCAGAAAGTGGATTTTGTCATGGGTCTACTGTGTCCTGTTACAGCAGTGGGGTTTTACCAATTAGTCTTCCTGTGTGCTGGAAAGAAGTACCTTTTCTCTATTGAAACTTCTTAACAGGCTAAACTAATGGTGAGACTATCCTGGTGGCTATCATTTAACAGGGGATAGATGATCTGCAGAGGTCCCTTCCAACGCTGACCATTCTGTGATTCTGTGAAAGGGCACAAAATAGTTACGGCTTAGCTAAGGTCACAAAATGAGCCAGCGCAAGAGTTGAACTCAAATCCCGGGTGCTGAGCCACCCAGGTGTGCTTTTTAAGATGCATCTGTCAGACAATCGCCATCTATAGTTATCCTACCCTTTGTTTGACTGAACCTATGTAGAGGTTTAAAACCAAATTCATGTGTCTGCAGTGGTTTTCATACTCGTATATTCCTGGCCTTACTTCCTTTAGCCAGAAAAGAAAGTTCCAAAATCCAATGATAAAATTGTATATTAAAGGAAGAACTTCAGATTTCTTAATAGGGTTCTATACAGTGGACATGGGAAATAGCTCTCTTAACAAATCTTTTTCCACTGGACCCATCAGAAGAACATTGGTGGTGTTCCTTACATGCTCCTAATCACATGGAGTGGTGTCATAAAGACATTGTGTTTGTTTCCGTTGTACTACCCCAGTCCTTCTTTGCCATACGAGTCCAGGACAGCAACAGGGCCATAATGGTAATGCGGAGCAAGAGGCAGAGGAATTTGTAAACAGTTTTGTACAGGGTGGGAATGACAAAATTTTCTTCCCAGACAGACGCCTAAGCTGTGCTGGTTTTCCCCAGGAGCCATTGCAAACGTAATTCTAACTTAACAGCTCCAACACATGTGTACGCTTTGTATCTCTGGATAGGGGATGCCAACAAATATTGAATTTACTTCTAGAATTAAGTGACCATGCAACAGCACGTTACTGCATTTAATGCTACTTCTGCACTGCAAAGAGTATCAGTGATAGAAATCAGTTTAAATGTAGGATGATCTGATTTCCCAGTATCCCATTACAGCTGGTAGCTCTGCAGTGTTATTGCAAAGGGCTTGGCATCTCTTAAGCTGATGAGTGCATCTGTCTCCGGGTGTGTTTGCAAAAGGATGGACAGCACAGTGGGTGTCTTGATCCTTCAGACAAAGTGTTTGTTCCTTAAGGATACGTCAAGGACAAGATCATGATCTCTTTTCTATTTTAAATCATCTAGGTGAATTGATTCCAAGCAAGTTGTTGATTTGTTTGGGGTTTTATTCCCTATGGGGATTTTCTTGGGATGGGACTAGACAGGATGACTTCTGTATGCAAAAGAGACTGCTTAACCTGAAACCAAGTATTTTTGCAGAATGAATATCCCCTTGGATACTTCCCAGGGTTGATCCATACTTAAAGACGACAAGAGAGTTGGTTAGGTTATTCTCAGTTGCATATCCTTTGGAGAGGTGAGGCAGAAAATAAGTCTGAGGCCAGTAAGAGCACAGCATCTGGTGATCCCGGCACGTATCCAGTTTCGTGTGCTATATACTATGTCTTTAAAAAAAAAAAAATGACAGAGGAATTCACATTGTTGCAGTTAATCGCTGAATTAAATTGCCATTTGTCAATAGCAGTGTAATTTGTATTATAAATTGCAGCAGCGTAACTCTCAGACACATTTTATCAATGTGTTTCAAATTACTTAATAACAATATTTTTCAAAAAATAAGCAATACCACTTGTTTTCACCCCGCCCCTTTTAAATCAGCCTGTTCTCAGGGTTTCCATCAGTGTAATAGCCAGCTCTGCAAAAATTCCTTCTAAATAAACTATCACCAGGAGTCTCAAAATCCATTACCATAAACAAAGCCATTTCCCCCTCCCCAATCAATGGCCCGCTGTGTTGCTGCTAATGGGACTGTACACACATGTTGCACAGAAAGGAATTCGTTTGCAGGTTCTTCAGACTTTTTTTGTTTGGGTTTCTTGGTGGAGAAGGGGCAGGAGAGGAATATCCTGGGAGGTTTCAGAAACTGTTTCAGTGAACTCAACGTTTGTTGCAGAGCATGAATCCTTCAGTCTGCAGAAATGGACACGTTTGACTTGCACATTGAAAGAAAATTTTCTGTACTAATTCGTAGCAGAAATGGGAGAAGGGCAGAAAACAAGAAGGAAACCTCAGAGAATGTGACTGCTGCCTTTATTTGGGACATCCTCTGTGGGCAGAAAAATGCCTGCATATTCTGCTACTGGTTTACAAACGTACCCTAATTGTTTCCAGCTATGCCCTTCACCGTTTCGGTCCTGCTTTCATCCCACAGTTCTGCCATCGTCTGTTCAGGCTGATTCCCTGCTTCTGCAGCTCTGAGCATCCCATACCCAGTCTGCCCGTGCACCACAATCAATTTATTCTTTGTAATTTCGTACAAAGTGTAGTTTCCTTTTTTTAAAAAATGAATAATCATTGATATTTCTTTCTCTTTTTCTTTTCAGGTAAGTGGCCCTTCCTGTTTTTATAAGACTGGTGAACGCTCAGCAAGCCTCAGCTCTCAAAGGTACTCTTTGTGGCATGGTTTCTTTCTAAGCACCTTGAAGTATTTTCCTCATCCAAGTTTGTATAGCACCTCAGCAGGAGATTCGAGATAGATGAACTGGGATTTAACCTTAACCAAACAATAATTTCTCTTCTTTGATTTCTACAGTTTAGTTTAGCCTTACTGAGGTGCCCAGAAATAAGGAGCTAAAGGTACAGTGGCGGGAGAGATTGTTCATGGATCTCCAACCACTAGGAACAAAAACATGAAAGGCTGTTAGCACAGTGGGAGCCAGGCTGTGCAAAGCTCTTCCAAACGCAAGGCCAGCTTATACTGTGCAAAGCCTGGCGCATATTCGGATTTCTTTTGCGTTATTCTCACTGGGTGCCCGTTAGAGGACCGCTATGGAGGCACACGTATGCACCGCAGCTAAAGCGTTCGAAATGGTTTGTACACATTTCCAAATCTGGCCGGGCTGATTGCTACCAGCAAACATCTCACTCTGCTGCTGGTGCTGCTTCTTTTGAAGAGGTGGCATTACTCAATACTGCCAGCAAGGACCATGGGAAAAAAATTGCTTAGGCTTCCAGAACCATACAATTGATTTCAATAGCTGTGGATTTTTTGAGTCATGTACTTTTAGCTTTTTGGTTATTTTTTATTGTATTGGGAATCTGGAGTGTTTCTGTTCCTTTCCTTCCTTTTTCCCTTTTCCTTTTTCCCTTTTCCTTTTTCCCTTTTCCTTTTTCCCTTTTCCTTTTTCCCTTTTCCTTTTTCCTTTTCAATTGTTGCTTGATTCCTTTTCCTTTTTTTCCTTTTCCTTACCCTTATCCTTTTTTTCTTTTACTTTTCCTTCCTTTTCTTTACCCTTCTATAGCATGAAGATGTTTAAAATTATTAAAAAGAAAATAATGACACAATTTATTTTCAGGAATGTATAGATGGCTCTCTAGGGAAGAAATCTTGATGATATAAGCAGTACCAATCATTGGAGAGGATATTGACACACCATGAGAGTGATTTTACTTCAAATGCAGGATTTTAAGGCTATTTCCATGCAAAGAAAAAAAATAACATTAAATTGCTCAGATACAGAGAACCCTAATTCCCTGATATATAAGACAATTTTAAAGGTCTCTTGATTTGTTGCTTGATAGTCTTTTGGTGCTGAATGGGCAATTACTTTCTGGTGTGACTAAACTATTGTCTCAAATGAGTTAGTTGGACACAGCTCTGGGTATTACCAAGAAATGAAAGTCTGGAACACATTAAATATCAATATTAATTAATGAGTCTCGGACACATACAGGAAATTGCCTTAAACCTCCAACCTTCTGAAAATATCTTCAAGTGGGATTACTGACATAAAGAATTTGATCTAATTATCAGTGCTAATTTCCTTTATGATGGTGGTGGCAATGCTGTTGTTAAAAAGGCATAGTCAAGATTAGTCACCTGTACTATTAGTGTTAATCCCTTTCTGTATTACTAATATGTTAAAACTCAATGTATTACTAATATTTTAAAACTAAATCTTTTAGAAATTATCACCACTGGTCTTGCTTCACAGTTTATTTGGTGTAGGCAATTAGATGGCTCAATTTTCTTGTCCTGCTGTTCTGGGTTTTGAGTTTTATTTCTTGAAGCTTTCTTCTCCTGAAATTGGCATTATTGGTTACACTTTCCCAGCCTTTGTGTAATTTGAAATGCTAGCTGTACACCATAAGAGTAGGAGGCAGGTAGATAGATTGAAATGATTTAGCAAGATTATGTGTTTTTCCCTCTGGCTTAGCCATTAGAGGTAAGCAAACTCTGTGAAATAAACAAAATCCAAGAAAATAGTGATGAGGGGGCAGGAGAGTAATGACATTAAAAAAAAAAAAAAAAAAAAGAGGCATCTGGAAGATACAGCACCTTCATCTCCCCGATGTGATTTTTTTTTTAGGTGTGCATAAAGTAAGCGTTTGTGAGGCGGCCTGTGTCTGATGAGAAACTGAGCTCAAAGCCTGGTGCTTTTTTGCTGGGACAGAGCAAAGAGGTGTCGAGGGGGCAATGGGAGGGATGGGTGCTCCTTTAGTGCTCTGTGGTGGTGGGAAGGAGATACTTGCTCCATTGGCTTCCTGGGGAGCAGGGACTTCTAGCCCGTCAGTCATCATGCCTTAACAAGCCAAATTATCTCTGAAAAAAAAAGCCCACAAGTGCTTGGATGCTCTTTGAGCCCCAGTATCTGCCAAAAGAGTATGTAGTCTAGAGAAGGCTCCTGAAAGAGCTGACCAGCTCAGTTCCCTCCCAGCCTTCAGCCTTGGGAACAGAGAAAACTCAGCAGACAACCTGCTGCCTCCAGTGCTGACACAGAGAAACCCTACCTGTCTGTGCAGTTCATTATCTGGTGCTTGGATCTTATTGAATAAAGTTGCTACTGAAGAAATCCCATAGCCACCAATGTCATATCAGACAGCGCAACATGCTATCAGCTCTTAAATGTCCAACTCGTCAACACAAATTGGTTCCTCTGAACAGCAATCCCATGCAGAGATCAGTTCTCTCTTGACACTCCTGTGTTTTTCCTCTGTCCTGGTTTTCTTTCTTACGTACTTTGAATGGTCAAGTGATCTCTTCTTACACAGATCTTGAAGGATTCTGATTGTCACACAGACCTCATCTGGAAATGAATGTCTTTTATTGGTGCTTTGATTTGTTTTTAATGCTGCTTTATTGACAACTGTTTCTGGGTAATGATCCAAACCTCTGCAGTGCTTTTATAATAAACACATGATGCTTTGATAGGGAATAGGAGGTTGGGAGATTGCTGTGTGGCTGGCAGGGTTTGATTCAGCACTTGTGCCAACAGGTACAGGACCTATCCCCTGCTCCTGAGCAGAAAGCAATTTAAAAAGTACCCCTTTTTAGAGAGCTACCTCATTGCTGTGCGTGAAAACAATTGAGCAGTAAAGGGCAACACACAAGATAAATGTGAGAAAATCTTGCAAATTCCTGGGTGGCAGTGACACCCGCTCACAGTTCTGCAAATTAGCGAATAGAGACGATAATAACAATAATAATAAAAAAGAGCAAAGACGGTGAATCACAAAATGCACTTTATTCACTTTGAAAATTGCTAATTGTCTATACCTTTTTAATGCTTTGGAGCATATTTCACAAAAGTAATAAACCTTTGGTACTATAGCACCTTTCCCCTGCAAGCGTCAATCTTTGCTGAGCAGCACAGTAATATTATTGTAGGTAGGGATCTCTATGTAGAATGTACTAATGAGTCTTTTACATATAAAAAGAGGAGGAGGGGCACTAGAAGTTTCTTCCAGTGACACAGTTGCTATGTGCAACAGAACACAGTGCTACATTTGGAAGGAAATGTGGGCTGTTGAAAATGATGGAGAATGTCCACGCATACAGTTACTCTCTGTGACCTGGAGAAGGAAAGATCGTAATGGTAGCAATCATAAATGTTCATGCCTGCATGCACATGCACACATATGCTCTAATGCTTGCAAGCTCGTATATGTGTACATGAGCACATATTTGTATCTGTGTCTCTCTATGGCAAGAGACTTTGGAGGGATGAGGAAGGAGGCCTGTGTAGTTTTCTCCCTCTGTTTTATAGATCCAGAAAACTGGACATAACTGGTTCTCAAGGCATGTGTCAAAGATCACCCGTGCAGGCGAATAGGACTCTGGCCTTCTGATTCCTTGCCCAACACAATATCCACTGACAAATACTGCCAGCTAGTCTAGGATCTCTGCACACCAGCAAGTGAGAGAAGAGTATTCCTAGCTAATAATGAGGAATGTACGAAGGGTTTGCCAGGGATTCTTACACAAACCTCTCTCCTACCACAAACCCCAGCCCCTAAAGACTCCAGAATGAAATAAATCTCACCCCTTTCTCTAAAAAACTCACCGTGTGTAAAAAAGCCTCAAGCAGTCTACCTACCTTTTGAAAACTTTGCAGGGAAAAAGGATTAGAGCACTACTAGTTCTTTATTTATTTAGTCTTTTAAATAAAAGCACACTTCTTCAGGAGATGTTTGGCACCTTCTCTAAAAATCTAACGCCCTTTTCTGATGTTTCTAACTCATCGTTGACTTCTCAAGTTTTCTTTTCGCCTTTTCAAAATCGGTCCTGTACTGCTGGAACTCACCAGGTTCTATCAAAGAAACTATATTTTAAGCTTCTAAGACAAGCTGCTTCTGTGGAAGGGCGTTGCTAAGAACCACTGAAAGCATTTCCTGATTGTTATACATCATCTATATTTTATTGAGTCCCAGATTTCAGAAATGGCTTGTCTACATCTCCCTGCAAAATGCTCTCCATGGCTTAGGCAAACTTCTTTCTAGCCATTGGTAATGTAAGCTTTTGAACTGGAAACCACCCTGTCTGAGCAGAGGAGAGATATAAAGCAGCAGCCAAACTCTCTTTTAGTACAAACATGGCTGAGAGTACCATTTTTGTTTTAAGAGAATAGTAGGTTCTTTTCCCCACTCTCTGAATAGTACCAGTCATAGTCTTGTTCTGAGAGGGGCTGTAAATATCCTACTCGTGGAAGGGTATTTCCCTATTTTCTCTTTCCCAGAAGGGTTAGAGGTGCCGTGGCATTTATCCGAGAAGCAAATGGGGAGGGGAACACTGCACACCAGTTGCACCTGCAGCCTCCCCAGAGCTAAACAGTGCGACTGAAGCTCTGGCTCCCTGCAGAGATTCATTTCGTGTGCTGTACGTTACCTGTGGACAGAGGTGCAGTCAGAAGGATGGGTTGGTTGTCTGTCTACCTGCCCAGGTTTTTGTTTTCTGCCACTTGGAAACCTCCCGTTCCTGACCTAGCTAGCTCGCCAATTCCTCAGCAAACCTCGGGATAGCAGGTGTTTAGCTGAGCGACACGAGCAGCATGGGAGCCTGCCGCGGATGGTCTGTAAATCAGTTTGTGCTGTGCAGCAAGGCTCTAGCTTAATGATGAGTCAGAAGAAAAATGTTATTAATATTTAATGTGCAAGCTGAATGTCTGGCATGCTGTTATTAGTTACACATCATGAGGGGTGCAGTATCGGCTACCAGTCAATGCAGGTCGCTTCCTCCAATGTTCTCATTCTGCAGACTTAATTCATACTGTATTTTTCCATTCACTGAGACAAATATCTGCTCCATTTAAAGGAGCTTTGTCAAAATCTTCTAGCTAAATCTTTAAATTGGTGTGCCTAGCTTTCAAGACCCCTTTCTGTGAGATGCTTGATTACTTTTGAGAGCAATTCTTCAAGCAGTAGGGCACTACGAGCTTTTAAAGGGGTCTGGGCTGCACCTCATCCATAAGACGTCATGGGAGAAAGCACTTTGGGGTTGTGCCGTAAGGGGGGTAAGGAGATCTGAGCTCTTTGCTTGCCTGAATCTGTTCTTCATGAACAACCAATTGCTTGGCTGTGCTTCAAGTGCAACTTTCAGGCCAGAGCTTTATCACTTAACCAGCAACAGAGGGCTGCTGGTGATGATTGCTGGATAATCCAGTTTCCTGGCAGATGCTATGCCATTGGTGGGTCCTGCAGCCCCATCCTGTGCTGCGCCTATGGAGACCCAGGGGAGGCAAAGTTGTTTCCCATTTGTGACCTCTTCCTCAAGCCCTTTCAGCCACCAGATTCCCAAGACAGAAGATGTATGGTTGTGCTGCTCAGATTTCCAAATGCCACTCGTTGAGTGAGGAAGGATGGCTGCCCCTGACTTAGATTCTTCTTGTGTCGTAGCAGCCTGTGATACAGCTCTCCTCTTCAGTAGGAGAAGGGTTTTTCCATGTGTATAAGCAGTGTCTGCAAGGGTGAGGTCTAGGCAGTATTTTGTCTGCCACCTCTGGAAAAACAAGATGCTTTTTCCAAAAAGCATCTGGCCAATTTCTGCAGTCTGCTCCCCTCGTATTCCCCCAGCATACAGTCATTGGACTGGGGAATTTAGGAGATGCATTCCTGCCTGTTTGTTTTCCTATCTCTTTATGGCCTTGTTGTCCATGAATTTATCCTATTGTTTAGCCTGCTGATACATTCTGCCTCTTCAGCCTCCTATGGCAGCAGATTCACTACATGCGGGAGGGGGGGGAAGAGAAAAAAAAAAGAAAAGGAAAAAGAAAGAAAAGGAAAAGAAGCCATTGTATTGCTGGGAAAGGACATGTGATTTACAGGTAAATGACTTTTCTCTTCTTGTTTATCTAATACTGTTGGGACCATGTGCAGCCTCAGGGGTGGATGGCCTTCTTGTGAAAGGAGCATCCCTGAGCCTTACAGTGGCCCCTTCTGATTTCGTGCTGTTTTCAGGCAAGGGGCTGCCCTGTGCTTGCAGCAGTGTTACCCCTGGTTCCCAGCAGCACAGCTTAGATTAGATTCAGGGCTCATGAGCTTCTGCATCATTCATTCCTCTTGCACTAAATTGACCAACTCTTGAAGTTGTACTTGCTTGGAACCAGCACCAATAAGAAGATGAAATGAAGCAAAACAATTGTATTTATAAAGCATGTCTCTTCTTATGGCATTTAGGAGGAAGCATGTATAGTTCTCTTTTACTCTGTTCTATTTACGAGATAAACCCAGCTCCTGTTCATCTTGGAAAAAGCGATGACAAGAAAAGCAACAAAGCCATACACAGGTAATACCACTTTTGGAGTGGCTGCTGAGAAAACATAATGTATGGCTTCCAGCAGAAACAGTTGCTTTTCTGTCTGGGTATTAACCCATTCCCCTCCAAACACCTGTATTTTCTGATCACCAGCTATTCCCACTTTTACGGTAGAGTATGTCTTCAAGGCACTTCACTGGGGCAATCTCTCACATATGAAATTGGGATCAAACTTGCTGTAGCACTCTTCACTCAGCCGTGGTGCTCATCTGCACTTCACATGGCAAAAGAAAAGTTATCTTTGAAGCGAAGACTATGAGAGTTAGTTATTTGACCTGAATAGTCTTATTTTAAGACTATTCTGTATCTGCTTAACCAGCCTATTCTGACCGCATATTATATTATTAACAGATTAGAAGTTCAGCTCTATAGTGTCACAATTTTGTTATTTCAAAATTTTAGCAAGCATGCTGGAAATACATCAAAGATTATAAATGTCTATACACAGCCATTTTTCTCGTAAAAAATAAACAAAAGCAATTTTGGTGCAGTGGACCAAAACCAACCCAATAAAATCATTCTGTGAGGTAGCGGGGAGGGGATAGACACAGAGCGTGTTTTGAATTAATTTATTAATGTTATCATTAATATTCTTACAAATCACCTAGTTTTGTAAAGTTCCAGTGACATAATCCTTCAGTCTGCGACCTAGTGGCCACTGGTGTTGGTGGTAACTGTCAGTAGATTACCTATTTTAAAAAAGGTTCACAAATGAAGTAAGCCTTCTCTCAATTGAATAAAAGTGAATAAAAGTGAAATGTTCTTTTGCATTGGAATTAAGGTCACGGTAGTTAAAGATCCTGGAGCATTTCTGCATACTTCAGAGCATGCGTCCTGAGAGAGAGGCAAAATTCCACTTGGGAATAATTGCATTTATTCTTTCTGTGCTGGGGGTTTTTTCCCCATTCTGTACCCCCTGTGGAGGTCCCTGTCCTTCCTACCCTCACAAAATAGCTGCATTTCTGTAGATGAAGCGTGTGGAGTTTGCAAAACATTCAAGGGAAGAAGTATAAATACTGGCTCTAATATTGGTGCTAATAAGTTGTGTGCAAATTTTTTTAAATTGCGATCAGAGTATAGAGATTTTGCTGTGAATTGTAAAATTAGCCAAAGCTGTCTGGCATGTCGCTGCTGCACTTTTTCTCTTCCACATGACATATTCTTAACTAAGTCAATCATTTACATGGGCTTTAAATTTAATTTAAATGTAATGAATTTAAATTGGGCTTTGCTCTATTTCAAGGTTGTTGGGTTACTTTTCTGTAAGTTAACATTCACCATGAGAGATTCAGCTTCTGGGTGTTGGTTTCAGTTGCAGTCCCTCACTCTCAAACCCCATTCTCCTTCCCCCCAGACCCCCCGCACCCCCCCACCCCCCACCCCTTTACCACCTTCCCAAATCAAATCCAGCTGCACTGCCTTGAACTGACTCGTGGGCCAGGAAGGGTGTGTGGCAAGGAGAAAGGGATCAATACAGCCACAAGCCACACATGTTAGGATCCGTGGGGATTACAGGTTGGAGCCAGCAACAGAATAGCCTTGCAAGAAAGTCAAATAGATGTGTTTTCAGGAGGAACCGTATGATTCTCCCTGCACATTAGTACCTATCTCTGTAATCATTCTCTTCCTCTATTGGGAGCCCTCTTAATCCTCTACCCCATCACCCTCCTCCATCAAATCTCCAATACTTTGGAAACAAATCAAATCAAGAATTAACCTTTCAGCTGTGAAACATTTCTTTGCTATGGTACGTGTGTCCCCTGTTAATCACTGCTGGAAAAAAATGAGGCAAAGAGTACACCTTTAATGCCCCTGGACTTCCACATTTTCTACAGTTGCCCTTGCGTGTCATGTAAGGATCCTCAAATCCATTTCAACAGGAATCTTGTGATGCTTTTTCTCAGACATAGGGCTGGGGAGATACTGGTCTATCATGGACCTGGAAGAGGTTCTATAAAGCTCCAGGTTGTCTTCCTAAATGTGACAGGCAGCTGCTACCTGTTGATAGGTAATGGTGTGTCCTTGCAGATCATTGACATGGTGCTGCTAGTAAACTCAGGTAAATTTTCTGTATTGTATTTGGGTAAAAGGAAGTGTAAGTACTTCTTTCTCAACAGAGAATAGTCAAGATGAGCAACGTGAGGAGAGAAATTCTGGGCAAAAGGAAGACAAAGTCAGGGGACCTGAATTTTAAATGACTCAAAAGATGAGAAAGAGGTGAGTTTTGCACACCTTATGGATGGTGCCTCACCGAGCATGATCACAGCTCTGCTCTTGCAGAAGTGGAACATGTGAAAAATAAGCCTTGGGTTTTCTGCTTACATATGTAAACACTCAGAGGATATTCATAGATTAGAGCCACTGATTGAACTGTGGCTGCTCTGCATTGCGTGTTTGTTCATTAATGTGATATTGAACAAGACAAAAGATCTGTTGCGTTCAGTTGCCTGACTCCAGCAAAAGCTGAAATATTTTTCTAATACCAAAGGAGGGAAAGGAAGCCCAAGGGGCCAAGACGTATTCAAACTAGCCTCTACCGTGCACTGGCAATGTAAGTTGGAAAGTCCTCCATGCAACGATGGAGAAGGATGTCCTCATTGCGCTTCATAGTGCCTTCTCTGTGGACTCGTTTCTGTCTGGTTACTTTTCTCCCAGATCAATTTCAGGTTGTGTTATGTTTTCTTTTCTCCTAATTGGAACTGGCATTAATTGATACCATTCTGTTTTCTCTCATCTGAATGTCGTCTTCACCCTGAAATAAGGTCAATGGACCTGTTAATATTGCAGTGTGCTAAGTCTCTGTTCATCTTCAAATAAGAACTGGCGTGATACTGCCTCGGGAGTCAGTATTAGCTGTATTACGGTGGCTGCAGGCTCACCGTGGGTTAACAGAATGCTGGTTGCAAAGCACAGAAAAAAATATAGCGGTTCAATAGTAATGAAGTAACAATGTACTAACATAGCAAAAAATGGAGTGAAAATTATAGCATAGCTGATTCATCACTGTGTTATTCTACTTAAACCAGTACTGAATCAGAGCCAGCAACTGGGGAGAGGTTGTTAGAGTCTTTATGAAGTTTAGAGCCATTTGCCAATATACACTCAAATTCATTTTGTTTCATTATGGCCATGATAACCTTACATATTTGGGGATGGTGACTTTTTTTAGTTTTGCTTTGGGTCTGTGTATTATTTTTCCTCTTGAAGGACGAATCTGTGGCTGAGGTTTATATGTTCTCCTGCCTTACAAAAGCTGCTTTGGAGAAATATTATTAATAAGAGCATAACTGTAAACCTGTAGCAGATTGTAGTGTCATGGGCTGTGTATGGTAACTTTTAAAAGCAGTTTATCACTTCTATGCGCTTCTAAATGCACCAAGCCTTTCCACTCTGTTATACTTGCCATATAATTAGACATACTTAGAGTCTTCTTGATCTAATATTTCTGAGAGTTAGGTAAATAATTTATAGGGTACTCTTCACAAATGGATACAATGTGAATTCAGAGCTAATCCACTCCTCTGGAGGTACATAAAATTATCAAGCTTATATGAGAGCAAGCTAATTAGGAAGCAATCATCATCAACAACAGCTGTTCTTAGCTCACTCAAGGGTGGAGGCTTCCCTTGCACTGTCCACTAATCCATTCCCTCTCCCCAGCTTTCCATGAGACAAGCATCTCCAGTTACTCCTGCACAACCATTCCTGCCTGTCCTCTCAGCTCAGCGTTCCTGCTGTCAACACAGGGGGGTCACTTCTGCAGCAAGTTACTACCATTTCACTAAGGGTGGTTAAATATCTAGGGACTGGTGGAAAGGGAAGGATGGCTGAGGTGTCCAGAGTGCATTTTGCCCCACTGCCCCAAAACTGATGAATGAAGGCTGATGTTGACCACAGTGTTTATATATGTAAGTATATATCCACTGTACTACTTCAGCTGGGATGAAAGCTATGGTAAATGCACACCAGAAAAATGAATTATGTCTACAGCACTACTGTTAAAGCAATGACTAGAAATATTGCAGTCCCCTCACTTACCTCACCTTTGTTCCTTTTAACCCCATTTGAGCAGTGGTTGGCCCATTGGGTGGGAGACTGTCCAACAACTTGTGCCTCAAAAGTGGATAGCAGCTCTACAACCTGAAACATGCATGAACTCAGCAGGCACCCTTTTTTCTTGTACTCACATCACATAATGAAAAAGCAGGCTAGATGTTCTTTGTTGAGACGAGTATTACCTGCTTAGTGTTCCTGCCTTGGTGCCCATTGAAGTGCTTTCTACTAGCAGAGTCTTGGTGTTGTGCAGAGGAGATGGAGAAGTGCAAATCAGCTGTGTGAAGGTCTGTGGGCAGAGAGAGAGACTGAAAGAACAGACAAAGGGGTTTTCAAGATCATTGAACTCCAACTCCCTCATATCCTCCCCCCCCCCCCCCAAATGCAAGATCCTTGCCAAGGAGTGTTGAAACACACTGTATGGTGAGGAGATGACATGTTGGCAACAAAGGTGGAGGCACATGCTGCTGGAGACAGCTTTTATTCTGAGGAACGATTGATTGAAAAGGTTTTGAAGGACAGGGTATCTTCAAATGTTACACTGCTTTTCCATTTGTTTTCTACTGTGTGGGAAGGTGTCATTGGAAGCCTGCTTCATCCACCAAAGCTTTGTCCCCACAGAAAACCAGAGTGTCCCATGGAAAACTCCCCAGATCTGGCCACCTCCATTTCTTATTGTGCATCTCTCACTGATGCAAACCACAGAAGAGAGAAGGGGAGGAAGAAGCTGTCATTGGAAATGCTTTGAAAGACCTTGTAAAAGGTAGGCTTCTCCTTAGCAGATGAAGTTAGGTCTGTCGCACCCATGTTTGGTCCTTCCCAATGATACGTGGCTGTCTAGCAGAGGACTGCTGCTGGAAGTGGACAGAGATGTCCGTGAAGTTAGTAGGCTTCTGATAACATGAAGAAGCAGGTACAACAAGCAGCGATGGAGGCGAAACGCAGGCCAGGGTTCCTGGCCTCCTCCTGACTTCCATCTGCTCAGGGGGAGGTGGAAGCTCCGGCAGAATGGGACAGTCCCAGCTTCAGCTTCCCCCTGTAGCACCTGAAGGAAGTCCTACCTTTAGAGGAGACAGAGAGGTGTTAAGCAGTACTGAGGCTGGTGTTCATACTGCACATGGTGGCCTGCTGGTACAGAGCCAGCCGAATGCCAACACGGGAGCGGGGAGAAGAGTTTCAGCTCTCCCACAGTCCCATGAGATGCAAAAGAGGAGACTGGGTTTGGGGAGAGGAAATACGGGTGTTAGAAGAGGAATTCAGGGTTGGCAAAGCCTGTGACAGCTTTATAGATGAAACCGCTGCCAGATGTTAATTGTTTTCTGTGTAGTTTTCAATTGATCTGTAATTTGACTGTAGATTCCAGGCTTTTATAATAAATTGTGTACAAAGCTAGCCACTTAAGGAGATAATAAAGACTCAAAGGGAGACAGAGCCATAAATTTGGACTTATCCAAGAGTAAGAGATGAGTTAAGGCCTCTTCGGTGGTGCTTTTTTTCTTATTCTCTGTCATCCTTTTGTTCTGTAGGAGGAGCATGAGGGAACCAGAGCTTCTGTGCTCTGCAGACAGAGAAAAGCAGAAGGTCAAATCCCAGCCATGCTGCAGGCGCATTCCTTGTGGTGGGTGATGCCTCAGCATCTGTTTAACCTGGCAGATTAAAACTACCATTTGCTCTGAAGGTGCAGGAGCCTTTTCACTGGTCAGACTTAATCCTCTGTCTTTGTTCGTTTATGCGCATCCACACTCACTGGTGTGTCCGTCCATCTACTTTTTGGCTTCTCCCTGCAACAGCTGTTGCCTTCACTTGCCATGGTAGAGGCCTGCTGGATGGTAATAACCTGCAGACTTTGGCTTTAGTGTGGTCTCTTACAGTTAATTTCAGGGGGTTTAAGACTGTCAGTGTGCAAATACTTCTGTCCCTTCTTGGGTAACTCCTGGAAAATAGGTCAAATCCCCTGTGACAAAAATAAAGATGGTTGGGTCACTTCAGGTCTTCTCTTCCTTCTGTCCCTCTGAATGGGGCACAGAGGCTTGGTCACAAAGAATAATAATGACAGTGAGTGTATGATCACGATTTGTAGTATGAAATGCTACTGCATGGGGTACATAGCACATGTTTGCCTCAACAGAATGAAGGAGTTTTCCTCGTGAAAATATTTCTTTTTCTTACCAGAATGTTCTGAGAAAAACAGTGGCTTCTGTTTACATTCTTGCAGGAAAGCTGCATGATGTGAGGGTTACATGGTGCTGCAAGTAGTGTCAAGGGTGTGTGCGGAACCAAGTGACATTGTAAGTTGCATAAAACTTACCTGAGAGAATTTTGAGCAGGAGTCACAATAAGGCCACTGTGAGCTCAGCTATACTCCTGGACTCACCGCTGGCATGAGAGCTCAAACATCACCTGATGGTGATTGTGACCTGGTATTGTTCTGATGGCTTCAGCAAAGCTAAACTGATTTGTGTCACCTGATTGCATGGCCCTTTCCCATCGGCTTTGTGAAGGCTGATAGTGCAATAATACAATTAGCAAAACGCTGAGAACAGCCACTGTGCTGTTGGATAGTTCAAAGGACTCTGCAGGAGGCAGGAGCCCCTGCTGTCCTGAAATGGTGGAAAGAGAGCATCTGCTTTTTCTCATCCTTGCCATACAGGGGCAAATCTGTGCAGCAAGTGGCTGAGAATGTCCGGGTTCTGTCCGTGCTGCCCTGTGATGCTGTGATTGTACCCTTCTCCCAGTGCTGTACCTACCTCAGTTGCTTCTTTCGTTCCTAGACATCTCTGTAGCTTCCGTACAGCTGCTTCCAGGTTTGTCTGCTGCTACAGTAGCCAGTGCATTTTGGTTATACTTGGAGTTCCTGCTTTGAAGGAGCGTCCAGGCCAGGTGACCACCTTAAACAAATCTTTCTATAGTTCTAGGTAGGAGTTGCTTTAGTGTAATCCCCCGAGTTTCACGTTTATGCTCCTGTATGGCAGTGTACATTTCAGGGGCTATATGAGACTCCCATGTTGGTGCACAAAAGCATTTGTGCATCTGTGTCTGCCGCCGAACATCTGCGTTACCCTTCGTTCCTGTCTGACAAAGCACATGGCTGAATTTGCACATTGTTGGTAGCATATGAAGGAATCTCCTTTAGTGCTTGTGTGATTTGCAGTTGTGTTAGCTGAGGTCACTGGGTGTTCGCCTTGCTATAGTTGGCACTGTCTGGCTCTCTGTCTGTGAACGGACCCATACACGGCGTTCAGTTGTGTGTGCCAAAGCATGTAAGAAGTGGATGTGCACGTTGCCTCAAATGTGCACCCATGTGGGGTTTGCAATAGGCTCCGAGGATTTTCCTGTCTTGCACACTGCCATCTCAGTGTTCTGTGTATGTGTGCGTGGCTTTCCTGCCCTGTGACTGTAGCACCCTCTCACAACAGGACACCAGCCAACTGCTGGCTCACGATGTGGTGTGGACTATTTGTCACATGGGATTAGCTTTTTTGATGTAGTTTACTATGACAAGCTTTCCTTTTGGGTGCACAGATTTGAAGTTGGATGCATGCAAAGCAGCATTGTGCAAGGTGACAGGCACTCTTTTTTGTGTGTACCTGGAGCCATGCCTGTTACCCTGTGGTGCTAAGTATGAAATCCTGAGTAAGGCCACTTCAAAAAAAAATTATTTGGTGAGTCTCCCTTCAGTTGCATAAAGAGTCATGATACTAGACCTTCTACAGCGTGATCAGCTCCTCTGCTGAAGAGGCAACCAAAATAAGTAAATGTCAAGAACAGTATTTAATGCTTGGAGGCACTGGTGGAATTTGGTGTAGAGGAGCGCTCAGGACTGCAGGAGCTGGGGGGCTGCAGAGCCAAGGAGGGCACTGACAGAGCTGGTGGGGACCCCAGGGCTGGGTGAGCTGAGGGGGACGGGAGCCTGCAGGGGAGCACAGACAAAGCTGTTGTGGAAAACAACCTTTTAATTTTTTTCTGGTCTTCCCTTCTGTGGAGCAGTAAATCTTCCCATCCCATAGTTAGAACATCCTGCTGACAGATAAATCAGTGGGACTAGGTAAGCCCTGCAAGCACCAATGTGTCTGGGGATAAACCCTCTCCCTTGCCCCCTCTCCCCTCCTTCGCTGCCCTGCCACAAGCAAACTATTGGTGACCCAGGAAATGGTGTAAGAAACCATTTCTGTAAAGGCTGACAGGCTCACAACCTTACTAGCATTTAGAGATCTGTTGGCTCTTCCCCTTTTGAACCACTAGCACCAGTCACCATTTGGCCATAATTCACTATATCCGTGCTGCTTCTCTCATTGTGATCCTCAGACGCAAAAGGCGAGTGAGAAAGGATTGCCCAGTTGTTTTCCTGAGGACACAGTGGAGGTAGACATCAGGTTGCAGTTGAGGAATCTGTCTTACCTCTGGCTTGGTTTTATTCTCTCTCTCTGTTGTGATGTCCTTTGGAGTGCCTTGATCTTGTCAACGTCTTAAGCCGCTTGGAGCCCTGTGTCTTCCCATCATACCCATAGAGGGGACAGCCCTCCCCCCCGGGGAGTGGTTCCACTGTAGAGAGGGGTGGGTTGGGGCGGGGTGTTTGAGGTTTTTTTACTTACTTCTGCCTCTGGTGGATATATCTCAGAGAGAAGTCATATCTCAAGGACATCTCTCCTCCTACTTTGGATTCACTCAGCCAGCTGGAGTGGAGCTTGAAATATGTCCAGTTCAGCCAAGCCCTGTGATGGGACTTTTATCCCTGCTAACAAGGCAAGTCACCGTGAAGTACCTGTTTGAGGAGTTTCAGAGATGAGTCCCCTTCCCTGTGGCAGAGATGCCTCTTGCTCTCTGATCAGCATCTCTCCCAGAGAAATTGCGTAGTCCATGCTGTCATTGGGCAGGTTGCCCTTCCCCAGAATCTGCTCCACACCCTGTTTTAATTAAACAACCTAATCTTTAAGTGACCCTGTGCCGTGATGGCTGGTAGAGGACCTGCAGTGTCCAGACAAGAATAATTACTCGCTTCAGAGATGCTGTGCTCGGCCATCCAAATGAGAACGCCTTCACCCCCCTTATTCGCAGGTTCCCATACCTTTTGTCCTGGGGTACCGGGTCCAACCTCCTGCAAGTGGGACTTGCCCCAGGCTCTCCTGCCTGGCTGTCATTGAAGCTGCCTTCTGCCTGTGGTTCTGTGTGCCACACTGATGACTCCTTCCCCTTCTGCCTGCAGCAACACTGAATTCTCTGGTGAGAGCCCACAGCTGGGGGGGTAGATTTCAAGTTACTCCTCTAGTTCAGTGGGAGACTTTGAAGCCCCAGAGGGCCAGGCTTTGGCCTGATGATCCGATGATCTGTCAGTGGCAGGTGACGCTTAGCAGCCCCACAGCTCGAGGTGCTGGGTCTTTCAGGGTGCTGAAGGCAGAAGGGGCTGTATCTGGGTTTAGCTCTCTGCTTACCCCTCTCTGGGAGGAGTTGCAGGTTCCATGTGAATGGATCGAACTGCTGAGCGTGCGTCTGTATAAATGTTAGTTTATTATGCACTGTAGCTCAAGGGCATTTCAAGGACTCATTCAAAACTGACAGAAAGAGAAGGGCCTTAAGGTGCCAGGAGGAGGAGCTGCCACCGTACTGTTGCTTGAGATTGTCTGATCCTTGCTGGATTCCTACTGCTTCCCCTGGGACAGACTGGAACGTGCAGGAGAGGGGGGAAGCCCCATCTCTTTAATCAGGAAAGTTGAAAAGGCATAAGTAAATAAATAAGCTTGTTTCCTTAATTTTCTAGACTGAATCTCTATGAAGGGAAAATGAAAGGGGGAGTATAAGAAAATCATGGAGTTTGTCCTGTGCAGCGAGAATCTGCCATCACATTCAGGCTTCTAGGTGGTGGGTTTGCACATGAAATGGCCTTATTTACTCTCCCACGCTTTTTCTAAAGTGTTTTCGTTGTGCGGAGTTGAAGCATTTGTTAAAAAAAGAGTTTGCTTCTCCCGAGTGCTCTGTAGATGGCATCGATGTGTCCTTTTCCAGGAGCGGGATCGGAGATGAGCCGGTGGAGTGCCATTGCCATCTGCTGGCAAAACTTCTGCACACGTTGCCTTGTAGTGGGGTTTGGTTTTTTGGTTTGGTTTTTTTCCCCCCCCCCAGCTTGAAAGCAGCTTCAGCCCCATGAGCAGCTCCCTCTCGGGTGTTCTGGCGATGGAGCGTGCATGGTGTGGGGGTTTTAATTTGGATGGCTCGTTTGCGCCTTGCCCCGGATTCTCAAGCAGGGGTAGGGATGCAGCCCTGGCCTGGCATCGCCATAATTATTCCCATTCCACAGGATACTGAAGGTCCTGCTCAGTGATCCCATAGGCATCACTAAATCCCGGTGGGATGGAGGATGCAGCCCCACAATGCTTTGGGAAATTGAGCTTTGCAACCTCAGGTAAAGCATTGCAGGAGGGACAATGCTCCTCTCTGCACAGAAGAGTCGGGGCTGTGTGCTTTATAAAGATTGCTCTGAAAAGCCCACACACATCCCTGTCCTTAGAGAACCGAGCAGCCCTCATCCACTATAATCCCTGTGCATTCACAGTGTTGGATTAAGAGTTTTCTCTACCCAGCTACAGTTAGTTGCCTTTGCCCTTGCAGAAGAGCAGGACACTGGTGCTCTGATGTCTCTGCAGTGCTCCCAGAAGAGTGCTGACCTTTCCTCGCTGCACCAGTTGCAGCAGTTGAGAAAGGATTAACACTGGCTCTTCTGAGCCCAGAAAAATGAAGGTACTGTTGATGTCCTTTCTCACCATCTCATGTCACTCTGTATCTTTATCTTTGAGGGGGAAATGGAGGTAAGGGGAGCACCCAGCATGGCACAGCAGTTCTTCTGCATCAGCTAGGAGTATAAAAGTCATCTTTTCTTATGGGCACCGTGACTCAAATAGATCCAGGTGTTAGTGAAAGCTGACAGCACAGGGGTCTCCATCCTCTTTCTTATAAACTCTTTGCATTGACCGTGAATGACTACATTGGAGGCAGGTGTTTGATCCTGGGCTGGAAATAAGTAGGGTCCCTGAGGTATGTGGGAGTGCTTCTTTCAATTTCAAAAATGGTCATGGTGGGAGGGAAAGGGGAAATGATGACGGCAAAGGATTGTTTACTTTCATGAAAAATGCTCTTTGTCAAGACCACTAGTGTAAATTTGATGAAACTTTGCTGAGAAAACTTTTGCAGATCCCGGAGGGAATTTCAGGTGTAGAGAAGGCAAGGAAATGGCAGACTGAATGGTGTCCTGAAAACAAAAAGCATCATTTATGCCTCTGTTCATCCTCTCATCTTTTTCACACTGTTTTTCACACATGTTTTCTGATAATCCTTGCTTTATTTCACAACAGCCTCAAAACACATCTCAAAAACTCCATCTTTCCCTGATACAGGATTCTTGCTTTCTGGTTATTCCTGATTACCAGCCAGCCAAGACTATAGAACACCACTACAAACTAGTTCCAGGCATGTTTTCTCCCACTGAAAGCCATCCCTGCCTTCACAAGTCAGTGGGCAGAGTGCAACCCAGCTGTACAACACATAACAGCCCTCTAACTATAGAGCAACTTGGAACAAAAGGCTGTAGGTGAGAAGGAATTTGGGGAGGCCAGAACATGGAGAAGGAGCCAGAAGCATCAGAAAACATCCACAGTCAGCTGAGCAGAGCAGGACAGGGCAGCGTGTGTGTGGGTTGGCATCTGGAACTGGTGAGTCACAGCTGCAAGTGCACAGGCCCCATAGGATAAGATAGTTTCTCATAAAGAAGCTGCTGTCTGCTCTGTAGGTAGAGAAAGACTTAACCACCGTTTTTAATAGCTGCTGGCACTGAGGAACTGCATCATCTTCTGTTGTTTCTGTCCTGGGCTCTGACCATCATTAATTCATGAACAAATGTAGCATTTGCTCCCCACCCCCTGTGCTACCCACATGCTTCAGGCAGAGCGCTGCTAAGCAAGGACCTGTGTGCAGGCACTGGCGGTGAGAGCTGAAGAGCAAGGATGTGAAAGTTGCTAGGGGAAAACAGGAAAGGGAAGATGAAAAAGGGATTGGGCAGAACAGGTGGATAGGGTAGGGAAATGGAAGTCTTGTGGTCTGGATGTCTTTTTCCTGTTTTGCATTTGATGGTGAATGTAGTGGTTTCATAGTCGCCAATAGCTCAATTTTCTTTGTCCAGCACACAGGATAAAATTCACGTCCTTTTAATCTTGACAGCTTCACATTACAATGTAGAAAGGTGTAAAAATCTTCCCAAATAGCTGTTTGTTCTGTAAAGCCCTTGAAAGGATCCATTTGAGTATAAGTAACAGTATCTGCTGCCTGTGCTGCAGCCAACAGAGAGCAGCATAGTTACACACACGCATACACTGTCCGCAGGCAAATCGGGCGCATAGGGGCTCCCCGTGACTACTTATCCAACCGGGTACCAGTTTCCATTGCTGTGCTTTTGGCTGTGGGTGCCAGGGTGAGCCCCAAGTCCTGTACCCACCATCCCCTCTGTGCCAGAGTGACATGCTAGCCCCAGGCATGGGCATCTCCTGGAGAGGAATCCTGCCTGGACAGCCAGCTGCCTCTTTGCTGTGGGAAGCTCTACTGCAAATAGGGGATTTGACTCCTTCAGGATCAGGAAAGTAAAATTTAAGTAGGGGAGACATTTTTCTGTTCATGGTGTAGAGTATATCACTCATCTGGCAGGTCAATTTTGCTAGTGACTCAGTAAGTAGCTGCTAGGGGTACTTTTGTCTGTATTCCCTAAGTAGACCCGTCTGATCATCCAAGAGATTTCCCTTCTGCTGGCAGGAAGCTGTACAAGCAACACAGGGATGAGTAGGATGAGCCTCAGGCTGCCAGCAGTGGGAAGCAGGATTCCCAAGGCCCATAGCACCTGAATGTAAGCACTGCAAGAGAACCGGTCCCGCAAGGTGGGTTGATGGGCTGTACAGGCCTTACAGAGGGGCAGCATCTGCACATTCCCTCCTGTGGTGGCAGGGTGATGTGGCCGTGATGGGGAAATGCCATGTTATTGCAGATGCTTGATGGGGGAATATATCCTGAGTCCGGTCGCACTGATCAGGAGACTTTGAGAGGCTGGGCATCGGCCACTGCAGCACCCCGCCTCAAGCAGGAGGAGAGCTCAGGAGCTTTCTGTCATGGTGGTAATGTTGGTCTAGCAGGTATAACAGCATAGGCAGACCATTGTCACCAACACCAAGTGAGGCTCTCACTAAGGCTTGGGCTGGAAACAATGATAATAAGCTTCAAAGCGTGTTTGTTGGTTTGTTTTAAACTGACTTGGCAAGAGACTCTCAAAATGTTTGCCATCTCTTGTATTAGGGAGCTAAGCTCAGTAGCGTGAGGCTTGAGTTCATTGCTATGCTTTGCCGCGTACCTCCCATGTGATACAGAGCACTCTGCCTGGGCTTCTCGCCCGTTTGTAAGATGAGGGTGGCAGCACTGCCTTAGCTCTCAAGAGCGTTGTGTGGATGAAGAGGTGGGAGGATGGATGCTTGCAGACCAGGGTGACTGAAAAGTGGGGAAGCACGGTGGCACAGCCTAAGGAGGAAGGGGAAGAGTGGTGGGCAGAGAGCAGGACACTCTTTCTCAACCTTTATGGTAAATTGGGTCAGATCCTCTGGCTCGTGACCTGTTAAGTGATGTGTGGGAATTGCCACAGCAGGCTTTGTTTTTAAGGGAAAATAAGGAAAAGCAACTTTGATCTAACCAGGGGCCACAACTCTGCAGACAGATGCTTGTGCTGCATCTCATCTGCTGGTATTAGTGGCTAAAGCCATGCTGGTACCTCTTCCATGAAGAGAAAGGTATCTGAAGAGCTTAGGATGGGCAGGAGCCACTTCCAAAATAACAGATTTGTCCCTTGTAACTGCAGACACAGCCTCGGCAGGGAAGCAGGCCGTGTCTCTCTCTGCTAACACACACACACACACACACATGCACAAGCCACAGAGAATTAGCCAGATGGTTTAACTTGAAAAAATCAAAAGCACAAAGCCATCTGCTTTCCTGTCCTGGGGATCATGAACTTGACTTCTTGTCTACCAGTATAAATTGAGTCTCACGGCGGGCAGGCAATGCATGTATGCACCCAGTTTAGAAATCACTGGGCATGATGGGGACGAGAGGACTGGAAACAAGTCCGTTCCTCGAGTTTCCTGTGGCCAGATATTCCCAGCATGTGCTGTGGTGACCCTTCCACTGGGAGACAAATGCCAGCCAGGTAGCTGTTGGATGTGGGAAGACATCAGCTGCAAGGAGCTGCGGAGTGCTGTGGCCACCCCGGCCTGAAGCCCTGGTTTAACGGCAGAGGGAGTGCTGACATCGCTCTTGGGGAGGGACATGGCTGCTTCTCTTTCCGAACAGGTACAAGGGAGGCGAGCTGCTTAGAGCATGAGTTAGACACTCCTGGAAAAAGTAGTCCAGCCCTTGATCAGTCCCTGAGATGCTCATGTATTAGACAGAGGAATGACATTGTCACAGCAAGCAAAGGGACCACCCTCCAAATGAAGGTAAGAGAGGTGTTTGCATAGTTGGCATAGACAAGAGGACTGTAGCTACCAATCATATATTGGAAAGACACCCAGGACCTACAGTTATTGTTTCAGGCAACCCTGTATAGGGAGTAAATAGACCTTAGAAGCCCAAATCCTTCCTCCAGCTCTGGCTTGAACGTTCGATTTGGCCCTGATTGTGTTCTCCCCCTTTTGAGTTTGATTTGAATGATTCTCTCAGGAAAGAAGTCCCCTGGCTAGAACTGTTGTAGAAAACATAGCAGTTAGTTCAGCATCGCAAACTGATGTTTAGTTTGTATTATTAGTGCCTAGTTGTTTAATTAGGTGTTGCCAACAATCATGTTTTGTTGTGAGGCTTGGAGTAGCCCTTGTTTCTGAAAGCCTTGCTGTTGAAGTCAAGATATTTTTTTTCTTTCACTGAAGCAGCATGTTCTGGCCCTTGTGCTTTTGATGAAGATTATGGACCTGAAAGGTTAAAAAGCAAGAGGACTAATGAAAAGAACCCAACGTTTATTACTTGGAAAAAACCAAAACCTTGTAATTTTTAGCTTTGAGGGCCTGACTCCTGACTTTTTTGTACTGCAGTATTGGCAATGTGGCACTGAGAAAACACATAGTGAATTGTGGTGGTTTCCTAGGAAGTTAAATGCTCTGAGGGTTGCTTTCATCCATTCAAGAACACGCAAGCTTACCACATGACTCTTGTATTCAAGGAAGATAGCCGTACAATTTCAACTCACTGCTAGCAAGTACCTTGAAAAAGAAAGATAGTTTGTGAGGAGAAATAAACTCAACCAAGATCCATCAAGACAGGCCCTATTCAGCAAAAGCTTTAAAGCACAAGCTTACTTTTACGCAAAGAAATAATCTTTTTATACAAAGAAATCATCCTGCTGACTTCAGTGGATTGTGTTGTGTTCATACCCAAATGAAGAGAAAATAGGCTGGAGGAAACAAAAGTGGGAAGCACTGGTGGACAGTTCATGAATTGGAGGAGGTAGAATTAAACTAATAAATGATTCATTCAGAATTGTTTACCGAGCTTTATAGCTAGCATCAGGAGGGAAAGAATGCAAATGGGGCTGATTATCCAGATTCACTTTGTGTCAGTGAGTTGTTCTTGGCTCGGGAACTCTTCCTACAAAGGCAAGGGTTGAACACTCCATCATTTGAGAACATCTATCACAGAATTGGACAAAGTCTGAGAATGCACTGCAGGAAATCCTCACAGCGGAGTGGAGGGCTGGATTTCCCAGGTGTTCCTTCCTTATCTGCTATGATGCTTCAGTGTTGGTAACCATGCAGATTACTAGCAGGATTGCTTGAATGAAATTGCACTGAGGGAACTCTCCCATAAGACTTGAACACAATAAGGGTTGCTAATAAAGGTAAATCAAGGATTTTTGACAGCAAAATCCTTGTCAAATAGCTAACTCTTTCTTGCAGAAAAAATAGCTAAGCTAAACTAAAAATACCTGGATGATTCCCTGAAAAACTTTTACCCGGCTCTGCCTCAAATGAGGGTTTTAGAGCTGGATCCACCCACCAGTTGTAGTAACAAGCAGCAGGAAGCCCAAGGCAAACCCCACACTGACGGTACTACTCAAGACAGCCGAATTTGCTGTTCCTCAATGCCATTTAACAAGCAACCCACGCCAGGCAGTACAGAGGCACAGCGGAGCAGAAGACAGGCCTGGCTGTTTAGTAAGCTACAGCAAACAAGGACTGCTAGTCAAATAGAGGACAGAGTAAGCTCTTTGTGGGCGAGGTACCTTTCGTTAGGCAGCCTCCCTGGAGAACCGGTTGATCTGACAATGCCATAGGACAAGATCTGACGTGTCACAATTATGAGTTGAAAGCATACAGCAACACTTACACAGTTTCTTGGGGTGCACTGGAGTAGAGGAAAAGTCCCACTTCTGTTTGAAGTTAAAATGAAGTTATTTTCAGAAGCTGCTATGACATTCTGTCTGAGAGGGCCTGGGGGAATATGGACTCTCCACCTCTGGGATTTTAGAATAGGTTAGACAAATGGCTTTCAGGAATGATTTTAATGTAGTTGATGCTTTTGGGGAGTGGGGGTTGGATGCGTGATTCAGCAGGGGTCTTCCAGCTTGACTTCGTATGATTCTAGTAGTGGACTGTGTGGGGCAGGGCTATGTAATACCCGAGGTACCATCAGCTCTCTTGTGATTCCAGATGGTCAAGAACTCTGCTTTACAGATGGCCCTTCCCAGCATCACTTTGGGACGTGGGGACTAATGATGTTGTAGAAGGAGTGACAGGCACTGCCTTCAGCACCTTAAGTTGTCTTTGGAGGTCTCCCATCCAAGAATCTGAATTAATGCTACCCTGGAACAGGGAGAGAGAAGGAGATTTATGGTGGTTTGCAAGCCTGAGAGAGACACCATGACTAACAAGCTAATTAGCCCCTCAAAAGCTGGTAGACACATGAAGAGGAAAAGAGTCTCTGTCTAACCTGCAGCCTTACATTTTACACATCGTGCAAAGGCAGCTTGTCTGCAGGGGCCAGCAGAGTTTGACAGGAGAGCGACTTTCAGCGCATCGGCTTCCCTCTGACACGCAATCTCCTGCGGCAGCACGGAGCACCCTGCAGGGGTGGCAGGGGCCACTGCAGTGCTGGCAATCATTCACAGGCTTCCTTTGAACCAGGGTGGCTGGGGTGCAGGTAAGGGAGTAGTTGGGGCTGGAGCCAGGGTGAAGCTGGCAGAGGAGGGAGAGCCAAGGAGCGCTTTGTGCCCTACATTCCTCCAGGCTCCTCCGGTGCAGGTTTTAGAGAGAGAGTGAGCAGCCCACCCTACTTCCATCTGTGTGAAATAGATGGAACATAAGAAATGTTTTAAATAATTGAATAATGAAATGAATATATTAATGCTCAGAGAGCGGGAGAAGGCTGCTGGGCTGGATTTATTCAGCCAAACAGCCCCCTGACAAGCCAGGAAAGAAGTAGGGTCAGCATTTATTCCTCTGGAGGGGATTGAAGGCAGGGTACTGTGTTCAGTGGCTCTCTACAGGGCTTTCCTTCCTTTCTCCCATTTCTTTGTTCAGTGATTCCAGCTGGTTTTCTTTCTTCAGGTGGTCTCCTCTGCCTCACTGTCATACTGTGTCTCTAGATCTTTTTCCTCTGTTTTTTCTCATCATCATTCCGTTTTGCATCCTAATCTGTTTAATCCTCCAAAACACCGGCAGCTTTCTCGGAGAGCATATATCCATCTCCAAGACACATGCCCACCCTAATTTTGTAGCCTCTTCATTTCTTAGAAGTATTTAATTACAGGTGAGGTTCATCTACTCTCTGGATACCCTCATTCAGGAGACAAGTGAGTGTCCAACACCAAATGCAGTACATTTCTAGAAATACTTGGGTGGCTGACAGCTGAGCTTGGCAGTCTAAACCATCCAATTTGCTTATGTGGGAACACAAGTGCAGAAGTGAGTTGGGCTTGGCAAGTCAGGCAGTAAATGGCACAGGAGTTGTTATTAAGAACGGTTGAATTATAATTCTAGTGAAAAATATGGAGTGATGGAGCCGGCCACAAACAGCTGCTGTACATCATTTATTATACCCAGCTCTGCCAGTGCCCCCTCCTGCCTTGCAGCCCCTCCAACCCCCAGCTCTCCCAACCTTGAGCTCCTCATACCAGATCTGCACTGCCCCCCTGGCTTCCCTGCAGCCCCCTGCCTTCTCCCTACAATTTAAAGGCTTAATTCCTCTTGGTGGAAGCTTCCAATGTTGCTGATGCATGCAACAGTTGATCATTCATTTCCAGAACATTACAGGGAAACCTGCTGATTCCCATCAGGTGTAACCTGAGTCGTACTGCAGATCCTAAATCCAAAGTATTTAAGGAATCACCAGCTATTTTTTGTTTGTAAATGTAAATGCAAATTATTCAATTAGTGGTTTTGTCCTCCTTGAACACTTTCTTTTCTTTTTTTTTTTTTTGTTTCCTTCCTAGACCTTCTTGTTTGAATTATCTGGGGAGCAGAACCTTCAGAGAAGGTCTTATAGCCTTGACTTTTGTAGTCAGTAGGGTCCTGTTGCCTAAGCTAACCACAGAAGTTATGCTGTTGCAGAAGTTATGCTGTTGCTGTGTTTTACTGAACGTGCACGTTTGGGAGCTTTTTGTTGAAAGAGAAGTTAAAATGTACAGAATATAAATTAGGGCAGGAATGGGTTCAGAAACACGTGAGGAGGGATTGATAAACTGAGAGGAGCTAGGAGCTGGAGGGGTTGTTGGGTATGTTGAAAACTTGATTTTCCTCCTAAGATCATGAGAAGAGTCTGCAGGTCTACATACGTGGGGTAGCCTGTATAAAAAACCCACACAAAATATATATACAGAATATATATATATATATACAGTATATATACAGAAAAAGGTACCTATGGAAGAGGTGCCTGTAGCATGAATCATAGCAGCAGCTGGTGAGGAGAGGAGATGCTGGTGGAGAGAGACAGATGATTTCTGAGTGCAGCATGCAGGGACGGGTGGGGAGGAGGAAAGCACAGGGAGTTTAAAAGTGGCAGCTCTCTCCTTCATCTGGGAAGTTATTTCTTATGCAGAGTGAATGTAACCCTCCAATGCGTCTTCCAGTTAGTGACACCCAGGAAATGTTTTATGGATGAGGCTCCATCACCTGTTGGCATGAAGAGGAGAAGGCAGAGCCACCGGTGATGGATGATCACTTGGAAACTGCACTGTGTCCTCTGCACCCTCCGCCTCCCTCTCCGTGCCTCTTTATCATGCATCATTGCAGTAGCATCCACCTGTGGCTGCCAGGAAACTCCCAGTTCCCAGCTTCTCTCCCTCTTAACTTCAAAGGTGTTCTGACATACTTCCCCTTCTCTGAAACTGCTTTTCTAAGTCAGAGATGTCATCACCTAAATGGATGAACTGTTCATATTTCTGTAGGTGTCAGTGAGAGAGAGAATTCTTCTCTGGACACATTGTCTAGAACATCTTGCTTGTTAACCTTTGTTTACTTAGTGAGTATCCTGGTGTATATCAGATGGTTTTGTGGCATGGGGAAAAAGGAGCAGGAATTTGCAGTTTTGCAGTTGTTTTATTTTGCGTATATGCTGTCAATATGAAATCTTTGCATGCGGTACTTTTGTTGGGGTTTGTTTGTTGGTTTTAGTGGGTTTTTTCCAACACCCTCTTTCTCTGCATCTGTCTTCTGGCTACAAACTGCTGTTGCTAATGCCATGGAAAATGGCAGGAAATGGCCACCCTGGCCTTCAAACCAGGCTGTGGTCAGAGACAAAGTAAGGAGAGACAGAGAGGTTCAGAGGTGGCTGGCCACCCCCTGATAGTACTTGTTTGCTGAGCGGCCCCTAAATTCAAGCACTTGTCAGAATTCCATTTAATAAGAGTAATTTTCCAGTTACATTCGGAAAACATAGATAGAGCGTAGGTACTGGCCGCTGCCTTAGAGTGGCTATTCTTGGATGGTGCAGTCTCAATTAAACCTTCCCGTTCAATCCCCAGCCATCAGGTGCTCCCTTCTGTGACTGCCAAGCCCAGTTTACAGAAGCAGGACTCTGACTGTGAGCTGTGTTATTGCCATGCCAACCCTTCCTTTCTTCCTGAATCCCCAAGTCCCATCTTTGTTTCTGCTTCCTGCAGGAGGTCTTATGTTAGTTCCACAGTAATCAGTAGGCAGTTGGCTTCGGTGCATCACTTAGTCTAATCTAGGTGGTACCCAAGCTTTCCCATCTTTTCTGCTTCTCTGTAAACAGGAGTTTGTTTTGCCATGTGGGAATCCCAGGAAAGCGGAGCAACGGGGGTACGCACTGCATGCAGACAGCGAAACCCCGGGGCTGTTTCAAGGCTGCAGTGCTGCCTCCTGGGATGGTGGCAACGGTAGCAGAGCCGGTGCCTCCAAACTGTGTCTATGAGCTTCCTGAGGGCTTCCTTCCAGGGTGTAAATCAGTATTCCAGATGATGTCGAGGGACCTGGGACTGAGCTGTGCCTGCATTGCATCCAGAGATAGGCAACATAATAATACTGGGTTGAAACTCTCCTGAACGCCTGCCCCGGCTCCCCCACGTTACGCTCACAGCTATGGTGCACATCCAGCAGGCCTGGCGCCCGTGTAAGATGGGTAGCAAGGAGCATCGCTGTGGCACTGCCCCACCCCAAACACCAGCATTTGTCCTGATTGCCAGCGAGCTGGGGATACAGGCTAATAACGGGACCTCAGGAGTGACTTTTCTCCCCTGTGTAGTTTTTCCCTCCTCCCCCTTCCTTCGCCTGAGTGTTTAGCGCTGAAAAGAATAATTTATCAAATCATTTTCATTCAACTTCGGAGGAGGAAGAAAAAGGATAGTGGGGAAAAAAGGGCCCTTTGCTGTTTTAATTGCTTTGCGGCGTACTTGTGAGAGTGGAGCTGGGCTTATCAAAGCCAGTGCAGCTGAGTCCCTGCCGCTCGCTAATGAGAGCTGCCACGTGAGCAGCCACGCTCCTTCGATGGACCAGATAGCGCCTTAAACCAGGCAGGGACTCAAACACTTAGCAAGTTAATTTAAATGAAAAGCTATAAAGTTTAAACAGGAGGCTGGGGGAGCTTGTTTTACAAGGGCTTTGGAATCAAATTAAGGGGGTTGTTTATCCAAAAAAAAAAAAAAAAAAAAAAAAAAGGCAAAATGAGACATACAGTCTAGGGCGTTGTTTGGCTTGCTTTTTTTCCTGATGATTCATTTCTGAGGCAGGTGTCAGGGTCTAGGAAGAAGAAGGTTATTTTTTTCCTTGACTGAATGAAACCCAAGGAACCAGCTGAATTCCTGGAGCTCATTCATTTCTCTTTGTGCCTGAGGATGTCTTTGAGGGGCTTGGTGCTGCAGTGATTCCAGAGGGCTTGGAGTGTGGGCAGATCTGGTCACAGGGCACCGTGGCTCTCGGCCAGAGAACTGCTGAAATTGGTGGTCACCTGGGTGTCAGCTACATGCACTCACACATTTAGCTGCCTGGGTTTTGTGAAGGAAGAGACTAATATCTCATACTTAAGTTCTTTTTCAATAGAATTGTTCATGTCCCTTCTGGCTGTCATCACACTTAGGTTTCACATTTTTAATTAAAAAGCCCATAGCTGAGATTTCTGTAATATTGTAAAAGCAAGGACTGAATTCTACCTGGCTGCTTGTCAGTTTCTTCTTAGGAAACAATGTCGGTTCTCTAAAATATCAAACGTGAATAAAATATGTTGGGTTTTTCTTTTTTTTTCTCGATCTTAACTTGGAAAAAAAATAGTTTCATAAAAAGCTCTCTTGAAAGCAATGATGGGACAATCTATTATTAAATGAAACAAATCAATATTAATGCAATCTGATGGCTGAGATTTGCTTGAGTAGTATTTTATATTCATGTGTATGCTGTTAACTCTGCCTTATTAGATATGTGCAACATGGGTGAGTTAAGGTTGCTGTGGGAACCATTGTTTTTTAAATTTCCTGACTTTAACGCAGGTAAAGTCAACTCCAAGCTACCTTGCATTAATATCATGTAATTTCCTTGATTGAAGAAAGAGTGTTGGAGTATTTTATTGTCTGTTTTCATGCATTTGATGGCATGTTCAGCCTAGCCCTGCACTAAAGAATTGGAGCAGCAGAGCTGGAGCTTGCCTTTAGACAAGAGCAACAGCTCTGAATGCCACCAGAGCCCACAGACCTGAAGACTTCTTCCACCGTGTGCTGCTCTCCAGGTGCCTGTGTGTGCCCTGTGACAGTGGTATACACACACACAGCCTGTCATGCAGCAGGGGACCGAGGGGTGGAAATAGATGCTCTGGGATTCAGTACCTTAGGCAAGCCATTTTCCTGCATGTGGGATTTAAACCTTCCAGACGCATAAGGTTGCATGACAAAAATGCTGAAATGACCAAACCTTATGTTGGGCAATACCACTAATTCTCTTTATTCTGCATGCCCCCTCTTCCCCTTCCTTCTTGACGTGTTCGGATACTCTGTGTATATCACCGAGTGAATGGAATGCTGCTCTGAGATTTCACAGTGCTCTTTGCAGTACAGATATGTCTTCCTTCAACTATGACTACTCTTGAGTATTGGACTGAGCTAGATAATTTCCACCTTTTATTCAAAATGTGGGAAATTGACAATTACTAATTATCTACAACTTCCAGCACACATTCCTATAGCCACATTGGCTGCAGGCTCTTTATAGTCAATGGAGAGATAGCTACGGTTAGGAAGCAGTTTATCTGATGTTTCCACCTGACAGTCACAGTAGGATGGGATGATTCAGGCTTTGGAAGTCCATGCTGACCTGTAGGAACGTGGTCTAACTGAAGAGGAGCCTCCTGTATTAAACATGACCAAATTTAGCCCTAGTATGTCCACAAGTCGATAGCAATAATGTTCAAAGGCACCCAGCCAAGACATTAACAACCTCACTCTATGTCAGCCTGGTGTACTGCTTGGCTGCTTGACCCTGCAGACAAACAAGGCTCCACGAGCCTAGCTGAAGGGCTGTTTTGCTATGAAGACATTGTTTCTGGTACCAAAACTGGCTTGCTGATCTTGGCAAAGCTCTGTTTTATGCCATAAAGACATAGCCTCGGGACAATCTCTTTTACTGAACACGGTTTGCACTGTTTGACACATTTTCAACCACTTCTAATCAGCGTGCAACATTATAGGATGAGTGTGAGTTTAGCTAAAGCTGGACTTGGCTGCTGGAGTAACTAGTGAAAATATCAGTTTGTCTGTTGTAATTGTTAGCGCTGTTGGAAAAAGATGTGTACATCTGGAATTAGAAGTGAGAGAGAACCTGGAGCTGCGGTCCCACGTTGATCTACTTGGGAGCTATGAGAAACGGCAAATCAAGTTTCCCTGTGACAAGCAACTGATCTTTGAGACTTGCCTGGCCTCTCTTGGCTAACACTGCCGATCAAAGCCAGTGGTATGAGCGGTAGGGATATTTTTGTGCAGGAGCTGAGAAGACATCATGGATCCCAGTTTAAGGTTATATGTTGCATGGCAATAACTGCTTGTGTGAGGGGCCACCTGCAGCAGTGGCTGCCTGATTTCATCCAGTGAATTGTTTTAGCCGTTTAGCAGAGAGAGGATCATCCACTTCATTTGTATTGTGATGTGTTCTAGAACTAACCTACCATCTCATGCCTTTGGTGGGTGATGCAGCCTTTTGCGAGAACTTGTGTTTCAGAAAGACAACTTCAGGCCAGTCACTCTTGATCCTTTCAATCCAGAGAGGAAATTTCCTTGGGGCAGAAGCAGTTAAAAAGAGTTAAGTCATCCAGTAAGGGGACAAGAAAAAAATACCATGTGACTGAGATGGCCAATTAGACATCATGAATATTCAGAATTCTCTAACCGAATGAAAGCTCATTACAAACACCCAGACTGAAATTTGCTCATGTAAAATATTCATTGAACAATTTTGCATAAATAAATAATAAACAATAATAAATGCATAAAAATTTGTTCATAGAACATCTATCAGCAGGGGGGGAAAAAAGGACAGAATCTGCTAAATAAACTGTATGTAATGAGTAATCTGTCCACTGCTAGTTTTGAGCTCTCCCATGGTAGATTTGCTGTGGAGATCTGACATGAGCATCTCTCTTCTGGGAAGGATGTGAAATAGGGCTGCCTGGAGTAGATAAAGACACCAGGCTACCCCAGCCTTGAAGAAGCAGGGTGTCTAAGATTGAGACTTATGATAGATTTAGCAGAGTCTGAGAGTTGTCTGAACATGGGAGCTGGAGGAAATGAGTGGATCTGAAGAAGAAGATTCAAATCCATTTTCATGTATGAGCCAAAGCAGCCGCCTGTCCAGCCAACCAAGGTTTACAAAACTCCTCGCAGTACGAAGGAGATGTCTTCAGCTTCACCTGTCCTCGTAGGGCAATGCAGAGGGACAACAAAATTAAAACTGTAGTGTGTGTGGAGGTGCAAGGGAATGGATAGTGCTGGGCACATCCAAACAGGCTGCACACAAACAGCAAAAGGTCAGAGCTGTCCCAGAGCTGCCTATGGAATAACTGCAAATGACTGCATATGCTCTACCTACCTGTTTGGTTAACGGGGGAGAGGAATGGGGAGAGAAACCAAAGGACTGTTTTAATAAAATGTGAAAACTAAAATCCATGGTTGTTAGGAGGGAAATGCCAGGCAAAGCCTCCTAAACTGTGATTGTAGATGGTTATGAGTGCAAAGGTCTCATGCCCAGTCCAGTATGAAATCATACTGTGCTGGGGCCCATCTGTGGAGCATCTGGCCCTTAGAAAGACTATAGACAGCCTGACAGCATGGGCTAGATGAGAGCTGTATACCTTGGGGTAGGAACCATCATTTTTGCTGTTTGTTTGCACAGATACCAACAGAAAAACACCCCGTTCTCCAGCAATGAATGGGACAGTTTGGGGACATCATATAGGCCTCCTGGCAGGTAGAGAGAGAAAGGCTGTGAGATCTCACGTAGCCCCTGCTGTCATTCTGTAAAAGTCATCACTCACCGATGGTAAACCTTTCCACGTCCCCCTTCATCCCCACAGTAATTACCTGACAAGTATCCCAAGTATCTGCCCACACAGCACATTACATAGCAAATTTCCTGTAACTACATGGTGATTACCCAGTCCTTCATGCTGCTGGCTAATTAGAATCTAAAACTGTTTTGTAAAGGTTAATTTATGTGAGACTGATCACACCCCCTTTGCCTACCCCGAGTCCAGGACTTCACATACAGGACTTGGGCTCTTCTGTGGTGCCACCTGTTCCACTTGACCCTTGGGAGGGATCTAACATCTCTGTGGATCGGGGCAGAGAAGGCAGCCAGGCCTGGGCAGACTTTTCATCTGTTGTCAACCCACACGTGCCCAGTCCCCAGCAGATAAATGAATGATGCTGCCACAGCCACAGGAGTCTGACGTGAGGCTCCCTAATGGCTGTGGTCCCCAGGAGTTTGGCTTGGAGCTGCTCAGGACCCTCCATTCTCTCTGGAGGACCTACCACATTAAGCTGTCATCCCCATTGTGCCTTACAGAGGTAAGCACTGCTCTTCTACGGACCAGCTGGTATGGGAGAATTAACACTGGAGAAGAAAAAAAAGAAAAGACAGAAAAGAAAACCCCTTATATACCCCCCTTCCCACCCACCAGTGATATCTCACATGGGGATTTTCTGTTAAGTGGGTGATCATGTGTCTTTCAGCCTGGAGTTTTGAGCTTTCATGGCTGGATTTTGTTCCCTCCTTTAACTGGTTGCAAATCCCTACCCTGTTATCACAAGACAGTTAACTATCTAATCACACAGTTTTATTGCATGCTTAGCCGTGAAATACCCTGTATTGCCAGATGCTGTAACAGACTGTATTAGGGAAATAATAACAAGGCAATTCAGAAGGCTCGTCTCATAGCTGCTGGGTAATTTAGTGACCAGGCTGTTCCGTAATTTTGTTGTCACTGTGGCTCTGTGGATTTGGCTGGGAAGAACTGTGTCAACACATGTGCCGTTTGCTGTGACAGACTGCGTGTTGTACAGCAGCATTGCATGAGAGGAGCTGGTGCATGTGACAATTAGGGGACTCTGCTTGGTTCTGTTTATTATTAGTCAGGGTGGACCTGTGCAAGGGGACCAGTCACTGCTTTCCTTTCTGACTGGTTCGTCAGAAAGACCAAACACTAAATGCTTCTCCTTACCCTCTAGAATTGTTCTCTCCAGGGAAGGATTGAAGATGAAGAGTATGAGGATAGTGGAAAATATGGGATGGGAACTGTTTATCTGGGCAGGGCAAAAAGTCACCCCCTAGGGCTCTGGCAGATTAACACTTCTGCAAGCACCAGGATTTGTTGAAAAGAGGAAGACAGAGAATATATTAAACCATCTGTTTCCCTCTTGCAGTACACTGTAAGGCTGGAACAGAGATGAGTGTGTCTCCTTGTTCATCACTCCTACCTAACCGTGAGAGATGGGAGATTGAGTACTGGCAAGAGACATTTAAAGATGAGCGACATTCGGCAGGAGCCTCAGTAAATTCATATTTACTAGCAAAGGAGGAACAGCAGTATACGAGAGATGTGCAAGCAAGACATTTTCATTCCATCAGTCCTTGTCTTTGTGTTCCGTGCCTCAGCATGAGCTCAGACATGGCCATCAGCTTTCTCTGACTGTCTGGGCTGGATTTGGGTTTGAACCATCCCTCTTCCCATCTCAGCCCAGACTGTTTTCTTCTCTCTCTCTCTCTGTAACAGCACAGCACAGACCAGGCTTCAGCAATACTGTAAGGCCCTAGAAGTTGATGAGGAGCGTTCAGCCTCGGGGGTAAGCTTGAGTCTGCAGCTAGCATGACGGCATTAGTGTGCCTCCTGGGGACCTGTGCAAGTAGTGTGCTGGAGAGACCCACACGTAGGAAGAACAGGACAGCAAAAGGCGTGTATGACAACATGACAGCATGTCTGAGTTTGTGAGAGGGTGCGCGCACGTGATGATATGTGTGTGTGCGCCTCGGCAGCTGTGTGAAAGCAGGTGTGGGTGATATGGAATGGGTGTGTAAATTTGGAACCATGTGAGGGAGAGAGACTGCATGAGTCCTGTGGTTTTCTTGGCAGCCCAAGGAGTTAATCCAAAAATGCCTGTACTTCTGAGAGCTAGGGTGCATGTGAAGGTGGTGGGTACCCATCCACTGCAGTCTGGTCCTGCATGAGATGAAGGTTAACACTGAGAAAGGATGCAGTCTATGTAACGGCTGATTGTTCCTTGTGACTTTCATTTACCATCTCTGACTTTTAGCAGCAGGGAAGGAGGGAGGGAGGTGGTGTTCTGCAGACTGTTGTGCAGCAGTAACTGTTGCATTGCAGAGTGCTAAGGGACAGAAAGCAGCTTAAGCACGAGGTACATGTTGAAAACAGAGCAAGTAGGGTCAGCTGGGACCTTTGACCAAAGGGACTATTAGGAAGAATTTTTTTTTCAGGCAGGTAGATGGGAATGGCTTCATTAAAGACGTGAAGAGATGCCTTAGGCTACCGGGGTAAATCCATTTCACTGGGAATGCAGGTTGATAGCATAACTCCCCCTCACTGCCCCATCATCCATGAGGGAAAGGTGAGCTCCCATGCCTTTTATGAAAGATGTTGGTGGTTGCTTGCTTAAAAAGAGTTAGCTAGACCTGTTCTGGCCTTTCTGCTGCCTCACCTGCTTGTGGGATGTACCCTGGACAGTCTGCTATTGTGGGACAGGGCATTTTTTCTTTTGTATAAGCTGCGTGGTCGAGCCTAGGAACAAAAGATGCCAGTTCCCCCTTGCAATGCCCTCCTCTGGAGTGTTGAGGCCAGCAGGAAAACAATGACCAGAAACCTGCTTCCAGCCATGCCACTCATTCAGAACTCAAGTCTCAAATGGGCTACTGGGGCCTGAGTATCTAGGCTGCTAAAAGAATGAGAGGGTAGATGCTTCACCTCGTGCTGGTGCCATGGCAGAGAGCTGGGCAGGGCATGCTGGCAAGCCCTCCAAACACGCCGGTGCACGCAGGCCCTGGGAAATCACACGTGTGTAGGATGTGAAGCATTTGGGCATGTCAGCACTGTTGCATACCAAAGGTTGCCTACCCTGTGTGACAGGCAGCGAGTGCCCCCTGCATGGCCGTGGCCCAGAGCCGTGAGGGCCAGCAGGCAGGTGGCCTCTCCAGCTTGTGGCAGCATGTGCTTATGCCCAGGAGCTGAGGCAGTGGCACACAGCAGTGCACAGCCACTGGCAGGGGCTCAGGGCCAGTGCTGGGCACAGGGCAGGAAAAAAAGCACCGCAGTTTATGGGAACAAAGTGACTGCTGGTGTAAAGAGTAGTTCCCTCAGCTTTATTGAGCTGCCATGGGAGAAGCATCTGCTTTGCAGGACCTGTTCTTCTCCCAAAATGACTTTAAAGGTTATTACTTGGTTGCATTTTTATCTCTGTTCTCACATTTCCTTCATCTGGACAACGAAAGAAAGGAAGAGCATCAAAGCAAGCCTCCAACATTGTCCAGATATCAGATGGGGAGTATGTGTGTTCAGAGGGACTTGGATCTTGAAGGTAAATACTGGATGTGCTGGGAAGAGTGGAGATTGCAGGGGGAAAGCTTTCCCATTTCACAAAGGAAATGAACTGCCTGATGTTACATATAACCTAGATGGGAGGTACAAGAATAAAGAGGTGGCAGTTAGGAGGCTTTTTGATATTTGAGAGATGAAGGTTCAATTTCCTGCCGTCACACACAGCCTGTGTGATGTGGGACAGGTCATTTAGTCCCCTGCTGCCCAAGTTCACCCCTGCGATATGGCAATGGCATCTGCTTTACAGAAGAATTAAGAACGCAAATACTCTACCACGAGGCACTGGGTTATCACAGAGAGCAAGCAAGAAAACACAGGTACCTAAAATGAAATCTGCCCATGTAACCCATCCCAACAGCATCAGAAACCTCTGATGGTCTGGCTCCTAGGCACAGGGTAGTTAAACAGGAGCTGTTTCTTGCTCAGTGCTTTGACAATGCCTAGCAAATTACAGATAGTTCTTGGTTGTTTCCTAGATGTTGCCATATTCACTGAAATTCCTCTGATAATGAAATTCCTCTGAATGAGCCAAGATTTTTCTCCTCCTGCTGCTGCAAGGGGACAGTTCAGCATATACCACGAAGTGCCGCTTACAGGTGCAGTGGAGCACAAATTCTGCGCACATGCGTGCACGGAGTAAAGGAACGCGCACTTGTCTATTGGTGAAGCTTCTGCTTGAAGCTGGAATAAGGTGGTATGTCACCATGCCACTTTTTTTATTGTGGAGATAACTATACTTTCACTTTCTGGAGAATACAGCTCTGTTCAGAGAGCTCTGATGATCTTAGCAAGTGATGCTACTGCTGCTGGGTTTCTGCAAGCACCCGCTGATTTAGGAGCTGCTTCTTCTCTGGAAAGCACGGTACAACCCATCAGCTGGTTGGTTTCATCTTGTTTCTGTGACTCGCCTTCTGCATCACAGCTCCCAGGGAGCTCAACACAAGTGGGGATGCCTGATGGGCAAGTCAGTAGAAAGTTGTCTTCTGGCCGGCAGCAACCGCTTTATCACAGCAGCCCGTGTGAGCACAGCTGGATATACTGTCCCTGCACCTTTCAAGGCCATATGGTGCTCCCTCATGATTTATTAGCCCGGTACAGTCACGGAGAGGCAAGAATATGTAGTGTTCCCTCAACCTGTGTCCCCTGCTCCCTCAACCTGTGTCCTGTGTGCTTTCTTACTGTGGTGCTGCCACTTGTATGCATGTATGTTGAATCTCCTGTCCCTTTCCTTTTGAAGTCCTGCATCATAGGACCAATCTGTCACAAGAATGAGGTGATGCAGAAATCTGACTTCACATCGAGAATGGTAATATGTACACTCACAGAAACATTCTGCCATTATCATTGTACCTGTGGTTTGAGTTCTGGACGAGCAAGCCAAGACAGCGCTGTAGGTAGGAGCTGGTGGTGCAGCTAGATGGTCAGGGTAGAGATTTTTAGATCCCTGTTAGCATGCAGAGATCTGCTAGAGAATCTTTTGGGAAAGATAACGAGATGGAATTTCCCGGGTTCTCTTGTCTCTCCAGCAGTCACTTGTAGAAGGTGTTTATTTATATCTTGACAGTTCTCATATGTTAGTATAAAAGAAAAAGGAGTTTGGTCTTTGCTCTACTGCTACCAAGCAACAGTGAGCTCCGCATGTTAGTGAGTCTGCAGACTATGACATACAAGTGTAATAATTAATACAACTACATTGAGTGCTTTCCTATTCCTCTGTTTTGGTTCGTTGAACAGCAGCATGTGATCCACACTTGAGGTGCTAGAGGTAGTCCTGGTTTTGAAATGGCAAAGTTCAAATAGCATGTCCCCAGTGGTTTAGCCATAGAGGGGGACAGTATTCTCTTCGTAGATGTCGGGGTATTTAAGGCTGCTTCCCTGTTATGCACCTACAGTCAGAAATAGACCTCGGTGACTGTCTTCTTCTCCCTGGCTGTCCCCTCTTCCCTCTTTATAGCTGTTATAGCTTCAGTGGCTTTTGAATTCAAGCTTTCAATATCCCATGACCAAACCTCTGCAGATAGCATGGAGAATTGGTTTCCATGCCTGAGATGCCAGCTTTCAGAGAGCACGTTGATGCGTTGTGCTGAGTAAGGGAATGGACCAGGCTAAAACTAACCTGGGAATATAAGCCGACTCTGGTGTTTGCGTGGAGGAAGAATGGAGGGCTGGTGGTAGCCATGATTAGTTAACCTGCTGGGTTTTAAACTGGTTTGTGGATTAAGAATTTACTGGGAACTATATGTCCTGGGCTTTGTGCAAATCAAACTACAAGCTAGGCCAGCTTCAGGATTACTGGTGGGCTGAATAAATTGTGTTGCAGTGGCTGCAAGTGGGCACATAATTCTAGATGTTTGGCACCCAGTTGTTAGGAGCAGCAGCAATAAAACACAGCAGCAAGAAGAGGAAAGAGACTGGGGTGGGATTGAATGACACCGGCTTTATGAATTCTGGCTGCTGCCTCCAGCTGTGTTTATGCACACACACGCACACACACACACGTGTGACTCACAGCTGTAGCCCTGCCTGGCAAGTGAGGCAGCACACACGTGTTTGTCATGTCTCTCCAGGAAGCTTTCCCAGCGTTATTGCTTCTGCAAGCCCAGTGGGTCCCCACTGACCCCATTGCTGTGCTTTGTGGTGGGTTAGCGCTGGGAGAGCATCCTGGGGATCACGCCAGGGACCGCCTGGACAGATTAGCAAAGCTTTTTTCCCACGGATTGCCTTGCTACAGAACCAGTCTGTATCCGTGACAGGTTTACTCTACTATCAAACCCACAAGAGACTTGCGTGACCACTTAGGCTATAAATCTGCTCCTTTAATACATTTAGTCCTCAGCTAGTCATTTCTCTCCTGTGATGTTTCTCATCTCTTTTCTTCACTTCTCTGCTTCAAAGCTGCCATTATTCCTGACTTCCCCCACCACCACCCCCTTATTTCTTTCCTTCTCTGTGTTTTTCTCCCATGTTGGCAGAGTTGCTCGAGCAGTCTGATTACCTTGCTGGGGTTCTGGTCCTGCTGTAAAGTGGACATGTTGCCTTTCCTTTCCTCCTTACTTCCCACCTCATTTTAAGATGCTTGTGTAGGCACAAAAGGGAACACCAGTTATAGACCAGTTATAGACAGAAGCATTTTAAACCTATTATTATCCAGCTTTGCTAAAGCCCTCTTTTTGCTTTCCTTTCAGGAATGACATATCATAGAATTATAGCATGGTTTGGGTTGGAAGGGACCTTGAAGATCAGCAGGAACACCTTCCACTAGACCAAGTCGCTCCAAGTCCCATCCAACCTGGCCTGGAACACTGGGGCATCCACAGCGGCTCTGGGCAACCTCTTCCAGTGCCTCAGCATCCTCATAGTGAAGAATTTCTTCCTAAGACCTAATTATTATCTACCCTCTTTCAACTTAAAGCCATTCCCCCTTGTCCTATCACTACATGCCCCTGAGAAAAGCCCCTCTCCAGCTTTCTCATAGGCCTCCATTAGGTACTGCAGGGCTGCTATAAGGTCTCCATGGAGCCTTCTCTTCTCTGGGCTGAACCACCCCAACTCTCTCAGCCTGTCTGCACAGGAGAGGTGCTCCAGCCCTCCGATCGTCTTTGTGGCCTCCTCTGGACCCATTCCAACAGGTCCCTGTCCTTCTTATGTTGAGCTGAACGCAGCACTGCAGGTAGGCTCTCACAAGAGCAGAGTAGAGGGGGGGAATCAACTCCCTTGACCAGCTGGCCATGCTGCTTTTGATGCAGCCAGGGATACCATTGGCTTTCTGGGCTGCACACGTTGCTGGGTCATGTTGAGCTTCTCGTCTGCCAGCGCACTCAAGTCTTTCTCCTCAGGACTGCTCTCAGTCCATTCATTGCCCTGACCTGCATGCAGGACTTTGCATTTGGCCTCGTTGAACTTCACATCCATTTGTCTTTTCTACCAGCTTGTCATATTTTGCATCTTTCTGACCTCCTATGAGTGAGGTGAAATGCCTTCATGGTGGCCTGCAAGGAGCAAATGTCTTATGGAGAATCCTCTGTGGTTCAGGCACAGGAGATGTTGGCACCATTATGTTGCTAACAGTTTGTAATAGTATTTTCCTAGAATCTTAAATGTAGGGCATACTGATGGGTTTGGAATCCTAGAGAAAATATTTCAGCCTGGTGTCCTATAAACTCTTTTGCCTCTTAATAAGACACTGAGGATATGATTTCACAGCCCATGTACCCCCTAGGTGTCTGAGAGTCTACCTGGGAAGAGGCCAGAAGCGTCTTGCTCCTTAGAGTTTGCAATTTAATCCATCTGAGTAAGGGAGGTAAATTGCTGTATACATCACGTGCACACTTCTCTGTGTGTGTGTGTGTGTGTGTACGTGTGGCCAACAGCGGGTTCATACACAGGTGCACACACCAGTCAGGGACACAGAAACAATTAACCCTACGCCCACATGCAAAGTGGGGAGAACTGGTGGAAGAATTACCTGGTGCTAAGGTGAAGGACTGAGCGTGTCTCCTGTGCCTGCCAGTGGAGCTGCTGTCCTTGGGGGAGGGAGGGGAGGTGGCAGCCGCATGCTGTCAGTGCCGTTGGAGCAGCTTTCATTGAAACCAGAGCTCTTCTGGGGCTAAGTCAGCCCCAGCCATCGAAGAATCCCTGTTGCACCATGACCCGCTCTCCTCAATGCAGGGCACTGCGTAAAGCCACCATCTGTCCTAATGCAATGTATGTTTTTAACAGCATCGAGTTCCACAGTAATTTTGTAGTGATTTTTCATTTAATCCGCTTGGCGTGGCTTGCTAGCTGTTGTTTTGCTTTCAGATAATGTACCAAAAGGAAATTTCCTCCGTGTTCTGTGTTCCTGGCCCTGATTTGGATCCAACGTTCACACAATTTGGAAAGGAATGAGGAGAGAGTAATTTTCCAGTTTCACTGCTGCTCTTTTTTCTAAGAGGCAGGCACTGGGGGGTTGCCATACCTGGATCACTCTGTTCAGGAGTGAGTTACTGGTCTAATAACACAGTCTTTGGCATTGGCCAGAGGAAGCTATTTCAGTAAAGCAGAGAATGGCAGTCATTGTATGCAGGGAAAGCAGTAAATTGCAGCATTGCTTAAAGAAGGAGCGGTGAGACCTCCAGGCTGAACTGGCAGAGTAGCATTTTGCAGGAGCTGCTGTTTTTTAGCAGCAAGTCTCAGCTTTTGACTTAATGGGCCACAGGGCAGCTTGTACACAGAAGAAATTGAATCTGGGATCATGGAGCCTGACTTCATGAGCGTGTCCTTTCTGAGCTCTAAAGGCCTGTTTTGCAAGTATTTTCTCTCTCATGAAATATGCTGTTTCTCTTTTCCTGTAACCTTCGGGAAGCAAAAGTAAACATTGCGTACATTGCACAGGGAGGTGGGGGGAAAAGAAATTTTCTTCGTATGACCCAAATGTCTTCCCCCACATCAAAATGTCTTGACTGCAAAGTTTACTATTTTTTGCCATTCAAGCTAGGCAAAACTGCGCTTCTCTCTTTCAGAATAGGATAAGGCTCTCATGTCTGGCCAGCTTCGCTAGATACGTTGAGGAGATACAGATGGTTTAAATTCTGCCTGGAGTCTTGTGTTTCTCCATAGCTGGCTCTAGCCGTTCAGAAGTTCATATCCAGAAGTGATTAACAAGGGCTTTTAGAGAGAATTGAGACCATTCACATTTGGCTCCCAGCCACTGAATTTTGGATCTCAAGACTACTGCAGGTACAGGTCTAAATCTTGGCTACCACTACGTACCTGGCCAAAGGGAAGGTTAAAGTGAAAGAAACTGTTTCTGCCTCTATGTTTTTCAAAAAAGTTTGGTGAAATCTCTAGAAACAAGGAGATACTAAACCATTGGTAACAGGGACAGGTCTTCTTTTTGAATATCTGAAAAACACATAGTGCCTGGTGATCACTATCATAAATTCATTATATTCTACCTCTCAGTCTTTTTCATTAGTAGATCCTAGGGCTCAGCTGCAAATGTAATGCCCACATCTGCAAAAAGCTAAGCAGCCCATCTGTATTTGCAAGCTGGTATCTGCCGTTTCATCTCTGTTGCATAGCCTTGATATAGTTTCCATAGGTGGTTCCCTGCCAGACTGCTGCAGCTGTGTCCAGACACCCTGGGTTCATGTATTTATAAGCTTCTCTTGGCCTGCATAGGCTGTTTGCCTCATTTATTTTTCCTCATCTTACCCTGTTTGGTGTACTTCTTGCTCCTTGCACAGAAGCTGGTCCTTATGCTCTGGTTGCTGCAAGCCCTGGAGCCAGTCCTCACTGCTTCGTAGCCAAAGCCCACCTTTCACTGGAACGCTGGCTTTGTAGCTGGGGGGAGTTTACAGTCCCCTTCCTCAGGGACTCATTACGCTCAAAGCAAAGTTATACACAGAGACACTATAAAGATTCAGAAATCCCTGGAACTCTTTCCCTTTACTAGCACTGGTATGTGCAGGGGATGGCAAAATGATAGACGCCTGCTGCCACCCAGGGACATTGTGCTCCTGTGCCCACCATAAAGATGGTGCAGCCTTTCTGTTTTCACTTTTCTGCACCAGCCTTCCTCTCCAAATGACCGAGGAAATACTCTTGCTTTTATAATAACTGGTTACCTCTGCAGTGTGACCCATTGCTGCCTCACCGAGTCACATCCTCTGTTTATTGCTTCCCACTTCTAGCCTTTATTTTGAGGTGGAAAACTGGCTTGCCCGAGGCAGCAGCTAGCTGGTTTTCTTTTGTGCTCCATTTGAGAGGACACCATCAAAGTTTGACAGACCTCTTTTGTTACCGTTGTCACCTCCTGTGAATTTTAGTTCAACTTAGATGCAGAAAACCCCCAAACAGAAAATACAAAACAAATAAACAAAACAGAGAAGGTATGGGAGCCTTTCATGAAAACAAAGCTTGAAGTTTTCCACTAATAGTTGAGCCCCCTGTATCAAACAGAGTTCATAAGCTTCACACAAATTACCCAAGTGGTTGCTGCAACTGGCATGTATGCATCTCATCATCGGCTGACGCATGTATGACTTGATCTGGAATGCAAATATTGGTTGGCACTCCCAGAAACAGGAAAGCGTGTGCACAGTGGGTGCAAATGCAAATAGCATCCCCTGGAGAAATGACCGTGAAGCTGCCTGTGGTCATGGAAACCACTTCTGCCTTCCCTCCCCTTCCAGCACGGTGGGACTGGAAGGAACAGTTTGTTCTCGCAGTAGCTGTCTTGTGCACGATCTGAGAGCTCCTGTGAAGCCGAATGTGGTTAGCCTTTGTGCTTTGCCATGCTTTCAGCGGCAGGCCACATACAGTTAACAGTCTTCCCCAACCCCACCAACACCCCTTCAAAGAGAAAATTAGATCAAAGTTTTATCAGTTCCCTGTGTTTGAGAGTAACACATGCCAGGATTAATAGTTCTCAATTTTTCAGAAATATTAAAATTTGCTCTCTATTGTCAGGACAATAAATCTTTTACCCTGCAAGTTCATCTTGCTCTGAGAACGACCGTGCGATTACTGACCCCAATTACACAATTAAATCTTTGAAATAATACTGTTTGATATTAAACAATTACATTTCTCATATGAAAATATCACCATTCTCTTGCCAGCTAAGAGGGTATTAATAATGCATCTACACAGATTCTATTGTGTGTTAATAATGAATGTCTACAAAACCTTATAGGATGTTAATACCACATGTACCCACAAAGCTCTATAGGATGCTAATATACACCCACAAGGCCCTAGGAAATGCAAATGATGAATCCAGAGCAAGGAAATAGTATTCCCTGTCCATTCTAGTCTCCAATATTGCATTTGACTCCAAGCAGCAGAATGTCACAGGAAGACTCGACGAAAGTTCAGATTTGAGCAGCAGGAGCAGCCAGAAGCTCAGGAGCTTGACTTGAGGAACAAGGGAAATGGCTGTGCTGGCTTGTGAGGTCTAAGGGTGCATAAGTGGTAACCATCGGAAGTTACATTTGAGTCCCACTAAGAACCAGAGGTTTTGGCAGTGACCTCAGTGGGATTTGGGTTGGAAAGTGTGAGGATTTGTAGGGGACACGTGGGTCTAATCAGAGACTAAAATGGAAACATGGAAAGTGGTGGTATGCTCAGCTAGAAAGTGGTGTGAAATTGTCAACTGTACCTGCAAAATACAAGTGTGCCAAGCTGTTTCCCTCATTGGATGTAATAACTAAAAGGAACAAAATTGCACTGAGAAAGGAAAGGTGAAATCTGTCTGGTGTGAGTAACGTAGGTATTGAGATCTGACTTATGAACTACTTACTGTGTGAAGTAAGTCCTGAAAAAATGAGGTAGGAGTCACATTGCTGGCAATTGTTAAATCCAGTCTGGACTAGGCTGTAGGAGAAACACTGAAGGGAACGATACGGGCCAGGCTCCACTGGTGCTGGACTAGGTGACATAAATGGTTACTTCTGCCTCTGCTGTCCTTGGTTATGTCATGACTGCATATGCTTACAAATCCTAGTGCAAGTGCATGCTGGTTAGCAAGCATCCAGAGAACTTTCACAGTAGTATTTACCTTCTGGTTGCTCTGGGATACTGAAATATGTGAGTCTTCATCTCCGAACTTGATTTAAAAATAAGCAACTCTGCAGCGTGGTGTTGGATGACAACGATGTGTCCCTGCAGTTCCCTGCCAGAAGGTAATAATTCACACCTACAAAGCGGAAGTTACTTGGCAATTATGGAAAGATGTCCTTTACTCTTCACGCTGGTTCTTGAGCACTGCAAGCAGAGAAGCTTCTCCCTTCATTGCTAAACAATACGTTAAGTTGCACTGAAGGAAAGACCCCGTACAAATTCAGTTTAGCCCCACAGAGCGGGTAAGCTTCTCCTGTTGCTGCAGAGAGGGGCTCAGTCCCGTGCGGGGGACTGGCGGTATGGCACTTTGTGTTCCGCAGGTTTTTCATGGCAGCACACATTGGAGCAAGCGGTGACGGGCTTGGCAGGGCATTTGGTTGTGCCTTTCGGCATGCTCAGCAGTGACAGTAACTCTTTCTGGTTGGATGGTGTTTACCCCCGTGCCCCGTGCTCGGTGGTTTCTGAGACAGGCTGGCAAAGGCAGCACACAGACGATGTATGCAGTGTGCAGCACCGCTTGCGTGAGAGAGTGACTTAAGGAGAACATAACCCCTGACCAGGAGAGTTGGAAAAGCAAAACAAACCAGAAAAAAAACCCTAAACAAACCTTTAGACAGGTCCCCTAGGAACAGACTGGGGTACTGTGTAACAAAAGAACTATTTGCTTCAGCTATAAAACCCTCCTTTTGTGGTCTCTTCTGTGTGTATTGTACTGAATATATTGACTGGCAGGAATGTTCCTGGGAACAGTGAATTTTATGTAAATATTAGAGACTATTTGCAGGAAGCAAAATTTGAACTCATAAAAAGTAGTAGTCTCTATGGAAGCCCGATCCTAAAGGTTACTCAGAAAACAGAAACATTCAATGGGATTTACTGCATATATTTAACAAAAGTATATCTAACCCAGCTCCAATTTTGAATATCAACTATCTGGGGACAGTTTGTGGACAAACAATATGCTGAGAATTATTTACTGAGACAAGTCAGCAAATAATTGCAAATGACAAATAAATTTGAGAAAATTACAAACTGCTTGTGGACAATTCATGAACAGAAGCAAGGCAAAATTAATCAGATAAATTATTCACAACGAATGAATCTCTCAGCTCTAATTAAAACTCTGTAGGGTATTAATAATACATGCCCAGAGAACCACAAACAGAATCGGATAACCAAAAGGATCCATCTGTGTCTGCATCACAGACCTTCCCATCCTATAACAGGGTGTTTCTCTTACCAACATTTCTCAGGATCTTTCTGTGTTTGAGTGTTGGTTCTGGTTGCAGCTGATAAAAACGCTCTTTGCGCGCAGTGTCTGTGGTTAGTGTAGTAGGTTTCTCAATGATGTTTGCGGTGTGTGGGATTGTTCCTTCTGTGGTTTTGGTTTTTTGTGTTGCTGCTTTTCCAGCCCTTGGGGAGTTCCTGGGGAATATGCAAAGTATTACCTCGGCTTATCTGAAGTTGTTAAGGCTTTTCTTTCATGAGTGTCTCGCATTTTTTCATAAGATACAGGTACGAGCAAAGACCTAAGCATTTAATCCTGAAAATGCTCAGGAGTGGGAACCACGCTGGCTCCACCAGCCTGGGGGTCCCCCCAGTAGCTCTGCCAGTTCCCCACCCCCCTCCCCCCGCCTTGTATTGCAGTTTGGGACTCGCTGCTGCACGTAGGTCTGCCGTGCCCCGGTGTATGATGTCTGCTTAGAGGAAGCCTTACCCAGAGCTGGGAGTATTTTGAGGGGCTCAGTCACCATGTGTAGCAGGAGCCCCTGCCAGGGGCAACAAGCAGAAGCCGATGGCAGTACACTGGGGTGTGGGCTGGATGCGTGACCATCAGTCGCGCTGCATGCTTAAAAATTCCAGGAAGAGAAGGAAATTGGCTTTTCCCCCCTCCCCCACTTGTATAATTTGGCTCTGCTTTTAATATAACTGTGTCTTTGCACTCTCAGGAACTCCCCAAACCCATTCCCCCTACTCTGATTCCCTGCCTGACAGACAAGACCTAGTCAATCAGAAAATTGTTTAATACTTTTCCTTTTATTCCCAAGAGATCTCCTGGCCTTCTGTGTTCTCATTCATCAGCCCCTTTTCTACTAGCCACCCCCACCCCTCATGTGTCTTTTATCTGCTTGAAACCAATCACTCTTCCCCTCTTCTTTTTTTCACTTCACAAAAGGAATCAGAATTTAATAAGAGCAAGCTGCAAAATATCAGCATTAATCCCCTTGTCCTCATGGGGCTGCCTCCATGAGTCCCTGGGTCCCCTTATCGGCACCAAACTGTATTTCACCAGCTAGAACCCTTCTGATAGCATAAATACCTGCCATGCAGGTGTCTCCAGCTGACAAGATAACGCATTATCAATCATACATCCCCCATTTATGCAAAAAGCCCATCTTTCTTCTGTTTATTTCATCTCGTGGTGGATGGAGAGCTGGGGAAGGGAGGGGCTGAAAAATTAGTTTTTTTCTGTTCGCATACACTTGAAGAACCAAATGACATGTCTCCTGCCTATACAAAGCAAAGGCCTTTCTCTCCTGTAATTCACTTACTAGCGTCCGTGCAGTGGTGGTGTTGCAGAGAAATGGGTAGGGAGTAATTGACTGTGGAATCCCATTAAGCTTTGTCATAATGCACGGTCCCAGACTGGGCACCGCAGGAACACCTCCATCAAAATGACCTGCCAGAGGGAGTGGTGGAGGGATGCTTACCCCCATGCAGAAGGCAAAAGATGCTCAGAGTACATCCTGCTCTTCACGGGCCACCCTTAGGAGCCTGATTCACTCATATGCCAGGGCAAGGACATGGCCTTGTCTCAGGGAACTGCAGGGCTGACTCAGCCCTAAATCGTCCTGTGTCAAGGGACACTTTTCAAGAGGGGCTGTGGAGTGGAGTGGGGAGAGATGACACTGGCTTGGCTTTGGCAGTGGGCAAGCTTTCATCTCAGGGTGATGGCAGGGGGCTAAGCCACCACCTGAGGAGGGTGCTGGAGGTGGCTTGTGGGAGCGAGCCCTCTGAGCTAGCAGCTTGTGTTTCTCCTGTGACAGCCCTCATCACATGCCTGCTGAGGCTCAGGGGGACTGCAGGCTGAAGAGGATCTGCTTCAGTTCACGACCCTTCTAGCTGTGTCTTCTGACACAATTCACCACCACCAGCAAGGGAGGAATAGCGTGGGTTGTGCAGCAAACAGCTTGCTTTACTTCCTCCTCCAGGGCAGCGTAGGACGGGACTGTCTTAGCACGGGGATGCACTAGGGACATATAGGTCCATGTAGGATCACAGGTTTCCTACAGCTTTAGTTATATTATCTGAACTCCGTAAGGTTAAACTGGTGCAGCCTCCATGTCTGTAACAGCTGTTGGTATAAAGATGTTTTTAACCATTGGAGTCTGTTCTGTTCAGTTTAGGGAATTAAGCTTTAATGGTAAAAGGGCCCCACACAGGTCTAACACTTGTTTTGATTGAAATGTCTGGTTAAGATTTTACTGACTCAAATAGACCTGTACAAAGCATTGAGTTGACCAGCTTGACCTACACTCTGAAGTCTGATCTCAGTGGTAGCTGTCATATACAGAAGACCAGTTTGAAAGTCCAAACCCTGCTAAAAAAAAAAAAAAAAAAAAAAAAAAGAAAGATTCCTTCATAAGTGAAGGAATGGTGATGCAGTGCCATTTCCATTCCTGAAAGGTGGCATTTTCTCTGCTCCACAGCACCTTCGGTTCACAGAGTGGCTGATGATGTGTGGGGAGGGAAATAAGCAGCAAGAGCGAATGACCTCAGAGGCAGCAAAGAGCTTGGTTTCCATTGCAAATGCCCTTATTAGGATGGGGAAAGGTAGGGGGAAAAAAGATGGGAAAAAGAAAAAAAAGGCAGAAAGTACAAAGCAGAAAAATGACTAGAAAAGATGTCTTCAGCTGTTTCCACACCAGCTTGAGCTGCTCCTAAAAGTGATTGTGGTTCCTTAAATGTATGTTTAACCCTATCCTCACAAGCGTTATCTATTCCTTAATAAAGGCAGGTTTTAAAACCAACAGGTGTATCACACTGTAGTATTTATCTTGGTCTCTAATCTGTACTTGATTTGTAATATGCTTGGAGCAGGGGTTGTATCTTTGGTCTCTGTGTGTGTAATACTTATCATAGTGGATTTCTGTTCTGCAAATACAGCTCCTGTGTGCTGCCTCCGTACAAAATATTAGAGATGGTAATAAATCACAGTCAGGCCTGATTCTGGGAAGATCAGTTGCGTGGGACAGGAAAAGAACAGTGGTTGTTAAACCCAAATCATAGATGTTCCTGTACACTCTTAAAAGTCATTGTCTCGTTTCATTGTCTGCCCTTGCTACTTGTTAAAAAGTAAAATGACTCCTTTAGGAGGAAGGCTTGTTCTGTTGGTGCTGAAGATCCCAGCTTTTAAGCTCTGGGGACAGGTGTGGTATCTGCCATCACTCACAGAGCCTGGGAATCAAAATGCTTGCGCCTGTTATGTCAGTGAGAGCGTCTGCTTCACCCTGACAAAGGACTCACTTGACTGGTGGACTAGTTATAATGAATTAGCTAACTGAGCTAGTGTCCCTTTCCTCCCTCATCAAGGGTAATTAGCATCCTCTGCCACCCCAGTCCCTCAACCCACAGGAGTCCCCCCCTTTGCACTGAGGTGCTACAAGGAGATCAGCTCTGTCCCCAGACCCTCCAATTTTCCGTGTTACAACTGATGTCGTTTGCCAGACCTCTACCTCCTTTTTGCCCTTGGGACCTCTCTAGGAAGGCACGTGTCTTATTACATTAGGACAGTTCCCTGTGGGGACATGGAGATGTATGGATCACGTCTACTGCAGTTTCCATCTCCAAACTATGACACATCATCGATCAGCAACATTCTGCTCTTGTGTTTGCTCTCTCAGTCATTAATGACCTTGATGGACACCTTCCGCTGTAAAAGTGTATTGTACTGCCATGTTTTTACAGCACTGAAAAACATGCCTGTGATGCCATCAGGAGCCTCCTGTTTCTTCTACGGCATTGAAATTTTTGCTATATCCACAGTGAGAGAGAACATTAGCATGAATGAACATGATGGAGGGCTATAAAGATTTTATTATCGCAATTTTAGGCTGTTCATCTTATGAGAGGCAAACTAACTCCTTGGGAGGGAAGTGCTTTGGGAAGCACTCTCCGAGCAGTTTGGGGAGGAATCCCAGTGGGGACAGAAGAGAAGAAGGACAAGAGAATTTGTGTTGTTCATAAAAGCAGAATAAAGGTGGTTTGCCATAATCCACCCTGAGCTACACTCAGGTAGTGTGAAATTGTTGTCTTGAGCTGGCCTGCCCTGGTATAATGAAGAACGATATTTAGACTCTTATACATGCTAGTTTGGGACTGGGTAATGTGATTAATAAAAAGCTGCTTGCACAATACGCAGCACAGCTGCCATGGCACGTGTGCACATTCTGGACTTGTGGATGAATAGACATTGGGTGTGTAAGCACTTTTCCCATATTTAATCCACTTGGCCCTCCTCCCCCTTTAAAAAAGACAGTTTCTGTCCATCTTTCCTTGGTCTCTGGACTGTGACTTTCAGACAGGTCTGGATAAGTCTGTGTGGGTTGTTTTGTCACTTATTACCAGGGCATTGCAGAGCTCTCTGAGTTTAAATTTATGTGTTCCGGCTTTTATTGCTGTGCCACTTGGCTCTTTTGAATTATCTCAGTCACCAAATGAATTTTATAGTCCATTGGGGGCTGTCCATGCTTGTTAAGGTGATATTTCCATCTCCAGCATGCCGTGGAATTTCATCTGCCACGCAGTGATCACTTCTACCTGCCAGCTGCCTATCGCTTCTTCAAGAAACATCTCTGCTCCTTGGAGACTCATGCAGTTATGGAGTCGGTTGTGTGAGGGGCTTCTGGAAAAACATCCAGCTCACAGTGCACGTTGGGACAGAGCTTTTGCTCAGGAAGGAGGTGAAATGGATTCTGTTACAATGTTGGGTTGTGCTGGCTGTCAAGCTGGCTCTGTTTGGTGCAAAGAACATGCAAGGTATGGCTTTTGGGTACTGTGTACCCCAGAGCCCTGCTTCAAAGGCTTCAAGTGCATCCCTCAGTAATTAAAAGGGATTATCAGGCAGATGAGGTGGCCCCATGGTAGGTGACTAGAGGAACAGTAGGGACCTGGGCATACACAGGGCTGTAGCTGCAGGAACCACAGACTCCACTGGGACCTCAGGCTCTGCTGACAGCGCCCAGCCCCCTCACCCGGGCCTGACTGGGCAGAAGGGTGTTTGTAGAGAGCTTCTGACAGCACAGCCCTAAGGGCTTGGCTCTAGGGAAGACTCCATCTTTGTGCAGAGCTGCTTTTTGTGCTTTTCTGACAAAGACACCAGTATGGTGCTCTGTCATGGTGCAGACACTCAGAGCGGACCTGAATTTTTCTTCCTTTGTTGCTTGTCCCCGTGATGCCACTCTTTTGGTCTGCATGAGACTGACCCCTCTCCCTCTTTCAGAGGGGGTTCTCAATTTGCAGATGGCTCTTCAATGTCGTGTTACTGAAGTTGTCAAAGTTTTGGGGACATTTTGGTGAGGGTTTCCCATGCCCTGCATCAGGGCACATATTGCAGCAGATCTGCATGGTGGTAGAAGTGGGAGAGGATATGAGGAATTTATCATTCTGCAGTGATGAGTGCTCAGGACTTGATATGGTGCTGCAGAGTGAGGACTAGTCCAAGCACAGACCTCACAGGTTGCGCTTCTAGCATGGATCGTGAAAGTCTCCCTCTCCAGCTCTGTGTCCAGAAGTCCAGCATCATCTTCTGTCTTTCCCAGGAGACTTTACCTCTTCCCAGTGTTCCTCCTAGCCCTAAAGACACACTTGGCATTGCTGTTTAAATCTCTCAAGATGACTTTGTCTTGGAACCTCTGACCTGTTTCGTTTGGGACCACTACCAAAAAGCAATTTTAGGCCCTTTGTGCCCTTCGCTGGCTTGGCTGGTCAGCAGCCCATCCAATTCCTCAGTCCTGGGAGCCTGTAGCTAGAGATCGGCTCCGTTTGTCACCCACAGTATGTTATCCATCACATAGGCAAGACACTAGCTGTTCTTCAGATGATCTGGGGTTCTTACATTTTTTCCCTGATCCCCTTAGCAGACCTTCTATAGGAATAAACCACTGGAAGACAACTTGCCAGTTTCTTTTTCCTGTGCAGAGGGCTCCTGATGGTATTTCTCCACGAGTCTCTGCTGGACTTAATGTGATGTTGTTTCCTTTCTCCACTCCTTCTTTGTAAACTACTGATCGGTGATATATTGCAGCTGTTTCCGCGATTCATTTTCTTAAGCCTGTTGTAAGGCTAATTGGTTTTCAGTTTAAGTCCTGAATCTTGCAAATTACTATGTGTGGGCACTTTGCAGGATCCGGGCCCCAAATTTTCATTCTCCACTGTCATTAGCTGTGTTAGAGTCTGTGTTAATCCCTCTCCAGCTAACTGTCTTCATACAGCAATTTAACTGCTTCATATTAACCTGGCGTGGTTCTTCCTGCTGGCTTGTGCTGCGTTCCTATGTCACCCTTCTGGCAGCCACTGCGTCTCTCCTACTAAGTGCAAATAAAAGCAAATTATAAACAAAATAAAGCTTAGACTTGTACATTTTCTCCTGTTCTGTCGTGTCCCCCCCCCCAAAAAAAAAAAAAAAAAAAAAAAAAAAAGATTCCTGTAAAGGAGTTATCATGTCCATCATTTAACTAAACTGTATGTACATATCTAGTGTTTTTAATCTCCCCTCATAAATAAATCCCTTTTGGCCCTTATCTAAGTCAGCTGTCTGGAAATTAAAACATAACATAGAGCTCACAATAGGAAGAAGTCTGAAATGTCTTTTTTGGGGGGAGGGAGAAGACCAGGGCAGGGACTGAATGGCGGGAAATAATACGTGGTATTTTATGACCCCTTCCACCTAATGTACTTTGCAAACAGGAGCAAATTAAGGGTCACCATGTCCCCATGAGGCTGGGAAGTCTTGTCGCAAATCTGTGTCAGCCAGCACTGGTCTTTATGAAGCACGCACAGCTGTTGGAATTGCTCAGTCACTGCAGGGATAGAAGTCATTTCTTCCTGCTGCAGGAAATTAGCTTCTGCCTGTTTCAGTTGGAGGTGGAGAGGAGAGTTCCCATTAGGAGCAGAAGGCCTCTGAAAGTGATGAAAAATTCTGACCCCTTTTAATAAAGGTAACTGGATTAAATGTGAATGCATTATAAATGCTCTGTATTTGAGAGGCAGGAAAATTCAGAGGCAGAAAGACAAAGTGATATGTCCAGCATAATGCAGCAAACTAGAGACAGAGAGAGGGAATCTTCATCAGTTGCCCTGACTGCAGAACAGTCCTCCTTTCTGCAAGTAGCCGTGCATTTTCCTTACTTGTGGCCAGCAGCATGAATTTTGGGCTGTACAGCTAGGGATTCGATTGAATGGCTTTATCAGAAACTCCAGATTTGCTTACAGGCACCAAGGGAACAGTCTTTCTCAGGAGATTTCCAAGGCTTCCTCCTTTAAGGAAGATTGTTTTCAAGGAAAATGAGAGCAGCTGTCTTGCTGGTGGTATCTTGGCATCCCATTCTGGTGTGCCCCCAGCTCTAGGAAGGCACACTGGCCTGCCCTGAGAAGAGATAGTAGAAGGTACCAGTTTTTTTTCAGGTATGGCTGTATTTCTGAATGTAGGCTTGTTTTTATTCTTCTCTTACCCTTACTGCCTCAACTCATCCTCAATAATTATCTCTCAGATTCACCCTTTCCCTCCATCCTGATTCTCCTTAACTGCTCATTCAGATTAGGAAACATCCTTTCAGTCTCTCTCTCTCATCCTCATTAAATCTTCTTTTTATTTTTTTCCTTTATCTTCATCTCCTCCTTCCTAGACTGTCACTAAATTGAAAAGGGGGAAAAAAAAAGTGAAGAAAAGCTCTTTAATGTGTTTTTTAAAAAAAAATCTCTTTGAAAATGATACCGTCTGTGCCTCTCTTGCTGTATGTATTTATTTATTTATTTTACCAGACTCAACTAAAAATTGGCTTATTGATAAATGCCATAGTGGCTGCTGTTTGCTGATGATTAGGTGCAAAGAAGAGGCTTGTCCCTGTTGAGATAGGTACATACCAAGCAAGTTTGCTGACAACACCACGCTGTGCGGTGCGGTTGACATGCTGGAGGGAAGGGATGCCATCCAGAGGGACCCTGACAGGCTTGAGGGGGGAGCCCAGAGCCCATGCGAACCGCCTGAAGTTCAATGAGGCCAAGTGCAAGGTCCTGCACCTGGGGCAGGGCAGTCCCAAGCACAAATACAGGCCGGGTGGGGAATGGGTTGAGAGCAGCCCTGAGGAGAAAGACTTGAGCGTGCCAGTGGATGAGAAGCTCAGCGTGACCCAGCGATGTGTACTTGCAGCCCAGAAAGCCAATGGTATCCCTGGCTGCATCAAAAGCAGCATGGCCAGCTGGTCAAGGGAGATGATTCCCCCCCTCTACTCTGCTCTTGTGAGAGCCTACCTGCAGTGCTGCGTTCAGCTCAACATAAGAAGGACAGGGACCTGTTGGAGTGAGTCCAGAGGAGGCCACAAAGACGATCGGAGGGCTGGAGCACCTCTCCTGTGCAGACAGGCTGAGAGAGTTGGGGTGGTTCAGCCCAGAGAAGAGAAGGCTCCATGGAGACCTTATAGCAGCCCTGCAGTACCTAATGGAGGCCTATGAGAAAGCTGGAGAGGGGCTTTTCTCAGGGGCATGTAGTGATAGGACAAGGGGGAATGGCTTTAAGTTGAAAGAGGGTAGATAATGATTAGGTCTTAGGAAGAAATTCTTTATGGTGAGGGTGGTGAGGTACTGGAAGAGGTTGCCCAGAGCCGCTGTGGATGCCCCAGTGTTCCAGGCCAGGTTGGATGGGACTTGGAGCGACTTGGTCTAGTGGAAGGTGTCCCTGCCCATGGCAGGGGGTTGGAACTAGATGATCTTCAAGTTCCCTTCCAACCTAAAACATTCTATGATTCCATGAGATATGGAAAAGATGCCATTTAAATTGAAAGGACAGGCTGAGAATGTGCATTGTCCTCCCTCCAACACCCCATGTCACAGGCGCAGATGTCCAGGAAAAAGACTGGACTAGAATCCAAAGATAAAAGCAGACTTTGCCCACAAATGTGCACTGATGCCAGAAACTGCTGATGTCTCCAGGCGTTTGAGAAATGTTCTGGTTGCTAGCAGACTGCAAATTGCAGCATCTGAACCCTCATGGCTTCCATTAGTCAGCCCTAGATAGGAAATGGTACAGAAGAGCAGCTTCTCACCCAGTGGGAGCAGGAATGGTATGTTCTTTTTCAAAAAGAAAAAGAAAACAGTAGCGCTTTGCTGGTTTAAAATACATGAGGACTCAGACCAAGACACCTCTTCAAAATGCCCTTAAGTTTGGGAAATTTGTCATCTGGATCCATGTACTGGTACATGTTAAAGTCAGAAAATACCACTAGCTCATCTTGGCTCTGCTCTGAAAGTGTTACTACAGTATGAGCACGTGTATCCACGCTATCGTTGCTGTAGCTATCTCAAGTACTAAGAGGAATGAAACTGCAGCAGACTTCTGTGTTGGTCACAGGCATCTATCCAGAGCTGTGTGTCTTCAGCAAGTAAAACTTACACCCTTGCAGCTTTAGAGCTGTTGGCAAACAGAACAACCAGGTTGAAGGCAGCTTGCTGCAATTGCACTTCTGGTATTGGTAATGGGGTTGGTAACTCCTGGTAGCGAAGATCCAGACCATCTGTGCAGTCCAGTTTAGCCAGCTGCCTGGGCACTGACATGAAAGAGCTGGTTTGATGGCCACATGTAGAATCACAGAAGCGTTGGTGTGAGGGGACTGCTCGTTAGGTCTCTGGTCTGTAGTCCAAGCTCCTCATTGCAGCCAGACATCTCCCAGGAGCCAGTGTGTCAAGATCAAAAGGGCGACCTCTCAGCGGGTTTGTTTCCTCTTCTCCCAACCTTCCCTGCCTCATGGCTGCTACTACCTCCTTGCCACTCTGCCAACACCAGGGCAGCCTTGGCTGCCCACCCGAATCTCAGAGGCACACAAAGCGGCATGTTGCAGAGCCAGTGTGAATCCAGATAAGCTTATTCACCGAGGGCTTTTCTGTTCACCTATAACATGCTTGTGACTCATGAGTGAAACCTGCTTCAGCCACTGGGGGCCACCGCTGCAGAAGGCAAGAACCAGGTCCAATGCACTATGTAGCATGGGTTTCTCTATCTCTCTGTAAAGACCCTACTGTGGAAGGTGTGCAGGCTACTGGGAGAAAGATGAGAGTCTCTGGATAGTTAGGAAGCATGATGACCTCTTATTCATCCAGTCAGTCCATCATCCCCCTACCCAACTGGTTGGAGGGTTGATGTCGCAAACAAAAGAGTACGTCATGACTTCCCTGCTGGGATACCTGGCACAGTGATGAAGTAGAAAAAGGGAAAGAAAAACTACAAATTGATAAAATCAAGACCTCAAAGCAAAGTAGGACAGAGAGGGAGGACACTTGGCAGAAAATAGAAACTCTGAATCCCAAGGAAAGTCAATACAAATTCTTCTCAAGAGGTGGATTCAGTTGTGGAATGGTAGTTTGCATTTTCCCCCCAGCTGGTAACTTGTAAGGAAGCAGCTGAGTGAAGCTGTAACACCATGAATAAATTTAGCTGTGTGTAATCATTGATGTGGTTTGTACTGGAAGTTACCACATAATAATACACACTGGCTTTGCTGCATGCATCCAAGGAACTTTGTGGTCCTTTTGAGTCTACCTTTCCTAGTGACCAAGGTAGGGTTCTCCAACAAGAGCAGTAACAAAATGTTGCTGAGAATCCCACGAAGGTGCACATGTGGCAGGGGAGGAAGGTCCCTGCCAGACCCGTGACCTGATTTGTGCTGGTAGTATTCTGCTCAAACTAGCCTGCCTTTTGTGGTGGTGCCAAGCAAAGCCCAGAGCATATCCAGCTGGAGTTTAACCTGTATCATTTTGAAGTTCCTTTGGCTTTCCCCTTTCTGTGTGATTCTGCCTTTTAGCCGCTCCTTGCTTCCTTGGTACGTAAGTGAGGGTGATACCCTGTGTCTTGGTGTCTGGAGTTGCCACTCCTCAAAAACCCCATGAAGCTCAGTGATAACATTCTTCCTAACGGCAGGGACCCTTTAATGTCTTCTGCCTCCGAGAGCTGGCAGGCATTTGCCAGACCAAGCTCTGTAGTCTTCTTCGGCGTTTATTCACTAATTGTTATCCACTGCTCCCAGAGAGCACTTTGTTTTTGATGACTTGTGTAAGTGGCACATTTATTCCCAGACAAGGTTTGAAAGTGAGAACAAATCTAGTTTATTCTGATGAAATGAAAATTAAAACAGTGGGCTGCACTATTGGAAACAAGAGTTATGCAAAAGGAGACGGTAAAATGCACTGTTAGTTACCCCTGTGATGCTCCCGCTCCCTTCCCAGATCTTCCTTCAGGAGCAATCTCCCAGCCTGTGGCTCCTGCAGCTCTGTGAATCCAGAATGAACGCCAGGAGTTACTCTTCCTCAGCAAACAGTGGACGTGGCATACGGCTTTCCAGGTTATAACCTTTCATCGTCAAGGAGCCGTAGAGCGAATCTGCCTTTTCAAAGCAGATCCTGACCCCGCTGTTCTTACTCGGTTTTTTTACCTGGAAAAGGAGGGTGTATGCTAGTGTAGTTCTTTCCCTTCCTGAAAGGCTCTTCAGAGGATTTCTGTCTGGAGCATCCTCTTCAGGGTTTTGATGACTTTCTGTAAGAAAGGTAAATGAATCATTCTCAGGTTTGCATCTCCAGTGCAAACATCAGGCCCTTCACTTCCTTCAACGCAGACAGCTGAGAAAGTGGGGTCCTCTAGGATTTGCATAATTCCAAACAGAGCAGTTGGGAAAGTGGGGTCCTCTAGGGTTCACATAATTCCAAACAGAGCTGTCGGACAGACGATGGTGGGGTAATCACTGCTGGGCTGGAGGATAGACAGCGGTCATACAGGGGACGTGATGCCTCTGTGCCATCACCTAGTAAAGAGGGACACCAGGAAGGATCCCTGTTGGGTTGCTCACAAAGTCATTCCATACAGAGGTTAAAAAAAAAGATGTTTTTTAAGGAGCAACCTATCTTCCTAGGTGGCTGCAGGCTGTTCCTGCTCCTGACTCTGCTGTCTGGCTTTTTGGTGAGTTGTCTCTCTTCATACCCTTTTACTGTCTTGCACATTCACGTGGGGGTCTCTGAGTAACTATGAGACTCTCTTTGCCCCCGGTTCTGGCACAGGACCCAGCACCCTGGAGCCTCACCACTACTGGGGCTTGTGAGCCTAAAAAGAGCCAGGCATGGAGTCTGGGAGTTTGCTGAGGAGAAGTTCAGATCACAGTGCTACAAGCAAGGGAGGTTTCCAAGCTTCTTCAGACCTGCAATGTGATCAATTAAACATGAAAAAATGTTTAAACTAACATGAAAAAGCCTGAAAGGGTCACAAAACCTGAAGGTGACGATGCCAGTTCCCCATGGCATATGGCAGAGCAGCCACTTTGCCCTTGCTACAAACGCAGGACTGTCACTTCAGAGGGATGTACAGCCCTTTCATTTCACTGCCTGTCACCATGGCAGCAGAGGGACCATCCTGGGAGCGACCATCCCCACTGCCACCCTCCCCTTATGAACAGGAGTAGGGGCAACCTACCTCAGGGGACCTGATTTCACCTGGAGAAGGCAAAGAGAGAAAAGCAATCCATTTTTCCACTGCTGGAGCCTGGCTGCTTGGCAAAGGATGGCACTGTGCTGGGGCTGGCAGTGGGAGGAGAGGTGCAGAGTGTCACCTGCTGGGGAGGCCTTGGGGGTCCCTCTGCTACGTGCCACTGGGCCCGAAGCACTTTATTCTTTCATCAAAGAGAATTTATATTGAACATCTAAATTCCTTTAAAAACAGAGATGTCTTGATGTTCTCTGTGTTCATGGCTGTTTGATGTGGGAGCGTTTCAAGGGGCAGGTAGCCCTGGATTCCCAGCACCACCTTGCGCAGCATCCTCAGGCGCGGTGGGGCAGGGAGCCTGAGGCTTGGCAAGGGGAGCAGATCTGCAGTGCCACCACCAGCTGGAGTGGAGTGACGGGGAGCACTTTTGGTTGTCAGAAGGGATGAGTGATTGGGTAAAGGCTTCTTTAGATCTCTTGAAGGATTGCGATGAGCCCTTTCCTGTGGGAAGACATTACAAAAGCCATCTTGAGCGATGAGTTAGGGAGCTCAGCTGTTAGGCTTCTGGTGATTGTGATGATTCACACCCTTGGCTTAGAAAGTCTTGCTGTCCGTTTACCTGCTGCGGCTTCCTTCAGTTAAAACAGCAGCGCATCGTTTGCTATTCCTTTTTATGTACAGGTAATGCGCTTGGTTATACGTAAGCGCAGAAGGTACCATCACACACCTGAAGGCTTTGGGCTTGCAGAGCGCTGCGGGAGGACCAGGAGGGTGGCAGCGTTGGTAACTCGATTGTCGTAGTGCAGAGGGGAGATTTTTAAAGGATTACAGCATGTCACTGGGAGTTTGGTGTTCAAGTATCACAGTGTTGCAGGTGGGGTTTTTTGCCATGTTGGTCTTTCAGTATATTTAAGCTGCATAGGAAGAAGGGAGCGGCTCTGGCAGCGCAGCCTTAGGAGATGAGCCCACACACCAGAGGAGGCACGGAAGGAGGCAGTGGGACATGACTGAGTGGGAAGAGCAGGGAAAGCTCCGGTGTGGTTGTGAGGAAAGGAGGAGACCGAGCTCCTAGGAGGTGAAGTCAGGCAAGTCAAAAGGACGGGTAGGCTGAAATTGCTATCGGTTTTTGAAAGTGAGAAGAAATTGAAACTCAATCTAGTGAACGCTTCGGAACCAAAGTAGGGATAAAGCGGGATAGATGTGCTACAATGGGATTTCAGGGTGAGGAAAGGGAATGCTAATGGTTATATTGTGTATGCTTTGCATGTCGGAGAAGCTGGGGAGAAGGTGCACTGCACAGAAGTGAGCAGTAATGAGCGGCCAGGCGTGTCTTGTAGCTGTCAGGGCAAAAAAAAGAAGGGTTTGGGTGCTGGCTCTGTTGCAGGGCTGTCTTTATCCCAAGAGACTTCAATCTGAAAGCCTCTCCTTGGGAGATTCATTATCTCCCCTGCCTTCCCTGCAGTCTCTCGTTCTCTGCATAGGCAAAAACGGCCCTTAAACACAGGAGACCAGGCTGCATCCTCGTGGCCTGGTTCTGCCTTTCAGACCTACCAAATCCCTGAAGGCTTCTGCTTTTCTGTGCTCTGCGAGGAAATTAGTTTGCTGAAGAGAAAGGGCATAGTCATTGTAAAAACTATTCCAGTGAAGATGTTTAATTGCAACAGAGGAAAACCCATTTGTAAATTAAATCAATCACCCTGTTTACAACACAGAAAAGTAAGGACTGATGTGAGAAGAAGCTGGCTTTTTGGCGGTACAGGAGGCGCAGCTGAGTGTAGCAAAGTAGCAGTGGAAGCAGTGGCTTTTAGAGCAATAGCAAGGCAATTAGCGTTGCTTTCCCTATACTTCTTTAGATGCCTGCCGGACTTTAAATACCAAAGGGTATCCCGTTTTCCGACTGCTTCTTCAGCCAGTGCTCTCTGCCGGGCAGCACCCATGCAGTGGGGTTTGTGCTGGGGCTGGGGGCAGCAAGGAAGGGCTGATTGCTGCAGCTGCAGCAGTGACCAACTGTCAGCTGAATCCCATTAGCCAATGTAGCACCTGCTCCCACCCTAATGAGATGGGTGGGGGTCCACTTCTAGCTGGGGCTTCTCGGCCTGGACAGAGTGCAATTTACATTTTAGTTTGTCTGTCTCTGCATGTTGCATGGGCTATCAGAGATGCAAGAGGCTGGAGCGCTCCTGAGTAGTCAGGGGGTTGTGGCTGCCTGTGCTGTGCATATATTGATAGCACGGACTCCAGGCCTTCCTCTGAATTGCTGTTGCTGTGTGAGGAATGAGAGCGGTGACAGACTTCCAACAAGTGGTCAGGAGGGGGAATCCATGAAGCCATCACACTTGGTAAGATACTGGCAGCAGTGGCTGTCTACCTGGTTGCTTAACTATTAAATAGCATGTCTGTTCTCCCATCGGATGTTCTGCAGTAATAATTAATAGTGATTACACAGCGATAGTACAACGGTTATGCTAATTGTTTTATCAGCCTGTATGCGAAGGAAGATGAACCAATACTATAGATATAATAGCAATTATGTGGTGAGCAGTCTTAGTGACAAGAGTATCACATATAGTAAATATGCTGGTATTGTTTATATTAACCAGTATATTTCCTTACCTACTACAGTCAGTCTTTGCAGTTTCCCTGCAATTAATTTTCAACATTTCAGTCCTGTTCTTCTGTTTCCCCCTCTGCCCCCAGCTGCATAGAGATGCTTCAAGATTCATTGTTTCCCATTCAAGCAAGAAACAAACTGTGCTGAGTAGATGGCCATTAACATGCATATGAAGCCTTACAGCAGAGACTTAGGTGCTCAGGACAGCTACAAACTCAGGGCCTGGAAGGCTTTGCCTGGATCCCCATTTTCATTGGTATTCTCTTTCCTTGCACTATGTTATATGGAAATAGTAAGGAAGATGGATGATGAAAGGGATGAAACCTTTTAAGCTGGCTAAGTTAGTTTATGGTGTCCATTTCTTCAAGGTGCCTTGTTACTCAATGTGTGCACACTTATGGATTCACAACAGCTGTGCAAGCAAACCCAGCCTCCTCTGAGCAACTGAAGTGAGCACAGAGATACAGCAGCAAACCCTGGTGTGTGCTGCACACCAGGTGTCTTGGCAGTGGCTTCAGGAACTTAATGCTGCTCTGGATTTTGGCGGGGCTTCGTCCCCAGCTACTGATGCTTTCTGAGAGTGTTGGCAATGGAAGATTAAAAAGGAAACGGAGGTTAGTGATATCGTAAGCTCTAACAAAAAAAAAAAAAAAAAAAAAGGTGAAGTAGGGGTTAATGGAAGGAAGATCTTCTGTAGCTGCGCTAAGCAGGTAACCAGTTATAGCTGGGATGAAGGGCTGCCACCAGTGAGAGTATCGCAGTTGTTGGGGAGGCTAGTTACTATTTCAAGACTCTCCTCCACAGCAGAAACGTAAGAAGGAGAGAATTAGATTCAGAAATCCTGTGAGGAGGGATCTGTGCAGACTGGGGAGCAGCTTATTACCCATGGATTGCAATGGATAGAGGACGTTAAGGTTTTCTTGGGCCTGGGTGGTTGTGCTCTGCAGAAGAGGACACAGCGTGGGGTAAGCTGACCAACGGGCTGGGTGTACTGGGGTGATAAAAGCGGGCAAGGGTCCCTCAGGGAGAGGAAGAAACTTTCTGAGTGTAACCACAGGCACAGCCTGGACCATGCTGGAGGGTGCTCTAAGGCAGGTAGCTCTGCCGAGGAACCTGGTGTTCTTGGCATAACAAGTCTTACCTGTGGGGGAGCAGCAACTGCAGGCACTGACTGTGGACCTGAGACTGCTCCAGGTTTATTAAAGCCATGGTGTGAGGCATGGCCACAGTGCTCGTCAGAGATCCGGGGAGCATCTTGACAGCACAGATCTGTACCAGCTTGGTGTCCTTTGTTTTTAAATGGTGAACACGGCCATACTGAGGTGTCTCAAGAGAATGAGGTGTATTGTCTCTTATGCTGATGCTTCTGTGGGTGTTTTTTAAGAGTACGTTCTGCTGTTGTGGTTTAATAACTTGGAAGGCATTAATAGTGGTAGATCAGAGTAGACTTCCCAGTGGCGCACTGGATTGGTAGCATTACAGAAATAAATATTTTTTTTTTTTCCCTATGCTGGCTGGAAAGGTTGGAGGAAGTATTTCTTTTGCGAAAGATATCTTCCCCCTTTGGGGCTTGGGAGCTTGGATTGCATATGTAAACCCTGTGCTGAAAAAACATAGCCAGATCCACTTACGAAATTCCTTTGTGCAAATTATTTTCGAAGTTCAATTACCTCTTGCAGTCACAGTATTATTATGATTCTGTAAAATTCTGCATATGGCTTGCTTGGCAAAATCTTTAGGAATGCTTGAGTCCTTTCTGAGGGCAGAAGTGGTCTCATGGTCTGATGGAAGGCAGATGGCTTTGGAGCAATGCCAAACTATCCTCAACAGCTGTCTTTATTCTTTGAAAATCAGCATTGGGCACAGAGGGTCCAAAGTGCTGGAAATACGATGTGCGGTGGTAACTTCTGTTTCAAATCTGTTTGCTTAGGAGCTGAAATGTGTTACTTCCCAGTTGGGTTCTGGGCTGAAATGTTCAGAGCGCATGTCCACTTTGGAGAAGATGCCTTTATTTTCTGCAGTTTACAATTCCATTGCACCTTGTCTTAAAGCATTGTTCAGCACTTGCTACTGGTGTGGCACCTGGCGGTGCCTGAGGGTCCACCCTAGCACTGATTACTAATTTCCTTCACCTTATAGCCAAAGCAGAGAGGGCCTGGGATTGACAACACTATGCAAGCAGAACAGCTAGGGATAAACTTGGTGTATGTTGGTAGTAGCATTCCACACTTTGAACAAAAGTTTATTCAGCCTTTCCCACAGCCAAGCCCTAATGAATGGACTAAACCATGTCATAAAAACCAGAGCCTGTGCTAGCACGGGACAGACCTCTCTATGTCCCTCTTGTTACTGTTGGGGAACCAGAGAGATGTAATGGAGTAAGTCAGGAGTAAAACAGCTAGTCTCCTATAAGAAAAAAATAAAAATATGGGGGAGGTAAGAGGGTGGGGGACTAAAGAAGGAGAAAGAAAGAGAAATTACGTGCTCTCATTTTCTGCTCTCCTCTTCCAGTTTCCCATTTTTCCCTGTTTGAGACTGTGTCAAATACCTCTGTGCCCATTCCCCTGCCCTCTCCCAAATCTCCTCTCCAGAGTTTTGGTTTTAAACACGCACACATATATATGCAATTAAATGCAGGCTTTGACTTTTCGCCTGGGAAACTGGAGGGATAAGGTGAGCTAAGCTTTTAATTACGAGTACCCATTCTGGGAGGCAGGGAATTCAAGCCGACAGTAGATGCTGCGGCTCTGCTTAATCCTCTCTTACAGGGAAGAGAGGAAAAAATACCCATGAATCTGCTGGAGAAAAGATTTCCCAAATATATAAAGAAAATATTGTTTCTTTCTGGTTTTCCTTTTTACCTTCCCCTTTTTCTTTTTTTTTTTTTCTTTTTTTTTTTTCCCTTTTGGTGCCAAGTGGAAACCAGGCGTTAACTACTGAGGATTTGATTATGGCTTTTATTAAGGTGGAAATGTTAATGTTCAGCTCTGACTCCTAGGATCAAGCTGTTTGTGCCACTGTTCTGTTTTGCTGGGGTTTTTTTCTTGTCTTTTCTCCTCTTGCTCTCTCTTTTAGAGCAGACATAATGGCCCAGGTTCATCTGGGCTTTTTCATCCATTGACATGGCTGGAGTTTCACCACAGACACCTTTGGCTCTAAGTGATTTTCTTGATGGGGAAGTGAATAGTGTAGGAGTTTAGTAGCACTACTTCCAAAACAAGCACAGCTGGGGCTGTTTGAGGAAGAAAAGAAAGAAAGAAAAAAAAAACCAACCATGTTAGTTTATGTCCTACAAAGAAATAGCTAACACATTTTCCAGCATTACAGGAAGAAAAAACTCATTCCCTTTTGCTCACCGCAGGCCAAATATGATCTGTGGTCCAATTTGATTTACACCAGTCATTACTTTTTTTCCAGTTCCTTCCAGGATTTGTCTCTGTGCTTTAGGACCAGTAAATCCTTGCCGTGCCAAACAAATGGAAAGGCACTACAGAGGGAGGTAGGATCAGGCCAGGAAACTGCTAGGATAACGGGTACGAGTCGCAGGCAAAGACCTGCCTGCAGAAGGAAACCAGAGAAGGTGAAATGTGCGTCCTTTTTAGAAATGCAGCATCTCTGCCTAGTCACTGGAAGGCATCGCATCACCACCTCTTTCTGTCCGTCTCACCCCAGCCTGTGCTAGGGCCATCTCGGGAGAAGCCTGCTCCCTCCTGCAGCTCTCTGTGTGTCATTCTCGGCACTGTGGCTTCCTCCAGCTTCTGCTGCAGCCTCTGTCTTGCCAGCCTTGGTTCAGGCTGGGCTGGGAAGCTGTAGCCACCACTAACCCCAGCGATTCCTTCCAGACTTTTCCCACTCCCTTCTTTCTCTTTAGATTGAATAGGTGAGAGTGTGAAGCTGCTGCATCTGAGTGTGTCGGCAAAAGAGGAAGAGAGGCCTTGCCTCCCATAAATGAGTGCCAGTTACTTGTATGGGGGGGTACTTGGTGAAGAAGAGCTTATGGTACCATGCACAGAGGCATTACTGTCTTAACAACCTTTAAAAGTTTAAATTAACGTTAACAGAAACTTCTTTATACCTGTCAAAGAGGGTCTAGTCAGGGCCAAATTTGTTAGAAGCCTGTTTGTGGATGGGGTAGAGATGAGAGCTGGGAGTTCAGAGGGCGAGTTAGTTGATAGCACCATGGAGTCCTTGCTTCCTTGTTTGTTTCTGTGCTTCAGGAGGAGAGGGGCTAACGTCAGCATTTTGAATGGATGCTTTTTGGATTGGAATACCTCCATCTGAACCTGTTCTTCCAGTTCTTGTTCTGGATGGATTTCTGCTTGGCATCTCCCGACAGCTTTCTGCTATGGATTGTAATTCTGTGCTGCATAATAGCTGAGGCCTTTGCATAGCCTGCTGTTAACTAGGAGACTTATCTGTCTTGCTGACACGAAAAACCTATAAATTTTGCTACTGCCTCTGAATATCCTCTGTAATACCGTCATGACCCCCCTGATTAATTTCCACAATGCAGCTTAGCCAGGTAGACCTCAGTAACCTTCTAGCTGACCTCCCTAACCTGCTGTTCCTCACAGGGTTCCCACTATTGAGAGCTGAATAATCCAGCCAAACCTACCACCTCCAAACGGATTTATGGAGTGGCATGGCCCTGACGTACTCCCTTCTCCAAAGATACCACTTGCACAAAACCTTTATTTCTTCGCCTCAGCTCTTTTTAGATGCTGCTCTTCCTTTGCTTGAATTCTTCAACTTAGAACATTGGTATTGTGTCTGTGTGGCCACAGTGTGTGTCAGCTGTGATAAAGGAAGAGTATCCTAAACTATGTGGTGTTCTGTTTAGGATTTAAATATCCGCATTAGGTTCTTTGCTTTAGATAGATTTCCTGTGTGACTTCAGTCGAGTGGGAGGTGTAGCAAGGAATTTGGTGGTTGCTCAATGAAACAAACCCATAGGGATCTGGACCAACAATTTTTGCATATGTAGAGAATGCAGTTGAAAACCTAATATATTATTTAGGGGGGGGGGGGGTGTTTTGTTTTTTTTTTTTTAAAAAAAAAAGGGAGATGGGGGAGGGGGCTTCTCAAGAACACTTGAAATCCCAAAGGAGCTAGTTGTACTTTTTGTGAGTCTTTTATTGCCACTTAGTTGCTAGTCCCTTGGCGATTTTTACTTTTGGGCTTCATGATTACCTTCTTTTGCCTGGCTTGTACGTCGCAGCTGACAGCGGTGCCCTGCTTCACTCGGACACAACAAGGGTAAAACCAAAGGCATGTGTGTTTGGCTAGCGTGGTGCCTGGGAGGGGACAGAGAGGCACTCCACAGGTGAGTGTTCCATGGAGTCCCTGTCCCTGCACGGGCAGGTGTAAGGACTGGCTTGGGTTGTTGTTGCGAGGAGGGTGATCTTGGTTTTGTTTTCATTTGAGTACTTGTTTCATACTGATAGGCGCTTCAGCAGATGGAAGGAATCTTAGCCCAGGGCAAAGTCACTTTCTTTTCTTGATTCCTTCTGCAGATCATGAAGGAAGAGCTCTGTGAACAAACAGCAGGAATAAATGCAGTTTGTGTTTGTAGCCTCTTTTGTTTAACACTTAAATGTACTCTCTGAGCCATCACTGGGCAGAGCTGAAGCATAGAGGGCCTATGGAGGTCTGAGGTAAGGGCTTCGATCTGTTGGTTTGCTGCCTCCTTCCTTCATCTCCAACCTTGGCATCTCCTCCTGAGAGACTCCTGTAGAGAAGCACAGCATGGCCATGCCTGATGAAGCTCTCTGACCACTACTATGACCTGCATTTCCAACCAGTTTCATAGCAGCCAGTATTGGCGAAGTGACTCTAGTTTACATATCCAAGTATTTTGGGGAGGGAGTGGTGAAAGGAGGGAGAAGAAATGACAGCGCACAGACTGCAGAAGGGAGAAGCAAAAGGAAAGGAAACATTCAGTTTGATTCGTTGTTGTCAACTCAAAATACCTTGGCCATGGACTTGCCTTTAAGACGGTGTGAGAGGCAAGGCTAACAGCGCTGTCGGGAGGCCAGGAGGGTATGTCTGGGAGAAGCATTTATTTAAGACAATTGTGATCAAATTTTAATCAACTCTCTCTCCCACCATCCCACTACAGCTTCTTTCTCACTTCTCTCAGCTGGAAAAGACATCAGAGTAAAAGAGGGAGCAGCACTTAAATGCTTATTTATGTTGTCATTTCTAGGCATTTTATCAGGTCTCTAATGAAAAAGATTTTCTCTCAAGAGGTGCATATTTTCTGAGCCAGAGGGAAAGAGCACTATGGATTGCTAGAAAGTCTGCCCACATTCAATATATTTGTTGCATTATTAATGATGATAAAAGCAAGAGGTTATAAACATTTTCCTTTCTAAATACTAATTGCAGCTGACCTTAGATATTTTTTTTTTAAAAAAAAGGGTGGGTGTGCGTAGGGGAAGCACAAACAAACCCAATGAGCCCAAAATGTAACTGTCAGGGCAAAACTCCTTTCTTGACAATCCCCAGTGCTTTCACATATATCATTTCTAGGAGTGCTGCCAGAGCCAAACCATTTGGGACTAGAATTATAGCAGAGATTAGCAGGATTCTGTTCCAAGAATATCTTTATGGTGATCACTTGTCACTTGTCATTACAAATAAATCCTATTGGTCTTCTTCCCTCAGTCTCATCCTTGGCTTACTTACACTTGAGAAATCATTCTTCTCATCCCCTCTTTTCCAGCAAGCAAAATTCAAGTTGCTTCTTTGAATGGCTGCTGGTTTATCCTGACTCAACGCAGCCCTGGTGGAGGGGGCAAGGCGATAGGTACAGGGATTTTTCATGCTTGTTTTTCATCCAGCTGCTGGCAAAATCTGTTTTCATTGGTGTTGTCAGAATACTGAATGTTTCTGTGGTTGCATGTAGGACAGCAGCGTGTACGTAGAAGTAGGCAGGTAACCTTACATACCATTGCCTCAAACGGAATGGAGGTGCTGCTCATTTTTTGCCGTGATTATGTATCACAACAGCACCTAGAGCATTCCACCACAGTGTGAGTCCTGTTACGCAGCGTGTCGTTCAGGTACATGCAGTGAGAGGTTGTCTCAGCAAAACAGCAGGAAGTGAGGACGCGAGAATTCCAGCAGGTTTTTCATACTCCTGCATCAGTTCGGTGGGTACCTGGTAGGAGAACCCAGGCATCCTGAGTCTTGCAGCGCTGTCCCATCTGGTGAATCTCATTCCTTCTCACAGATACTAATGCAAGGCAGGGCATGGACGGGGTGGTTAATAACTAGACCATCTGCTTCATGGATGCTGGTGGTGCTCTTGTTTAGAGCAGCGTGAGGCACATTCTGCTGGTTGAATTCACCACAGCTGTAATGAAACCCACTGAGTTTTTATGGGTGATGATGAGAACAGGCTGAGATGTCCTAGGTCTTAAGCAGCAGAAATAAATGTGAAGCAATTAAGGATGATATTGTGCTGTTACATGAACGATTCAAGTTGCTTTATCAATATGAACCCTTGGAAGGGTTCAGGGTTGAATAGAGTTGCCCATGAACTTCTGTTGCTTTCTCTGGAGCTTTGAAAGAGACCCTGTGTGTCAGCGGTGGAGCTTAGGCTGGTGTTTGGATATGCTTTAGAAAACTAAACACGTTCACTAATATGTTGGCTTTGTTTGCAACAGAATGCCTTATTTCTATTTATTATTTCGCTCATTTATTATTTATATTACAGTAACAGCTAGAGGCTTCCTTCTGTTAGGTGTCATACGGATTCTTTGTAAGAGGAAAGTTTGTCTCCTAGTGCTCTGCCTGGGAGTGGGAGTGTGCTCAAAGGCAGTAGCAAATCGGTTCCAGAACATGCAAAAGGACCCAGCTCTCTTTGAGTCCTGGCTTCTTGACTTAACCAGTGCCCCTCACAAACAGCTATATGAAACAAAGCTATTGCTCTCACTTTGTGTGAAGTCTTTAATTTAAACTGATGCTGCACAGGAGCCTTTTAGTATATCAAACAACTAGCTCTCTGTTTGGATGGGAGGAAGGTTTTCCTGTAATATATTGCACATCTGAAAAGGACTGCACTGCCTGAAGCTAGCGGCCTGTCAATTTTTCTGGAGCCTAAGCTGGTTTTTCATGTGCTTGCCACATGGCAGAAGATGAGAACTCTTGCTTAGCTTCTCTTCTCGCTAACATATTGTCCGCATTGCAAGAGGTACCGGGGGAATCTTCCCCAGATGTGCAAGTGAAAAAACTAAGGGGTTTGATGGCTGCTTATCTCCCTTGTCTCTGAGTTTAAAAGCAGTCAGTCAGAAAGGGACCAAACCCTTGGGGATTCACATTGGCTTTCATTAGGATAATTACAGAACAGAACAAGAAGAACAGACAGACTTGCCCCTTTTAAGATGCAAATGAGGGAATCTGTGAATGGTGTTTTGGAACCAGTTTCCCTTCATACTTATGCAAAGAAATAATGTACCAGTTTGAAACATGATGGGATAGCCCGAGCATCTTGATTTAATGGGTTTTCTACCAGTGCTGGGACATAGGAAAAGTATGCTAGATCAGGGGAAATCACCTGTGTGGTCATTTTCGTTGATTATGGCCTTTTAGACAGGAGGTTTGACTTTCAGTGTAGGCTTCTGGTATGGACTGTAGGGAAAAGATGCTCCTTGGAGCATTGGGCTCTGAGATGGGTGTTCTCCCTGGTCCAAGCTAATGACTGCTGGCCATTTTGCTACATGACTCTGTTTTCTGATGCAGGCTAGAGAGCTGGCATGGACTCAAAAGGGCAGCCCTGTCAGTGAGGGCACACAGCAGCTGCTGGGGCAGGATGTGACTTTCCCCCAGGCAATATGCTGGTATCCAGTGCCTGCGGTCCTACAGGGAGCGTGCTGCAGCACAGACTTCTTCTGAGGAGGGAACAAGCTCCCGTGGAGACTGATGGAGCTATATGCACCCTGGCCTGTAGAAATGTTATCTACTTCTTCTGTAGCCCAGCGAAGATCAGGAGAGGTCAGTGAGGTTCTCACCTATGGGGAGCAGGCAGCTGCCATCGTGCCCAGATGGGGGTGTACTGGGAAAAGCGCAGCACTACTGGCTACTGTGGATCATAAAAGCACGAGACCTGATGGTGAGCCTTTGAAACAATGGTACTGTCACCTGAAGTAGTTATGGTAAGGAAGGGAGTTGCGGTTGTGTTTTTAAAAGGAGTGTTCATTACATCTTCTTTTCTGATCGAGATAGTATTCTTGTCGTTTGCCAGACAAAACAGAAACTTCTTATCTTCCCTGATGTTCCAGCACATCCACAGGCTTATTTGTGCCATTACTTCTGGCATCAGCCCTACTTCTTTTTTTTTTTTTTTTTTTCCCTTTATGATATACAGTTAGGCCAAATAATCATCAAACGGATGTCTTTTCCAGAGGGATGTCACTGAACTAATTTCTGACAGACAAGAATATTTTCTTATTATTTATTTATTCATTTTCTCTGAGGAGATCTAGGCCCTTCAAAAACACTGCCTGGTTTTCTTCTAGTGCTGAAATTGTGTGCACACGCCAGTGCTATTCTGCACCCGTGTGTGGTGTCTTTATATCTGAAACAGTCAATTCTTGTTCAAGTGACAGACTTGCTCCTCTCTGCTTGTTGTGGTGTCATTGCATTTGCTTCTGCCCATGGGACAGGTGCCAAAAAACATGTGTGGGGAGGTGGCGATTCCATGAAGACTACACAGAGAATAACACCAAGCAAATAACAAAGTCATCGCCGGATGCTGGCCTTCACCTCTATTTTTATAGACACTTGAGTATTAAGTATAAATGAATGTTTCAAGGATGCGTGTTTTCTTCAGGGATGCCCGTTTACTTCATCATTATTATAGGAAAGCTTGTTCCCCTGGGGTCTGGAAAGGAAGAAAGACAGTATCTTTTCCTCTTCTCTCCCCCAGCTCCCCCTTTGACTTTCCCACTTGACTCTTCCTTTTTGTTTTCTTCCTTCACTGAGTAGTAACAGTGCAACAACCCTTCCTAAGCGAGGGTGCCCTTATATACGCAACACAAGTCAAATCTTAAACACATTATGAACTTCAGCAGCTGTCTCCTTCACATAGGAGCTTTGCCTGACTCTGGACAGTGTTTCTTTAATCCGTGTCACTCACCTAGGTAGCTACCCTGCCTCTAGTACTTGATGACAGCCTGTTAAACAGGGGACAGAAGCTGAGATCAGAGCTTGCAGGTCATTGTCCATCTTCTGATATGGTCCTGTAGCAGCCTGGTGGGAGGTGTTTTCACTAACTTCACTTAGTTGATTAAGACTGAAAATTTCTCTACTCTTGCTTGAGATCAGTGGTACAAATCAAATAATGTAGCATCAGCTTCTTGTTGGCTGCTTTATTTTTATAAGGTAAGTTGCCTTGCAGTAGAAGCAAGCCATCATTGGCTGAGCTGCAAGTACGAGATCATTACTGAATATACGATTTTAATTGCATCACATGGGTGTCATGTCCACTGCAAAGTACCAACGAGATAATCCTAAACCATACCAGCTGTCAGCAAGAGGAAAAGAGGTAGGTTAGGGATGCACTTAATTTTTGTACACTTGGCTATTTTGCATAAACAAGCTATTGCATCAGTATTAGGTTGAAAACCATGCAGATTAATTATTGTACACTTACTAGCAAAACTATTTTTTAAGAAGAAAGTCTCTTATGGCATCCAGGCTGTAACATGGCACTTGTGGTTTGTTGTTTTGTTGTTTTTGTGTTGTTTTGTTGTTGTTTTTTTTTTTAAGGGGAGCTCACAGCTATTCCACTCATAGCCTCTTGCAGCAGGGAGCAGGCAAAAAGAGCAGCTGTAGGATGCTCCAGTCCCAGATGGATGAAGCACATATGCCACAGTACGAGAGCCATGTCGCTAGGGAAGTGATCAAAGCTCTGCTATTTATAACTATTACATTCATAGCCTCCTTCTGCCTTAGATCCAGTGCAGCTCTGCCCTGTCCCAGCTGCCTCCAGGAGAAGGTGCTATCAGGAACTGTAGAAAATCACTAGCACCCACAGCCAGTTCTTCCAGTCACCTTTTGGTGTCTTCCAGTTTCCAGCATGTGCAGTGTCAGCAAATGCACGGCAGTTCTTTTGAACGGGATTTCGCAAAATAAATGAGCTGAAACTCTGCAAGAGGATTATTCATCACAGCAGAAGCTTGAGCTGCCACAGTGTTTGTCATCTGTAGTGCCTGTGTTATCAATTCTATCACCAAAGCCAGCGCATGTTATCATGTGGTAAAAGTCAAACCAGTGGCCAGGGGCCTTTCCCTTCTGCTTTTGCAGCTAAGAGGAAAGGTAGAGGCAAGTGAAGACAGTTGATGCTTGCACGTCACATTTGGGCAGTGACACTGCAGGTTATGGCTGGGAGTATTTGTTTCTCTAGCATTTGTTGTAGCTCTAGGGGGTGAGCTTTTTTCCTCTCTTCTTTGCTCCAGTTGGTAAAGGAGAGTCTGGGGGTCGTCTGTCCGTGTCCCTGCCCCCCTCCCCATTCTTTCTTTATTTATCCCTCCTCTACGAAGAGAGAATTGTTGCATTGATCTTTTTGGCAAGGGGAGAAAGAGAAGAGTTTAATGAAAAGGAGGAGAGAAAGATGAGAGAGCTAGAACCTAATGGAGGACAGGCTAAGTGACTGATAACCTGTCTTCCTTTCTTACGCATTTCCTCTGCACCTCTTTGCAGTCAGGCTCACACACTCTCTCACTCACACAAAAATACACACAAACTGTCATATAAATTACTTGATTTTCCCCACCCCTTTTCTTCTCTTTCTACTTCTCTTCCTCATATTCATTAATTTCCTCTGTTGCATGCACTCAAGGGGAGATATAAAAATACTTGAGATCCAGTACGGCATGGGAAGGTAGAAGCCAGCAGTGATATGAGAGAGTTGGTGAGGAGAAGGAGGAGAGGAAGTCCAGACAACATGCCAAACCTTGAAAACACCAGTATTTCTGGACCCTTCTGAGGGTAAGTCCATGTCTTCGTATGAGGAGGAACAGCCATACAGCAACTTTCCTATGTGCTGCTCTACAGCTCTAGGTAATTTCCATGGAATCTGTATTCTGGACACTGTCCTGCCCAAGAAGAGTGCTGCGGGTGGTCACCCTTGCTTTAGGAGGTCACCATGGCCATGAAGGAAAGAGACTTGACAGTGGCCTGTACTTTGGGGTGCCTAGCTCTCTGCTCAGCATTCAAGACTGGCAGAACTCAGATTTTCCGAATTCACTGTTCAGGACACCTCAAGTTGGCCCCCAAAAAATGACTTCATCTCATACTTCTTTTTCTAACATGCACATGTGGATAGGCTTGTTTGGAGTAGTGTCTGTAGAGACATCATTGTTGTCTTTGTCGCTTTTGTAGCCTCATCTTGTCTGCCTCTAGCTCCCCCCTCCTTTCAAGCTGCTGTTTTGAATGCTTGGGGAAAACGGAGCCAAAAAAAAACTGTGCAAAAGGAATGTACATGCAGATGTTTTTATCCTCACTTCCAAGGGAGGCCTGTCCTTTGTCCCCTTTCCCCAAATAACCAAAATTCATCAGATAACCTGTTAAGACCAAGCCTAAGGCAAAATCAATCTCCAAAGGAAGTAGCAATTGCTGTTGCTCAGACAGCAAGCAGAACATGAAATCCATATCGGCTTGTTAAAAGCACAGGCTTTGCCTTGCTCATCTCTAATGATGAAAAGTAGCAATTATTTTTATTACACACACACGTGGGTAAAATACAGACTGTTTTAAAGGCAGAGGCTTCCTGGGGTTCCTTGTAGTGATTCTCAGCACTTCCATCACTGATGGCAGGTGAATCCTCTTTCTTGTCTCAGCATTTGAATCGAGTGCTCTGATTTATCTGTTTCCATCTGTATTTTATTATCTATTCTGTTGCCTTGCAAGGGCTGAATTTGGAGGGGAAATATATGGAGGTAAGACAAGCAAGTACTGTGGACCAACCAGCTGGGGCTCTGATGTACAGCCACAGGTTTTTAAAAATCGATGAGATAGTAGCATCCAACTGGTCCCTAAAAAGAAGAATGCTGCAAGCAGAGGTTTTCTTCTGGGCAGGCTGGAAGGCACCAAATCACTACAAATCAGGAGAAGACTCAGTCAGGTGTGAGATAGAAACCTCACAGTGGGGACACAGCTCCATGGGAAATGCCTGGTGAGCAGGCAAAATTTCTCAGCTCTTCACAAACACAGAGAATTGTTATTGTCAAACTTCTCCCTTCTTCCTCTCTTGCCTCACTGTGGAAAGAAAAACAAGCTCTGCCTCTCCCTTTCGGTCACCCTGGGGTCCCTGCAGTCATGCAGGGCACCCCCCCTCTGCTTCTGCTGCAACGCTTGATGTTGGCACCCAGCAGACCCCCGTGGTAGCCTGGGATGGGGTTGATGAGCTGGCAGAGGCTCAGCACCTTTCTGATTCCATACGTTATGCTTTTCACTTCAAGTTTACCCTTTCTCTTCATTTTTTTTCTTCCGCCCCCCTATAGACCCATGATAAAGCCAGCTGTGTGAGTCGATTACGTAGTGACCTGCTTTGGGCTGTTCCCTAACCTGGAGGGCTTTGGTTAGCTGGGAGGATCTGGTGTCAGGTGAAGCCAGGACACTTTGTACTCACCCTGCTGTAGCTGAATCTCTGGGAACACAAATTGAAGGGGAGGGTGAAGCAAATTAACTCTCTGATAGGATTGGGGACTAGTCAGCTACTGCCTTGACAAATCTGCCTTGTCTTTAGGTTTTTCTGTCCCCATTTGTCACTGCGAAGATTTCCTCCGTTTTGTAGTTTCTCCCCTGTGGTTCAAGCACAGGCTTGGGAACCAGGAATTCTCTGTTTTTCCTAAATCCCTCAGAATTTCATAGATTCACCGATGTATTCAGGCCAAAAGAGACTTGTGTGATCGTCTTGTGTCACTTGCACGGGAACTGTTTCGCTTCTTTCACGTGCCTAGTTTGGAGGGCTCTGTTTCTGCCTATGGTCTTGACTGAAAATGTGGTGCTGAGATGCTTTCTTTCATTCATTATGCGATACTGTTGGTCCCCTGGTAAGACCAGCGTCTCTTGGAGGTGGAGAGGGGCAGGGAAAGAAAGAAGGCACCTATGATATTTTTGGTTTCTAAGAAGTCTGATCAGAGCTTTTCATGACTGCAGTGTTACATCAGACCTTTTATCTTCTCCCTGTAGCTCTATATGCTGCTGCTGATCTTCCACTCCTTTTTTTCAGAATGTGTTGCTCTGTCTTCTGGCTGGACAAGTAACACCTCACAGTCGTGGTTACGGCTCTACCGTTAGGCCTGTAGATCCATAGAGCAGGGGTGGACCTGGCACCTTTTGCCTGCGGTAGTGTTGAAGACAGCCCTGTCTTGCTGAGTTGCTCTGGAATTTGACTTTTGGCTTGGATTCTCCCTGTTTGCTGCCTTGCCATGGGCAGCAGCCCAGTTTATGGGAAGGGACAGCCAGTTCAGGCTAGTGGAAGAAGAAAGCAAAATATGCCTCTTACTTCTTTGGGAAGCTGTGAGAAAGGGAGGAGGGAGACAAGTATAAAAAGCCCAGCAAGTCCTCGCTCAGTCTTCCCGTGAGCAGTGACTCAGCCTTAGGTCTCCCTGCAAACTGATCACATCTCCAGAATGTGCGTGGAAAGCAATGCTGAGGCAGGAACATGTAGGTCTGGGGTCACAGAATTAACAAATGGATGCTTTAGCTACAAATGCTACAAGATGCAGTGGAAGTCCCTGCGGCTAGAGCTCAAATCATTTTGCAACTGTACAGTACGAACAGATCTATCACTAGCACTTAGCTTGTAGGCTGTTTTTTAACTCCTCTGCTCCAGAGGAATGGAATTCCCCTAATCTCCCGTTTTATAGATGAGATGAGGAATGAGCAGGTGAAATGGAGTCAGCAACTTAGCCAGAAATACAGCATTTACCTGGGGATCTACGTGACGTTTGGGTAGTGACTGGACACTTAATCTTAATTTTCTAGAAGATAAAATCAAGGTTGTCTTTCGCTGGTAGGATGGTGAGCTCTGGGGGTCTGGGCTGATACTTTTCCTGTGGAAACGAGTGTGCCTGATCCTTTTCCAGCAATCCTTGCTATACACTGCTGCTGCCATGACTCACTGTCCAGCAAGTTGTGCAAAGTCATCTGGTGCACAGGTAATTTTATGCAGCTTGTTTGGGATTCTTCCAGCCTTTGATGTTACTCCAAAGAGGATATCCCTGTAACAGTCTTTTTGCAGGAGATTATAAGGCACAGGTATGTTAATGTAGAATAAACTTGTTCTTTACTGCACACAACCTTCATTGCCCCAGGAGGTCATCAAGTCAATTATTGTAAAAGGATTTCAGAAAGGGCCTGGATAATTTCATGACCATTTGTAATTATGTGTTAAGATAGGGGTAATCAAATCTTATGCTTTGTGGCAGATGATAACCACAGGGACCATGAAATGGCTCATTTTCTTTCTCATGCACCAGTTGACCATTAGGGTGGAGTTTTCCTCTGGACCACTTTAAATTAATTGCTGCTGAGCACAGGAGACTGAAGGCCCTTAACCTTCTGATCTCATCTGGCAGGTTGAAAGCTGCTAGATTTTGGCCTGCTTCTTGGTGCCTTGTTCTGGGAAAGGATTCGGGGAGATGGGTCTAGCAGAAGCCAGGAGCTGGTGTGAGGTGGTGGGAGCAGTACCAAGTGCCCTGTGCTTTCTGTGACGGATGAAGCTCACAGGGGCTGCAGGGTGAGAACAGTGGAATAGCATCACAGCCACGTGGTGTGTGTTTTCTGGCCACAGAGGCACAACCAGGGCAGCTGCCATGTTGCCTGGCCTCTAGGCAGTGTTTGTGTAAGCAGCGTCTCTTGGCAAATTGTTGCATTGCATTTTGGATGAGAAAAAGCCTTCTTATTTGTTCCAGGCTTCAGCTGTGGCGCTTGTGTTGGCTCATCTTTAAGATGTGCACTGGACAGGGGAAGCCAGGCCAAGGGAGGTTGAGCAGGGGAGGTAATATAAGGAATATTTTGTTCTGTGGCTCTGCTGTGCTGCCTCCGTTGCGATCCATGCCTCTCTGCTCTGTTTGTTTCATAGCATGGTGAAAATAGATGAAACATTTCACCGAATAATGAATTGTGGCCTTGGAGGCAGCAGTCCGCGTAGGTCCTTCGAACCGTTTGCGGCTGTGAAGAAAGTGATGTTCTTTGCCAGCAGCTGCTCTGGCTTATGCAGTTCCTCGTGCAGTTTCTTTATCAGCTTTCTGTATAAAACTGTAATTTCAGCTGTGTCCAGTTTCAGTCACTGTTAGAGAAACTGATTTCCTTCCCCAGACTTTTCAACCTCTTGTTTGCAGGTAGCCAGAGATCAAAATGCAAGGTGTCTCAGATACAGCATGGATAAATAAAACAAAATCAATCAATGTTTTTTATCAAAACACTCTGGTTTTAGTCCTCTGCATCTGAAAGGTACTGAGTATATGGAGCTACTTCGAGGAACCTGCCACTTCTTGGGTTGGATGTGGTGGTGGCATGTACATGGCGATGTTAACCAATATTCTGGGGTAACATACAGCGAAAGAACTCTCTGTTGTGTAAAGGAAATGGAAATTATATTCCTCCATCTTAGCTAGAAGACCACAAACCATATGCAAGACTCTCTTCAGTGCCTCTTGCTTCAGTCAGTAATGCTCTGAACTGGCAAATTCAATGCTCTGGGATGCTGTTTTGTATTGTTACACTGTCCAGCTCTTACCGATGGGAATCCTAAATACTTGATGGAGAGAAATGAGATCAAAAGGAGGAAAACTGCAGGATAGCTGGCAAAGGAGAATAAGAGATGCTGTCAGGAGAGGAACTGAACTGAGAAGGGGAGTAAATGAGGCAGATAGATGCGAGAAGGCTGTTCAAAAGGCAGGACACACAGAGGAGAGGCTTTCAGAGCACCAGCAATGAAAGGGATATCATGCAAGACAGTGCACAGTGAGGAGCACAGTGGTTAGATAACGTAAGAGCTCTGTCTGTTTAGGTTTCTGTCTTGACATCCATCAGATCCCTCCCTTCGCAACTGATGTTCTCATCTCGCACCCACCCACCTTGCATTGTATCATGCTGCTGCCTTCCAACTCCTGAAGCTTCAGGGCTTGGAAGAGAAGCTACTGATAATTCTCCCTAGCTGTCATAGGCTCATCCAGATGAGGATTAGATGATCCCAGGATGCTTCAGGATGAGTTTTCTGCACCTTTAGTAAAGAGGCAGTTTAGATTTTCTGTGAAACATTGCATCCTCCCTGTGCCTCAGCTCAGTGGCTCTGCACCTCTTCAGTCAATGTATACGTATCGTGATGTCTGATGTTCTCCCACAAATTGGGCATAGGAGTCCTTGGGTCACAGGGCTGGATGTTTTGGTGAGCTTGGTCTTCTCATTATCTGCTGTAATTGGGGAAAACTTTAACTTCATGGGACAGAAACTGTCAAAATTGGTTCTCTAATATGCCTCTAACGGCAAGAATTTGTAAGTAGAGAGAGCCAGAGCAGCAAAGCACTGATTGGAGCTCAGAGCAGAGTTTACCAACAGCCACTAATTGCCGGCTCTGTTTGGATGAATTGTAAATGACCAAGATAATGCAAATTAGGAAGACACTCTCTTGGCAGAGTTTTAGCAGCTTCTGGGAGCTGGGGAAGTCATGCGGCTCCCTCTGTTCCTGCGAGCAGAGTCCAATTTGTCGTGGCTTTTGCAATGCTTCCTTAGGCTGGGAGTGAGTCACTGGAGCCCGGCTGGGCCGCGTGCTGCCCTCCGGGGGGTTGTTGCTAGTTAATGCCATGCAGTGTTAGGGCATTTTTATTTTTTTTTTTTTCCTGTCTACCTATTGTTGTTATCCATTTGAGGGGGGAAGCAAAAAATAAAGACAAAAGAAGTTTTAAATGTCAGCTCTGACAATGATAAACTTTGGAAGTACTTTGTTAAAAGCTACATTTTTGCTTTTGGGTACTGATTGTTTTGTTTTGGTTTTTTTAAACCATAACCATTTTGCACTGGAAAAATCTCTCACTGGGGGAATACAGGTGGGAATATGGGATGAAGAAAGAGGAAGAGATTCCAAAGATACCCTCATCCATTTTTCGCTATTCATCCTGCAATTTTTTTGAGAACCCTGATAAATCTGTAAGTGCAGACGGAGTGGAGTATGCTTCTGGGGGGAGGGAGGAGAGGAAACCCATCTCCATCTGGCCCCTTCCAAGCCTGCTAAGCCCACCTCGACGGCGAGGTCCTCAGCCCCATGCGTAGGTGCTGTGCTTAGGGCAGTGGGGGAACTGCAGCTTGAGGATGCTGTGGCGCGGGTGGTCTGCTTTGGCCGGCTGTGTTTGAGGGCAGGGCAGACGCAGATCCCCCAGCTCTTGCAGATGAAGTTCTTTCACCTCCTTTTTCTACCACTTATGGCCTTGTACTTTAGTGGGGCAGGGGGGGTGGTCTGCACTGCATGGGCACTGCGCAGTGAGTGGAGGTCCAGGGTGGGGGCTGCTGCGTTGCTGCTCAGGCAGGGTGAAGCCTGATGTCACGTACAGCAGCGCAGCCTCGGCAGGAGAACACACAGAGCAACTCGGAGGAAGCTCTGAACTTCCCATTTAGGAAGGGATCCAGGTCCTCGAGAAGTCAGCGCCAGAGCTGAGGGGTGGTGGCTGTCAAGTGCTGGGGGGGGGGGGGGGGGAGAGCAGGGAGTGGATATTGGTGAGCCTGACAAATACCCAGTTGGAAGTAGTCACCAACAGATTGGAATCTGCCCAGATGATTCTCTTGATTTGATGCTCGCTGAACAATGTCTGCATAACTCTTGATCTGATAACAAACTATTTGTTAGGAGGATATGAAAGCAGCACAAGGCCTCAGGAGACCTTTTAAGCCATCCCAAATGAGGAATAAAATCAGAGGAGCAAACTGCTGGAGTTCTGGAATCAGCTTTGCATTGCATGTCCTCTGCTAATTGATGCTTCCAGGAACTAACTTACGAGTTTGCTCAACCAGAATATTCATGGAAGGCAGACATATCAGGGACATAAGCACAGCCAAAGTACAGCTGTTTTTAAAACTTCAAAAAATTATTTATGGAAAGTTTGGGGTTTTTTTAACTATCCACTTGGCTTTTGGGGAAAAAAAACTGGATGGAAGCATGGGTGGGTGCATAGGATCACAGTGTTCATAGAATCTAGTGCAAGGACACTTGTAAAACCTACAGGGAGTGAGAAACCCGAGACTGGTGATGTAAGTATTGTGAATTTATTTCATTCAGAGTTAAGACTCAAAAGAAAATGAAGAAAGGCCGGAGTTGTGATGGTAGAGGAGGTGCAGAGGAAGGGTTTCGACTTCAGCAGCAGAGAAGGGCGGGTTGTCAGTACTGAAAGAATCCAGAGGCTCAAACCGCGTGTCTCCGCTTCCCCGCACTCTAAGTGCTGCACTTATGTTAAGCAATCCCCATTCACAATGAAAGCCAGTGTACTTTATTTAATAACTGTGTCGCGGGGCTCCTCTGGGAGCCGGAGTGCCAGAATTGGTTGGCTTTTTAATGGGGCCTGTCAGGGGAATTGGCTACAGATGGGGGAAATGAGACATGTTCACTCATCTCTGGTTTTAATGTTGCAACACTGGAGTAGAGGGTGAGTTTTGTTAAGTGCACTTTGTGGCTCTTTCTCCCCTGTAACAGCCGACTACTTAATGCAAAAATGCAGCTTCTCAGCTTTAACTCAGCAAGGCAAAGTGCCGTGTTACAAAAGCACTGTGGGAGGGGAGAGGATGGGGAGGAAAGCACGAGTGTTTATTTGCTCCCATTTACGACACTGCCGCTTCGAACACAGATCGAAGCTTTCCTTCCAAAAGGCCCCTTGGCACAGGTTATTTGCACATAAATGGCCGCAGGTGATTTATTTATTCAGCACAGCTGGGTTCTGCAAAAGAAACTGTGGGCTATACCTGCCAATAGGCTAATACTCCTCCCTGCAGCGCTTGGAGGGCATGTGGAATTTGCTCTGCCGCGGGAGGCCAGAGACTCAAAGACCATGGCTGAAATTTTCAAGGCTGTGGGATAATTTTACAGATGTCCCATCCTTTTTGCTAGCTTTTTTGTTTTGCTGTACGACTGTGGCGCAAACTAGCATATAGGGACTTGCGTGCAGTGTTAGAAGGAAAAGGATGACAATTAAGGCAGGAGTCGGGAAAGAAAGGCTTGCATTGCGTATCCAGGCGAGCGTGTTATGCCGTTGCAGGGAAAGAAGAGCCTGCATGTGAGGGAGCAGCAGGCACAGGCTGCTGTGGGGTTGGTCATTGGACAGAATTGACAATTCATGCCACGTGGCCGTAGAAAAGTTATTCCTTATCATTATTTGTTTTAAGCATGTGTCAGAATTAACAATATCTAGGCTTGGCCATATAGATAGATGACTGTGAGGTTTTTTTCTTGAATACCACTCGTACTGATTTTCTGTCCTTTAGGGCTCTTACTGTCCACCATCCTGTAGCCAGACATCATGGCCTGTGTATTTTCATAACTCATTAGAGAAAAAACTTTTTCACAAGGACCAAATTCAAAACTTCTTAAGTGCAGGGGAATGCATATTTATTCTGGAGTGAAAAGGACTTTCTGCGTGGAGTACCTGGATCCTGGAAGCTGGCTACCCAGGAGTTGTTGGGAGAGGAGTATGGTGGGGAGGAATGTAGGGATTGGGTGGTTATATACTTCAGTGTGGTGAACTGAGGATGCTGTGGAGAGGAATTTGCTTTAGAAACCACCTTGTAAAAAATTGGGGTCTTCAGAGCCATTGGTAGAGAAAGCGGTCTGAAAATCTCTCACATCTAACTTCAAAGGTGCCCCAAGACTTTCAAGTGCAAATGCTTAGAAGCTCAAACATCAGCTAGGAGCAGAAAGGATGCCTTGTTTTCTTTCTCCCCCTCTTATTTTTCCCTAAGGGGAATTATCCACTCTGATAGTTCCATAAAGGTTTTCCATAAGGGAAACCTGTCTCTATTAGACGGTAAATTTGCATGAAAAGCCAAATAGCCCACCCCCCACCTCCCCCAGCACTGGAACCCCAAAGCACTTCTGTCTTTAGACATCTTTCTTCAATTTAAAAATTATTTGTTCCTCCCTAGCCTGACCCATTGCCTCTGGGGTATGACTCTTGTCATATAAAATCTTAAGACTGGGAGGCTTGCTCTTCCTCTTCTGCCTCCCCTTTATATTTGGATTGGATTAAAATTGGACATCCACTCATCAAACAGGAAAGAAGCTGACGAGAAGACAGGCAGCTGCTGTCACTGCCCATCTGCTGTAAGGATGTGCTTATACAAGACTTTATATAGCGGGGTGGGAGAATATGGTAGTTGGGGAGTGAAATGAGATTTGGAAGGTCTGGGTTCGTACGCTCCTGGTTAGTTCTCCGATGAGTCCTTTATTTTTTTTGGTACTTCAGCTTGCTGTTTGCAAATGGAGGTGGTAACGTTCTCTTAAATCAGGAGAGGTGTTGAGCATGTGCAAGTTACTTGGTCTAAGATTCTGGGGGCTGTAGAAATGCCTAAGAGTTCCAACAATTAAAACAAGCCAGTAAGGCTCTGGTAGGTAACTGGGGATTAAGTTCTGTTCTGGATTTGCACTTCTCCAGACCTTACACATAACAAGTTTAAATGATTCTGCTGGAACCTGACATCCAGTTCCTTCCCATTTCTAGAAAAGCAGAAAATATAATCTAGAATGTACGCTCAGGATGTCAGCATATGTCGATTTTTAACAGAGCTGAGGTTATTGAATCTTTCTCTGCTACTTCTATAGGAATCAAGACTTTTTTTTTCAACGCCATTAGAGGAAATGGGACAATTTCCTAAGTCTTCCCCAGCCCCCCTCTTCTTTTTATGACAAAACCCCATCTACTTAAGTCTAGCTGTATTATAAAATTTTCCCTTTAACAAATCCAATACTACAAAAATGTCATGTGAAATGCTTCTCCCCTGTTACTGAATGATAGATCTAAATGTAGAAAGTGGAGTTCTCAATGCAAAAGGTCTAATTTTTCTTTTCATTCTCTCTTGTTTTATCCCTGTTTCCACACCTGGGAATAGAAATGTCCTCATGTAAACTAAAACAGCTTCAACTTTCATGAGATGATGGAGCAACTTCTATTTATACCAATTTAAAAGTCTGGGATGCAGGACCAAGATGTGAATGCATGTAATACCCAGCTATTCCTCAAGTGACCATACTTCTGAACACTCAGATTGTCTGGTCAAGAGAGGGTAGGAGTGATGGTTTCACATGAAGAAATATGGAAAGGTTTAGAGCACAGAAGAGAAATCAGGATCTTACTGTGCTAGATAACTTACAAAAGTAGGATTACACTGCCCAAGAAAGCTGGAGTCAAGCCTACTGTGGAGGGTGAAAAAGACCCAAATATCTCCAGTCTCTGTTCATGCAGTGACAGCTTATTAATGTTCTTAACTATATATCCATCAGATACTCTCTGAAACTCATCTTCTTATTCGCACTATTAGGATACCACCTTTGTGTGAGTACGCCAGGCTAGGCTGGCACGCCAGAATAGCATTTGGCTCCGTGTTTTGCCACAGGTTTCCTAGGTGTCCTTGGGGAAGCCACTAAGGGGGTCACAGACATTATAAAATCCCTTTAAAGGTTATATGTTGTTCCTCACAGTTCTTGGTAGTTTCTTAGGTTGTGAAGCCACTTAAAAATTAAGATCTGCTCTGCCCCCTTTTTCTTTTCTTCTTCTTCGCCTTCTCTCTCTCTCTTTTTTTTTTTTTTTTTTTTTTTTTAAGGGGGAGCGTGCAGGGTGGGAGAGTGAAGGACCACAGCAAGACTTTCTTTTGCTTGCCTTCTCTCCTGCTTGCTGAGTAGCTAAGACTGCTTATTTCTCAGGAGGTAGGTTTAATATATATATATTTTTTAAATCCTTACAATAAATTGGGCAAAGTAGGATAGACCAGGCCAACTTTCAAATCCCTAAAGCGCACTGCTGTGTTGGAGCAGGGTTCTCCCTACAGCCTTTGCTGAGGAGGAGGGGATGAGGGAGCAAGAAGGGATGTGTTAAGACCCTAGAAACGCACTGTCTGTGTAAGACCCAGAAGATGAGGCAGAGAGGGAGTATATTGCATGCAAATTCAGCTGAGTATGGCTGTGAAGGAAGTTCTGAACATCTGCCAGTTTTAAATGGTTATACATGTGCTTAATTGCAGAAACATAGGTGCCTCAATAATGTATGAGCATAAAGATTACCAGTAGAATTACTTCAGGTGTCGACTGGGTTTGGAGCAGAAGCCAGGTGGAGGTTTTACGAGCACTGATAGTAGGATTTTGACCCTGAAGCATGTTCTGCAGTCCTAGATGAAGAAATAGGGTTCTTCTGGCAGGGCACATGAGAGGCAGCATGAGACTAGGAACACCGCTGGGAGAAGTGCAACAGGAGAAGCTGTAATCTGGCAGCAGCGAAGCATTGTAAGGTTCTCTTAGCCTTTGTGTTTCACTCAAGCCTGAAAACTCATAAAGGTCAAGGCAAATTGTATAGTTCCCCAGAATTATGGGTAAGGCTGTGTTCCTGGTGTCCTGGGGTTTTTACACTTTTCTGTTTGCTTCTCTTCCTTGGCGTGTTTGGGCATGTGTTTTTTGCAGGTTGTTGGGAATCAAGGGAGGGGAGAGAAAGGTTTAGTATTAGGAAGAAATAGTCAGTGCCCCTCACACATGCATGGCTTGCACACATACTTTCTGCATTTGACAGCAAAATCAATTAATCATTAGGAATCTCCTCCTGGTATCAGCACAGAGAGGTTTCAACTCTGCAGAAGGCAAAAAGCATACAGAAAAAGGCAAAAAACTAAAAAAACCCCAGACACCACAACCCTCTTTTTTTTTCTTTCCTTTTTTTTTTTTTTTTTTTTTCCCTCTCTCCTGTTTCCCTTTGCTTGCACATGGCCACACGCAGATGTTGACACAGCAGTCTGGCTAGCCAGAGCTGCCAGTCAGTTCAAACACTGGGGGAAGGCAGTAAATATCACTCCGAGGAGTAAATGCCCCTCGTCCATCCCACTTGAGAGGAATGTATTTTATAGTTCTCCTCTCTCTGCCCCTTGCTCTTAGTTCAGAGAGAATGTGTACATGGGGCTCCCCTCAAATTTCCGAAGAGGCACAAGTGCCCCTTTCTGCCCCTGCTTCCTGCAGGGAAGGAGAGCCTGAGGAAAGCTCTCTGAAAATTTGAGCAAGATGTTTTCTCTGTGGAGAATGGAGAGTGTTAGTCTTTTCTCTGTCTTCTGGGATACTTGTCCCCTGTGCCCATGTTTGCTTCTGATTTAATGCAGTGCAGAGAATGAGCTGTATTCCCAGAGCGCTGCGTGGGGAAAAAGGGCAGATGTGTCATCTCTGCTGGCTGAAACCTTCAAGGTGAGAGAAGGGATCAAGCATGAAGCAGGAGGCACTCTACATGAAGGTGACCTCGTGGTCATGGGATTTTCATTTGTTTGCAGAGAAACCCTGTGGATATTTGTACTGCTGTACAGAGAACAATGCTGCTGCAGATCAAAAAATGACATTCATAGTACTTTGATCCTATACATCACTTATACAGCTCCAACACAGGTTGATCTTACTCAAATGTGATTACCCATAGCTGGCCACCCAGCAGTTCCTGCTGGATGTGTGCATGGCCTGGCACTCCTTCCTGCTGCAGCGACGGTCTGTTTTGTGCAGCCTCCCTTCTTAGCAGGAGCGCTGGCAAATGAGTCCCCCCCTGACAATCCTCAGCAGGCACCAAGCAAGCAGGTTGCAGGTTTCCTGTCCCTCCTAAGAAGAATGCAGGATCATGTGGAAGGACAATGTTGAGATTAAATGAGACAACCTTAGGTCACAAAGGTGCTTGAGGCTTTGCATCCACACAGACACCTCTCTTGGCTCTGCAGGCAACATTCAAATTCACAGCAGTTCCATGGTCGTTCTTCCCACTTAACCCACACCCGACACAGCCATCACTAACTCTTCAGCCCAAGTAATGGGGGCCAGGACCCTTCTCCTGCTTGCCTAGCCAGTTATGAGCATGCATTTCTGCATCCTGCCCCAGGAGACAACATTGTCCATTGGGATCCATGGTAAAAGGCAGTATACCTAGTCTCCCTTTTATTCCCCTTACCTCAACTCACTCTCTATGTCCTTAATACTATAACAGCTCACAAAAATGTCTTAATAAATTCCAGTTATCGTCCATCTTTGGAAGACTTTTTAAGTTCAATACCCCAGTTTAGGAAAAATATAAATTAAGGAGACATGCTGATAGGAGCATTAAAATTCTGTGGCAATAACTGCAGCATGTTTGAATTGGAAATTATTTGCTTTCTCTAATCCTCAAAATAAGCCAAATAAACCCAAACCGCCTCACTGCAAAGGTGACTCTCACTTTTTTGTCTGTTTGGAGTTGGCTGTGATGATCCTGAATATTTTTCCATGACTGAAAGGAAATAAAATCCAGCCGTCTGTGACAGCAGCTCTGAAAGGGTTTGGTTTGTTCCAGCAGGTACAGTTGGCTTTAGTAGCTGTGTAAGGACAAGACTCTGTGGCTGAAAATGCAACGGGGAATTAAGAAAGATGAGGCACAATTCTGCTTCTGACTTGGTGAGGGATATTAATCAAGTTATGAAAACTTGGATTTTCCTTCTCTGTTCAAGCCTGACTGGCAGGCATGCTGCACAAAGATGCTCAACTGAAAGAGATTTTTCCACTCTGGCCAGAGTCTGCAGCTGAGGCTGGTGTTAACAAAACAGTTAGCAGTTGGCGCCTTGGCTTGGGAGTCAATTCTGCACTGACCTCCACGTATAATTTAAAAGCAACTTGAGGGAATACTAGCCCATGAGTTCCTTTAAACTCTACCATCTGGCCTGGACCCCAGGGCCCCTGGTGACAAACGAGCTGAGCCAAAGAGCCGTAGCATTCCAGCTGCACCCTGTCTCACCTCCCGTGCTCCCTTTACCCTGTGGACCGCGGAGGGAATCCACTGACTTCAGATTCAGCTCTGCACCAGCTGGAAGCATCCCTCCAACCAGGGCCTCATCCATCTGAGGACATTAGGCAACTCACTGCCCTGCCAGCATGAGCTAATTCTTTTCAAGAAGAGCTTTAGATAGATGAGGGTATGCATATTATTTCACATTAATTTTTCAAGGCAATGTCACAATGAAAATACTGTATTTTATTCTTAAACTAGTTTGTAGTGGTTTTGTTGTGGTTTGTTTGTTTGTTTATTTGTGTTTTTTTTTAAATATTACTGCCTCTTGAGAAATCATCTTGAATTTCAGGGAAGATTATTTTTATTTTCTGTAAGTCCAAAATCTACATTTTTATAAAACAGTAAAGAAAGTGCTTGATCTCTGTTCTGCTTGGTCCTCTGTAAAACTGTGTGCTCTGATTTAATACAAGAGTTGTCTGTCACTGACAATGGATGACTCTACCTAACAGAACTGTTGACGCACAAAAGTTATTTCCATCGCATCTACAAGTTTAAAGAATGTGTTTTGCAGATGCAATTAATTTGAAACAAACCCTGTGTATCCTGTAGAAAAATTAGGACACAGCAAATCCAGACAAAAAAGAATGGCAGCTAAGCCTCTTCCTCTGTCAGACCTGCATGCAGAGCAGGGTGGTTCAGAAGCTGACACTGGGACTACTCCTACCCCCAGAACTGCAAAACCTGTTGCAAAATGCAGGGGGGCACCCTTTGCTGGATGGAATAGTGTTGGCTTGGGCAGGTCATTGTAGCTCAAATCCCCGGTCTAGCAAATACCTACTGTAAATTATATTACCAGGACCTTTGGCTAGAATAACCTCTTAAAAGGTACCTAAAATGTGTGAAGCTGGAGGAGAGTATCCACAGTGCCAGTTGCCCTGTTAATCACCTGGACTGGTGCTGGGAGGAGGAAAGAAGGGAGGTGAGCTCTCCTACTGCATCAGGACTGAGGTAGGCACGATTCCCTCCGCTGCAGTTTTGGTTTATCTGATGTACATTGCTTGACACTTGAACCTTGGTGCAGAACAGAAGGAATCTCTGACGTGCTTTCTGTAGCCTGTGCCCTGTAGGAGAGCACAGCTGATGTGCTTTTACAGCCTGGCCTTTAGTAGCATCATGTATTATTAGCATGTTTGTATTGTCACTGCAGGAAGGAGGCCAGGACCGCTGTGTGCCAGGCAGCATGCAGGCACAGCACAGGGAAGGCAGCCCATGGTCTTGCAGAACTTTGGGGCTGTTCCTCTGTTAAAGTCTATTGCACCGATACTTTTTTTTTTTAATTTTTTTTTGTTGCTTTTTTTTCCTTCCCATCTCCGAGAAAGGGGCACAGACCTAATCTGATCTATGGCTTGGTCTATAAAGGTCAGTGAGTGTTTAGGCCTGACCAGTTTGAATGTTAGAAGTGATGCCTGACTGTTTTCATTACTTCTGTCTTGCATTACTGGGAGACTGGATATATGAGAGTGTTGGGGCTTAAAATGCAAGGATACTTGGCAGCAAGTTCAGGCTGTGGCAAGGCAAATAAAAGGATTTATTAAATACCTGCTTGCAGTCTAGTCTACAAACTTGTCAGGCAGCACGTGGCATCCACGTAGATGCGTGGAAGCTTTGGACCACCAAGGCTGACCTCCAGCACCTGGACAAGCAGGAAAGCCTTAGTACTAACAAGCATCATGTTCTCCTTTGAGACCCAGCCACCAGTGTGCAGCACATGCACAATGGCAGAACGATCCCATGGTGTCTGTAATGCTTTGTGACAACCAAATACTGAAGGTTTCCATACCAATGTGCTTACCATTAGGCTTTCTTATTCGTGCTCCCACCTATTCTGGCTTCTCCCCAGTGCTGGAGTGGGAGGACACTGTCAATTATTCTATTTGTGCTCTGCCCAGCAATCTCAAACCCTGCCCATTATTCTAAGGAAGACAGCTGTTTTTGTTTAAACGAATGGCTGAAAACAAGTTAACAATACCAACACTTAAATTGACATAATTAGGCTTCGGAGTCAATACCCACAGAGACCTGTGAGAGGAGCTGGTATTTATCATAGCTGTTGTTTCAGTTGTTTTGCAAAGGAATAAGGTAGAGCTGTGCTGGCATGTAATAAAAAAAGAAAGGACAAAAACCAAACCAAAACTGGTTTATACCTGTAAGGATTCTCACTTTGCAAAATGGAGAGCTGAAGAGGCCTGTAGTCTCTGCTGGATGGTGCTAGAAGACGTGCTCTAGTGCATTGTTAGTCTGGCCCTTCTCCTAATTTCTGAAATGTTTTCCACATCATCTCAGGGTTTAATTCTTGTGTGTATTTGATGTATAGCCCACCTGCCTTTGTTTTATTCCTTCTTGTTCTCTTTTTCAAATCCTGTTGCAACTCCTTCCTGTTGTTACAGATCCTAGCTGCTCGTGATGCAAAATTTTAGGTCCAGGCATGCAGCTCGGTACCTTCCTATGTGAAATCTGCCACGGTGCCTGTCTGTTTGTGCCCTCCTATGCTCCTGTAGTGTGCACACGTAGGGTATCACTGTGTTATTCCCTGCACATGTAGTGTTATTGAGTGGTAACTTTGTTTACAATACAGTAACCAGAAAATAAAATTAGTTATCATAGAGGAAAAGGAAAAATCTTTGTAATAAACTCTCTAACCCCTTTTCTGGTTTACCTGGAAACAGCTCTGAGTGGCATGATACTAGCAGAGGTGCTTGAAGTTTTGAATTGTTTTTGTTCCTGTGCAGCAATTGTAGAACAGTACAGAAGACCAAGCTCTCTACCTCTGTGTAACAAGGCCACTGGTGGAGGTAGAAGTTGAGACACAGGGAGAGTTGCACAGAAGATGCCAAAATGCTCTTAAAACAGGCCTACGTAATTAAAGTACTTCACATTTTCCTGGAACACTGGCTTTGTGCTATAAATTTCCTGATGATGAATTCTTTTTAATGCTTTTTGTTTTATTTTTTAGCACCGCTGAAGCTAGGGTGTAGTATATCGAGAAGCAATAGAGCTTTTATAGGAATCTGTCTTTCAAGCTGGCGTTTGCCCTTTTGCAGGCAAAAAGGAAACGCTGAAATCTTTACAATGCCTCACGAATCCCCCAAGTCAGCCACAGAAGTCGGAAGGCCTGTAGTGCAAGGCACACCATAGATTCAGGCTCTCCTCCAGGGCCGTTGTTTGAAAACAATGAAAATGGCTGGAGTTGCAGAAGTCAGAGAAAAATTCAGTACTCGCCACAGACAAAAGATACCAAAGGAAACTAATGCTGGGAGCTGCCCTGAAGTGAAGAGCTGAGGGGTAAGGTTTGGCTTTGCCTCTTCCTATAGTTCCAGGTTACATGGATCTAAGCCCTTGTAATTGGCTTAGGTTCTTCAAAAAATAAATATAAAATTTATTTTCTCCCTTTTGCTTGAAAAACAAGAAGCTAGAATAAAAAGTGAGCGAGTGAGGAGGAGAAAAGCAGTAAGGGAGTGATAAAATGGCAGTCTTTGGCTTCCCTAAGGCTGCTCTGGACTGCAGTGATCCCCAGTGCCTCAGGCAGCCTGCCCAGAACGGAGGGAAGCTTGAAACCTCTTTTCCCATTAGAGAGATGCACTTTCCCAAATGCCACCTCTGAGCCTCAGCGCCCAGTTCCCGTCGGCCAGCTTCCACTTCCAGGCTGTTTGCTGTATGTCTAACGAGCAAGCGTGGACTCCGCAAGTCCACTTCTCCACGCTAGCCTCTAACGTCTCTGTACTCAAAGCGAGGTCTTCCAGTCCAAAATGAAGTTAATTGTAGATCGGAGAAGTCACCAAGAAAGATAAGAAGGGAAAGGGAGCACAGCATGTTTGAGTTTATTAACATGAGAAATTATTGCAACCTCTCTCAAATTAGTAAACCCAATTTGTAGGCTAAAGGGGCTGGCTGGCTTTCAAAGAAAATAGTGGAGGAAGAGCCTAGTGAGGAGATACCACTCACTGCTGCGTGCTTGTGAGGGCAGAGTATTTAAGCCTCTGTCCTGCCAGTTGTTCCATGTGGGTAGATCTATTTTGCTAGTCCGAAATTAAAAGGGGAGATGGGGTGGGGTGGATTTAATAAAAGCACAGGCTCGCAGTGGCTAGGCTAGGCGGAGCGGCTCAGATTTGATTCAGACCAAACAGCGAGTAAAGCCCTGACTTCTGAGATGAAACGCGGATTTTTTCCCCACCATACTCTGTATCTGTGCTTCAGAGACTTACCTGAAGCTAATTTACAACTTTGTATAAGCTGCCTTACACAAACTTCAGGCATAAACTGTCCAGTTTAGGAGGACAGTCTTTAGAAGTGTCTTTAATGGTAACAGTGACAGACTCATCGTACAGTCAGTTGGTCTGTCTCCCTCCGCGTTCTTGGATCATCTAAGGTGCCTAGGCTCGTAGCTTCTGCCTTTCAGGTGAGGTAAGTCAGCATGTAAATATAGACATCCCCTATGTTGTTGTCTTATAGGGAAACTGTGTGTTCTCAAATTAGCATAAAATTGTGGCTAGAGCCCTGGTTTGCTTGAGGTTATCTGAAGAGGTTATCTGAATTTTCTAGTAGGGCCTGTAATGATAGGACCAAGGGGTAATGGTTTTATACTAAAAGAGCGTAGGTAGGTTAGATATTAGGAAGAAATTTGTTACTGTGAGGATGGTGAGATGGTGGAAGAGGTTGCCCAGAGAAGTTGCAGATGCCCCGTCCTTGGAAGTGTTCCAGGCCAGGTTGGATGGGACTTTGAGCAACCTGCTCTAGTGGAAGGTGTCCCTGCCCATGGGGGTTGGAACTAAATGATCTTTAAGGTCCCTTCCAACCCAAACCAGTCTATGATTCTATGAATATTATGGTTGGTTGAACTAGACCTTTTAGGTATGCCTGTTCCATATGGCTTCATGTACTAATGGCTGCTCAGGGATGTTACTGGAGGTTCTCTGAGAAACTTGAATAGGAAGGTACACACCTGCTAATGTCTTTGTTTGGCATCTCTGTGCAATTGTTAAACCAACTCAAGTGACAGGTCTCCCACTCCATTATCCTGCACAGCGAGACACAAGTTTTTACCCCTTGGATGAGATGACTGCACAGACAAAACCAGCTGGCTGTGAGCTGAACGTGAGCAAGGGGACAGACCAAAGCTACGTCTGCTCACTAAAGACTGAAAAAGCAGAGGCAACCAAATCAGCTTTGCTTTTCCTGCACAATATCAGGTCACAATCAAGGTTTTGATGTTTGTCCTCAAAGATGAACCAGTATGACTGCCATACTGTTGAGGTGCAAGCCACGTCTCAGCTTTCTGATCCTCAGGCAGAGCAGAGGTTTCTTTTACAAGTTTAGAGCTGGTTGGGGTGTGAGATAGCTGATTTCTGTTAATTTGTCAACAGACATGGGATGAATGGTCATCGCAAATCTCACAAACTTCTATTCCAAGCGTAATATATACTTCCTCTGCCTTTCCTTCTCTGAGTATTATTTGCATGTATATAATCAGTGAAATATAAAAGAACTTCTATGGAAAAGGAAAAAAAAAAAGGAAAGAAAAAAAAACCACAGAAAAACCTGCAAGCAGCTCTCCTTCTTCCCCCTCAAATGTACTGCAGTTGATCTAGGGGAACAAATGAGGAGAAGAAAAAACGATCCATGACAGATGTTAGTAGCATGATTGCCTCACTACTGGAAGTTGCTTTGATTTTTCCCAGTGAAAGGGTAGAGAAGAATCTGCAAAGAAACAGCACCAAATACTTTTCAAGTAAAGCATATTTACATTTCAGGTATTGACTGCTTATGAACTGCACTCTGTATGCCACAGACCTGGAGGGTAAAGAAGGGTTTGATGCAGGAGTTAAAATACAATCTAATAAAAAAAGTATATCAAACTGTTTTCATGAGGGTTGCTTTGAACTTCATGCCATGTGTAAGAACGTTGAGTCCTTTTCAGTTTCAAACTACTTCACATGGACCTTTGAATTAATTTTTAGTGGCTGTGAAAGATGAGTGAATATTATCCTCACCTCATATTTGAGGAAGACTAGGGCTGACAAGACTTGCTGAAAGCAGCGAGAGGAGTAGGTAAGCCTTCTGTTTAGACTGGTTGGAATGACCTTTTTTGAATTCTGAAACAGAGCACAGGAAAATTGTAAGCAAAGGCTATCTTTTATTGGTTGCCAAGATCACAATTTTGTTAGTCTAATTGACAGCAAGTAACATATCATAGAGGTTGTACAAATGGGTTCAATGCTATAGATATTCTCTAAAGAGAGGCCTGGGAAGACTTAGCCTGCCAAAAGCACCGGTGCTGCAGTAATATCCTTGGCTTCTTTCCACCATTTATGAATGAAAGAAAAATAAATTGTCATTTAAAAAAAAATATAAATAAATAAAATTAAGAGTTGTTACTGGGTAATACTCAAGTAGACAGCAGAGGAGACCTCTTAATTCCAAGAAAACGTGTAGTGGGACAGTGCCATATGTTTGAAACATATGGTCTGATGAAATAAAACGCTTCTGGAGGGAGGGCACTCCAAGGCATTACACCTTGCATGGCAGCATTTGAAACCAAAATGTAAAAAAACCCATGGTGGGGGTGGGACACCACTGTCTGCTCCACAGACATGTTAATGAGGCAAGTGGAGAGCTAATGGACTACTGATTGAGCACGTTTTGGACATTCACTTAACTAAAGGAAATATTATTGTGCTGCAGTTGCCCAGGAGGTCAGAGATTTCACAGTTTAAAGCCATAAGAAGCATCCCTGAGGGTTATTAAGCCATAACCTTTCAGATCTTCCAGGAATGAGCGTTCAGCAATGTACCATTAGCCTGTGAAATCACATGGTCTTCTTACCCTCCCTTCCTCCAATTTTTGTTACGTTCACCTGCTGGGTCTTGTCTTAAATTAGACTGCGAGCTCTTCCTGGCTTTCTTTGTATTTGCATAGAGACTAGCACAATGGGGCCCTGATACTGAATGAGGCTTTTGGATCCTACTATAATACCAACATATGAGTAATGAATAGCTAATAATAATAATAATAGTAGCGTCTGCTTTGCGTATGACCTTTTGTGGGTTGTGGGTTTTTTTCTTCCCTGCTCTCATTCCTGTGAGTTACCTCACCCTCGGTGCCTTGAGCCCACAGTTTCTTTTCTTATTTTGCTTTTTGGAAATTGGTATGTCGCCAGGCTAGCAAGTAGGCTTACGCTGACACGCTGGAGAAGTGCACAGGGCCCTGACGTGTAGAAGGGGGCATATGACAGGTAGCACAGATGTTTGGTCAGGTCAAATAGCAATGTTGTGCCTTGGATCTCAAGCTCCACTGAGCTGCCTTTATAGATGTTTTGGTAGCCTCTCTCCTGTAGCTTGTTCTGATTCTTGTGACCTTTCCAGCCCTGTTTCTTGCTTCACAAAGGGAGGATGCCAAGGGCAGCTCAATGCAGAAGCCAATGCTATAAACAGGGATGGTTTCTCCAAGGGGAAATTGCTTCTCCTAAAAGAGATTTCTCTAGAGACAGATCACCCTTCCCTCAGAGGGAAAAGACAGGCTGCCTTCTGTGCTTTGCCAATGCGAAATGAGAAACAACTTTCCACCAAAACTGTGTACGTCAATTAAAATGTTAAGAGGAAGAAAAAGGGTGCAGGTAGGTCTGCCATGGTCTGGTACTGATTACGGCTCTCTGTAAGTGCTCGATTGCTTCTAACGGCTGTTCATGCCAGCACTCTCTCGATTTTCTAACCCTTTACATTTGAAGTAGACAAATTTCTTTCGTGGATGGAGTTTGGTTTTTCGGGGGTTTTGTTTGTCTATTTTTGTTTTGGTTGGTTGGTTGTTTTTTTTCTAATGTTAGGGTGGGTACTTAGCCTGTGTAGTTGCACACACCTTCCCTTTGAGTTACCAATTATTTTTGGATTTCTGAATTGCCTGTTGTGAGTTTTCTTTCTGTCTCTAATCCCTGTGAAGGTGACCCATCGTTACTGAGCAGATATGGGTAATACAAGGTCAAGCAAAGCATTACTCTTCAATTCCCAGACCAGGTGAAAATGAGGGCACAGCAGAGGCTTTACAGGAATGTCTTACACTGGAGAGGCCAGTTCTATAATGGACTTTCTGTAGCGCCTTTTGCCCCTGGCACCCTATCCTTGCGTCCTTCCATCATTTTCAAGTGAATTCCCTGCTACTGTACTGCTGCTTCAGGGCCAAAGAGCACCCAGCATTGCCTTCGTTAGCTGTTTGAAGGTGAAGGGAAGGGAATGCTGTCAAAAAGATGCTCCGTCCCTTGTACACACATGCATCAGCTGTAGATCAGAATGGGAGCTCAGGGAAGCAGCATGGACCTTATGGTTGGAGAGTCGCATCCATGAGTGTGTGCCCTGTTTTAAGGGGGAGATGAGGTGTTGGGAGGGCTGTAGCTTTCTAGAAGAACCAAAAGCTGTACAGCGCATTGTTGTCCCCTCTTTTCAGAGGTGTGTACGCTCTGTTGACTACCTTGGTGTATATTTGGAAGATAACCATGAGTTAGTCTGCCTGTCCATCTGAAAGGGATACAGTGGAAGGATGGGTCTTCCCCAGTATAGTTTTTGGCTGGAAGGAGACTCTGAAAGGAGTGTAGAAAAGGAAAGAGATAACCCCCAGGAAAGTCAAACTATCTATTTATTTAGTTATGTGTTTTGGGTTGCGTTTTGCATTAATCGCTGCCACACACAGGAGCCCTGTAATTTATTATTGGTGATAAGTGTGGACAGTAGCTATTATTTTTGCTCCCTGTTCTAAAACGTGGCAAGCGGGGACACTTAGATTTATGGAACATGCATTATTCAAATCTCAGGGCCCGATGGCTCAGCATGAGCAATCCCAGCTATTTCCAGAACCTTTCAGTCTTTCCTCCTTTATTCCTCCTTGTTTTTCCCTTCCCTTATTTTTTCTTTTCTGGCTGTTTTGTTAGGCTGGATTAGGACAAGGGGAGTTTATTTAGCTGAGGGTAGCTTCAGTGAAACTTGTGTTTCCACACCAGCGACAGGACAGGTCTCACGGGGACTTCCCAGTCTAGTGCAGAGGAGCCTGATTAATGCCCATTATGTGGAGCTGGAGGAAAAGGTGGTATCTGTTTGGATAGATATCTAACTGATAGAAAATGCTGATGTGAAAAATTAAAAGCTGGGTAAATAGTCTCCTGGCTCAGAATCTTCATTATTTAGCTTTTGGTGGGTGAATTCCTCTGGAGCTGTTGTAAGGCTGGAGCAAAGGCTGTGTGTCTACCTAGGGTAGCACTCAAGGCACTGATGTTGATTCATCTCTCATTGTCAGGAGTGAACCACCTCTAGATATGCCTGGAATCACTCTCACATCTGCACCTATAGTGTTAACAGGTGGATTTCACGCTGAGGATCTAGATACCTCCACTCCTGTTTGGCTATAAGCTTCAGGTTACAAATGGTGGGAGCTTGGGGGGTTCCCCTGGCAGGCGTTCCCTCTAGCCAGTGAGTAGATTTGGGCTAGTTTCTCCCTCTAGCTGGTTGCAACTGCTACTTAATGAATAGCAAAAAATGTCTGCAAGAGGACAGAAGAGTTGGTTTCTAGGAAGCTCCTACTTCAGCGCAGTTAGAAGCAAAAGAGAAAAAACATCTGGTGTGGAGCCATGGGAAAGCTAGTAAATTCTGAGGAGCCTTCAAACCAGGGGGTAAAATCCAATGAAAGTAGGAAAAGTGAAAACAAAATCTTCTCAGCAAGAATAATGTATGGGGGCCTAAACAGGATCACAGCTTGGAAAGGCAAGAACAGTCAGAGAGTGATGCTCAAAGCAGGAACAAAATTTCAGCACAAGGCAATGATGAGTGACTTTATATTTATGAGTGACTCGATACCACCTGGGGAAGTCCAAATAACACCTAGTCTACACACACTCTGCTGAAGTGTTACAAGCCTCCACGTGAGCATGCCTGTGCCATCTGGCGTATGTTTGTATTGGAATGCCTGTCTTTTGTGTGGGAATGGAAATTATCTGTACTAGTATAACCTTCTTTTGTACCAATGTAGGTACATCTGCTCCGAGCTTGTAGGATAAACCCACTACATTTTCACACATGTAACCCTTGTCTCAAATTACATACTGCCTTTTAAAAATGCTGTTGGAAATAAGTTTTCAGAAACCTGCAAGGCGCGGGAGACAGTAGGGAGCTGGGGAAGAGGGGCCAAGCTATAGGGGCTCAAAAAACCAGAGTCTGAGGGCTTATTTCCCCTGCATTAGTTCATGTTGATTTTATCTGCCCTCCTGTTAAATTGTAAAGCAGGGAGTCAGGGGGCCCTAGTTATACTCATTAAAATATAATGTATGGATAACAATATACTCCCTTACCCGACATGACTGTATTTGCTCAGCCTGCTCATCTACCTACTGATCAACGCTGGTATTCTTGTTATTCCCATACTAAATCACAGCAGAAGAAAACATTTTGGGTTGTTTTGTTGGGGTTTTTTTTCTTTCTATTGAGACTGCTAGGATACACTCCCAGGGCCAAGTATTTTTTGAAGATGTAAATGGGGCAGAATTCAGGGGGGAAAAAAAAAAAAAAGATAAATACTCAACAGAGTAAATGGCAATTCTGAATCAAAATGGATTGGGAAAAATCAATGGGATACCATAAATTCTGTGTGTTGTGGGGAAAAAATGTGGTAAGGTCAGAGACAAGCATTCTGTGCAGATTTGTGGGGGCTCTATCAAAATACCAATTCTGATAAGAGCCTTTAGTGAGACAGATTTCAGGTCTCGAAGACATAAGCATGTTAACTGTTTGTCAGTCTCTGAAATACCACGGCAAGGAGACACTCAAAGCCATGGTTTTGATATTTTAGGAAAGAACTGAAATCTGTACTCATTCAGAATTGGACCAAAGTCCCGATTGCGAGTGCCACTGAACTTTGACATCTCATCTGGAACAGAACTTTGTGGTTTGTGCCTTTCTATAATAGGATTACTCTGAATTATCCAAACTGAAATTGAACAGACGTAGCAGTGGCACATGGACTGGAGAAACAGTTTATCAGGCTCAAGCAAATGTTTGCAGCAGCTAATTTCTTGAATGCACAATAAGGAGCACTGGCTCCCATTTTAGGCACGCTGGGTGTTACTTCTGAAAAAGAATATTGTTATCTGCCTGGAGTCTCTTTCTTTTTTTTTTTTACTTTTTTTATTTTTTCCCCCTCCTCTAGATAAAAAAAAAAAAAAAAACAAAAAAACCCAATGCCACTGTGTTTTGTGGTTTTGTATTGGTTTGTTGGGATTTTTTTAAAAGAAAAAAAAGTATTACAATTAGTCGCAAATCAGGATGGAAGGTTGGAAAGGCAAGAAGAAACAGATGATGGGAAATTAATTTCTAGGAAAATTTCTGAGGAAATTGAGTATGATACAGTCCAAAGCTTTGATAAGATTGACACATACCTGTTGAACGCTTCAATTTCCACAAACTGGCATTTTAATAGAGTTTTTCCCAAAGAGGTTTTCCCAACCTCGGTTGCATATTGTGGCTCAGTCATTAGGAGTGACTCGAATAGACCAAGTCTGTTGCCTTCCCAGGGGAGCCACTTGAAGAGTGACATGATACAAAACTTCAAGTAAGGAGATTATTAAAAACTCGGATGGTAGTTTTAAGAGTCTAGAGGGGAAAGTAAGGATATTGAAATCCTTACAATGCTTTGTATATTATTTATAGTGTTAGGATAACGCCTAGAGGTGAAATACAGTTCCTGTCCCAAATTCCTTATGTTCTGAAAAGCGAAGACTTGAAAGTCTGTTAACAGGCTGCTGTCAAGTATCTGCAAAGTATTTTCTCTGTCTGTGAATAAAGGTGAGAACGTGAAATGATGTGGATATAAAAGGGATATCGAGGAGAACAGACTAGCCAGAACACCTACAAATTTTAAGTGGTCTCAGAGCCTGGAACCAAATCTTGCAAGTTGTTTTTATGAAAGAAGTGGGAGAACGACAAGACAATCAAGGGCAATCATACACTAAGTGCATCAGCAATGCCAACAGCATGTGCCAAAGGTTTTTGGCAATAGGTATAGAGATTAATGGACCTATGAGGAAATGAGAATAATAATTAGTGAAGTGTATAAAGACAGTTCATGTATTATAAATAATGTGGTTATTCTCTGAAAGCTGTCTGAAAAAATGCATTTGTTGGTAGATCCCAGCTGGTGTCTGTGGGGGTTGAATTTGATCCTTCCTGAATCCGGCAGTGGGGTGTGGGGGAAGATGTGTTTTTTCCTGCAGTAACTGGGATACCTACTGCTGCCCATGTACTTACGAGGGGCACCTTCCTTGAAAGCACAGCCCATATTTTTAGGCATGTATTAGTTAAATCCAGCATCTCAGCCTTTGCTCACCAACCTAGCTGCTGCACTCCTGAGATCTGCCCCCCCCCCCCCCCCAGCCAGGACTTGACTTTTAACAGCTTTCCTTTGCTTGTTTCGGATCTTTACATGGTATAGCTGTTCTTTTCCAGCTATGAGTGATGTTGCTAGGGTAAGGTTTATTTCTTCCCTACAGCCCTGTTTGTCACCTTAACTCTCAAGACATTGCCATGCTACTCCGAGGCCTGGTTTTTTTGACTGGATCCTTCAGTGAGCTCATCCAGTGGAAACTTTATACCCAGCAAATTCTGGTAGAGTGCAGCAGGCAATGTGCAAGGGGTTTGGCACTCTGCTCTGGGTTCTTCCTCCCTCTTAATAGCTGTGATTTGTTTCACCTATCGCTACCTCAGTTTCTCCACTTGTAAAATGAGTACAGTAACAAAATCCAGAGCAGGAGGTGGTATAGTGGGAGTCTTAAAGGTGTGGTGCTGGCAAACGTAGAAGCTGGATGCTGAAGTAAAGAATGCTTATGTTAAATTTCTTTCAGTATCCCTCCCAGATTCCTCTACGGATTTTCTTGTTTTCATCCTAAACTGTGATTCATGGAGTCATAGATCATTTATGAGAAGTGGCAGAAGGAGCTGGGGTTGTTTAGCCTGGAGAAAAGGAGGCTCGGGGGGAGCCTATTGCTCTCTATAATGCCCTGAAAGGGGCTGTGGGCAGGTGGGAGTGGGTCTCTTCTCCCAGGTAACACGCGACAGGACAAGAGGAAGCCTCCTCAAGTTGAACCTGGGGAGGTTGATATTGGATATTAAGAAACTTTTCTTCACTGAAACAGTGGCCAAGCACTGGAACAGGCTGCCCCCCTGGGTGAGGGCATCCCTGGGGGGTGGAATCACCATCCCTGGAAGTGTTTAAAAATTCGGTGCTTAGAGGCACGGTTTAGTAGTGGGCTTGGCAGTGCTGGGTTAACAGCTGGACTCAGTCTTAAAGGTCTTTTCCAACCTAACACTTGTGCTCTAGACCCTTCACCAGCTCCGCTTCCCCTCTTTGGACACACTCCAGCTCCTCAATGTCTGTCTTGTAGCGAGGGGCCCAAAACCGAACACAGTATTCAAAGTGTGGCCTCGGCAGTGCCGAGTACAGGGGGACAATCGCCTCCCTAGTCCTGCTGAGCACACTGTTTTTGATACAAGCCAGGATTAGTAGAGTTTCCATATAGCACACTTAAATTTTTGCAAAAACTGGTACCAAACATCCTCTACCTCAGGCTTATATAGAGCTTCCCGTGCTGACAGCTTTTTGGAAGTTGTCAGGTAGAAGGAAGGAGTAGAGCAATCTTGTTTAATTATCTGCCAATTCTCTGTTTCATTTAGGGTGCTTGCTGGTTAGATAGTTACAGCAGAGTTGGAGAATGTCAGTGGGCTTTTCTAGAAGGAAGGGGAGAGGATCAGATGCCTGTCTAACCCACGTGACTTGTACATTAGTAACATCAGTGTGTGTAGTAAAAGCATCTTAATGTGCAGAGGCATGATTTCTGTATCACATCTCATTTGGTGCTTCCTTGGCTACATTTTGCCACTCATCTATTCCATGATGAAGTTCTCTGTAGCAGGCCAGTCATCATATTGGGTTTTAGAGATATTAGTTCCTTTTCAGGGTTCTGATGTTGTTATTAAACAGCATGACATTGGCATACGCTTTTTCATCTGCAAAGGAACTGGGTTGGTTCCATCATGTGAACTTCAAAGTCATAGCATGACTATCATGTCTTAGGAAAGAGAACAGGACTTGAGAGAAACAGTAGGGGCTCTACCATATCTGCATCGGTCAAACATGGAAAAAATGCCACATATTGCCCTATAATTCTTATCTGAAGAGTTTCATGAGGTGCACCTTGTCCTTCTAAACTATAGAAATCAGATGAGCTTCCAAAAGACATTTTGAGAGGAGAGAAAAAAACTTATGTAAGGTGCATACTAACCAGCTGCAGCTTATTTTGCTAATTAGCGAAAGCAACACCGTAACTGCCCTTCAAATCTTTGTGAGCAGCCAGCACTTGGAGTAAAGGCTCTGGCTAGAGCTAGGCTTGAGCAAGGAGGCAGCTGTGCCACTGGAGACCGTGGTCCCACAGTATTCCCACCTCCGGGCACTGGCAACTGCCTCCATCCTTACTTTGGGTTCCTTTACTGCACTCTGGGAAGATACTTTCCCTTACTTCTCTTGTCATGGGCAGAACCATTTCAGCTTGGGAATTTAAATGAATTTTGCTTTATTGCCATATAACATAGGCTTTTAATTACTGGTTTGTGTATGGAGAAACAAAGGAAACAGTAGAACAAGTATGGGGAGAAAACCCTTTATTCCCTTTCTTCCCCAGGCTCAGCTTCACCCCAACACCTCCCCTTGCCCCTTCCCCTTGTTTTTGCCACACGTTATGTGTGGTTCCTGCCAGTCCCATGGGTGAGGTGACAGGTGGGACAGGAGGCTGGGTTGGTGCATGGTGCTTTCTTGCTGCTGCTCCTGCTTTCTTTTTTTCCCTCCCCTGCTTCTTCCTCCTCACTCATTCCCTGCTTGCCTTGGTTTTCCACAGCTGTGGTCTCTCAGGGCTGTCCCTGCTTCCATGTTGGTCCCCCCATAGCTGCAGTCACCTCAGAGGTGTGCCTCCTTTTATAAAATCTCCTTTTCTGTGTCCTCCTGTGTTTCCTCATGGGTCCCCTACAGAGCTCCCTGCGCCCCATGCTGCCACCCTGCCCTCCCCCTGCCAGGGTGGTGGGGCCAGGGCTCCAGATGGGCCGCGGCACGGACCGGGACCGGTGCGGGGCAGCCCCTGCTCTCTCCCAGGCAGGGCACCCTGCGCCCCTGCCACCAGTGCCCGAATGCCTGCCGGGGGGAAGGTGAGACATGCTGGTTAGAAGGAGAGAGGGCCGGCACATACCACATCAGATGTGGCTACTAGTCATCACAAGCCATTTGCGCTGAGGTGCCAAGAATTTCAAACGTGCTGAGTAACACGGAGAAGACAAGTGTAGCTGCTGGGTGGTTTTGGATGAATGCACTTGTGGTGGGTCTGTAAAAATCTCGATCCAGGGCGACTCCTTCATCCGTTTTGCTTGTGGTTTTGTCCAGTCTCCTTAATTTTTGACTGTCTCCTCCTTCTGTGTTGTTGATCAGTATGGAAAGATCAGAAACTTGTCTTTGCTCTGTAAAATCTAGACTGAACGCTTTGAGGGGGGATGCCCTGTGGTGGCCCAGGGCCAGAGACGTGGTGTGACACAGGGTTCCTTCAGCAATCCCTCTGAGGCTTGTTGGAGGAGGGCTGCGTGCATCTGCTTTGCAAGCTCGTTTAGGAGGGGCTGAAAGAAAAAGGAGGCTCAAAAAAGTCAAGAAAGTTGGTGTATTTGACATTGGATGTGACGATCTCCCCTTGAAGGTGTCCCAAGACCTGCCTGAATAACGAGGCCTGTCATGGGTAGACAGATAAAGACCAAGTGCCCGATAATGGCAGCAATAACATTTTATCATTGGTAGAAGTATTCCATGGAGGGGCCTGATAACATAGCTAGGGATCATGTATGACTTATTCACCTGATGCCGGCATCTCTCCTTCAAAATAGTTTCTGTGGGCAATGCAGTGCAGACTAGCACAGTGGTTTGGTGTGGGCAGCAGAGCCCAAGCTGGGTCTGGATTCCCCTTACTGGCAGGAGAAGGAGCAACCAGCAACACCTCTGGGCCAGCTTCCTCATGCCAGGTGGACTTCAAAGGGAGCTGAGAAAAGATGATGTAGTACTATGTAACCAAGAGCTTATTTCAGAGGTAACTCTGCAATGGGGAATTACTTTTGTTTGTTTTGTCAGTGTTGTTTACAAGAGAGGAACCTTTTTTTTTGATAGTCTACCCTTTTCACAGTCTGGGTTTGTCAGCCTAATTTAAGCTTTTTTTTTTAAAAAAAATATTTTTCTGCACCAGCATGAGTATCGCAGTGGGGACTCGGGGAAGCTGGAGATGCTTGAGTATCTGTCAGGTAAAGGTTGTTTGCACTCATCACCAAACGGAGCGTGCATGGGTTGGGACTGTTGGGTACCTCTTCTTTCTTTGGGAAAGCCTAGGACTGGGAGACCAGAGGAAGGACATGTCGGCTCCGAGTTCCATCAGGGCAGTGTTTGGGGCCTTTTGTCTAGAAGAACAGCTGGCAGCGGAAGTAAAGATGAAAATGCACCAGCCAGGCTGTTATTTAGAAAAAGGCATTACAAGAAATCCTGTTGAGAGCTGGAGCTGCTACCTGAAAGTGTAGAGGAACACCATCCAAAATCTAAATAATCTCTTTTGTTTTGATCACATTATACATGTGGCCAATATACGTTTAAGAGTTGCTAGTTCTTTTCTTTCAACTATATTCTCCCTGTTCTGTAGCGTATTCACTTTAGGGACCACTTCTCTGTAATTTAAACCCTTGTGAAACAGAGCTTGTGTTTGCTCCTCAGAAATCCCTTAACTGTGGATGCTGCATCCCTGCAGGCAGCATGGCCCTGGAACACGCCAGCATGCCCACAGTGTTGTATGCTACAGCTGGCACATCCAGAGACCCCTTTGAGCTGGAAGTGTAAAGAGTTTAATTTGTTTTTTTCTCTTTTATGACTGTGTCTTCTAATACCACTGTGAAAAATCCTTCACCAGGCTGAACTGAGTGAGTAATTCACCTGATCACATCCCATCACAGCAGCTGGGGTGAGAGCCTCTCTGTTTTGGACATAAAATACAAATTATCATTCTTCTTCCACCCAGGCCCTCTTCTGTGAGTTGATCTTTATGACCATTGCAATCCAGCAATATTGTTGCTGAAGATCAGGTGCTTGCGCTAGGAATGTGCAGGGAAAGAATTTCGCTGTCTCTGTAACTTCCCGCCAACCATTACTGCTCTTGAAATAACATACGTTTTGATCTCTGGCAGGTTTGTTTCACCATTCACTCAGGACTCAAAGGTGACAGAAAAAGCAGATTGTCCTTTAGCTTAATAGGTTGTCCTGCTGTTTTCCAATGCAGAGATCCTTGGCTTAATTTATTGCTGGAATGGATTGTTTCCAAATAAGGATAATCCTCCTCATGCTGTTTCTTCACTTGGTTACCTTCCTGTTCCTTTCACTGGCAACATCAGCCTCTGCAATTCTGGTTTATTCTTGCCAGGAGACTCTTACTCATTTGCCGTGTTTATTGTAGTTCTAGTCCTAAACCCGCTATCTTCAGTAGCTTAAAACTTTCCAAGACAATTGCTTCAGGGGCTTGAACTTTTTGCCCATGTTTTCAACCCAAAAGTGAGTTCCAGAAGAAGAATCTACTTGGCTGTGTTGGAGGTGAGGATTTTAAAGTCATGCCTTTTTTTCTGGCTAAACACATTGAATATAATTACTTTGTGCTAGATTGACTCCTGCTTGCGCAAGGGAGAGGAAGTGCCAGGAGTTTGCTATCATGAAATCCCTATGGGAAAGCTGCATACAATGCAAAGGCATCTCTCACAGCTGCTCTTTAATAAAATAAGATGTTTAATCTGGCTTAATGAATCTCCTTGGCTCTTGAGGCTGGACCCTGGCTTTCACCAGGGTGCATGTGTCAGTAAAGAACCACTTCCAAAAAAACGATTGGGTTTTATCTTAAAAACATCAAGTCCTCTTGGATCTGAAGTGGCTTTGGCACTCTCTACTCCCTTCTGCCCCACTGCTGCCCTTCTCTGCACTCACGTGACTGCAGAAAAGAAGATACCAGAGATGAGAAAGGTGGAACTCTGATTTTGTTCCTCACGTACTGCAAAGACAAAAGCAATAGTACGTGATCGTCTCTTCCCCTCTCCAATTTGTGGGGACTTCACATGCTTTCTTGTTCTCCCCTCTGCCTTTTTTTTTTTTTTTTTTTTTTTTGAGGGGGGCAGGGGGAGTTAAGGGTTCTTGCAACATTCCGTTTCAAGCAAACTTGTGGAAGTCAAATGCTACAACCCTTTTTCAGGTTCACAGCATAACAGGCAATGATTCTCACCAGCAGTCTGACTCAGTCTTGTAGCACTGGGAAAGAGCACTATAACATAACTCTAACTCTGTGCAAATTTAATTATCAGCAGCAATTCATTTATGCCAGTAATTTTCAACAAGAAGCTCCTCTTCTAAATAGAGGCTGAAAAGAGAGCGTGAGAATGCATTTTAGACAGACAACCTGCTATCTAACCTCGAGAAATGTTCATATTCAAACACCTCATGTGCATGGAGCATCATGCTTTACCGTGCTTTCCCTCTGCAAGGGCCTGAGATAAGGTTGCTTTGTGAACCTTGGGAGAATGAATGTCTTAACTCCTGCATGATTAACATTTCAGCTGGAAAGTTGCATCAACAGAGCTATTTGGTGCTGGACTAATTACTGCATATCGACAAGGGGGTCGATGTTTTTGCGTACTCAGCCTCCACTAACGTTCCACTGGGCAGCAGCTGCGTTAGAATGACAGTCGGCTTTACTGCTTTAAAACCGGTGCAGGGTGCTCTGCCTCAGACCTTCACACTGGTTGTTGGAGGACTGATTGAAATGTGAAATTGTGCTCTTCCTGCTTGGCCTTTTGACAGTACAGTTTTAAAATCTGAACGTCGCCCTGTCACCAAGGGACCACGCAAAGTTGCAACAGGTCCTGAGTAAGAAAGCACTGAGGAGTGGGAAGTTGACTACTCACCTGTAGTACAAAACAACCTCATTGATACGCAGGAGACTTCTGTCTCTGTGACTTTCAGTGTCTTCCACAGCATCAAACTGATATTTCAAAGAGATTAAGAACTGAAGGGAACATATGATATCCATTTAAAGCCAAGACTTCAGATTTAATGAAGGCTGTATCAGAATGAGATATGATTCAGATATCAAATTACATTTGTTTAGCCCAACACAGCTTAATAAATCACAGCAACATTTAATAAATATTTATCTTGTTTTAATCACCAGTTAGTGCTTTTTCTGGTCTCCCCATTCCCTTAATGGCTTACTCCTGTATTTATTAAATGTGATTTCCATTTCTCAAATAATCAATACATCTTTTTTATTTTTTTTATAATTTGGGCAGCTTTACTGAACTTTTGTGAGATTTAATTAAGATTAAGGTTTAATCTTTAATTTCAATATATAAATTACCCTGCGTTCGCTATTAAGTCATTATTTGGTAACCTCATTTGGTATGAAATGTTGACTGGAAATGTGGGAAGCTCAACAGCAGTTACTGTACAAACGTTAATGAACATCTTTGGATCAGAGGAGGAACTTGGCTGCAATGACATCTTTTTAGCTGATGTGGGTTTGTAATTAATAATATGAAATGGGCAGTAAGAAAGGTAGATTCCGCGTGACTGACAAAGCTTTTGTTTGCATGGGTATCTGGTGCAGCAGTAGGAGTCAGGGTGAGGTCAGATGGAAAACAGCAGCCTGTGGAAATGATAACACTTGTAAATGATGACTCAGCCGCCAGCACAACGTGCGGCACGCGAGGAGGCTGTGAGTAGGTTGGAGCCTTGCAGAGTATTTTCTATGCCACGTGCCCATCCCTGCTAGAGCCACGTCAGACCCACGGATTCATGGCCAGGAACTAGAGGGGAGACCCCCAGGCTGGCCCAGGTGCTGCCCGTGGGAATGACTCTTTAGCTCTTGACAAGACCTTGACTGCTGCCAAAATCCAGTCAACGCTGATGCTGGGCAGCTGTTCCGTATTGTCTTCTCCATCATTAGTGGCTCCCTAACTTAAAATAATCATCTGTAAAGCTCCATAGGTGGCTGTTAGTCTAATTTATATTTCAGGGCACATGCATTCTGTGGACCTCTGCTTGTCCCAGGCACACCCCTCTGGGTCTCATCTGCCTACTTGCCTGGCTATCCTTTCCATGAAAAAACTAAGAGTGAACTAACAAAAAAAATCACACCAAGGAAAGCAAAGTGGTATGTGAGTATCTTGTCACAGCTTGGGCATGCACCTGGATCCTGGGGAAAACTCTCAGGTTCCACAGCGCAGGTAGAGCTTATGTCCCCAGAGAGACTGTAGCAAGTAGTTCAGGTCAGATGTATTTGAGTCAGGCCAGAAGCTCGTATCGTTTCATGACTTTGGCATGTTGGTTCTCTTGATAGTTGGTCAAAAGTTAAATGACTTTTGGTGTTGTTTTTTTTTCTCTGCGGGGAAGGTTTGCATAAAGCCCCTGCAGGGTTTCTTATGATGTACAAAAACTTTCTTTGGTTTACATATAGAACCAAGGATATAATCACTAAAAAATCTGTAAGGATGCATCTATTATTTATAAAGTTAATGCACTGGTCTTTGAATATTCCATGCTTCCATAACATCTGTCACATATCAATATAATAGTCTCTGAATTTTGTATGACTCCAGAAAATCACATCTGCCACGGCCCTGTCTAGCACCCTGCTGCCTGGAATGGTCAAAGTGCCCCTTTTCCCACTCCTACACCTAGTATAATCCTAATATACTGCTGTGGGTGGTATAAAGGCCTTCCTCACTCCAACAGAGCTGTCACTTGCACAAAATGTTCTAGACTGATTCAGAATTTTCATTTGACCACTGGGCAAACCTTTAATCCTTGTTAAATTGCCTAGTCCTTAAATGCTACTCAACCAGTTTTTAAATGGCTTTTAACTTCTTCAGCTTTTGCTTGACATGTCATCTTGACATTCCCTTTTCTAGCCGTATGGATGCTGCAAGGTAAAATACATACTCGGGTGCTTCATGCTTCTTTTTATAGACCTATTCAGCACAGCTAATTTATATCTCGTCTCAGAAACAGGCACTGCTTTTAATTAGTGAAAGGCCATCTCCTCTCTCTGGTTCTATCAGTGTGACTGGTGCAACATAACTCTTCACTGCAAACTTACTTTGATTGTTGCACCCTTTGGGGGGCCATTTTTCTTCCACCAGTGTCTAGGCACAAACACTATTGAAAGTGGAGGAGGTTAGCTGAGGAGCTTTGCTGTTATTTTATTTATTTTTGGGGGCGGAGGGAGCGGTGGGGGTTAGCTGGCCACAGCACCTGTTGGTACTGTACAGAGACCTCCCTCAGGTTGGAAGTGGGTTGAGAAGAGCAGGCTAGGACGCGGGGAGGAATCCTCGTTGTTGCTACACAAGCTGTTTCTGAGGAATAGCATCTCAAACTACCTATTCTGTTGGCTGTTCTACCAGAAGGCAACAGGGCACCTACCAACATGAGAAAAGAGCAGGATTTATTTCCTCTAGCTCCTCTCAGTCCTCTCTGCACCATAGAAATTGTGAGTCCCTGCAGTTGTGGGGATGCTGGAAGAACAATAATTGATAGCAAGGATGAATGCTTCTTTCACTGATATCTCCCCAAATTATTATTACTCATCACTTTGAAAATAGGGAAGCAGGACGTTGACGTCTGTCCTCTGTCATCAGAGTTCACTCTGTGATCTTGGGGAGTTTTGCTGTAGGTTCTGTAGACCAAACTGTTCAGAGAAAATCCAAAAGGTTAAAGAGGAGGAGATGGCTGCCTAAATAGGGGAAAACATTAAAAGCAATTAATGTACAGAAAAAGTAGTTCATCAACAGCAAAGCAGGTGAAGTCCCGGCTGGCCAGCCAGCTGTCTGCATCTATCACTGCTCAGCACCTGCAGACAAACATTTTGTTGTGCATATTCTACAGCTATCCGGCACTAAGGCGAGGGTGCTTGGGGAGAAGGAGAAATGGGGAGCAGCAGACACTTGAAGGGAATTTTGGATAGGCATAGGGGAAAAAAAAAAATCACACCTCCTGGCAAAGCTGGAAGATGAGGTAGGAGCACCAGGGACTGGGCACTGGGAAGAGTTTTCCACCCCGTTAGGTCACAGAGGGAAGAGGAGGCAAGCAGTTGTACTGCAGGAGCATTGTCCTCCCCTTTCCCATCTCTGTGCTGTGTTGAAGATGAATAGCCTTGCCTTCTAAGTCTTGAAAGGATGGTCGCTGCCGTGCTATGCCAGTTGCATGGCTGCCAGCCTCTTCTAATTTGCATGTAATGTATGGCAAAGCCACGATGTCATTTCATTGCATAGATCTTGCCAGAGACGGCATTCAGAAGCCTGCTATGCAGTTTCTGGCTCTGACTCCACAGCATTAGTTACCCCATCAGCCACTTCGACATTGAGTATCCAAAACTGAGTCCAAATGCCTATTACTCTAATGAAGCTGCGGATTCTCAAAGGACACGCGCACACACCTTGCCCTGGACTACTTTTTCCCTGGGAGGAGGCACGGGCAGTTCTGACAGACATATTTTTGCAACGGAGCACACAAAAACATCTGGGGAAAGAGAAGGACTTTGCAGTTGCCTGTAGCTGAGAACAAAAAGGCATCTTGGCACAACTGACTTGGATGCCTTCGGCCGACAAATACCACATGAATTGTGCAGCGTGAAGGGAGAGCAGCCTGATGTCTTCAAAGCGTACCAGATCCAGAAGTATCATTTTCCTGGGTGCGCTGCTATTGTTCTGCTTCCTTCTTGTTACTAACATTACAGCCTCAGCAGGAAAGCTGGATGTGAGATGGAGCCACAGTTAGGAAAGGTTTGGGTTGGGCAGGCTGGTTATCCAAGAGAAGGGTTCTTAGCCAAGCCAGTGGCTGCCTGGAGGGAACTGGGTGCAAACTAGTCAGGGTTTTGTTGTGCTAATGCTCTGCCAGAGTCAAAGCCCTCCACACCCATGCAGGCAATGGCTGAAAAATAAGCTTTTGCTGTATTTTGTGCCACCTTTGCTTCCTGCAACTATGGGTCTCACCCCCTGAAGCTGAAGGGAAAATGTCTCAGCTTGGAGGAGGTAGCTCAGCCTGTGTGCTTTCCCCTAGGTCCAATCACTAGAATGCAACATCTACCCCCAACATCAGAGAAAACTCACCCCAGCCATCAAGGTCCTCCTATCCTCAGGGACTGCCAGCTAGTAACAGGTCCATGCTTTCCAGACACAATTTCCACAAAGGGATGCAGTCTCACTGCCATTGCAAGCGCTGAAAGAGGGAAATCCCTTTTTGCTGAGCTCTTTGAGTTTGAGTAGCACCTGGCACAAGGGGACCCTGGCCCGTAATCATAGAGCCCAAGTGCTGCTGCAGGTCCTCTGTTGAGATGTTGGCAGCGATGTGTACAACGCAAAAACCCCACTAACGTCGGTGCAGTAGTTTCCACACTACTGAGGCGCTGGCCAAGGTGAGACCAGGGATCAGTTACGCTGTGCCTGTGGACCGACCCTCTGCTTGTACCTCAGTTTCCCCATCTGTGAACTTGCTGATTGCATACTTCTGTTATGGTAAACTGTGTATTTGAGATGGCTGTATTGTCTGCAAAGGTGGTTGTAATCCCCAGATGTTGCGGGAGTGGAAAAGGATTATCATCATTATTTCTGACAGGCAGTTATAATTCATATTTGCTTACCAGACCCCTATGGTAGTTTTATTGTGAAATGAGTAAAGGTTATTTCAGCATGGGAATCGTGTGAGCTTATTTGTTGTTGAGCCTGGTAATAAATTGGCCCCAGACAGTGTTCCTGAGCTGTGTGAATAGAAGAAATTTTATGATTCTTAATTTAATTTGTGTTTTCTATTTCCCGCTATTTGTATTCTCTCAAAGTCTGAAAACACTTCTTCACCATTTGATCTGGACTTCTCCTGTTTGATGGATGCTGATTATTTCCTTTTCTCCTTTCCTGAGGTTTTGGGTGTTTTTTTTTTTTCTTTTCCATATAAAGTACAAAACGATGACTTAATTAAGTCAGTCTGTCTCTTGAAAGTAAAGCTTTTTTTAGTTATTTTAAGCTCCCTCCGCTGGAGGCTTCTGCAACAGCATTGGAGAATGAAGCAACCCCAACCCGGGATAAATACAATTTGACTTGGTTTTATGCTGCGCGTTCCTGTAAGAAGTGTGTGAAAGGGGGGCACTGTTTATCTTTTGTCTAAGTCCGGGATTTTCTGTGAGGGAATCTTAAAGCATTTGACACACACTAAGGGCTTAACCCTTATCACAGACCTTTGGGAAGCCAGCAGAGTGTTTTCAGAGCAAAATGTATGGATCCAGTTAAGAAGCAACCTTAAGGGATGGACTGAGGAATGGAATGGGAGGAGGAGGAGGGATGTGGGATCATGGTGGGGCCTGCAGAGGAGAAGGATCTTGCACCGTTTTGAATGGACAGCAAATGCGGTAGCAGAAGGGAAGACGATACTGTCCACGCAGAGAAAACTAGGAAAAGAGTCAAATTAAAGGCTCAAGGCTTGACTGAAATAAGTTTACAGAGTGAAAATTCTGCAAGTATTCTTCCCACCACCTTTCCTTGTAAGCATCCCCACATGCTCTTCTATCCCATGCTGCCTTCCCAGAACCGCATTTCTAAATCCTGTCGTGTGCTCACCACAATCAAATTGCTCTCAGAAACCCACTGCTGGGATCATTGCCTGCAGTAAAGTTCCTGCACGCTGCCCCGGCCCTCCTCACCTGCACATGATGCCTGGGGAACTCACCCTTCCCAGAGGTGCTGTGCACGCACTGACTGTGCAAAGGTGCTGGTGCAGAGAGAAAGGTGTTTTGCGTGGCTGTTTTTCTTCATTTTTGCATACGGCTTTTTAATAGCTGTGTAATAAACCAGTATTGATGAAAGAGGTCATTTACCATTAACTTATTTGGTTTTCTGCAATGAGCTAATGTTTAATTAATGTGCAATAACTTTTGCAACCAAATGTATCCCTTTAGATTTACTATAGGGGACAGTCTGAACATCAACTTAAACGGCCAATGACTGCAAATGTATTTATTAAGGTTTAAACATGTGTAAATGAGTTTGTGTTTATTTGCAGAGCTGTTAAACTACAGTAAATATGTTCTTTGTCAATTGGTGGTTAATTAACATCCATTAGTTCTCCATTAAGAGCACAGTTTGGTGTCTGAATTTCCTTGCTAAGTACTAACTTTGAATTAGGGCTGTATTTTTTCCTCTTTCAACAGAGTTTTCAAAATCCGCTTTCTCTGTAGGGTTGGAGTGCTAGGAGCAAGATGATGTGCCAGTTCTTGGAATTTACCTTGCAAGGCAGGAGATTCTCAAAGGGACAGGTGGAATTTTATTGCTCAGCCTTACAGCTCCTGTTTCTGAACTTCGCAGCTCCCCTCCTCACATGTCTCTCCCTCCCGGACTTTCGTAGCCAGCTGAGGTTGTGGGGCTGGCTCAGGTGTTGAATGCCTTCATCTCTCTGTGAGGGGTTAGAAAGCAGCAGGGCAGAAGCTGCCACCACCTGCCCGGAGGATGCGGACTGGGCAGGACAGGGAGGTCCTGTGTCACCCCAAAGGCAGGTTGTAAGGATGCCATTCCCCGAGGCAGGCTTGTGGGGGGAGGGGGGGAGGGATGCCCTCGCCGATGGCCGCTATGCCAGCAAACAGCCACAAGGTGACACTGTCCCAGTACATTATTTATGTTTTGACAGAGCGCAGTATGGTGGTACGTTTCGCATAGAAGATGGTTCTACTCAGCAGCAGCCGTTCCCTCTCTTAACTGAGAATGAAAGGTCTGAGCCTGGTATCGTGCACTTGTTAAATCTAGAAATTAAGACAAATCTAGACATTAGGAAGGTTTGCAAATTGCTTTCAATAGATGCAGTCACTGCCTTTTTACAGAGTGTACAGCCTTTAAAAAGTAACAGTCCTCCCCTGCTTAAAGTTGGCTGAGGACTTTGTCCTACAAGGGGAAGATGGCAGACTAGTCTCTGTTACTGCCCTGGGTCATCAGAGAAGGTTTGTCTTTCTCTTCTGTTCTTTGCAGCTCTCAGCTTTTGAGGCAATGGGGTATGTTGCTTACAGGTAAAGCTGGGGAGAGTCCTGTTTCTTTCCTCAGTTGTGTAAATATGCAAGTAGGGAAATACAGGCCTGAGAGGTTTATTACGTCTAGGCTTTTACCCAGGAAGCTCCAGCATCCTTACGTGCTAGGTAAAAGAAAATATTTCACACTCACACACACACACACACACCCCACCCACATACACACACCCCCTTGTTTTAATACAAGAATGCTTTGATTGTTTGCTGGAATTGTTTTTGGTTGGTAACACCGAGTGAGGTTAAGCTGTGCTATGTGTGTAACTCGGGTGTTGAGTTAATAAGGGTTGGTGTAGATCTGACATACATGTAGTGTATGTCAGGTTATGCAGTCAGACACATTATCAGAAGCATCTGGGAAAAAAATTAATCTGTAAAGTATACTAAAATACAGGTAAAGGGCATGTTTGTAAGGGCAGGCTTTGCACCTGATTTTCCCCAGGGCAATGTTTGTTTATATCTGGCCATCTTGTTTTACCAGGTCAGGTTTGAAGAGTTTAACTGGGTTCTATGTGTGATTGTGAACAATAGGCTGAACCTAATACCAATCAGTTGCCTCATGCTCTGTGCCTGCAAACATCTACTTTGGTTTTAGTAACATTAGCTAAATTGGTAGCAACGTTAACTGCTTCACCTTCATTTCTCCCTCATGAACCTGCAGTCTCCCTGCGGTTTGTTGCTCTGGAATTATTAAAGGAACAGTCAGAGAAAACAACAGAAGTTTAATCAGCTCGCTCTTGTTTGATTAGTCATCAAAGCCCCCTGTTCAGTATCCTAACAACTGGGACCATTGAGAGAAATTGCCTCAGTGTGTGTGTAAGGGGAGCACAAGTGAAGTGCTGGAATGTTCAGGCCAGTTCTGGAAATGAGTAAACGGGCTTTCCTAGAAAAGCACTGGCTTCTGCAGGCTCCCTCTGGTCCCATGCACATTTCCCACCTCCCTGGAGAGGAAGCTCTTTGTGGTAGCTGGCATGGTAGCAGAGTCCTGTACCATTGCCAGCGTTAAAGCCTAGCAACCTGCAGGGGAGTGTGGCTATCACTAAGGATCTGGGTATGTAACCCGTGACAAGCCTCTGTCAAGTTGCATTAGCAGCTTTGCTTTGAGGTGAGAGGTCTGTAAGCAGTAATTGTGACTTGTCCTCCTTTTCCCCACCAATTCACGACAGGCAGGTCCATGAAAGAACGAACCTGTAAGCTACAAACAAGTGGGCGCAATGACTGCATTACTGGCGGGCATAAACCCAAGGCAGCAGCAGCAGCAACTTGCTCATTCAGCTCCCTGGACACAGGCTTGACCTGAAAGAACTGATCCCCAAAAAGCAGTAATCCAAAAAGTCCAATCTACTGTAGGATGCTTTACTGACTCCTGGGAGGAGAGTCGAGCTCGGCTTCTAACACATGAAATTGTTCATGGGAGCTGTTGGGTTTTATATTTACTGCTTCGCTAAACTGCCCAACCCTCCTCGCTGCAGTCGGTGCTTCCCATTCGCGAGCCCAGCAGAGGCAGGACAGAATAGTTTGATGATGTTTTCCTGCAGAACAGTAGGATAGGCAGGGCCAGCCTTAGGGGAGAGTGGGGACAGGCGGTGCCTAACTAATAGAGTTATCAGGTTCAGCAGGGAAACCTGAACTACAGCTCCCAGGAGGCATTCCCTTCCCAGAGGCAGATGCAGCGTGTTGTCGAGAGATTTAAACCACAATGCACTAATTTCAGAATGGCAAAATGTTGTGGTTCCATTGAAAACACCAACATTTCCTAATCAACCTTGGTGCTTTTTTTTTTTTTTTTTTCAGCACTTTTCCTTTTGGAAATTTAAAAATAAAAACATTTCGACTCGATTCTAATTTAGGATGAAAACCAGTGATGAAGTTGTTGGAAATTTCCACAAGGAAAAAATTCTGATTTGGGTGGGGTTTTTTTCTGAGCTCAGCTTTAAAAGTTGAGGTAGCTGCGCTTGTTTCTGTGAAGTGCTTTGATATCCATGGATGAAAAGAACTATAGAAGTGCTAATTATTGTCATACTGGTTTTAATTATTCTGTCATACTGACAGAGCAACTGCCAGTTTTCAGCTGGCAATGTTTTTTTACAAGATGTTGTCCAGTCCGCAGTTTTTGTAGAAACAGTCAGATACTTCTTTTTAATTGTTTTAAAAGAAAGAAAAAAAAAAAAAGAAAATCCTCTCCATGCTCAGCAGCTGCTACAATTCTCTGATGGAAGTTCAAATCTGCCTGCGTTTGTATAGGTTGTTAGTATCAGGACAGTAATGAAGAGAGGAGATAGAAAACTCCAATTGCTAGATATTAGGGAGGAAACAGTTGGAATTGCTAGCAAGGGTGAGATGCTTTGAAATTTGCTGTGTGCAATAATTTCAAATGGAAAATGCCGTTTCCAAAAAAATTGGGAAATGTGAGATTTTTTTTTTACCTCTTTTATTATTGCTGTTATTATTTATTTGCAGTACATTTTATTCTTTCTCTGGAAGGGTCTAAATGAAGTACTGTATTTCCACTCAGCTCAAACCGACTCATCTGAACTGTTTAATTCAACCAGTTTGCAGATAAACTTTGTTTACCCGGCAGCATCGCTGGCTCTCAGGGGAGCTGTAGTTTAAAGACCTCAGTGCTCTCTTCTCCTTTCAGCCATTCTGCCTGGCTGTGCTACAACCGCCCTAGGGCATCACTGCCTCCTCCAAGGCCAGTGCTATGTCAGCAGTGTCCCATGGCTACACTAGAGGTATGTGTTCGTCCCTACAAAACTACCCAGCAAAAATCTGTGTAGTTTACTGAAGGTGCTGCAGCAGGCAGAGTACCTGGCAAGACACAGCCAGAGCAGCATTAAGTACTGGGTTGAGCTTCATGCGTATCCTAAGGGAGGATTTAGGACCAGGCAAGCAATATGCACAAGGCTATCCAGCGTGTTCTGTTCTCCTGGTGGAAGTATCCGTGCCGTGGTGTCACTGAGGGAAAGGAACCGTGATGGACCAGAAGTGACCACCTGTTAGCAACCTGAGTTACAACGCACATATGAACCGGGACAACCAAGGAGATGGGCTAAAGGTATTCATATTCCACAGCTCTTCCCCATGGGACAAGAAGTTGCCATGTAGAAAGGGTGTCAGTGGACATGAGTGGGTAATGCTCCAGAGGCGCCGTGTTTTGTTGCGGTCTCTTTCTATCTGTGCAATTTATGGGAATAAGATGGAACTGTGCAGAATCCTTCGTCATTTCATTATGGCTTCTAGTGAAAAAGCACTTGCAGAAGACATAGCTGGTATTGGCAGATCACTCCCTCACTGTCACAGCTTTGTGTGTCCCTGTGTCAGCAAACGGATATTTAGGGTGAGCAGTGACTCAAGACTGACACGGGGCAGTTGGTGTCCTTAAAAAGATAAGCAGTAGTCCTTTGTAGAAGAAACTTTCCCCCCCTGGTCTGGCAAATGATGTGTCAGATTGCTGAAACGCAGAGGTGATTTGCTTTTCCCCCATTTGCACTCTTCTCTCCCTTTCTGTTTATTTCCAATGACATTGTCTAGTTCCTCAGTGCCAGTGTGATGCAGGGAATGGAAACCTAAGCAAAGTCTTAAACAACCAAGTCCTTCCACACATGCATTCTTTATTTTAGTAAAAGGGGGGGGGGGGGGGGGGGGATGGCCATTTATGTGAAAGCCTTTGATGCAGCAAGTAGTAATATTGCATTGGAGTTTATTCATATGAAGCAGAGAGATTTGCCCTATCGCTGCAGTTACTACTCAGTTGTTGCCTAAGGATTAGGAGGCTTTTAAACAGATAATATACAGTTATTTTTCCTGTCCTGGAAAGAGCCTCGTGGTTCTCTGTGTGTCAGCTGTAAAGCAGAGGAAGCACACACAGTGCATGTGTCACCAGGGCCTCGAGAGCCTCTTTTAGACTCTATGATGGTTGTTTGGTGCCTGACGACTAGATCTCTGACCTGGTGACATCCAGGTGACTGTCCTGCCTGAGCAAGGAAAAGGGCAGAAGAAAGAACAGAGAAACAGGACAAGGGAATTAAAGAATGAATGGGGACCAGCCCTTACTCTGGAGGGGCAATGGATATATTTAAAGTGTTATTGTTCAGCAGAGGCAGGACGTTTTATTTTGGGATTAAGGTTGAAAACCTAATTTTAAGTCATGTGAAAGCAGCTTGCAGATTTGGGTAAATCCCACCAAATGCTTTGATTTAGGAGAGGAAAGTCAGGCTGGATTCACAAAGGTACTGGGACAGGCAACATTTTCTTTCCTACCCTATGGTCAGAAGTCATGAACCAAAGCAAAACAATTTCAGGGTGAGCCGCAATTTGCCCGTGTGAATTGACATGCAGCAGCTGAAATTCTGCCAACCTGCCAGCACGCCTCCACTTTCTTGCATCCAGGACCAGGTCCATGCTTTAAACTTCCATTACTCTGATCGTAGGCATGAGGAAACATGATGCTGAATGTGACGGTACAAGAGCCAAAGCGCAGGTGAAGCTCTCTGGCCTTGTCAACTTCTTGCCAAGAGTGTTTATGGGGGGAATTGAGAGGTAGGAAATATGTTATGGCCACATCAGCAGTGTGTCAACTTCAGATGGGTTTGCCAACATAGCTAAACTTGTAGGTCTTTCTCATGGGAACTTTGAGGTGAAGCTGTCTTCGAGGGCATGTATTCGCAGCCTAATGAACACAAGGCAGTACGACTTTAACGTATGTTAAGCATAATAGCAAGAAGTAGCCGAAGGTTTAACTGATTTGTAATACGTCGTGGAAGCATACTGCCTTATGTGTGCAAAGCTCTTAACACACATTAGCTAGTTAAATATGTGCTCTTTGCAATTCCTAATCCCACTATAGACAGGGCAAGTAAGAGTAATTTTCTTAAAAGAACGTCTATATGAAGTTAAATTCCTAAATGCAGTCCCTGGTTGGTTTTCCTTTCTTTTGACCAGTGTGTCTTACTGTGAGCTTTCTCTATTTCTTTTTGAGGAGGTCTCATGGAGAGAATAAGGAGGGTTTTTTATATATATTGTTTTTTCTTCTTTATTTCTCATTGCTTATATTCCAAGTGTTAAGAAATAATCAGAAAGCATTAATCATTTCTCTGGCTGGTCTAACAAAAAAGGAGAGAATCTACAAATAATAGTGAATATTTTGGGGTTGTGTTTTTCTGAAACACTTCCTAGTCTTAAACTTTATTTTCCTTTAACTTTAATTTTCTAAAGCCGTTCTGACTCAGTATTATTGTGACTTAGTTGCTGTGGTTTCCAGGTGAGTCATCAAAACAGCTTTGCATCTTTCAGAGCGATGCTAGAATTTGACAATCTCTTCCATGCTGGCCAGAGTCAAGGAAGATGAGAGCTATAACCTGCTGGGGAAAGTTGTCCTGAACTGCTGGATTCAGGGAGTCAAAGTTGAGCAGCTTGTGCATCCTGTTTGGATCTGCCATTAGTGCTTCATTAGCTCAATAACCGTATTCCAATCACAAAATATTTCTCCCTTTGTACTCAGCCCCATCCGTCTCCCATACAGCTATCCAAACACTTGGCAGCTTTATGGAAAGGTATCACAGGAGCTAGAAATGACGGACCCCGGCTTTGCATCATAAAAGGTCTTGAGTGTGGAGCTAAGGGTCATCTGTTCAATACTGGTGACATCTTGAATCTTTCTGTTAGGAGTCGAATACATGTAGTTAACTAAAAGTACATTGCATGGTCCCCACCCACCAAGACATTGACTCTGTCCTGGCCAGGGTGCTCAGTGTGTGTTAGCATCAACTCCTGGGAGTGAGGAGAGCTTCAGAACGCTTGAGAATTATCCTGGAAGTTATAAGGAAGTCTTGGTCTGCAGACAAAGCGGGGTTTCTGCCCTTTCTGTCTGTGCCAATTTGTTTTGCTTTCTTGTTGTAAGCATATTCCCTGACAAAAAAAAAAAAAAAAAAAAAACAAAAAAAAAAACCCACAGATCTTGAAACTTTGAAACTTTTATCTTTTTCCCATTCAGTCATCCCAGTAGGCTGGAATATCACATACACCAGTCTCACCTCGCTCGCATGCACACACAAAGGACAGTAGTGTCATATGTCCCTTTCCACAAAGGACTGTGCCCTGCGCCCTCCTTCACCTGTTTCTTTCCTTCTGGACTTTACAGTACCTGGTGCATCACCCGCAGCTCTGTTGTGCTGTGTAAGTGGTGTGGGGAGAGTTTTCCCTGTGTGAAACCTAAATCCTTTGTGCAATTCTCTGTGCCAGCAAGAGCGAGCAACCTTTTCGGTCCAAAGATGTAAGCCATGACACGTTCACAGTTTCCTGTGTATGAACAGAACTTCTGCCTCATGGAGCTTTCTCATTGCAAAGCTTTGAGGGACTGCAACTGCATAGCGTCGATTTCTTGCAGTGCCTTTGGACATTTTTGAGTGTTCATGGTCTTCCTCTGCCTTAACAGTGCTTCATCTGCACAGTGGCATAGAAAGAGCTGCCCAGTACAGAGCCCTCATCAGTCCAGCTTAGTAGAACATAGGAAGCAGCAGGGGCTGTTCAGAGGCTTTCTGTTTCTTCTGTAAACATCTGTGTGACAGATGTCAGCATTCATTTACAGACGTTATGTTTACCAAAATGCTTAAATTTCACTTTCAGCCAAAGTTGAGGTTCCCTTGACTTTGTTTTTGTGATATTAGTGCAGATGTGTTGGCGTGATGGTTTACAGCAAACAGTCAAGAGTCTTCTATCAGCAATGTCACTCAATGGGCAAATATTTTTGCGCCGGTATCCCAGCTACTTCTTGAACCTTGACCCTTGCTTACAGATATTTCTCTCTTTCAGCCATGGAACAGAGGCTAAAAATTTCAGCTGGTACGAGCAATGCATCCTCAGCACCATCAGAGGTATAATGTGGACAAGGCTTCAGCTTTTCATGAAGCCCTCGTCAAACCCTTACCAACAGTGGACAGATTTGTTTCAGGTGGCCTCGAACAACAGTGGGTGTGATCTGTACGGGATACACTGCTCATGGCTAGGAGTTTGGTCAGCTTGGCCTTTTGGTGTCTGAGTTTGGTTGTTGATTGAATGACGACAATGAGACGGGCAGTTTGTAATTACTGCATATTCAGCTAGTGCAGATATTTCCCAAGGAAATATTCTCGTGTCCATGTTTGTCAGGGATATGCAGAGAGTTTGAAGACAGAGGAAGAAGTTTTTCGAAAACTTACGTTAGTGTATGTTCTCTGTGTAGCAGCAGGGAGAGGAAAGAAAAGGTCTGGAATTAATCCAGATTTCCAGAGAGCCAGATCTGTTTGAACCCCAGTATCCTCTTTCCTGCTAGCTGGCAATTCCCTTTCTCCTTGCTGGCCGTTAGCAGATCTTCCTGTACAGCCGCCTTCTGCCTCTTGGCACTGGAGGATGGCCCAGGTATGACAGGACAGCGCCAGGGCATGCCAGCGCTCTCCCTGCCATTCCATTCTCTTGGGTGGTTGCTTCTTATGTCCCAAGCACACAGTCAGTACAGAAGGAATTGCTGGTTTAGGAACATGAGAACCTCGAGCTAGCTGCACCCTACTCCTCGCAGCTGGCTTTTGCTTTTGGTACCTGGCACCCCCTGGGAGTTTTATTTAATAAATACCAGTGACAGCAGAGACCTAAAATACAATTCTTTCTGTGGCGTATCATCTGTTTAGACTTGGGTCTCTTGCTGCTGGCCATACCCAATGCTTTCAGGTGTTGGGAAGCATTCAGAGGCGAGTAGAGATGTCCCGTTGAACATTGCGCTTGTGATAAGAAGGGACTGGACTTTAAGGTACCTGCTCGCTCTTTCTGTCATGTAATTCCCTGCAGAATCACATGGGCAGAGAGATGCTGTAAGAATACGGGCTTCCTGCTGGCATTGGTTTTTGTGTTCTCCTCTGCAGAAAATGTTTCTTGAATAGGGACCTTTAGTCTGAACACTGCTTTCACTTCGTATTGTGTTCTAATAATATCACACAAGAGACATGAAATGGCTTTGATCATAGGGAGTAAATGCCACCAAGTAGTCTTCTTCCTCCAGCCTTTTCCTTGCTACATTAAAAATTCATGGGCAATAGCAGCTTCTTCTTTTCAGGACTTCACTACATCAGCAGATGGGGAGAGTGGGCAGGAATACCAGGTCATGTTGATGGACAGAACAGGGGTGTCCTGACAGAGCTGGAAGCCGGAGAAATTTGCACTTAATTTACTTATGCTGGGTCTATCTGAGGCCAGTCAAATTCGGTTTGTTCCTCACTTTGATGAGCAATAAGCTTACTGGAAAATTATTGTAATTCAGTTAAATGGATGTGAATTGAAGGTATGCCTTAATTTCCATGTTTGCTTTGTTCTTTGTGCTGCACTCATTTCCCAGCCAAGAGGAATTTACAGGGAATGAGGGCAAGAGGAAGACTCAAAGAGGTGAAATTGTATCCCCAATCCGGTGAAACTGGTGGCAAAGCTCCACTTGATTCTGTCAGGGCCAGGATTTGTCCAAGGGACCTCTGCCTGTCAAAATTGCCTTTGATATCTCAGAACACTGATAGACCACTTAACTTGGAAGATTCTTCGAGCTTGGGGCTCCTTCTCCCTCAGAGACTTGTCAGATCAGTAGGTTGCAAGGGCTTACTTGGGCAGGTGACCCCCTGCGTTTGGCAGCAGTGTTTTATCATCCCGAGCCTGTAAAATGCCTTCCTGCCAGCTCCTTCATGCTGTACACTCACCAGCCAAAAAGCAGCTCTGGTAAACCATTTTTTACCAGTCTTTCTCATGACTGTGAAAGTGGTTGTCCTACCAAAAGCTCAGAAGCAGGTGCTCGAGTGACTCAAAGCCCTCCATTTCCACAGTTCAGGCCCCCTTTGGATTACCACTTAGGCCTGGCAAACACGGGATGGTTCTTCCAGACAGAATGGATAGGGTGAAAAGGTCTTACGGACAATGACTTTGACTAAACAGTGATAGACACTCCCTGACGACACTTGAGGTAGCCTTACCCGCAAGTGCTATCGACCTGGGGTTCATCTCCCAGTCCATTCCTATATCAGAGGGCAAGTAAATGAAGTGGGGAAGTTCCCAACTCAGAGCTCCATGTCAACATCAAAGGTTTTCTTTGGGGTTTGGTGTTTGGGTTTTGTTGTTGTTGTTGTTACCCTGCTCCGGTCTGATCCAACTGTTTTTTCACGTCCCCTGCCTTTGTTCAGCCAGCTGCTAGGGTGCTCCGACCAACCTGCTTTTTGTCCTTCCCTGATCTCTGCCTGCTGGAAGAAGCTAGCAGGCTCATTACATTATTCAAAAAATACTGGTGTGTTGTATAAATTAGGAAGGTAATGAAGTGTCGCTGAAGACCAGGACTATGCAAGGATCCCCGGGAGTTTCACACGAACCAATGCTGCCATTCCTGTTTGGGTTGTCGGCTTGTTGTTTCATAAAGCCCTGCAAGCTGCTGGATCTAACAGGTTGCCGGAGCTGAGACGATTGTCAGTGGAGGGGATGTGTTTGCTTGCACTTCAGGGCCTGAGCCTGGCTCTGACAGGTCAAGTTCCCTCAAAGATTTTATGTCCCTCCAGGAGAACATCTGCCTGTTCTCACTCTTGTCTGGAAGCTTTTAAAAATGCCCCCTAGACCTCTGCTTTAGGGGAGCTGTTTCAGGGTGTGCGCATCCCTCATCCAGCCCACCGCAGCAGCGTTGTAAGCAGTGGTTCAGAGAATTTATGTCTCCTGAGAGTTACTGCTTTTGCTGATAGGTATTGCTTCATCTGAGCAGTTTGCAAGTACAGCCACACTCAGGTTTGTTTCGCCTTATCTAAGTTGATTTACACATGAGTTGGGATGAGGGTGGAGCAGGGTGGTTCTGAGATGGGGTTCTGTTGCTGCTGCAAGCAGTGAAGCCCACAGGCCACCCAGCTGCATCCCAGCACAGGGCTGTGCTGGAGGCTCTGCCATCCTCTCTGACAGAACCAGGTGCTGGAATCACCTCCAGCAAAATGCCTCCTCTCCCTGAGAAGCCACACCGTTCCTGTACCTCTTGGTGGGCAGGTCCTCCATTGGTCCACCCTAACTCCTGCTTCCCCATGCTTAGACTAGGACCTAAGATTCCCACTCCTGGCCCTACTTCTGTGCTGGCTTCACCCCCAGGACAGTGCTATTAATCTGGCATCTGTCAGCTCTCTTAGAGGCTGCTGCAAACACCCTGTTTTCCCCTCTGGCACCAGGTGTTGGGCATTGTGGCAAAATATTACACTAGGAACAAATCGGGACAAAGTGAGACTCAAATAGGTACAACATATTTTTTCAAGAAGATGGTATTTAACAACAGATGATCATTTAATCTAAGTGTACAAGAATTGGTTCAGTAGCTGGATGATAAAGGAAATAACATTTGTGCTTAACATGAGAAATTCTTAACCTGGGGTGGTCATTAATTATTAGACCTACTGATACAGGGTAGATCTGTGCAGTTGGGGCTGCTTGAATCAAAGCCAAGAGCCTTTCAACAACTAGGAGCTCTGGCTGAATCACTGCTGGTGGCTTTTTTGCCAGAAGTGGGTGAGTTTCTGTGGCTTGGGCCAGACAGCTGGATGGGGTGACCTAAAGACGTCCTTCCTAGCTTTAAAATGTATGAATATGACTGGGCCTGACAGGGGCATGGGGGCAACCTAGGAGAGAAGCTTGCAAATACCAGGGTGTGGAGCTTGGAGAAAGGAGTGGAGAAGCAGTGTGAGAAAGGGGAGAAGAAAAGCTAAAATATTAGAAAGTTATGTTGCAAGAGTAGGCAGGCGCTAACTCCAAATGCTGATGCAGAGACATCCCTGACCTGTAGCCTGTGAGGATGGTATCGAATGAGCCTGTGTCTGTGGGACAGTTCTTGTTTGTCATCTTGATAATCTGGATGTGTAAAAGCTGTTTTCCTCATTTTCAGATCTGAATGCAGTGAAAAGATAGGAAGTGTTTTCAGAAGCTTGAATTCAGGCAGGTCATAGTTTCAAAGGGACCCTTCTCCAAATTTATGCATACAAATTTCTCTCTCAGCTTGTTGTGCATGAGGCTTTCTGACAGTGCCTGGTCTCCTGATAGCATCACAAATCTTGAGAATCTCTTTTGTCTTGCTGAAGGCCTCAGTTTAAGTTTCATAAAAGCTATGTTGGAGCTTCTGTAATGGACAAGAAAATGCACAGCACAACAGCCTGCCGCACTCTGTTCTTCACAATAAAATTAATTCTCTGGTGATGATGAATGTGTAACATGTATCATTTCAGCAAGGCTTTGGATCTCTCTTCTGCATCATCACCGTCAGAATGATGATTCTCATCCATTAGCATTGTGTTGAGAACTCCATGCCAGAGCAGGTCATCAAATGTGCAGCAAGGCTCAGCAGAATGGGTTTGACCACCTCTTAGTTGTATAGAATTCCTGTCTGCAGTGATCCTAACATCCCTTGCAACAGCCACGCACTTGTTTTGGGGCTTGTTAATGAGTACTTTAGAAACAGATCACACCTGGCATGTTCTGTAGATTGTGTCTTGCAGGAGCTTTCTGTATTGTAGTGTCAGATCCCCCTGCAGCCTTCCGTGCTTCATCCTTTGGATGCTGTTGAGGGGGGGGGCTGACCCTGGCTGGGTGCCGGGTGCCCACCAAAGCCGCTCCATCGCTGCCCTCCTCAGCTGGGCGGGGGGAGAAAATACAGCGCAAGGCTGGTGGGTCGGGGTAAGGGCAGGGAGATACCAGCCGCCGACTGCCGTCACGGGCAGAACAGGCTCGACGTGGGGAAATTAGTTGAATTTATTACCAGCCAAATCAGAGTAGGGTAATGAGAAATAAAATTAAATGTTAAAACACCTTCCCCCCACCCCTCGCTTCTTCCCAGGCCCAGCCCCCCTCCCGATGTCCTCCTACTCCCCACCAGTGGCACAGGGGGGGACTGGGGTCAATCCATCACAGCTGTTCCCCTGTGGGGGGTGTACTCATGCTTTCCCCTGCCCCGGTGTGTGGATGCCCCCCATGGGTGCAACCCCCCAGGCCCAGGTGGCCCCAGGGGGTCCCCAGCCCTGCCCCAGCCTGGGATCCTGCCCCAGCATGGAGGGATCTGCCCCCCCAGGGGCTCCGTGGGCTGGGGGCACAGCCTGCCTGGCCGGGGGCTCCATGGGCTGGGGGCACAGCCTGCCTCGCCCAGGGCTGCATTGCAGGCCAGGGGGGAGCCCCTGCTGCGGCGCCTGGAGCCCCCCCAGCCCCTCCTGCCCTGGCCTGGGGGCTGCAGGGCTGTTCCTCCCACATGTTCGCACTCCTCTCTCTGGCTGCAATTGCTGTTGCACAGCAGATTTCCCCCTTTCTTAAATCCGTTATCCCAGAGGTGCTACCAGCATTGCAGATGGGCTCAGCCTTGGCCAGTGGTGGGTCCCTCTTGGAGCCGGCTGGCACTGGCTACATTGGACATGGAGGAAGCTTCTAGCAGCTTCTCACAGAGGCCACCCCTGTAGCCCCCCTGCTGCCAAAACCTTGCCACGCAAATGCAATACATTCCACCCCTCACCTCTGTGAATCACATATTTTAGAATTATCACTAAAATCCACATTCATCGTGCAATCTTCACAAACTTCACTCACAGCAACAAAAAAAGAATTCCCCACATCAAAATCAAAATAACATCATCGCAATACCAAACAAAAAGTGGACAATTTACACACAATCCACCCCTCATGCTTTCACCACAATTATAGCAACTGAAAATTCCCTGTGATCATTGTGCTCTCTAACGTTGTTCAGTCCATGTTTTGTCTGTTACCTCTCCCAGATCTTTATCTTGAATTCCTGCTGCCCCAGGCTGGGCACAAAAAGGCCTGTGTCATGTTTTAACCCCAGCTGGCAACCAAGTGCCTGGTAGCTGCTTGCTCACTCTCTTCCCATCCCCCTTCAGCCCCCAGTGGGATGGGGAGGAGAATCACATAAAAGGTAAAACCTATGGATAAGAACAGTGTAATATAAAGAAAATGTTATTGTAATAATTATAATCGTAATGAAGAGGGAGATAACAAAAAGAGAGGAATAAAAGCCAAGGGAAACAAGCGATGCACAATGCAATCACTCAGCCCCTGCTGACCGATGCCCAGCCAGTCCCCGAGCAGGGGGCTGTGGACCCCAGCCAGCTCCCCCAGTTTATATCCTGAGCATGATGCCCCGTGGTATGGAATATCCCTCTGGCTAGTTTGGGTCAGCTGTCCTGGCTCTGCTCCCTCCCGGCTTCTTGTGCATCTCCCCACTGGCAGAGCAGGGAACCTGAGAGTCCTTGACTTAAGTAAATGCTACTTGGCAGTTGATAGTGTGTTACCCACATTATTCTCGTGCTAAATCCAAAAGACAACACTGTACCAGCTACTAGGGAGACATTTAACTCTATGCCAACTGTAACCAGGACGTATTGGAAACTAAGGGTATGTTAGGATCTCTGTAGTTGGATCTATGTAGTTGGAAACTTTGACAGGCCCTGAGAGACAGGACAATTTTAAATGGTTAAATCAGGCATCTGCTCTGAAGTGCCCTCAAGAGAAGATTATCTCTCTAAGGGCAGAGGTAGCCTAGGGAGATTAGCTTTTTATGCCTTTGTTAATGCCTCATTAAGTGATTTACCCAAATTCACTAAGGAAATTGGGACTGGATATCTCCGAAGCCCTCCTAGAACATCCCAACCTCTGGGTCATCTCTCTGCTTGTGTGCTGGGAGGGACTGTTAACTATTGTAGCTTCTTTCTGTGAAGTCAATCCTAATTACTTGTGCTGAGGGCTGTAAATATCCATCAGCACTGGGAGGAAAGTTTTTGGGGCATAGTAGATGTATAAGGATAGAGCTATTGTCTTCCTATGGGAAGTAAATTACTTAAAGACCTGTAAGGTTGAACCCTGGCTCTGCCTGACTCATCAAGTCTTCCTTGACACTGGTGAAGTGATGATTTCACCCCCAAATCTAAAAGGAGAAGAGATCTTGAAGCTGTCCTCGGTGGGAGGTATGGACTGGGTGTCTAGACCTGTGTGCCTAACTCCTATAGCCACATTTGGAAAATGCAGGTCAGCATAATACTTTGTCCCCATGAGAAGAATCAGTACTGGGATCTACTCTTCCCTGCTTCCGATGCTGTGAGCTGGCCTTCCTTGGGAGAACAGGTCACACGGTTCCCCGCCGAGGCTGCTGGCTCGGAGCCCGGTTCCGAGGTGTGGGTAAGGAGGTTGCTAATGGTACCTGATCTTGCAGGGAAAAGGCAGCGCCACACTCTCGATACCACTGATTGCTTCTGTGCTTGTGTGTGTAAGGCCGGAAGGGCAGCTTTTGTCTTAACTAAAAGAGAAGCTTGCTCTCTGTCTTGTTCCCTCTCGAGTAGGAAGGACCTGTTGACAGTGAGTTTGTAGCTCTACAAGCCCTTGCTGTGGGAGCAACCAGTAATTAAGGCCGCAAATCAACTGCAGTGCTAATTCTTTAATTCTGCTTGGACATATCCTGCTGAAAAGGCATCTTCAGGTTATTTTTCTCCTGCCCAAGCCTCAGATCTGGTCTTTAACTAAAGGACAAACTTTCTGGAAAGTCTGAGCACAAAATCTCTTTATCCAGTTGAACAAGGTTTTCTCTTTCAAAGGTGATAACGTGGTTTTCTACCCACGCAGCACAGAAGCAGATGAACTTCAAAGCTCAAAGCCTCGTGTCTAGCTGGTGGCAATCGGCACAGCTCTTTTGGTAGTGGTGGTGCCTCAGCTTACAGCAATTGAGAACCTGGCCCTTGGCATCTAACTTGTCCACAGCAAGATGGTCAATTGTGAAAACAGATCGATTGCATAGTAACAAGGTTACAAATTGGTGAAAATCAGCTATTCTTGTCGAGGAGGGAGTTCTGCTACAGCTCAGTGACTGCCCTTGGAGGTGTTGTTGCGTGCATGTTATCATCCACAGTTTTGACCTATCTAAGTGCTCTCAATGCAGTAAGTCCTTCTACCTAATGAGGTCCTTCAGAAGAAGCTTGGTCTTGTTGCATTACATGCCTGGATGTGAGGGGCCTAAGCTGGCTCTGATTTTCAGCATCAAAAAACAATTTAATTTGTAGATTTGCAAAATGTTCTTTAAAAATGTCTTTCTTAAAGCACATGCTGGAACAATTGGTTCTAGTATTAGAGCTATCATACACATATATTTTTCTCAGACTGTAGTTTTCCCTATAACATGTCCTCCATAAGTGCCTTGGGGATATGAACAAGTGGCATTGATGTTACAGGTGGCATGGGGTCCAGTTTGGTAGACAGCATCCTGTGCTTAGCTGACTTTCTTCTTTTCAGTTGTCTCATGGAAATTATTTCTCTGCTCTTTCCAGCAGACTCTAGCCTGGTACAGATGGAGGCTGCTTTATCAGGCAGGTATAGGTGAAGGAATAGACAGTGTATGGCCTCTGAGGACTCCGTCTTGGAGTCTGAGGAGAAGGGCATTGATCAGTGAAGGCCCACCTCCTCCTCAATTTGCCACTAGAGGTATCTGCTGCATTCAAAGGATTGACCACTTCTCTCCTAGCCCTGCCTTTTCTCCTTCTCTCCTACTCCTGTGGCTCCCTGTGTCCCAGGAACCGAAGGAGAGTGAAATGTAGCTGCTTAATAAATTGGAATGGGATGCTGCCCTTAGGAGCAGGGTGGAAATACATGCATGTGGGAGCTGCAGGTACTGGAAGGGAGGAAGGGGAGATCACCACTCCCCTGCCACTGTCCCTTAATCTTCCTTGCCATGTGCTGAAACCCCTTGGCTCTTTTCTATTCCTCTCCATAATTCCTCTGCCAATGCAACAAAATTGCATTTTCTCTGCATGGCTGAGAAGCTTTGAGCAGGCTCTGCTGCTGAGTACAGCAGTGTATCTTGACTGAACACGTTATAGCTCACAAAACATCATACGTTTTCACTCATCATTGCAGATACCCTGAATAAAGTCCCTAGATGCTTGGACTCTGCTGGCAGAGCAGTTAGGCAGTCACCTTAAAACAATCGTGTTCATCATCATAGGGTTGGAGACTTGTGCGAGCCGTTCTCTTTTTGTATTTTTCAGAAACGTTGTTTCCCTGATTCCAGCAATATTTGGGAACAAGTCACCCGTTTGGTGTGGCTGGAAGTGAATGAAAGTCAAGTGACAACAGTTGCCATTTTGTGGCTGTTGGTGGTGTGAGCCGATGAGCCTCATTTCAGCTCCTAGAGGGCAGCCATCCACATCACGCAGACGGCTCCCGCAGCTGGCTTGTGTGGTTTCCATGGATTGCTCTTTGCTTTTAGCCACCTCAAATGCAAAACCACCCATCCCTATTTGTGGCCAGAATCCATGCTTTCAGTGTCTGTTGGCTCTCCATGAAAAGCAGATGGCACTTCAGGCTTTCGCTATGTCAGTCCCTGAGTATCTGTAAAACTGAGCTGCCACACAGGTAGGCAGGTGACCTGAGTACCAGTCCCAGAGCATCTCAGCGCTGCATATCTCAGCGAGGCTGCCTGTCCAGGGCCAGCATGGAGGGTCCCTGCTTTGGCCATTGTCGATGCCCAGACTGTGATGTCTTCATCTCATTTCCCTCAAAGCTGGGAAGAGTAAGGCTACCCAGGCTGTGTCTGCTTGCGCTGTGGTTTTCCTTCCAGCTTGTACACAGAGCCATCCCACACCCATAGGATGGAAACACAGGCACCTTCTTAAACCTGTATTCCAAACGTTTCTGCCGTGTCTTTGGTGGTGCTGTCCAACCTGCGCTCATGGAAGGGCATTGCTCCAGGCCATGTTCCCTTCAAACAGGGTAAAAGTGTTCTGCGTTGGAGAAGGGTGATGTGGTGCCTTCAGGGCTGGGCTCATACTGCCCCATCCATTCCTGCGTAGTGACAAAATCTGGGCAGTCAGGCTGGCCTTGCCAGTCCTGCACCTACCAGGAGTATTGGAAAATGGTATTAAAAGATGGGAGTATGGATTTGTGGTGTCCATGCTCTGATTGTTTACCTGAATTTTTCTTGAAGTTTTCAGAAGGTAGGGAAGTTAGAAAGCAGACCTGCTGTTTCATTACCTGCTTCCAGCAGGGGGAGATGGGTCCAGAGAGTCATTTCTTCTGGGAACATGTACAAAAATAACAATCTTTATTTTACTCATGAGGCTCTCTCCTAGGATTGGTGTGATTCCTGCTTGTTTGGCCTTTTATACCCAGGTAACCCCTTCCTTTTGCTTCTGTATGCTTCTAAAAGCAAATAAGACCTATCAGCTTTATGTTTTGTTTTTGTTTCATTTTTTCCAAGGTTTTCCAAGGTTTATGAGACCCTCAAGGGAATTTCTTCCTCATCTCTCTGTTTATTATGTTTATTATTATTAAATAGTTATGCTACGGTGGTTCTAATGAGGACTGTATAAACGCGTAAGAAGATGAAGACTCCCCCTGTACTTCCATATCAGTAGAGAGGAGCCTCTGAGTCTGCTGGGATGCATCCCAGCTTTGTAGGGAGGAACGGCCACATGCAGTCCCACCTGGAGTTCAGGGTGTTACCAGAGTCTGGGGACAGGATTCCTTCCTTCTGCCTCCCTGAAACCCCTCTCTGTCGTTCTCTGTATAAAACATATTGGTGCCACTTTCCATGAACTATATTTAACTAAGCATTAAATTTAGATTTAACTGGATAGTTATTGCCTCCTAAGTAAATACTCTGAGATAAGGAATTATTTAGTGAGCTCTAGCAGTTGGGTGGCAGATGCTTCTTACATTGCATAATAGTTAATCTTCGACAAATATGTTTTCCTTACTCCACTGGCATTTAATTAACATACAATAGCTTTTATTAAATGTAGATGAAACATATGTGGGAGACCCTTGTTAAAAGGATCGATGCAACATTTCGGCGACTAAGAGGGGTGCGTTTCTATCATTGGTAACTGCCTATGGGACCGGGTCTTTTAGCTGTACTTGACCTCTGTCACAAGAGCACGGAGGTTTCCTCTCGGTGATGCCCATTGTCGGGGATGCTGGCAGCCCGATGGCATCTCTCTGTCCCTTGTGAAGTCCATCGCCCTAGAGAGGTGGCTACTAGTCTAGCAGCAGCGTGGTCTTCTTCAGAGTAATACTCTTGTCAGGTGAAGTCTCTCTCTGCAGTAGCTTGGGAACATCCAGTGTGTGGGTTAACCCTTTCGTTCCTTCTTGTTGCTCCCCCTCTCTGGTGCCATCTGCGCCAAGTCTCCTGCAGGCGAAATGTCTGGATCAGCTCGCTCCTTGGCTTGAATACAAAGCAGTCATCTCTTTTGCCACTGCTTGCCTGGCACTGGAGCAGTAATGTCATGACCTTAGCCCTTAATTTGTGGGCCTTTAACACATGCAGGGATTGTTTAAGTACCCATAGGCAGCACGGCCTTTCCATAGCAAGACTTGCAGGGGCCAGTTTCTAGGGGTTCGGAAAGCAATGGGACACATTCCTGGAAGAAGAAAATCAATCGAGGGCCATTAACTACAAAGACAGTGCCACTGGCCAGGGACGTGCCTTAGCCACAAATCACTGGGAATTAGGGAAGTGGCCTGGGGCAGTCCGGCTGCAGCTTGCCTTGTGCTCTGCTTCCCTGGGCTTTGGCTGGAGGCTGTGCTGAGGGACAGGACGCGGGGTGAGAGGGACCTGTGATCCCATCCCACGTGGCCATTGGCATGCCACAGTGCGTCTCCCGTGCCTCTGCAGTTTGCACCCCCCAGGGCTGTGGGCCGGGTGGAGCAGCCAGTACCAGACCTGGGTTTTCCCTTTCTTCGCCCAGCAGCGCTGTGACTATGCAGGGCAGCAACTCTCAACAGAGTTCCCCTCTGCTTTTCCTGCACCTGCCACACTAGACCCCCCTCAAACCACACCTTCTTTGCTCCCCCCCCGCTTTGGCCACAGAAGGGTTACGCTAGCGCAACATCCCTAGGAGCAGGCAGGCGAGAGCGAGCCGGGGGGGATGGCAGGCAGGCAGGCATCAGCAGCAAAACATACGGCTTATTCCTCTCCATTAATTGAATCTCCCTTCTCGTGCGACGGTGCCGGTATGCGAGCGGTGGGAGCGCTCCCGGGTGGGCAGCGCCGCCGCCGGGCTCGGGGCTCAGCTGCGGGGACAGGCCGGGCATTCACACCGCGGGCGGCTCAATACCGGCATTGTCTGCGGCCCGGCCCCGGGGCTGGGGGGGGCAGGGCGGGGGGGGGGGAGGGGAGGGGGCGGGGGGAGCGATGGGCCGCTGTTTATCTGGGGAGGGGAGTCTGAGCGGGGAAGCAGCGCGGCCGAGGCTGCAGGGGCAGTTGCCAGGGATGCTGCTCCGGGAACGGGCAGGTCGGTGGCCCCGGGCCGCGCAGCCAAGTTGTTCGCACTTCTGGCCACAGCTGCTTTGCCCCCTCCCCCGCTCCCCTTCCTCAGCGTTTTGTGGATATCGGCCGCCTCTTGCTCCATCCCCTCTGCCCCGCTCCCTCTGCCTCCCCCGGCTGCTCCTGCCGCCTCCTCTCTCCTTCCCGTTCCCGGCTCGCACTTCCCCCTCTTCCCCAGCCCCCTCCTCCTCTCCCTCCTCCCCTTTTCCAGCCCCCTCTCCCTTCGGGCTTCCCCCCTCTGCCCTCCAGCCCTCCTCCCCTCCCATGGCCCCCTCTCCCCGCTGCAGTCCCCCCCTTCCCAGCCGCGCTCCGGCCCCCCCAGCCCCGTGCCGGCCGGGGGCAGCCCCTTCCCCGCCGGGCGGGGGGCGCGGGGCGCTGCGCCCCCGGGAGAGGGACGGGGAGCGCCGCTGCCGCCGCGGCGGTGCCGAGCTGCCGTCTCACGAGTGAGGCTCCCTCCCTCCCTCTCTCCTCCCTCCTCCCTCGCTCCCTCCCTCCCTCGCTCCGCCTGGGAAAGTGGGTTAGGAAGGGAGCTGGGGCTGGAGGCTGCACAGCCGCGCACTGGAGCGGGACCAGCCACTCGCGCAGCCCGGCGGCACAGGACTCAGCTTGTTCCTTTCCCTTTTTTTTTTTTTTTTTTTTTTTTTTTTTTCAACCTCTCTCCATCACTCCAAACGGGTCGATTTAATTGTTATCATTTTTTTATTATTATTTTGCTACCTGACTTTTTCCTCTTGCCTTTTTTTGGGGGTTGTGGTTTGGTGTGTTTTGGGTTTTTTTCCCCTTTCCCCCTTTTTTTTGATTGAAGCTTGTGTTAAGACTTTTTGCGGAAAGCCTTTGGAAAAAAAAAAAAAAAAGACGGGGGGGGGGGAAGAAGCCAGCAAGAGACTGAAAAGACCAAGAGAAAGTGGCAGCTAAGGACTGTGAAATCACCACCACCACCCCCTTTCTGGGGCTGTCGATCAGAGCGAGAGTTGTACATTATTATTATTGTTGTTGTTGTTCTTTCTGCATCTGTCTATCCACATACACAGGCAGAGAGAGAGCCAAGTACAGACAGTGAAACTCGACGAGACCAGCCATGGTAGCAAGGGCTCAGCCTGATCGGAAACAATTACCGCTGGTCCTACTGAGATTGCTTTGCCTTCTCCCTACAGGGCTGCCAGTCCGCAGCGTGGATTTTACCCGAGGTACCGATAACATCACCGTGAGGCAGGGGGACACAGCCATCCTCAGGTAGGGCATTTTGCCAACTTTTCCTTTTCTATGCGCGTATCTATATTTCCGTGGATGCAACGTCTACGTGTGATGCGATACAGATTTGTGTGCGTATGTCTCTGGGAGAGTGTGTGTTATTTTACCTCTCGAACTGCAGTAGCGGCAGCTGCTACAAACAAGCTCTGCATGTTTGTGCTTTAATATTTAAAAACAAATAATCGCAAAGCTTTGAAACAATTCTTGCCCCCACTCTCCTCTGTATAGTGCTCTGGATCAAAAGAATTTCAGTGGGGAAAGATCTGTTTGTGTTAGCCAGCTCTTGTGGATGTACGTTTTCCACCAGCCCTGCAGTATCGATAGAGATATCGAAAAGGGATCCAGCTGCGCTTGCCGGATGTTCCATTGATCTTCCCATACTTCTTTTTGTACCTATGCAAAAACTTTATCCCTGGTGCTGCCAGAACTCTCAGGCAAGTTCTTTTGGGAAACTCTGGCTTTTAATTTTATTCATTTATTTATCTGCCCTGTAGGGAGGGGAGATGGATGCAGTGGTGGCAAAGGCTGGTGGAAAATGGTGTAGGAGCTCCGACATTTATGAAGCTTGTATCTCGTTCACTGTGTTGGTTTCTTTGCAGGACTAAGTAAACGGGTGTATGCTGTGCCTAACTGCCTGAGTGGTTGTGATGAGGGTGTCTTTGCACATGAAGCCTTGTTCACTGGCAGTATTGAGTGTTATATTTCTGTATTCATTGTCCAGGTCTTCTAAAGGTAGTTCTGAGGCTACTTGGGCTTTCAGTTAGGAGTGTCCCAAATAGCTGAAACGCAGTCATCTTTTTCCTTTGGGTTTCTCTTTCAAATACTGCCTTGCTCAACTTACCTGCAGTAACTTCCCTACTGAGGGACAATTTTCTGCGTGTGAGTGTGTGTGTGCACACGCTGTGTATTATGGCTATAAAAGTACTGGACATATTAAAATAAGTCTGTAATCTGTATGAGGAGCTGATAGTGCACAAACCTTGAAGCATCAAGGGAGCAATCCCCTAGCAAAGCTAACAGCAGCAGCAAAGTTTTCTTTCTCTTTCTCTGAAATAAATCCTGCTAGATGTCACCAAATGGTCTGCTACGTGATCCCCTGTGTCCTGCATCCCTCCCGTTTAATGACAGAGGAGTATGTGAGCTAGCAAGATGGGATCAGGGAAGAAGGATGCTAGAAGAGGGCTGTGTGTGTACATGTATCGCTTCTCTCAGCTCCCGTGTGCTGGGTTGTTTTGATCCTGGAATATCTGTTCAGCAGCTTCCATTCCCCAGCTCTCCAGACTTGTTAACTCGCATGTAAGATTTATCCACATGGAGTAATAGGATTTACAGAGTAATTCATCTGCCTTGCATATGCAATGGAAGGGGTTTAGATGCAACATGGTAAACACCTAACAAGGGGTGTTGCCTCTGACTCCCAGCTTCTCTCCTCTCCCTTTCACTCACTAGCAATTCCTATATCCCATTAACCCTTTTCTAGCAAGACTCCCAGCTGACTTATCCCATTTTCAAAGGCAGATCACTTCCATCAATCATTTATTTTGGAGGGGCTGCTCAGGCAGATGTTTGCTGGCATATGTTTGGTACATACAGGAGCAGACACGTCATTAAGCTCACTTGCTGAGATAGGGGTCACTGAATTTCTATTTCCCACTTAACCTTGGAGCTTTTGAGTTTATCTAGATGCTGTGTGCTAAAGCTGCATTTGCAGCAGGGAGGGCTGAGCGGATGGTGGAGATGGTGCCTGCATGTGCTGCGTGTAAAGCGTTCGTCAGCAAGCTCAATGGGGCTGCATGGGAGAGTGGTTTCGGTGATTGTGTGTGGGGTGTGTGGCTTGCCAGGGTTATGTCAGGCACTAAAACAAAACACCTGAGTGAGGTGATCCAGCTGTGTCAGCCAGATGTGTGCCAAGTGACACAGTTTGCAGGAGCGGCACACCACCCAGCCATGTAACTGCTTGCCCTGAGCAATACCGTGTTCCTGGCAGGCTGCGTTTTTGTCAGAAGTGACTGTGGCCAGTGCACAGGCGGCTTTACCTCCCTCGGCTGCCTTCTTAAGCTTTTTAAGCAGATCTGGCTGGCTATACGCTTTTCACATTTCCTAGGAAGGGCAGTTGTCTGCTCTCCCTTTCCCTGGGACCAGCCCCAGGCTTCTGGGATGCTTCAGTCCCTTCCTCAGGGGAGAGGCAGAAGCCAGGCTGTGCTGGGAGACCGCACTGCCACATGAGGCTGGAAGGGGTGAGGTTTCCTTCTGTCCCATACAGTTTAGGACCTGCAAGATGATGTTTCATTCCCTCAGTTTTAAAGCAAGGGTTGGTTTGCTAACTTCCCCCTCGCTGTTTTCCCTGACCCTCCAAAAGCATAACTCACTTCAAGACAGCCTTGTGTTTGAAAAACTCCCAGCATCTTGCTCTGCCTGCCTATAGATCCACTAGTGACAACGCAAGGGGAAGAGCTAGATGGAGAAAAAACGTTAGGCGATCTATACTAACTGTGCTCAGAGCAGATCTTTACCTCCACAGAGAGATAGGTAGGAGATTTCCAGACAGAGATCGTATCACCTATCTTTGCTATGCATCTACTTCAGAGGGAAGAGGGAGCGTGCATTGTTGATTTACCAGTGCCAAGTAGCTCCATCCTGTAGCCTGAAGGAAAATGAAAATGTAGGAGGGAGAAAAATGATATGTAGCTGGCAAGAAATAAAAGCAATGTACATAGTGATAAGATAACTAAAAACATTTTGTTCATGTAAATTGCGGTGCAAATCGTTCAGCAAAGCACCGAAGACAAGGTATTCTGAATGATTCTTCTCCTTTGGGGCCTTATACATTTGTATATAGTGTTACACTTGTAGGTGGAAGGATGGGTGGGTGGACTGAACTACGAAGAGGAGAAAAATAGTTTCTTATAAGCCCTAATGTTCCTAAAGGAAACCAGTCCTGCGGAGCTTCATCTACAGCTTGTTACTCAGAATAGAGTTATTCTGAGAAGTTTGGATATGACTTTTTAAAGCTATGGCATTTAAAATATTCCCTTGCTATGGACTTTTAAAAAATGTTCTGAACTCCATACTGGCTCATCTCCTAAGTGACCTGGCAGCAGATTTGATTTATTTGTTGGCCTTGCTGAAGGTTGATGACTTTTAGTGAGTATTTGGCATAGGGAAGTTAGTCAGGGAATTGCAGAGAGAATAAAAATAGCTCGTGATAGACTATCCACAGGGAAAAGGATAATGATCTGCTCCTTAGAGCAAGGCTGAAAAGAGAGGAGGGGTCTGACAGCTGCAACAGGTGAGAAAGACTGAGCGGTGTTTCTGGTGTTTGGCCAGCTACAAGCAAGAGAAGAGAGCAGAATGTTTCAAAGATGAAACTGTGTATCAGACAGCCTGTCAGACTTACTAAGGTTCCATTTTTTAACTCTGTCTTCAGCAAGCGAAGGACACTGAACCTTATTTCGAGTATTGAGAACGAACTGTGTGCTCCAACTCATGCCAATGTCTTGCTTGCAAGATTACAGTCATGAGGTTGTCAGGTTTTGTGTGCAGCTTCCCTGCTTGATGTTTGAAAAAAAATTCCAAACAACAAACGCACAAAATATCCCCCAAAACTAAATAAAATGTGAAAAGAAAATCAAGTCCCAACCCCAAATCTTATTTCTGTTTACCTGCCTTCAGCATCCCTTCCCACCTTGTTTGCTCTGGGAGTGTTGGGAGAGCAAAGGCAGGGACCCTGTGCTTTGTTGCATGCTTTCAGCCTGGGGAGGGGATGGGAAGCAGGAGGACATTGGCTAAGACAGGACATGTGCAGTGGTGGCAGGCAGCTGCCACAAACTGGGGAGGGAGGGAACTGTGCCTCTGTGTTGTGTTTGGCCCTTAAGGTGGGTTAGAAGCAAAATGGTGATGGAGTCCATGCTGCGGGCTCAGGTATCTGTACAGCATGTCAGGAGGAGAGATCAGCTCTCTCAGGAACCACTGCCGCAGCTCACCCTAAAGTGCCTTTAAAGCACTGTTCTGTGGGCCTCAGCGGGACTTGTAGGTTGCCCCCGGCTTTTAGTAGTCCTGGCACAAGGGCACATTTGGCCTTTAATGACTTCTGAAATGGAGCTCGTCACTAGCTGGAACCAAAATGGGTCACATCCCCATTCCCCTCCGCTCGGTTAGTCCCGTACAAATCCACCAAAGCCCAAGGGCACTGCCAGAAATACTGCATTTGTCTTTGGGGCAGATTCCTGGGGACTGCTAATAGAGGTACAAGTGACTCATACAGGGCTTAAGCTGCTGAGTGCTGCTCAGATGGTGCTCAGCCCACTGGAGAACTGGGATCTCGCCAAGGCCAGAATTTGGCTCATTGTTCCTGAGTTTTTCCGAGTATCAACTTTTCATCAAGAATTAAATCAATCTGATGCACTGATGAAAGAACCAACACTTAACTGAGTGTGCGGTTTCCATTTTTACCAGGTTTTTTTAGATAATATGAAGTTTCAGGCTGATAGCACATTTAGGAACTTCCATCCTAATGGGTACTTATTTTCTTCAAGTTACATGTGTCAAAGGATGGGCTGGATTCAAATTACTAGCAGTAACAATAGCGCTGTCAGTGTAATCTTGCAATGTAAGCAATTTATGCAAACTCTGTTCTTGGCCTCCCAGTATTTTGCTGATATTCTACACATGGAGCTATGGTAGAGGACAAAAGCACCTCAGGCAAAGTAGCAACACAGCATCACAACAAAGTTTACGCCCTATACAGTCATTTTAAAAGAAAAGTAAAAGCTGTTCAGATTACACTTATAATTAGCATCTGATTTGTAATAGAGAGCCCTGAGCTGAGCCCTTTGCTAGAAATGAGAATAGGCACGTTCAAAGGTATAATGGTACATAATAATACAGCCTTGGCAGTAAAATTGTAACCTTGATTATTAGTAGTATTGTTGTGGTGCTTAAAGGCCACCACTAAGTTGAGGCAGCCTTTGTATTAAGTGCCAGGCAAGCACAGAGTATGAGAGATCCCCCGTTCGGCAGGGCGGGCAGCTATTAACCGGGACAGGCAGGGGCTGGGGGTGGGCAGGAGGTGCCCGGAGGTGAGGGGACTCGCCCAGGGTTGCACAGCGGGGCTCAGGCGCACCCAGCCGAGCGACCTATCCATTAGCTTGGGTTGTCTCGCGGCTCAGCCACGCAACGAGCCAGCAAATGCCACAGATGAGGTTTCCCTGGTGTGTCTTCATCTGTGCTGGTATTGACTACGAGTCCCAAATGCTCTTCTCTTTCTCCAGGGTGTAAAAAGCCTTCGTTATCAAATGCAGCGTACACGTGTCGAGAGAGGGTGTGTTTGGATCTGTGCAAAAGGGGCTGTACTCTGCTGATAATTTCCTTTAAAAAAAAACCCAAACCCCTAAATGTTTGAAAGTAGTAACATACGATGTTGCAAAACTTCCAGGTCTGGCAGCAGATGGTGCCATTATATGAAGGCACACATGCCTGCGTAGATGTGTGAGTGTGTGTGCATATATATGATAAAGGAAGTTGCAACGCGTATATGGTCAGGTGCTGGCGATCAGCATCTCTTCTCATACACACACGATATTTATATATAGCATGCCCAATGGTGAGCAGAGCCTTTGTGCTTCTGTGTTTTCTGCAAAGCGGGACTAACCCATCACAAGCAAAGGTGGAATGGAAATGAGAAAAGGAAAGGCCTTCGTTGGTGAAATTATGTATGTTTAATAACACCGTATGTATAATTTGCATTCAGAAAGATGGAGGAGGAGAGACAGTATCAGACAGTATGGCTTTAACCTCCTCCCCTGAGTCTGCACACACACTTCAGTTTGCAGCTAAGTACCATATGTTTTCCTACTTAGTTGGCATTAAAATTTATATAGTAGTACGTGTTACCTGGAGTGTCTCAGAGTTGGTATCTCTTCCACTCTGCTTCCCTCCCCAGCAGGTCATGAGGAAAGACCTAGTCTTAAAATAGCTCGTAGTTACTGGAATTTGCCATCTCGTAACTCTTTTAAGTTTTCAAAATACGCATTACACATACTTGCCCTTTATATCCAGACCCACGGGCATCTGATTCTGACAGAGCTGCTGGGCCACAGCTCGCTGCCGGGGTGGCGGCAGGGCTTCGGCAGGCTCGCTGTGAGGCTGAATAGAGCCATTTTCATTGAAGGTACCTAGTTTTGTTGTCCATCAAAATACGCTCCGGCCTGTGTGAACTCATGCTCTGCTGGAGTGAGTGCAATGGAGGGCACAAAGGTGAAGTCAGGAATGCACTGAGTTTTCTTTCACTCTGGTCTCACTGAAGAAGAAACGAATGTGATTTTCAGCTGAATCTGACACCAAAGCACTTCCTTCAGGCTTCAGGCACATCTAATGTGCCTGGGTTTATGGTAAGTAATAGGAACCAATAATGATGAGTTTCACCTCTGCCTAGAAAACAGCTATTTCAAAATAATCTGAACAGCCAGGCTCCCCCATGCATGTGTATTTGTGCAGATTTTTAATAGGAGCAACTTGGTGGTGTGGGAGAAGCCAGCTGTGACCCCAGGGTGCCCCACTGTGCTGAGCCCTGTGCAAAGAGAGGAGAAATAACCCTGCTGCAGCTCACTTAATTCCACTGGTGTTGGGCCTTTTTGGTCAGAGCGAAGCTGATGGAATGGAGCCTACTTGGACTGGGCTGGAGTTCAGCAGAGACTTTGCAGTAACGCATCTGCATGAGGTTTGGGGGCTGCCTGCTTGCGTGTGCCTGTGAGCAAGTGTGTGTTTCCCTACATTTTCTCCTGCTTAAGAATGGAAAGTGTTTTCTTCCGTGTAGTTTTACAAATATTCATATACTTCGTGAAGTTGCAAGCGTTATATAGGTCCGAGGCAGCACTGCCCGATGCACAGGGGGAGAGGCTGCTTGCTTGGGGGTCTGTGTGGCTTTTCTCAACACATGGGCCTTTGTAACCATCGCTAATGCTGGAAACATCCTTTTGCTTTAGTGTGCCTCAGTTGCTACAGCTGTTAAAGGAAAAAGCAGCGAGCGAACAGGATATTGCATCTTCCTCTTCTGGGACTCAGTGGTTAACACCGCGGTAGATCTGGCCAATACTGTCCCTTTCCAGTAGCAACCTGAGCCACTCTCCCCGCTGAAATTTGGCTTTCTGTGGCAGAGGGAAGTAGTGAAAGCTTTGGAAGAGCAGGGGGGCATGTCTCCCACACAGCCCTCCCACCCTCCTGTGAGAGGCGAGAGGTGCCTGAGTGGTTTCTCATCACAGGTGCTCCCCTTAGATGGGTTCATAGAAAAGCACCGGATTTATGAGGGGGAGGGGAAGGCCAGGAGATCTTCAGCTCCCCATGCACCAAACTGTGTGCTGTGCATTTGTGAAACAAAACGGGGTGGTCACACAGCTGTGCAGCCACCACTCACAGTGCCACTGCACCCCCTCCTCTGAGGGACGGCAGGGTGGCCACGTTGGAGATGCACCACTGCCCTTGCCCCTGATGTGGTGTGACTTAGTGTGTCAGCGACAGCAGTGCCTCACCAGGGGTGGTGACAGTGGACAGTGCTTTCCCAGCGTAGGTACCCGGGGATGCTCTAACCGGGAACCTGATGGTACCTGTATGGCAGCTACCTTGCTCCCCCCATCCCAGGCTGGTTGTCCACCCTCACACGAGGCTGGTCAAGGGAGACCATGGCTCAGAGCTGCACATCCCTTCACTTTTCCTGCCTTGCTGTGCAAACATAAACCCATGTTGAAATCCACTGGCAGGCAGCATCCATGACTTCGAATAGTAAATACAAATCTCTCCCTCTCCCTCTCCGTGTGTCTCTCTCTCTGTGTTATTAAGCTGACAGGCACTTAGCCAATTATCCAGTCGTCGTCTCAGCTGTATTTATGGAGGAGGAAGAGGCAACGCACACAGCTCTTGTCTTCAGGGCTTCAGCTGAGTCTCCCTTGTGTGCTGCAGCGTTTTCCCTTGTGTGAGCTGCTTAGGACGTACAGGGAAGGAAACCATTGAAGGGGATGAGTTGAGGAGAGGGAGGGGGAAGGGGAAGCAGAGGGGGGGAAGGGGTCTGCTCCCCCAGACCAGGCGCGTGCCGTTGGTTTTGTGTTTAAATTGTTTGCTGTTGGTTTTGTGTTTAAATTTGGCAGAGCGCACGTGCCTTTGTTGCATAAGGCTGGGATGGATGGGGAATGTGATGGTTGCAGGTACTCGCAAAGTCATTTTGCAACGACCAAGAGTCAGGAGCTATGCGGTGGCAGACTGCGAGTCTGTGCCGTAAAGTAAGGGGGCCACATGTACCTGGGGCCATAGCATGAATCTGTGACTTGGAGCTGAGAGCCACCCCTCATCCCTGATGCGGTATCGCTCCTAGAACAAACAGCCTGCACTGGCTCAAGTGTTTACTCCAAACAGCAAAATTTAGGCAAATAGCACTGAAGTGTTCTGTGAATATTTTCATGAATGTTAAAAATGAATTCACTTTAGCTGCAGCTGTGCTTCCTTTGTGTGTGTGCATGTGCATCTTTTTTTCTCTCCCCCTGGTGAATAATCTGAGTGGATGAGTTTTCCTTGCCCTGGCATTCACGGACAGAACATTTAAAATGGGTTCATAGATGAACAAACAAAGCTCTAGCTGCAATTTCTGGGCTGAAAGGCCCTGGCTATACGGATTTGCAGGCGTGTGTGCCTATTCCTTCTCCACTGCCCACTAACTTTGAGTATATGCCTGTGGTGGTCTTGATGCTGCTTGGGGAGCGCTGGACATCGCTCTTAGAAACCTTCATCAGAGCCTGGGCATAAAAGCAGTCAAACAAGTAAGATGTGGAGCTGATCGCAGCTTGAGCCACAATAATTTATGTGCATGTGACAAGAGAAAATTACCTTTAAACTCTGCACCCAACCAATCAATCTTACAGCAGCCTGTTTTTGCTAGGAAAGGTGCCTCAGGCCAAGCCTATCAAGCTCAGAAAAAGAAAGGTTAAAATGTTCTAACATCATTATCTCTTTCTTTTCCTTTGGAGGAGAGGAGCCACAGTGACAAAGCCTAGCTGACTCCTTCACACCACCCCCTTCTTAGTGAGCTCCATTCCCACAGCCCAGATTTCCAACAGGAGTCAGCAGGAATTTGTCCATGGTCAGGCCCTTTGCTCATCGTGTCAGGGAACAGAAAGGAGAGCATGTGACAGAGGGGACCAGGCATTAATAATCTGCTGGAACTGGAAAATGCTCAAGAGGGGAGAAAAACACCACCACTACAAGGTAGCAACCCTACTGAGAGCTGCAGGTAGCCCAGGGATGTTAGGAACCTCCCATCTGTTCTGAAGTGTCATCTGAGCTTGGAGAAAAGTGGGAATCAGGGAGTGATTACTCCCTGAAAAATTATTGTCCCCTCTCTGCCAAATACAACATAATATGATCTGTAGCCTCCAGGCCTGCAGCTATAGAGCAGGGAGCCTATGCCAGCTGAGGCAATTGTTTATTGGGGCTTTGTGGGGGAAGGGACGCTTGAGCCCCCACTCCTCACGTGAGCAGGGACATGTGTGAGCCGTGAGTCAGTGGAGCCTGTTTGTCCATCGGAGCCGGCAGGTTTATTAGCAGTCCCTTCCAGTCAAAGGCAGGGGAGATTTTAAGCTGGTGAGAGAAGATAGGGAGGGACTGGTGCAGCCCACCCTCCCCATTTTCCCATCTGATGCCCCCTTATCCTTTGGCATGCTGGTTAAACAGGGATGGTCCTTCCACAGCCCACCACCATTTCTCAGGCAGACTGTTCCCCCCACCTCCAGCTCCACAGACTTATCCTGGCTGCCCCCACTCTAGCGGGCCTCTTGTTCCTGACAGCAGGGTGAGGACCTCACAGTCCCACGGCTCACCTGGCACCCACAGCCTTCTCCCCTGCCATGAGGACATCTCTCACCACCTTCTCTTTGCTCCCTGACCAGCAGGGACCTCAGCACTCAGTCCTGGCCACAGCAGATCATGCCTCTTCTTTTTAAGTAACCCCTTTTGGCTGACTTTCCCTAGCTAGTCACTGCTGTCACCACCCAGTTACCCTGTGCCACTGACCATCGGGGTGGTTGGCAGCACTGCAGAGAGGCAATCGGGGATGGAGAAGATGTGAGGGAGCGTGCTACTTTCCAGAGTCCTTCGCAACGCCGTGGAAAAATGACGTCCACACCCACACAGCTGCTGGCAGGCACCCGCCATACACAGGCCTATTTGTCTGTTCCTTCAGTTACACTGCTATTTAATTGAAATCGCTCCCGAGTGTAGCGGGGCTGAGATGGGGGTTCTGGCTGTGTGCTCAGACAGGCCTGACACGTGCAAGTACCTTGAGAATAGCTGGCTTTGGGTCCTGTGAACCACGGACCCTGTGAGAAGAAGCTAAGAAAATGCATCATCCTTGTAGTGACTTTCCCCCTCAACTTTCCCACTCATGGCAGTTGCCTGAAATGGATCAACTTGTTGATGGGGGGTATGGGTAGGGGCAGGCTCCAGGGAGTGCTGGCCTCATGTTTATTGAGAAAAACCCAACTAGGACAGAAAGCATAGGGAAGTATGCATAGTCAGATCGCTTTTCTCAGCTGTACGCTATGTAAGGCAGCCATCATTTTGGGCAGTAAACAATTGAGGTCAGTATACGAGGGCAGTACCCCTTAGAGTGTGCTAAATGTGGGTGACAGTAATAGGGGATCCCATGCTAATGAGGAACAGAAAAGGAGTAACCTTCACCAGCTAGACCCGCTCCTTAGGGACTGTTGTTATTAGACCTACTGCTGAGACTTGGAGTGTGCCCAAAGCCTTCGGGTTGTGCACATGGTGTACTTCACCTGCCTTCCCTCCACTGCCACCCTTGGCTGTCTCTTGCCAGCAAGGAAAGGGAAGACTGTGTTTGCAGAGAGCTGTCCACTGAGAGAAAGGATGGGTAGGTTCATCGGAGAGACAGAGCTGAAAACTCCCGTTTCCCCTCTCGCAGATCTTACCCAGCTCCCTCTGCTTGGCACATTCCCCCATCCAGCGTTCCACCTGCCACTATGAAGTTGCTGTCACATCTCCTTCTTGCCTTCTCCATCTCCTGCCTCCCTCCTTTGCTTCCTCTCTCTGTCTCAATCCATCTTCTCCTCAACCTTCACCCCTCCCCAATACGAGTTCTTATTCCTGACGCCCGCCCCTTCCCCTTCATTTTCTCTCTCTTTGCTCAGCTCTGATGTCCTTTGAATTTCCCTCCCCTCCGGACCCAGGGGCGAGAACTGTGGGGCTGGGGCAAAAGCAGAGAAGGGTGGGGGAGCACCATAGTGACTGCAGTGCCCGACTCTTCTGCTGTAGATGGTAGAGCAGACTGACGTCTCTTGTTGGGCATGACCACTCAGTCAGCACTTTGTATTCAGGCTGGGCCAGCAGAGTATTCCCAGTGTATTTATTTTCTGTTTTTACACAGCGTGCCTGGTGCCTGTTTGTCCTGAGAGCTCATAGGGAGGGGTGTGTATGAGCGCTAGTAAGAAGCGGGGGCTGCGTCGCCAGCAAAGCTTTCTCTTCCTAGCAGGAATGTAGTTGGATGCCTGTTGCATCCCAGTGATCTGCTGCTCCTGCTTTCAGCTGCAGCCCAAGTTGGAAATAGAGTGGAAGGAGAGCCATTCATTGACGATGTGGTTGACAGGCGAGAGCTGATGCTGCAGGCTTGTGTGAAAGCCACCCTGCTGCTGTCAGCAGAGGAGCATGCTGTGGTGCTTCCTTGGTGTGCTGTGATTCTGCTGCTGGAAGTTGGAAGAGGGCAGCTGGGGGCTTTTTCTCCCTCTGTTGTAGCTCTTTCTTGGGTGAGAAGCTTGACACTCCTGCATGATGCTGATGTGGGGTGACACAGGTCAGTGCTGGTGTGCAGACCTGAGATTTTCTTGCAGAGGTGGCAAAGAAGGCAGATAAATTTAAAGGACAGTCATGGGGCAATGTTATGGAAGGTCCTCGGTGTTCAACTGCCAGACATCTCTGACCTTGAAGAGAAGTAGCAGGTCTTTAGCTCATGAGTTAGGATCATTTCAGCCAGATTTATCCATTCCAGGAGAGGCTTTCCAGCGACTCTGGAGACAGCCCCACATGTTTGGCATGGAATCATAAGATGCTACAGAAAACTAAAGCCAGCTGCTGGTACTGTAGCAAGGATGTTCCTCAGTGCTGGTCACCCTTTATTACCCTCCTGTGGTACTTCCTTTTTGTGAGACTGGGACTCTGAAGCCTTTGTGAAAACACGTGCATCCTGGCTGCTTTTACACCTAAGGGAAACCTGAGATTGGCATCCATAATCAGGAGCAGAAGGTGCTGCAGGCAATCTGTCTTCCTAACACTGCATTAAACCCATTTTAGTTCTCTCAGCTAAATATCAAATTATCTGTCCACCCACACATCCTCCCCACTGCATCAACTGTGCTTAGTGATGGGCCATCTGTAGGACTTCTACCGGACAAGGGGGTCCGCAGGGGTTCTTGCGTAACACGCTTCATGCGTATTCATTGGCCTTTAGAGTGGCATTTCTTCCCTTCCTATTCTCCTGGCTGGTCTCCAGTACTGGCGATGAGTCAGAGGCATGCAGGTCTATCCATTTGAAAAGTGTGTCCCAAGGTGGAGGAACATGTGCAGCTTTTCTTCTTGCCTGAGCTGGGAAGTGGTGCTTAAACACAGGCCAGGTAGGTGTCTTGCCAGTTGAGAGGGTCAACAGATAGCACACAGATGCCAATAAAAGAGAATAGCCTTAATTTGCTGTGCATTCCAAGTTAATACAGAAAATAAGGCAATATACACATGCAGATGGATTAGCTTACAATGATTCAAGCAACAAAATAGATAAGCAAGGTAATGCACCTAATCATTACTACTTAAGGTTAGCTATAGTGATTAAGAAAGATACGTCACCAATTGCCCTAATGTATTACCATCATCTAGATCTGTTACCATCATCCAGATCCGCAGTTGCAGTGAGAATGTGGAGAGCCTGTCCTGGCAATTTGGAGGTCCTACACAGGGCATCCCCTTGCAGGTGAGGTCTCTAAAATTGCTGCAAGAGGGCCCAACTTTTTATACAGTTGAACAAGCACCTTTCATAATTTCAAAGGCAGAAACATGGGATTCTGTCCCAAGCCTGGCCAGGGCTCAGGGAGGAACCCGAAAGAGGTATTTTTAACTATTACATATTTAACAGAATGTCTGCTCAAACCGTCTGGGGTGTGTCACAAGACAGGTTAATTTCAAGTACCAAAGTATCCGGAAGGTCTTGTGACACGCTCCCCGATGAGGATAAATCATTTCTGCTTAGACTGCTTCCTTTTCTTGCTGATTATTGTTATTTTGAGATGGCAATCATAAGCTTAATATACCAAAATTGCAAAGCTAACACCATATATGCTTAGGCAGATGGTTAGGTTGTTGAATTAATCTAAAGGTCAACTTTATTCAGGGCCTGTTAGGAGGTCCCCGGTACTTGAGTAGGTCAAGGACCTCAGGCGTAGATTAGTCAGGCTTTTAAATGCCTTTTGGTTTTTTGGGTTTTGGTTTGTTTTTTTTTTTTTTTTTTTCCCCCATATGGAGCTCAAAGTGGGGGCAGCATCCAAGAAAAGAGAGAAGGAAGGGCACACAGCAGACTTAGCATCGTTCAGTGTCTTACTGGATGCCATGTTGTGTTCTGCTCTAGCTGTGCCCCTGCTTTGGGGGTACTGTTGGCATCTCGCTGATCACTGTAAACACAGAGGTAGAATCCTGTGTCTCTTTGGGGTACTTTGTGTTACTAGGGCGATGTGGACCAGTTGGATGTAGTCCAGAAGAGAGAAGTGGAGATGATGAGAAGTCTAGACAGCATAATCAGAGAGGAGAGGTGGATGGAAATGAGGCTGTTAGGCCTAAAGAAGAGGGCTAAGCATCAGATACGAACATCAGCATGTAGGTACATAAGATACAAAAGAAAGGAACAATGTCTTCTGAGGGTGAAGAGGGATGATTTAAGATTGCAGCAAGAGACACGGGTTGAATGTCAGAACTTTGCAACAGTAAAGGTAGCAAAACATTGAATCAAATTGCTTTGGGAGGCTGTGTAGCTGCATCACTGGAGGGCTTTAAGGACAGACTACATATGTACAAGAAATGACAGATGCCACAAATGACAAAGTAGAGCTCATCCATCCTTCCTGGAGAAGAACAGACTAGATGGTTCCTTTGGGTCTCTTCCACCTCTGCTGCTTGATTCTGTGCAGCCTTCAGGCTCAGAGAACGGCAGGAGCATGGGCAAAAACACAGCTGAAAGCATCAGAGAAGCGCCTCGGCAAGAAGCCAAGTGAGCCTGGCCAGGAGGTCTTTACCTATTTCTTCTGCTGTGGCTGCCCTCCTCCCTTCCATCGCAGGACGGCGGTGTGCTCCAAGGAGTCTGCAGTCAGTACCACTCTAGTCCAAGCATGTGATGCTTAACCTGTCTGGCAAACAGAAGTAGGAATCAGTGTCAAGACTATCCCTGAAACCAATTTTCTTTCAGAGGGACTCGGATCTTTTTCTCACCTGCTGCCCTTGGAGGGCCACAGGACCTAGAGGACGTTTTACCACAAGTGTGATAGGAAAAAAACAAGTTGAGGGCTCAGTGTTTTGTCCTGGGAAAGTTTGATGATGTTGCTGAACGTTTACCTCATGAGGCTTTGTCAGCATGTTCCGCTAATGGAATGTCACCTTTCCCTGGTGTGACATCACCTCGTGCATTGGGATATGAGCCCATGAGACTCGGGGTTTACCCGAGGGGTGGATGTGGTGCGATGTATGAGCGCTGTTGGGGCTTTTCACCACCAGGGAGGTGGCACGTGACATAAGACACAAAGTAGGGCAGGCAGCAAGCCTCACAGCCACTGAGTGTCATGCCTTAAGCAATGAATTGCACGACTTACAGGGGGCACATGAAGCAACCAGAAAACTCCAGTGCAGTGAGGATGTATGGGAGAGTAGAAAAAGGATGTTTTATGAGGGTGAGGAGCAATTTAGGAGAGAAAAAGCTAATTGGGGAAGGGAGAGAAGAACATACAGGAGCCTGTTGTAAAGTCTGGATGAATGCTTTTGATCTTCAGCTTTCTCCAGCTGTAGTGACCCGGGCCGTTGCTAACCTGGCCAGGCAAGCTGCCAGAGGCTGTCTCCATTGCTCACCTATTGTCCACTCTCATCCTGTCTCCGACTCGTGTTTTCTTGTCAGCATTTCTCTCCCACAGATCGATTCCTCCTTGGCTCATCCCAGTGATTTTAAGCATAGAGAGAAACTTCCTTTTGGTGGTGAGAGATAATCAAGCTGAATATTACCCATCTCTGAAGGGGAGGCAGTCCGTGAGCAGAGCCAAAGTCAATATCTTGGCAGATGTTGCCTTGCATTGATTTATCTTCTCCTAGAGCAGGGTGGATGGCCTCAAAGAAGGCAGCACGGTCACCTGGCCAAGCCCCAGCACATTTGCAGGCTACATTAGCTTGCCTGATTTGGTCTCAAGAAGCTGCTCTCCTCAGTGTCCAGGGCTAGAAGAGCGTGGTGCCAAACTCACAAATCCCTCCTTCGCTCCTGTGTTCACATCGGTGTTACTTGTGCCGAGACAGATCCTGGGCTCAGAGCACTGGCTCATGGTGCTGAGCTAAGCCAGCCTCATTTACTGGCTTAATGGAGCAAGAAAACAATTGTCTGTGCTGCTGCTGGGGCAGGGACGAGGAGCAGGAGACCCATGTCCCAGAGGGGCCTTGCAGCGTGGGGGGTTTCCCTTTGCGGTGAACCTGGATGTGTCAGAGAGGGAAACAAGGGAGAGGAAACTTCTGTGTGAGCAGGGAGGGAGCAGCAGGAGTTTGGGGAAAACAGGCAGGACCCCTCTGAGTCAGAGGAATTACAGCCAGGGGATTGCTGTGCAGGACAGGGGAGGAGAAGGGGGGCTGCTTGCAGACAGGGGGGTAGCGGTGGAGACAGGCTGTGGGGGAACCAGTTGCCAGGCAGGAGGACCAGGTCAGAGCATTGCTCCTGGGCTTCACCCTGTCAGGACAAGCAGACAAAGGTGTGTGATGCTACCTGTATAGAGTTCCTGTTCCCAGCTCCCCAGTATAATGCACTCTCTGTTTTCAAAGACCTTTGAGCTCTCCTCCTGCATCTGGGAACTCCAGGTTTGGCTTTGGCAGCAAAGGGCCTCCAGCAGAGTAGGCTGGGGGGGGCGGTTCAAAACCGCAGCTAGAGAGAAACCATCTGTGTGATCTCAAGTAACAGATACTCACATGCAAACCCCATCCCCTTTGGTACCACCCCCTTCCCCTCAGCCTCCTTCCCCAGCCCCTCACCTCCCCAGCCCTGGGTGAGACCATCACAGCCCCCCCCCTCTACCCACCCTGCCACTTCGGTGCTGTAGCAGCGGTCACTGCACAGATACATATACAGCATCCCTGGTTCTGCAGTCTCCCCGAGGCCCTGCACAGATGCTGATTGTCTTCATGCCCAGTTGGGGACAGCAGGAATCTTTATAAATAGCATCAATTTCTTGCGTAGCAAAGAGAAAACTTTCCCCTAAAAGTCCATCCTTCTGCTCCCAGGACTCGCCGGGAGGTCTCTTAAATGTCACAGTACGTTTGCAGCAGATAGTACCTCTGGAGGCTTCCTGTGGGTTCAGGTCTTGATCCAGGCAGAAATGGAACAAGTCTGCTGAATCTTTCCTCACAACCTAGTTCTTTCTGCCTGTCCTCGTCATTTTTATGTGAACGGTGCTTTCTGTTCGGAAGAGGCTTGAGACTGAAATAGGAGAAGCTGCAGAAGTGGGCGCTTAAGGCGCAGGAGCCTGATGTGCTGGGGGAAGAAATAGGTCTGGAGCAGCAGAAGGGGTACAGGGGTGCAGGAGCAGAGCTGGCACGGGGAGCCCCAGGTTGGGACAACTTGGAGGGGGAGGGGAGAGCTACCATTACTATCACAAGAGACAGGTGCATTAAGAATGAGCAAACATCCCTACAAAAGTAATATGCTTTTCCAGCACTAAAGGTTCCTGCTGCTCCCCTCTGGGATTGATTTGCTTCTGCAGGAGCACGTAGTGCTTAGAGGAGCCAAAAGCAACCTTCTTAGAGGCACAGTTGTTCATCCTCCCTCTCCCCTCCCTCCCCCCTCTCCCTGCCCACAGGCAGAGGGTGGCACGTAGCACCTGTGGGCAGATGAAGCCCTTTCCATCTCCCTAGCTGACACCAGGCTCCATCCTGCTGACAGCAGCTGGACATCCCCTGCTGCTGCACCATTTCAGCCTTAGGCGCTGCTTGCTGCTGCTGGGGCTCGTGTTTGCATCAGCAAATGTTCCTTGGCTGAGGGTTTGTGGCTACGGGGGCTGCGCTGTGCTTGCCGGCTGAGGATCTCCCTGCGGGCGTTGCAGGGAGAGGCCCTGGTGGCATATGCACAGTGATATTTAAATTAAAATTGCTCATATGAGATTCAGGGAGTAATAGGGAACACCACCCAAGGGTTGGAAATCCTTCACCTCGCACGTGCCTCCCAGCGGCTCCCCAGTGCCTCGGGGAGCCCAGTTTGGACTGCCGGTGTACCATATATTATGCTGTCAGCCTCCGTTTGTGATTTCTGCCCTGTCCTTGCTTGTTCTCTGTTTTCCTTTGTGTTTATTATTCTAATTTATTGAGTTACCTGGAGTGTTTTCACAGACACCAAGGCTGCTTTGCAAAAATTAATGATTGTGCATTCTGCTTGGTGGTGCCTTGTGTAGACTTCGCTTTTATGTGATGGAGCCTAAAATATGCTCAGAGAAAATGAAAATGTTAACCTCTATTAAAAGCATACATAGATAAGTTGTTGTCAGATCTCTGCCAGAGCACATGGAATTACTTTGAGATTATTTAGCTCAGTAGTCCCTGTCATTTCTGAATCTCAAAGTATTTTAATTAATTTCCCCTTTGAGACAAGTCACTATTAGTCTCCCCACTTCGCAGTGTGAGAAGCGGAGGCTCAAAAAGGAAATTTTATCTCTGCAAATTAGTGGCTGGACATAGGTGAGCAAAATCTTTGTAGGCTGGAAGCCCAGCTTATAGGTCCTGCTCGGAGCTGTGCTACCTAACTGGCTGCTGGACCAGGGTATCACATGAACATCTCCTAACGTAATGCAAAAGCAGGAGATCGTCTCATCTCCATTGTGGTCAGAAAGGCCAGAGCTGGCAGTTCTAGTTCAGTAGAAAGGCAGCTGTGTGCAGGGAATGCTCAGCTTCTTTCATGTTCCTGAGAAAATCGGTGACCAGTGCTTGCACTTTAGTGTCCCTGCCTGTGAAATGGAGATTCTGGTCCAGAGAATGAGCGTCCTGGTACAGGAGGAACCGACATTCATGCATCTCTCTAAAGGAGGCCAGGAATTCGAGCAGAGAAACCTACAGAGAGCAGTGCAAAGTGTTCCGTTGGTTTTTGAGGTACTGACTTGCTTTTCTGGAAAGGAGTAAAGCAGGATGCCCAAAAAGGTGGTTATGGAGTGTGTGACGGCCCTCTGGGCTCTGTTGGGAAGATCTAGATGGGGTCACAGGAAACGACAGCCCTGTAAATCTTGGAGCTGTGTCTGTGGCAGGTCCTTTCAGGGAGTGATACTGTAAATCTGTTGAAACAAGCTGTCTGTTCCCTAAAAGTTTACTGAGAATGAGTGCATTCCCTGATGGGTCAATGCCAGATCCAGCACTCATGGAGATCACTCAGAGGCACTAGGGGTGACGTGATACAGGAGGGAATTTTTAGGTGCTGGGACACAAGCCATCTGAAAGGGAAACTTCTTCTCAGGTCCTCCATGAGCTCCTTAAAACGGGTAGGATGATCATTTTTCTCTCTTGCCTGAACACTTAAAAATGCTTAAGAGAGAGTGCTTTTCAAACAGACTCTTGTTTAGCATGTATGAATTTCCTCCCAAATAGAAGAATTTAAGAAAAAGCAGATGACAGCAGAATCTTTTTGCATCAGTGTCTTGCATCTTTTTTAATTTGCATTATATAAGAAAATAGAAAACCTTCCTAAGTGGGCAAATATGCAAAATCATAGAAGTAACTTGCTGATAGGAGACATTTCTGTGTCCTGGACAAATTGTTTCCTGCTTATGGTCTGAAGCAAGAGGGCTGATATCACTGACATTGGGGGGAGGGGCTTGTGGGAAGGGCTTTTCCCATCATATGTAAAGGGACCATTGATATTCTTGCAGTTCATGTAACTGTATCGTACTCCTTCTAGGGATAGCCTTTGGCCTGGGTATTATCTTGTGGCAATGAGTTCCACACGTTACTGCACACAGTAGGAAAGCTGCAAATCCGGTCCGGCCTTGGATGGGTAGCGGTTCAGTTGTACGGGATGCTCTCTAGCTTTATCAGGGTGCTTGCCTTTGCTCTACTCTTCATTATTTTATATATCCCTACGCCATCCGGCCTGATGCTTTTCGACTTTGAAGCAAAAAGACCCAGTGTTTTCAATTTCCCCTCTTACAGAAATTTTGCCAGGCCTGTAACTCATTTCTGTCACCTGTCCCTGAACCCCTTTATTTCTACAGCATCTTTTGCAGGTAGGATGACCTGCTGTGGGACACTGCATTGCCCTGCATACCACACGTGGCCTCGTTTTTAACTCTTCATCTCGGTGTATCCAGTCGTTATGTTTGGGCTTTTGCCCATGCTGAACAGGGGATTTTAATGAGTTTGCCATACATGAATCTTCCTTTCTGAATTATTACAGTTAATTTAGAAGGCATCAAAGTATCCCAGATAATTCCTTCTAGAACATGCATCACCTGGCATCCTGTGCCTGGTCAGTGCTCCTGCTTAAGGCAGGGTATAGCCCAGTACAATGCCTTTTTCCCAGTTTGTTTGTAAACTGAGTTGGCGCACTGCTCATTTGCACTCTTGTTTTACAAAGTCATGCTCTACTGTTTTTTTCTTAAAATTCCGTGTTTCTTAAAGCGGTCTTACTGCCTTCCCTGGGACCTTTGAGGTGAGGTATCACCTCTGGTAGTGGTGTAAGAACACACCCCCATGGAGGGGGGTTGCTGTGCTCTGCTCATCACTGAAGCACGGTAATCTCTGAGGTGGAACCCTGCAATTATTAAATGGCAAATGGCAGCAGGTTTAAGACAAGAAGCAAGAAGAAAGTATCCGGTTGGAACTGCAAGGAGAGTTTGGGAAGGCAGATTGTAATTAAAAATTAATCAGAATCAGACAGGACTCCAGACTTTGCACCCAATGCCTTTGAAAATCTTTGAAAATCGAGCAATCTATGATGATAAGCAGCCTTTTCATTTATCATACCAAAGAGATTGCCCAAGGAGTAAATTGCCTCCAGTATTTAGTCCCATGAAGACAGAAGATACTGAGTGTAGTATCTTTCAGTAGAGGAAACCCAAAGCAAGCTGACAAAAACCTTTGTGAAACCCAACCCCCTGCAGCACCAGAGCATGGTATCATCTCCAGAATTCTGCCACTCTGCACACTGTTGGAATGAAATTCTCTTCAGTACCTTTCAAAGGTCATTGGGTTATTTTTTACAGGTGAGGAAGTTGGAGAAAAAGTATTCAGATAGAAAGAATCGGGCATGGAGGCTAGTGAATGAGACATAGCCATAGAAATCAGAGCTAGGAAAGAAGGAATATTTAATACACGCTCCCTTGGAGCGAACTCTTTTGGGCTTGCCTGTTACTTGGTTACTTACTAGAGCATTGTGATTATTTCGGCTGAACTTTATTTGAGCTATGTTATTTCATATGGAACAAGAAATCCTTTTGCCTTGTAACAAAGTTCTTAAACCATGTGACTGACCTCAATTCCCAGGAGAGCCCGCTGGAGAGTACAAATGTGCAAATGAAAAGCATTTGCACAAAATACAGGAAAACTGCTTGGTGTAGTTTTGACCTGAAATACGCTCTAGTAGGTTGCTGGTAGCAGAGGCTGAGATCACACGATAGTCAACAGAAATCTAGCAGTGAATAGTTCATTCGCTATTATTTTTCCCCTATTTACATTTTTAAAAAAAGTTGGGTTTCAAAGTCGGTGTTTCTGAAGAATAGTAAATCGAGATATGTCTCTGTAGTAACAGGCCCTAGTGTTTTTAATCTAGCAGTAATTCCAATATAGTGTGTGGTTAATACAGCCTGTTCGTATATACTTCCCAAAATCGTTGGAGTGGCTGAGGATATGCCTACTATTAGAATGTGAAATATAAAATCTGCTAGCTTGATAGTAGTAGCAGACATCAAGGTCTGTCTTTGACCTTCTAGGAAGAAATCAATTCTGTGTATGTCCCATACGCTACCTGCTTCCCCTCTTCTGGGAGCGTGCAGCTGTGGAGCTGGGCAGAGACACAAGTCTTTTCAGATAACCAGGACTCCGGTACATTTACAAAATAAAACAGCCTTTCATAGTAACAACATCATCTCCTTCCCACATCTCCTTTCCTCCCAGAGAGCAGTTCGCCTCCCACTCCATCTCTGTAAGTTCTCTCTCTCTCTGTTCAATCCTCCAAAACATTTTACAACTCTCTAATTAGACACGTATCTCCAATTTACTACTATTTAAAAGGGTAAGCAGTTAATGTCATAAGACTGAGAATGCCTGGTAATTAATTACTAACTCCAAGGACCTGGCTATCTCTCTAACCACCCTTGTCTCAAATAGCATCTCTCTCTGTTAAAACCTCTGTTCACAGTAATTAAATAGTGAGGAGGAGGAGCATCCTGGAGCCTGCCCAGCCAAGTCTATCTGACACAAAGTGCGGCTCTTCCAGGCAGTCTTTTTTTTTTTTTTTTTTCCTGGCTATCTGGCATGGGCCTCATGAGAAAACAAATTTTGATGATCCCAGGTGCACTCCAATTTTGTTCAAAAGAGACTGACTACAGCAGGCTCCCCTCTGCACCACTACTGTCAAACCCCCAAGCCAGCTGGGATCCTCCTTGTCTCTGGAAAAGCAGTACATCCGAGGAGGACTACAGGTCCTGCTAGGAGTGCTCCCCCCGCCCCATTCCCCAAACCCAAAGCATTATAAGCTGGGGAAGTTGGTTTGTGCTGCTGCCCCCGAACACCTCTGCGGTTTGCCTCGGAGCATCCTGCAGAGCCGAGCCGAAGCGGCATTTGGCTCAGGTTCTGCTCTTTACAATATCCTTCAGCCAAGAGCTTTGCGAGCGGACCTGCTGCCGTGTTGGTAACAGATGTTTGTGAAGCGTATACTGTGCCTTATGTGGAGATACAGAGGAAGATGATTGATGGGGGAATCTGTGGTTTGCAGTGAGAACGCGCTGAAAGTTTTAGCTGTGGATTTATAGCCCGGGGTGGATATTGGCCAGCTGGGTGCATGAGTCTTAACTCCTGGGGGAAAAGTTTTAAACACAGATGTGTCCAGATGCAGTGAGCATGGAGATAATGTGGGAGATGGCATGAAACATGGGATAGCAAGCCAAAGAAACCCAGGGTACATGGGATAGCAAGCCTGAGAAACCCAGGGTTGGTTCTCTGCTCTGCTTTTGACTCATTGTGTGTGTTTTTTGGCACACCATTTCCCCATCCTAGATTTCTCTTTCCTTATCTACTATATGGCAGGGATAAAAATACTCAGCACCTTCAAAAAGTGCTTCAAAAAGAGCTCTCTGAATGAAAGGTGTTAAATAGCGCAGGGTTGCTTTATTGTCTCCTGGCCCAATTACACTTTGGTTAGCTACTTAATTGCCTCTGTACTTTCAGCTGGAAGAGGTATTCTTCAGACCTCCCTTAAACTGTCTTGTGGTGCATCTGTGCACTGCTAACAAGCTCCGCTTTTCAAGTCTAAAGGGAGATGCCCTTCTGTGATGACTGAAGTGATCGTTCATTGTTCCTTCCCAATCTCCCAAAGGTGTTGCCAGGCTTTAATGAACTATTCATCAAGTGCTTTGAGATCTTTTGATGGAAATGGTCCAGGCAAGTGCATGATCCTCGCTGCATAGTGAGAGGGTGACATCCACCTGTTTACTCATCAGCTCGATCTGCGGTGAACAGCCCCTTTCTTTGCATGGGGGCATCCAGCAGCAGAAACACTGTTGCAGACTTCACAGGTGAAGAGAGACAGTTGTAATTACGTCAAGCTCCTCTTTCTAATCATCTGCATTGGCAAGACCTATGGAGAAGACTGGCAGGTTGGGTTTGGGGTTTGGGTTTTTTGAAGTGGGGGTTGCTTGTTTGTTGTTGTTGCTGTCAGCCTGATGCACAGAAAAGACTGGTTTTCCAAACTGGCCGGGGTCTGTTCCTGTGAGTTGGTCAGAGCTGGGCTTTTGTGCGCACAGTTGTCTTCTGTGCAGTCCTTGTAATTTTACCTCTGTAATAAAGCTCTGTGCATAGCAGGACTCAAGTGCATCTGCTCTGCCCATAAATCCTGTGGCCCCAGCAGGGTACTCCTTGTCTCTGCGTGTGGGGATGGATGGTGAAGCAAGTAGAAGGCAAACGTGTCTAAGGGAGAAGTCTGAACTTCATGCGTATGTCTACCCTGCCTGGACATGTAGTTACCTGGTTTACAGTGCCACAGTATTTCAGAGTTATATTTGAAAAGGCTGAGCCTTGAAGAAGGCAATGCATTTCCCTCCTGCTGTCACAAAATCCCTTCCCCGCCCCTGCCCCAAGCAGTCTGTTTTGATGTCCTGGAGAAGCCCTTCTTTACTCTCTGGCCCTACGCAGCTTGGCTCGTTCTTTCCTGCTCTTTTTTTGCCTCTCTCATTTCCCTTTCATCCTCCATTTCCCTTGGTTTTACTTCTCTTTTTAACCTCTCCTTTCTCATTCTTTTTCCATTTCTGTCTTCTCATTTGTCTTACTTTCCCTCCCTCATTCCGATGGTCTTCCCTCATGCACTTCTGTTGACGTCCTGACTGCGGTGAGGCCACAGGACAGGGCGGTCGGGTTGTCTGAGCTCTCCTCCTGGTACTGCTTCTTCCCTAACCACGTCCATACATGGGTCACCCCACCTTGCTGGACTTTGGCCATCCTTCTCCCCGCTTGGGGCTGCCGATGGCTATCTCCCTTGTCAAGTGCCTTCAGGTCTGCTCCCTCCTGCTGTGGCCATGCATGCAGGCCAGGGCTGTGCATCCCTGTCCCTTTTTGCTGGGCCCTGAGCACACAGAGAAGCAAAAGGAGAATCCTCCTTCAGGGAGCTTATGCTTCAAGCGTTGGGGATAAGAGATGAGTACAGACAGAAATCGAGCACATGGAAAGCACAAGATACTGCAGGTTGGCGTAATATCGACAGTCAGGTCCTACGAAGTGCTAAGTAATATTATTCCTGCTTCTATTTCCTTTTCTGCTCTCTTTTCTATCCTTTTAATCACTTTTGGGTCTTCTTTTTCTTCCACCTTAGAGATTATAGGGCTTTGTCATTCTGTCTCCAAGAAAAGGAAAAGAGTGCAGAGTGTTTTCATTAGGCCAGGGGCTGGAGGGAAGGAGCAAGCCATGGTATTTGCTAGCTTTAATCTTTATGGTAATACTTTGGTAAATATCTGCTGTTCTTTCTCTCCTGTCAGTGTGGCAGCCTGTGAATGATATGAAACCGAGATCAGGCGAAGAAGACGGAACTGCAGAGAGGATTAGAAGGTTAAGATAGGATTATGGGGTCAAAATGGAAAAAAAAAAGGAGAGAAAAGAAACAGCAAAAGAAAGGAAAAGAAAATGAAGTGTAGTGGTTGTGACAGTGGAAAGGAAGGCAAGTATACAGGGTACCAGAGAAGATGAGACTTTTATGAATGGGTCGATGCATTCAAAGGTCCTAGAGTCAATAGTCTCTCTAAAATGATTTATTGAACAAAAATTCATTTGTTCTGTGTCACCCCATGAAAAGTTTTTTTTAGTTTTATCAGTTTAAGGATGGGGTCTACGGGGGCTGAACGGAGGCGTGCACAAACACTCCATTATCCTGGCAGCTCCGCTGGGACAGAGGAGTACGGTGGGTGGGAAATGTGGTGGCTGAGTCTGCCAGGAGGGGTGCAAGGACCACCACAGCAACACAGGTGGAGGATCTGGTGGTGGGGAAGTTGTTTCTCGACACCGACAGCCTCACCCACTCCCTTGTGGTCCTGCTGCTTGGTGTCCTACTTTTTGGCTGCCTCCTGCTGAGAGTGACGGGGGGTGGGGGTGGGATGTGGGTGGAAAAGAGAATAAGCTTTAAGTGCCTGTTTCATTGAACCCCTGTGTGTGGAGTTCAAGGAACAGCTTGTGAGGCAAGTTCAGATTTGGGACTTTGAACATCAGTGCGTTTTCAGCCCTGCTTTTGGTTTGTGTAATCAAAAAGAAAGAATGGGTGTAGCATGTTTGGACTGAGAAGGAAGTGACCCAGACCATTGCACACGTTTAATATATTTGGATGAATTAAACCAAACAGGTCAAATCCCTGATCTGCTGCTTCTCTCTGAAAAATAATGACACAAGAAAAGCTAACAAGAATACAGCATGAGGGCTTGGTAATGAAGCTGTTGGAGTCAGGGCAGAATGAAACTCTCCCTCACTCAGCCTGAACTCGGCTATACATCCGAGGTATTCTCACCTCCGGCAGTGCTAGTGAAACATAAGGGTTCCTGCTCTCGTTACATGTCACATAACAGAAAGGTGCGGAGGCTGTGCAATGGCTTCCGATCCGTTGTCAGAGCGGGATGGTGAGATGTAGCAAGGAGGGAGCTGAGCACGTACCCACATGCTTTTCCAAGCAGTCCGTCAGGCCTGGCGTGCAGTCTGTTGCATGGGCTCGGCTGCTGCATGAGCTTTGCAGGAGGCGTGGATGCCTTTCTGGAGGCAGGGGTTAGGAAGAAGGTGCACCCCACGCCTCTGCTTCAGAGTCAGTGCATCTCGTGCTAGGCTGCAGCCTGTCGCCCTTGCTGACGAGTTATTAGATACACCATTGTCTGGCACCACTGGGGCATGTGGCACTTCTCTCTGCCTGAAGAACAAGCAGAGCTGTGAAGGTCGCCTTTGGCCCTCTCCATGGGTGAGGATAGATTCTGGCTGGTCCAGGTGTAATTGGGAGGTTGCAAGGAGTATTTCCCCTTTCCTTTGTATTTCTTTTTTTTCTGTAACAGCTTCTGCTCCTGTCACGGCATATAGTCACTGTTTCTCTTCCCTGAAGGAGTGAAGTTCATTATAACTTTTTTCCCTTCCTTTCTTCCTGTTCCACTCACTTTTTGAGGAGCTGGAGGCAGCGAGTCCTGCACTCTCCTACATCTCTGACATAACCCAGTCATTCTGTGGAGCAAGGCAAGATGCTTGCTGTCAGCCGAAGTTGGGATGCTCTTAAAAACCAGACAGCTCTTTTCTTCGTGGTACAAACCTTTTGACCATCCCTTTCTCTCTCAGCTCACCCAGCCCTTTCTTCATCTGTGCCCATGCTTTCTGAAGTTCCCCTGTAATCTGTACCGCTCTCTTGAGATACTGCTGGCTGCAGCTCCTCTGAAGCAGGTTTTTTTTGCTTTCTCTGACCATGTTCTCTGACAAGTTAAGATCTCCAGAGGGCCTCATGGGGTTTATGTAATTTCTATCTGCATCCAGACAGCTGGACTTCATTTCATTTTATTTGCATTTAATAATAAGCTGCTTTTCTTTAGCTGTAAGTTACAAATTATCAAAACCCATCAAACCCTATCCATTGAAACAAAATACATAGTCCCCAACCAAATCCAGGTTGACTGGCGGCCAAATGATCCCAGGGCAGGACTAGGACAACTGCTGTATATACAGGGGTGGGAATTTCTTTGATGTATTTCACTAGGGGCAACACAAGACATTTCTGATATAATGTGATTGTTCAGACAAATGCCTAAGCTGCCTTGGCTCTCTGTATTCATCTTTAATTATTAAAATAGGACAGATAATTCCTAACCCTTGAGGTCTTTATTTTATTTTTTGACAGTGAAATTCAATGTATGCTTGTCCAAGGGGGAGAAAGGTAGATTCCAAGAGCAAGCGAACAAAGCAAGAGGAGAAGAGAGAGGATGAAGAAAAGAAAGAGAGAAGGAGGGTATTAAAATGAAAAGCATGTTGGAAATTAGGGAGAATGAGGAGTAAGTGAGGCGGAAAAGCAGAATAGCCTAATGGTTAATTGTACATCTTTTGATGTCAGGGCCTGTTCTGCATTAAACATTGCCAGGTTGTTGCTTGTTATTACATACAACTAGATGCATTGATCTTGGTGGGCCTCCGCTTCTGTGGTTTAAGGAGGGGGTCTCATGTGACCCCATTGGGGTAGGCATTTTGCAGGGAGAGTAAGTGATGGTCCTGGCCCCAACAATCTTCAAGTGCATATGTATTTGCATCGACTCACCAGCAGAGCCAGCTGTCAAATAACGCCTTCTTTAAAAGGGTGTTTTCAAAGAGTTTGGAGGACAAGGAGAGGTGAGTGACAAAGAGGGGAAAATAAAAGCAGACAGAGAGGAAGAAAGTACAGATAAGGAGGAGAGACTCAAATCACAAACAGACTGCAATGAAGTCAGAGGGAATTAAGACGGACAGACCACCAGGTAACAGCAGAAGGATAGACATCTAGATCCCAGCAAGCTGAGAGGCAGTAATGTCAATGTCCTCTTGCTAGGTCAGTGTCAGTCAGTATAAATGCTGCTGTACATTCACAGCCAAAGGGGCTTAGCAAAGCTAATGAGCAGGGAAAGAATGAGGAACGGGGGAAGGAGAATTTCTCTGTTAAAACTCTGGCTGAGAGAGGATGTCTCTGCGCAAAAGGATTTGCAAGGCAAAACAGCACACGCTAGTGCAATAAATAAGCAGAGCTAGGGCAAGAGTGGAGGGAAGAAAGGGAAAAGAACAAGAAGTCAGGCTATGGTAAAGAAACAGGCGAGTCTGCTGTATTTGTCCTGTCTAAATCTGCTTGGTGCTGGTAATTAGAAAGAACATACTGAGAGTGTTTGTCAGAGTTGCAAGTTTAATGACTCAAAATTACAGCAGCCTGACATCCATTAAGCTGAAGCATTTGTTTTGGAAGTGTCATTTTTCACGAGGGAACGTTGTCAGAGCACTGCCCAGTCTTACGCTGGCAGAGCTTTCTAGTGGCAGCCCAGGACTGGCATGTCCAAGCAGCCACAGGGCAGGAACAAGGGTTTTTGGCAAAGCTGGGTTTGAGAAAGCTAAGGCTGGGAGCGCAGGGGTGCTGCAGGGCTGGAGGAGTGCACTGACACCGTTACGTTAAAGCACACCACATACCTTCCCCCACTGGTGTCATTATTGCTCCTAAGCGTTCACGTGCACCTGCATTTTTCCTTTATGGGAGACGTAAATTCTGCTTTGTTTCCCCAGTCTGACGTGGTGGCACACACTCTGCCGTGCCTGGAGCACAGCGTGGAGACAGTGCTCTCTGAGCGAGGCAGGACCTGCTTTTGTTCCTGCCAGGGGCTGGATTCCTTTGTGAGTTCGGAGGAGTTATGCCCGGGGTTAACAATCGGTGTTGGCCTCCACGTTCCCAGCCAAACAGCCACGTCCTTCCTCCCTGCCTTGGTTTCCCCCGCAGTGGTATGAAGGCAGCAGAGTTTCTCCGTTTCACAGAAAGGCTCATTCATGGCCATGCATGTTAGTGAAGATCACTGGAACAAATGTGTAGCAGAAAAGCAAAATATTATCTTTAGAACAATTCTCTACACTTTGAGCGATACTACTTCTAGTAGTGGTATGCATGCAGATCAGGGCAGGGAGTGTGTTGTTGTGATGGAAAAACAAGTCTCTTCCAAGTAGTGGGGAAGGGTGAAGAACTTGCTGAGCTTCAAGTCATGAAACTACACAGGAAAATATATCTACGTTTTTCATCCCAATTTGTCTCAAGCGCTGAAGCATCATAAATTCAGAAAGCCACAAACCCCCCCCTTACTTAGGAGCCCATGGCCTGTCAGCATGAGCTTGCAGAGCATGTTGAGCATTTCAGCGAGGATGACTCTCTGCAATGAATGTGGGAGGACACCAGGTAAACTCATTATGACCAGTATGTTCATTAGTGTTACAAAGAATCGTGGGTTTGGGGCTTCACATATCAGAGCACTGTTGGGTACTGATGATGTACAAACTGTTCAGGTGCTTATGGTAGGTGGATTTTCTGTTTCCTGCTGAGTACATCTTTGGTACTTGGTAATGGACCCCAAATGTGTATCAGTGTCAGTGTTGTAATACCAGCCACGACAGTAGTTCATGTCCATCTTTTATTACTTACCTATTTCTGAAATACATTTCAGATTGTCAAAACTATGGATTCCAGGACTGAAATCTGAGCCAAACCCATGAAGTAGTTTGTGTTAACAGCAGTTTTTGCTCAGTATAATGACCAGTGGTGACGTGACCTAGGCCAGCAAGCAGGAATACCAGGTGCAGTGACTCTGGACAGCATAGATTTATGCTAGTAAATTAGTGAGAAGGCAGGAACCAAAAGGTTTGTGTGCCTTCACCTCCTGCCAAGAGAGGACTCACAGCAAAATTCAGTGTCAGACCTGAACTCTTCTGGCACGTTTCTGAGTATTTGAAGACAGGACTTGGGTCTGTTGCTGTTTAGAGTATGCTGGTACCTTGCAAGTTTTGTTCTGCACACTAAGGCTTCATGTCACTTCCCTGCTGATATTTGATGTCTTTATGTATGGAGCTGTTACAGCAAGAGACTCTTGACAGTGCCTTAGGACAGGAAACAGCAGTGTGAGTGAAGATTTTTGGGATGCCAGTACAGGAGCTGAGGATTGGCCAGAACAGCAACCAAACCCTCCCTGTTCCTCATCCCTTAGAAACAGTGAGTGGCTGAGAGACAGCTTCTGCATTTCAGCCAAAGAGCCCCAAGCCATCAAGTCTTTTGGGAGCAGGACTTCAGCAGTCATTCCAAACAGAGGAAGTCTGCCTGGTTTTTCCTTACTACTTTGCTTCTTTAATCACCTTCCTGCTGAAGGTTGGCTGGTTTTGGAACAGATACTGGAGAGCCTACATTGTATCCCCTATTTTTTGCTCTCCGTACCATCTGTTCGCAGACTGGATTACAGTTGCTGCCAGTTAAAAAGCAGATTGCATTGGCCCAAGGTCAGGATCGCAGCCCCAGTGCCTCGCCTGCCTCCCGTGGATTTACACTTGACACAGAGAGCTTGCTGCCTGCCTGCTGCTTTCCCTGAAACTCCCACCTGCGACCACGGAGGGATGCTCAGGCCCTTCCTTCTACACCATGCTCACCCTCTCACTCCCACCCTGTCCTTTGTCCTCCTGCATGCACTCCATTTGGCTCCGTTCAAAGGCTAGGAAAAGGGGGGAGAAGGTAAAAGTACTGGCTGTCAGCCTTGATTTACCTTCGGCGACACAGTGTGCTCAGACCTGTCAGCACACTGGCCTCAGCATTCATCAGCCCTGCTCAGAGGAGCGCTTCTCGCCATACCGCTTTGGTGACTTCCAAGGGACATTTGGATCCTGCTCCACTAACTCTTTTGTGCTTGGCTCATGGTGAGGGATGAGGATGATGGTGCTGGGAGTTAGGGTGTCGTCCCTGCCCCCCATCCTACATTTTGCATGTGTGGCAGAAGCAGAGGAGAAGGATTTGCAATGGCACTGCACTGCTGCTCTCCGCAGGCATAGCCATGTCCTATACGAAAAAATGGACCCAATGCTTTTTTATACCAGGGTCTGGTAGCATCTTGATCCAGAGGATCTTGATGAATAACAGATTAATTCCCAATTAATATTCATCAGAGGAGAGAAACAGAGCAGCTGGCAGGCCTACCCTTGGCCTCAGGACAGCCTGCCGCCACTTGTTCAGTGGCTTGGTGGCTAACTGGGGCCATATAGCTGGCTTGGCTCCCCGGTAATGGGCTGCTCGTGTTCTGCGCGCTGCTTCCTTCCCCTGAGCTCAAAGTCATCTTGTCCTGACTCCCCAAGTTTGGCAGCATAGATTCCCATGGACCATGGGGCCGTGCTTGAGACTAAATAGGAACCATCGACCTCCACCTTGCCTTTACTTCTGAACTGGTTGTGTAGTCAGTCGCTGCTTGATTCTTCTCTTGTTCCACTTCAGACCTCCTTTAATTTACCCTCTGTGTCCTATGGGCAGTTCTGTGCCTCAATCATCTTCTTTGTGGCAAATGGCAGGGCTCTCCTGCTGCTCGCTTTTTTACATAGTGCGTTCCCTTATTCTGCTTTCTTCTTCCAACTTTGAGTGTTCCGTCTGTCAGTGCCCCGTCTTCATGAGTACTGTGGATCTCAAAGGATTTTGTCCTTGATGTTGGCTTTCTAGATGATCACGTTGCCATAACCAGGTTCAATTACCTAAAGCAACTTCTAGATGTACTGCACCCTGACCTGTCACACGCTGTCTCCGCAACTCTGAGTCAACAAATGCTCACGGCTCAGGCTGAGCAGTGTTAAAAGGCTGCTTGTCTTTTCCTTTGAATTCTCTCTGCTTTGGTCTTTCTATCACTCCTAATGATGAAAAAATCCTCCCAGTCACATACTCATGCAATATGGAGGCTAGTTATTTTCTCCCTTGTGTTCTCCCCAACCTGTTTCTTCCTTTACCAGATATAGAAAATCCATCTCTTCTTCTCCTTCTCAACAGCTAGACCCCTTGTTCATGTCTTAGCCCTCCTTAGTCTTGATTATTGTAACATCTTCTGCCTGCCTAACTTGCTTGAAAGCCAGCTGCCTTTCTCTGGCCAGAGAAACGGGCATGCTAAAAACGCCCCTTTACCTCTGCCATGCAGAACACATTGCCTTTCTGTTTGCATTGCTCTGCCTGATCCCCTTTGGACTTGAAGTTCCTTGTCCTTGCTTTCATGACCTTACAGAGCCCTCCTCATACGGTCCTGCTGGTGTTCTAATCTAGCTTTCACATTCCCTCCAATTCCCTACGTTTCTTTAAACTGCATTGTCCCATTGATCTCCCAGCAGTATATCTTGGAAACTCCCAGCAGCACAACCCCCTTCTGAGGCTGGTCTTTTTTATTTTCTCCTGCCTCTCTAACCCTCTAAAGTGTTTACTTTCTCCTTTGCTTTCTCAGTGTTAAATGAGTGAACCTTCCTGCTGCCTGTGCTCTGCGCCTTATCTCCTCCGTTCCTTTTGGCAGTGAAGGGTGCTCGCTCTGCCCTCAGCTTTGCTGGGCTCACTCGGTGACTTGTACGCCCACTCAGCTGTCCCAATAATCCAGCCATCCCTGCAAAAGGTTTAGCTCCCGCCACCTCAGTAGCCCTAACCCATTTTGCACACTGCAGCCTGCCTTGTTTTGATGCGTAGCCTCAGAAAGAAGGTGGGGGAGCTGGGGTGGGGGTGCCCCTCGTCTGGGGGCGTATCTGTGCTGGATGTGGCTGGATTAGGGAGACCTAATCAGTTGTATAATAGCACTAAGAGGATTGCTGTATCCTCTGAAGCATGACTCATCTGAAATGTATTTTGGATGTAGGTGGACAGGTGATGTGTCCCAAGGGGAAAGGGAAGGGACAGATTCTTAGTCGTAAGCTGCTTTTTTTTTTTTTTTTTTTGGTTTAGTCTTGTTCTTGTTGCCAGAACCACACTACAGCACCTGACTTCTGCAGCAGAAATTATCTTCTTGGCCTGGCCTTCCCCTGTGGCTCCCCTGAAGCATTTTTTGGACCACTTTCCCTGTTGTGTATCCTTGCTTATCAGGAGAAACAATCCAGGTGTGGAGTGCCAGGCAGCTGCTGGGGAAGCAGGGACCCTGGCCTTTCTAATAATGAAGAGAGTTGTCAGTGGGTAGGACGGAAAGGTCTTGGGAATGACGGAGGGAAACATCCATCCTGGTGTGGGGCTTGAGGAGGACCTAGAGGGGAGGAAGAGACCCAGAGCTGGCCCCTCTTGGCACAGGGGACTGACGCCCTGGGCAGGGAGCGGGTTATTCCCTGTGCCACCCTTCGTTAGCAGTATAGATTCAGGAGGAAGATTAAAGGCTGCCTATGGTGCACAGCCGCTGCTTTGCTCTGCCTTACCCGGCCAGATTAATGAGGTGCCTCCTCCACACGGCACACGGCCATGTGCTGGTGCGATTCAGCGCAGGCCAGGTCGCTGCCTCTCGGGGTGAGGAGGTTTGGATCTCTGCTGAGGGACCAGGGGTTGAAGGAAGGGCTGCGGCTGGTTGGAGTGGGGCTATTAAAAGCCAATACTCCAATGAACCAGCAATGGCACCTAATCAATGTGTGAAAAATGGGTAATTCTTGCTAATGCCCTGTTAATGTTCTCATAATGATCTGTCAGGGAACTCTGGCTAATTATTGTCATGGCAATTTGGCACAGGTTTGCCTGGGAAAATGTGGCCTGGGTGAACAGGAGCACACATTGCTACCCCATGTCCCAGCACCCAGCTGCTCTTTGCACTTCTTCCTGCTCCTCTTCTGCTATCTCCCTTTTCTGGTCGCTCTTTTAATTAGGCAATTAGTTGATTGATTAGTTAATGTTTGTACAACACTTTGAACATGTAAAGTGCTAATTCAGTGCTCTTTGTTATTCCTCCTTCGCTTCTGTGAGTTTTTTCTTGCTTTTCTGATGTGGCTGAGGACCACTTCTGTGATGACATAGAACACTGGTGATGTCATGGTTGAGAGTTCAGAATCCCCAATGCAACCCCCTCATTTTCTTTATCCTTAACACTGCCCCAGCACACCTGCTTTCCCCTATCCCTGACTTTGGTCCGCTGTCCCACTGCGCTCCACCACTGCTCGGTGCACATAAATCTGAAATCCATGTTGCATTAATATGAAAATCTTGGTGTGTAATTGAGGCCTAATATGCTGCAGACAGCATGAGACCTTGCTGGGGTTCCTGTAAATCATGTGGATGTGCTTTTGCTCTCGAAATTCTCTGTGGTTAGTGGGTGATGTTGGACGGTTGATCCTTTTTTACTTGCCTGTGGGTTGTTGACTTCAGGTTGGGTTTTTCCTTAATGTAACTTGGGGGGAGGTTAGAGAGAGGAAAGAATATGTTGTGCTCTGCTCATCCCTCTTGCCTTTGAAAGTCATGTCTTTTCCCTGCTGTGCTAAATCGGGAATATTGGCAACTTACATTTAAGCTCTTGCTACATAAGCTTGGCAGCTAGCTGGGAAGGAAGTGAGTGGGAGGGCAAGTGGAGAGCGACCTATTTGCACGTTAATGAACGATATACCCCATTGTATTATGTAAAGGCCTGGTTTAGCATGTGTTTATATAGCTTTTCAAAAGGGGAAACCCATCACTGGGAACCCTCAAGAGGAGCATATGGCTGTAGAATGGCTGTGCAGTTACAGAGAAGGTTTTCTCGGAGCTGACACTTACATAGCACTTTTCAGTGTCATCCAGGAGGAACCCAAACCACTTAGCTCACTGCTGAAGCACGGCCAACTCTGAGGTGGAACAAAGCACCATTCTTGCAGTGGCATTCCAGTACAGTGAAAGTTTAGGACAGAGTTTGAAGATCCTTTCCGTAGGACAGGATACGTCGGACCTCAGCTCAGCCAGTACTGAGCTGAAGGGGAGCATCCCCTATGCTTGGTGACTTCTGTGGGATCTCTTAATGGTACTCCAGGGCCCTTGTCTATGTCCAGTCTGAAAAACACGACCTCCCACAGCCACGTGCTCTCTAAAAGGCTTACACAAAATCAGTTCTCAGCACCTTCCCCATCAGGAAACCCAAAAGGTATTGCCTGCTTCTAATGAGGAAGTGGAACGAGGCTCTGCGTCAGGTTCAGTCTCTGTCCTAGCAGTGCCTCTCCCCTTCTGAGTGATGGCATCCTTGGTTATCTCTATTTGCTTCCACAACAACAACTTTGCCATCCCCTGAAGACTTGGAGAAGGTGTCGCTACTGCTTAACATTAACAGCCATGATTTTTTTCCCCCTTCTCTGACCCAGCCTGGCTCTTGAGAATGATTTGCTCTGTTCTTCAGCCTTCTGCATGTTTACTTGCTATATCACTTTTGTATAGTGTGAATGCTTTTGTACTTTGGAAGCAAATGCAGAATGTAAATCTACTGAGATTTTGTTAAATCCTGCCCAAATGTACTGCGGCATGTCTGCTTCTAAAAGGCATTCCTCCTGTAAGTGACCTGGAGCCGGCTCACATTTCTTTTGGTAGCACTCAGCTCAAGTCTGTGAATCTGGCCCAGGGACACATTTTGTCTGTTTTTTTTCCAGGAAAGAGTCATCAGTAAAGATGGGGATATTGCCTCTGTTTCACTACTCTGAAGCCCTCTGTGTTTTGTTCTAACCCTTTTAGATGTTGTTAGCTTACTGAGCTGTGTTCCCTCCGTGTTTCCAGAGTGAAGGAAAACAAGTACTCGTGTTCCTACTGTGTGAGTGGCTCGAATAACAATATAAGAAAAGGAAGCACAGCAAACAGAAAAATACTCTGGTACAAGATTAGGTAGCTTGGATTTAGTACTGAAATGTGTAAACTAGAGGGCATAGCTATGCGTCTTATCTGTTTACTGATCAGTCTGCCTGCCTATTTCCCCTCTTCTGCTCCCTCCCATACCTTTTTTAGACATACTGGCCAGCATGGGGATCAGCATAGCTTTCCCTCAAAAACGTGTTTCCAATTACAGGCTGTCCTGGTTTTGACTGGGATAGTTAATTTTGTTCTTAGTAGCTGGTACAGCACTGTAGTTTGGATTTAGTAGAAGAATAATGTTGATAACACACTGATGCTTTATCAGTTGCCAAGTAGCACGTACCTAAGTCAAGGACTCTCAGGTTCCCTGCTCTGCCAGTGGGGAGATGCACAAGAAGCCGGGAGGGAGCAGAGCCAGCACAGCTGACCCAAACTAGCCAGAGGGATATTCCATACCACGGGGCATCATGCTCAGGATATAAACAGGGGGCAGCCGGTCAGGGACTGCCCGGGCATCAGCCAGCAGGCGGTGAGCAGTTGTATTGTGCATCGCTTGGTTTTTTTCTCTTTGGCTTTTATTCCTTTTTGCTACTCTCTACGATTGTTACTATATTTAACTTTATTTCAGTTATTGAATTGTTCTTGTCTCAACCCGTAAGTTTTACCTTTTTACGTGATTTTCCTCCCCATCCCACTGCAAGGGCAGTGAGCAAGCGGCTGCACGGGACTTGGTTGCTGGCTGAGGTTAAACCACGACACAGGCCTTGCAGGTGCTTATTCAGAGGAGATATTAGAAAGTGCCTTGTCTCTGCTACTCATCCCCTCCCGTAGTTTACATGCTCCTATCTATGTGTGCAGAGGTTTGATGTGCTGCTTCTCTTACTTCTGAATCTTCCAGCAGGGAGAGATGGAGTAGGCTAAACCCTGTGGCTTTGAAAAGAGATGGTAAGAGGAGGGATACGAAATTGTGAATGTTATGGAGAAGGTATCACTGAGTACCCATAGTGCAAGAACTAGTAGCGGGTTCAGAATGAACTGAAGAGCAGTGATCTTTTCAACCATGGGTTAGTTACAGTGTAGAACTTCAAAAGGTCTTTTAAAGTTGCTGGAGGGCAGGATCATGAATTGCCACTCTTCATAGCATGTTTGCTGCTGGTGCCCCTTAGAGGTGAGCGTTAGGCCAGCTGCTGGCAGGGTCAGGTTTGAGAGAGCAGGTTTCATCCTCTCTGCTGTTACCACACCTGATTTTCCCCAGGATGATCAGATGGATGTGTTTTGTGAGGAAGGCATGGTGCTGGGGTTAAGGCTCAGTACTAGGACGCTGCTTAGCCTTGTCCAATTCACTGGCTTGTTTACAAGTTAGTTTCCAGCCTGTAAAATGAGAATTATGGTACAATTAATATCTCAAATTCTTCTACAAATGACACAGCTGATCAATGCCCTGTATACAATGCAATGTCATCCCTTATTAGCCATCAGAGGACATACACAGGGACCCCTCCTCAACATGCACATACATAGAAAGCCAAGTTTCATTGTTTCTGCTGCTTAGTGTTTTTCAAATGCTCTCTCACTTGTTCCTTCCTTAAAGAGTTTCGTCTTCTAAGATCTTTCCAATCTCAAAGGGCTCTAATAATTTGCATTGTCTGTGTGTGCTTCTCTCTTGCTTATTTTTATAAGAAAAGCTCCAGAGCTGACCAGCCACAGGATTCCAGCTGAAGGTATGCCTTGGCATATGCAGTGGCATTAATACTTTTCTCAGTGGGCGAGATTCACCCGCCCCTGACAGAAATGACTCACACAAGGTCTAGGCACCACTTAAATCCAATGCAAGCTGTATCTCGTTGCCTTAGATGAGATTTTGTTGGGAGTTTTTGCCTCGTACTGAGCCTCTGCACAGGAGTGATTTTTCACCAAGTATTGTTTTTACATTTTAACGTTCCATTTACTTTTTGACCTACTATTGAGTTACCTCGGAGAAAAGTCTTCATTGATTTGCCTATGGTAACTATAGGGTTTTTCTCGTCTGGCTATACTTAATTTTACAACCCAGTAAGATATCTGAGGAGTGTAGTTTACTTTTCCCAATACATATTACCTGTGTCAAGGTTGAACTCTTTCTTTGGTCTGTTGGGCTGCTGTGTATCAGCTCAGCTCTCTGAGGATCCTCTCTGCTAGTCCAGATTTGATCATTCTGCATTATCAGTAGATGTTGGTCTCTCACAATTTCATTCTCCTTCTCAGTGCATTAACTGATATATTGCATATGCAGGTCATCACAAAATTCTCAGCGGCACCCCTGCTGTTAAGTTTTCACCATGTGAAGAGAAGATCCATTATTCTTTCTTTTCTGCTTTTTGTCTTGTAGAGGCATGTTCTCCATGAAAGAACTTTACATCTCCAGCCCAGGAGTTCTTTGATTTTGTAACAGTTTTTTTATTAAATACTCAGTCAAAGACTTCTTGAAAGGCAATTTATAACAATATCCATGTGTGCCCATCTTTTGCTTGGGGATATACCTCAGAAATGAAAAACACAAAGAAAGGAATGAAAAGAAACCAGTTGTATACAGAACTGTTAAAGACGGGGTTCAATCAGAGTGTAAATACCTCGAACAATCCCTGTGGCAAAAAAACTGCAAAACCAAAACAGAAGCAACGTGGGCAGCTCTTCTGCAGTGACCTTAGCCGATCCTCACATACTCCGGCAGTCCAGCTGACCCACTGACTTTTCCTCTTCCCAAAAGAGGACCATAGTAATGAGCATTCTGTACATTTCTGCAGCAGTAAAGGGCAAAGAGAAATATTATCAGTTATGGTTTTACAGCAGTGCGGGGCCTCAAGGCTTCTTGTCACAGTGATGTTCTAGCACATGGCAGATTTTAAGCAGCACGTTATAATGCGGTCATGCTTAACAAAACTGTGAGGATAGGGGCAAGTTGGCCTTCCTCTGTTCCTTCAAGAAACGTTTTTTTCTTCTACTTTGGTGGTGCATGATTAAACAGGCCTCCCTTCAGGTGAAGGTGAAATCCCAGGGCAGCTGACACTGGTACACCTGTGAAGGACACCCGCTAAAGAGCTGTTGGGGTGGGGCTTTTTTCATTCTCTTTATTATTGCCCTTGAGGGCTTCAGAAGAACAAAATGTACTTCCCAAAGTCATGCATGAGTCTGAGTAGCAGCTCTTAGAAGGACGTAGCCAGATACTGTACATCACTTAAGACAGATGGAGGCAAGAGCACATCCTAAGGACATGGAATGAGGTGGCCTTCTGGCTTGCATTTCTCTTGGGCCCTGTTCCATCCCATCATCTTTGTGCAGGTCATGCACTGCAGCATTGGTAAAAAACTGGAGATATATCTTGCGGAGAAGAAAATTGCAGAAGGAGATGAAAAACCATCTCCCTTTTCACTTTCCCCAGCTTCACGTTCCTCCTCCTCTGCCTTGCCTTCCTCAAACACACGCTCAAACGCATGTGTGCACACAGGCACGCGTGCAGGCACGCATTCCTTTCAGTAGTTGTCCCTTCAAATCAAGCATTGATCTCTGTGTGGACAGCTCTTGGCACAACAGAGGAACACAGATTCTATCTGCAAGGATACCTCATGAAAAAAGCCACACACAAAGACAAGCCTCTGAGTAGCAGAGTGAGTGAAACTGAGAGAAAGCTGTCTTGTTACATATAATTGAATCCCTCAGCACCCTTAAGTGACACCTTTCTTGCTTACACATACAGGAAATATACTGCACAAGTGCTATTAAGCTGAAGCTAAACTAATTTAGCTGTTGGAGTGGGTGGACAGAATCCTTCTTCCTTTACGAAATTGTGTATCACTGATTGCCTGATAAATGTGTGCTAATACTCCGCTTCTTAAGAGAATGTGAGGATTGACAAAATGTCCAAGGTTACAGCTGGAGTAGAAAGGGACAGCTGTTTCACAACAGACAATTACTTTACCCTGGAGAAGGATACACACAACTCCTTCCCTGTAACGACGAAGGGGCGAGCTCCTGGCAGCAGAGCGCCGTCATCCTGCTGGGAGCTGCCAGGTACCAGCAGCTCTGAGACATCAGCTCTCGTGAAACTCTTGCAGGACCTTTAGTGACAAGAAGTGGTCAGGCCCTCGTGCTTAGCTTTCATCCATAAAAATGATTGCTGTGTTTCTGCACCTGCCGAACAGCACATTGATCTCGTTAGATCTAGTCCCTGCTTAAATCCATCAGGTTTTCATATGCACTGGCAGACAGGCAAAACCTGAAATTTGTCATAAATGCTAGGAAAGGCAGGCAGATGGTTAGGGGCTGGTGAGCAGTGCCGTTATGGCTGCCGAGAGTTGTAAGAATGAGTTAATGGGCTGTTGCCACAAGGGCCAGTGACTGAATCCTGTTGTAGCATCTCATGAAGAGCAGGTGAATAAAACTCAATTCTCGCCATGTCTCTGGCTAGCAGGCAGCCGAGCACCGCTCATTCGCGTGTAGAAAATTAGTGATATCCCTGTACTTTGTGGTACCCTGCCCTAGGGGCCCAGCTCTTAAAAGAGTTGATGGGGAAATGGTCCTGGTGTTGGGAGCTGGAAGTGAGGTGATGCCTCTCTCTGTTAGTATTAATCATTATGACATTATTTAATTCTTTTGGAAGCTTCTAAGATCTTAACCTCAATTACTTATGGGCAATTAGCACGTTTGTCAATAGAGAGTGACCTGTTGTGATGCCAATTAGTCCTCAGTTACTCCGACTGTGGATGCTGGGTGTCTTACTGGTGAATGTAGCCATGCATCAGTGAAGCTAGGATTTCTGGACTGAGGCCATGAAGACCTCTTGATTTGCTTCCCCAAGGCAAGAAACTTGGGATGGGATTACCCACCTCCCTGCCAACGACTGTACTGTGTTCAGTAGAGGAACCAGCGCATTAGCTTGTTAAAATCTGCTCTTGGGCAGGGCAGTTCTCATCTTCAATTAAACTTGGGTCAGATGAGCCTACGATGAGAGGAGGAAGACATGTCATGTGGTGAGGAAGCTCCAAAGGTCCCTTGCCTGATCTGTACTTCCCAAGGAAGTGGATGTGGGGCTGGTGGTCTCATGCACTAGTTGCAGGGATCTCTTTTCTGACAGTTGTTAGTCAGTGAGCTATCTTAAGGAGATGTGTGGCCTTCATTGCCCTAGTATATGAGTACCTCTCAATCTTTTTAATGCGTTGTCAGAGCACCTCAGGCGTGCAAGGAAGTAAAATTACTCTATTTCACAGATGGGGAACAGGGAAATTGATGGTTAAACCCTCAGAAGGATACAGGTGCCAAAGTCCTGCCCAACTGCTACTCTTGGCTCTTAAATCCAAGTCCACTTCTTCATTGATGCCCATTTGTATACAGAGAAATAAATGTACATTTCTATTGTGTACCAGCATTTCTAACCACGCTAGAAGTGGTTAGTTGCAGTTGCATCTCTGTCCAAGCACAGAAGAGCCCTGCTCCTACTGAGACTGAGCAGCTTAGCACGCAACATCAGAACCAGAGGCTGTGGGGCAGTGGTGGGAGTGCTTTGATCAGAAGGCATGGTCCTTCCTTTCTCTGGCCCAGTTAATTTTTGTTAGTACATGGCAACTTCAACACTAAAAGCCTAGTATCTTCAGAACATCAGTGGAGATTACAGACATTCCTCTGGGAACTGGAAGAGGACGACTGAACCTTCTCAGGCAGAATACAGAATCAAACCTACCTCCCTGATGAGCTGTAATATGAAAAGGGGGCTGGTAGCAACGACTTCTTAATTCATCTTCTTTTTTGGAAACTATGGTTGTTCCAGAAGAGGGCAGATCTATTTTTCTAAGTGTTTTGGCCAGAGACAGGCAGGATTTACCGGGCTGATACGGGCAGTATTCCTCTTTATGTACCCCACTCCATTTCCTTCATTGACACCTGCAGGATCCTTTCCTAGTCACGCAGTACAGTAGATGCTGCAGAGCTCCTTCAGAAGAGGTGATGTCCAGAAGAGACTCTGCTCAGGCAGGTAAATCAGCAGGCAGCAAGAGCAGGTTCATGGTTTGGGTAGGAGGCTATGGGAATGAAGCAATTTGTAATTTTAACGGTTGATATTTGAGGTAGATAGGTGTAGTATGACAGGGACACCATAGGACAGCTCCTACACCAGCTGATTATCATTCTCTCCACTCTGTCTCTTTGGCTCCTTCAACATCAGAGAACTCAAAAAGGTGTAGAGAAGAAGGGCAGAAAATATGATGTGAGAGGCTGCGAGTCCTGAGCTAACGGGACTGGCTAAAAATAAAAGCAAGGTCTTTATAGCCTATGAAGAAGATGAAGAAGAAGAAGGAGAAGCTGTTAAGGGGGGATTTAATTGAGTGTAAAATCCTAAATGGTATAGATAATGCCAAGGCATGTTACTGTTCACAGACTGGCTCAGGGAGGGGACAGGCAGCTGCAAAGGAAATGAGCTCAGCTCAGCTTGTCTGACAGGGCTGATTCCCACAAAACCTACAGGTGCCTGGGACAGAGAGAAGCAAGGGGAAGAGCTTCAGTACGGCATGGGTCAAAGGACATCCCAAGGGGAGCAGGGAGTCCTGCTTGGCTGGAGTAGATAGCTGAGGAAACGGATGGTTTAGCATCAAGCAAATTGGTTACTAAGAGCTTTCTGGCCTATACCTACGGCGGTAAAGGTATAGCACAGGTAGGATTATCTATGTTGTTTCAAGCTGGGTGAAGAGGGAGAGGTAATGTTAAGTCCTTGCCATGACTCCAGTTGAAGTGCTGCATGATCCATTAAGTGGTATTTTCAGAGTAGAAAACCTGATCTACCCAGTGCCCCCCAGTACAGTGGCAAATCCAGTCGAAGTCATAGAGAAACAGGCACAGAGAAAGGGCTTGACCCGTCCGTTGCTCTGTAATGAATTTGCAGGCGAATCACGTTTGCTGTCTGAAATAGAACAAATGATTCCTTCTTACGTCTTACAGATGTGTGCCACATCTCAACCAGAAACCAGCCCAGGGATTGCCTCTGCCTGTCTTTCCGAATGCTTTGCCAGGAACAGCAAAAGAAGCAGCTAAGAAATTTGAGGTCTCTGTGGTCACTAACCAGCCTTTAAAATCCCAGGTCTGCTCCCAGTTTGCCGCTCACTGCTTCCCTTAGCGAGCAAAGACCTTTGCAATTCTGCATCCTTGGGCTCTAGATAGATGCAGCTGATAAAGAGACGGTGACATTGTCAGTGCAGACTTGTGCCCTCTGTGCAGGGCAAGGGAGCCAGAGAGCCTGTGCAGACACCCACCACCGCGGAGTTGCCCTGTGAGGGAAATGCATGATGCTCACGTAGCACCTGGAAGCTCCCAAGCCCTTTGCTGGCCCAAAGCACAGAGGGCAAAACCCCAGGGGGAGCTGCCCTTTACCTGCTTATACCCTGGGACCAAGCTGGGACCAAGCGTGAATGGCTGCAAAATTGTTTGAAAAACAGAGGATGCTAGTTGTATGCAAGGTGCTTATTTATTCCTCTTCCTGATGCTGTGTTTATTATAGCTCTGACAGCTGTCCAGAGGTAGGGTGGAAAGAAACAAGTACAATAACCCTCCATGCGCGGGAGCCTGTGACAGAAGGCCCCCAGTATGATCCCAGCTCTGCCCTACTAACCTCAATGCAGTGGCTACCAGGAGCAATAAATGTGTGATAAAGGGATGAGGCAGCCACCTATCACTCCAAACTCATGCTTACACCCGGACTTCTCTGACTCTGAAAGTACTCTCTTCTCTGCACGCTTCTTCCTCAGTATTTTGACCCCAAAGTAGGAACATTCCAAACCATGGGGTTAGAAAAACTGACACTTCAGGACAGGTAGAGCTTTGGTCCTTGGTGCCATCCAGCCTGCATTCATGGTTTGGCTGGCACATGGAAATTTTGGGCAAGGTCACAGTCCGCTGTAGCTGATGTGGGCAGGGAAGGAAAAGGGAGAAATGAAGAGAGTTGTGCAGTGTTGCCCATTATTATACTGGATCCTATTTGATGCTTTAATTGAAGCATAAGCACAAGGAAAATGTTTTTAGGAAGGAATCTCCATCTTCTTCTTTAACCTTTTTTTGTCGATGATTGCAGAAGAAAACTTGGAATTATCACAAAAAATAACCCAAAATCTTAGAAACCCCTTCCCCTTTGTTTCTTTCTCCTTCTTCCCGCCTTCTCCACTTAAATTTTTTAGTAGTTCAAGCTGGCAGTATCACTAACATTTTTCAACATGCTCTGTGCTCTGACGGTTATACTAAATAAAGGAAATGTCATTAAAACCAGGATAGTGCTTCAAAGGGAGGATTTTCAGTATTAGCAGTGAGAATGAGGAAGGGAGATGACTATATGGGGAGTCTGAGTAAGGAGGGAATGTATTTAATAAGTGAGATCTCTGAAATTAGTGCAGTGCCATCTCTGTGCAGTGATTAGATCAGAATCAGTTTTGCAAGGGCAGAATTGTAGTTGGTTTGCGGTATCACTGAAAAATTATTTCCAAAAAGGTGCTGCAGTATGCGAGGATTTACCAAATTCTCCATTTAAAAAAGAATAGCAAGAAGAATGATGTATTTAGCTAATGAGAAATGTAGAAATACCAACAAGACAATCCTCAAATGCTGTTTAGTTTTCCCATATCTCCTGAGACTTAGCTGCTGCTTTCAGTCTGATTTTACCTGCTATTGCTCTAAGCTAAACTTTCCATTTATATGAGAAAAACTGGGGTCAGGAGGATTACGAGCCCCTCTGCTTTTGATTTTTAATAAAAAGAGAATATTTACTTCTGAACAGTAGCCGTGAGAAAGGGAATTAAATCTGAGGAGAGCAGGCTGACCTTTGGGAGCTCCGGCATGTTCACACACAGAGATTCCCTTGGTCTCTCTCTGTTGCCTGCTCCCTTTGCTGACACACACCGCTCCCTGTGCGTGCAAGGGTGCATATACACACCTGTATTGCTGTATGCTCTCACACACCTGGTTTCTCCCAGATGACCCCATATGAGGATGTGTGTGTGGCCGTTGCATTCTTTTTTCTTCCCACCGTGTTACATGCACATGCCTCCATCCCCTTTTCTTATAGCAAATGCTCTCTTAATACAACCTGTGGAGTTGTAGTCTGCTATTCAGAAGCAGGGACAGGATCTGGAAAAATAGTTTTTAAAATATCGAAAGGCAGAATATATTTGAGGTCCATCTTTTTGCTTCCTGCTTTGTTATTGTGCATTTACAAGCTTTCATTTGAAACCACAACAGCTAGTAACTTGATGTTTGTATTGGAAAGGAAAGCTTGAAAGGCCTCTGGTTGATCACCCAGCTTCAGAAGCTGTGACTTTTTGGAAAAACCCTACCCGTGTAGTCATAGATGACTGATAAAATGACAAACATAGCCATTATCAATGGAAACAGAGATTACAGGGGGGTGGCCAGGGACTCGCCATACTGATGTTCCTCCCATTGTGTTTTCTAACCCTGCTCAGGGTAGGGCTTCCTGACCCAGCAGTAGGATGGGGTGAAAAACCCTCTCCCTTTTCATTGAAAATTTATGCTCCTGAGACAGCTACCACTGTGCCAGGACAGTCCTGGTAGTAAGGCAGTAGTGGAGGATTTCCCAAGAAAGAATAATACAGGCGGGGCTGAAGGAGCAGATGTACGTTATTCGTATTGGCAGAAGCTGAAAAACAACCCAGCCCCCTCCCCGTGAAAAAGCATGCTTATAATTAAAACCCAACAGATTTATTGCCTTGACTCATTCTGGTATTTATCAAATTATAGCTGTGTGGCACAGAACTTTATGGCATGATTTACAGTGGTGGTGCGGAAAGGCACGGCAGTGATTCCCTCCCAGGAGAACAGAGGGAGCTTTGTTCCTGTTGTGATAGGACCAGACGTGGTGGGAGAACCTGGGTAATTGAGTGCTTTGTCAAAGCCAACCTCTTTCCTCCTCTGTGTGTGTTTGCACAGATCTAATCACTCTCATCACATCAGATGCTCTAATCATTCTGACATTATGTATGGGGGAGCAGACATCTGAAGAGCAGGAACCGCTTTCTTCACCACCATCATCATCATGATTGTCTAGTTGCGTTTTTTTTTTAACCCACCGATGAAGCAAAACACAAGAAATTGAGAGCAGGGATAATGAATTCAGGAACAGGTGATAGATGTTGGCACCACCTAGGAAACAGGTTTTCCTGAACTTTATAACTCTTGTGTTCATTTAAATGAATTAATTTTTGTTTGCATGCAGCATTCAGTAGTATGTAATTTTTGCATTTGAGGAACAACAGGGGAGGCCCAATGTAAGCAATACAGGGTTGGTAAATTGCAGAGCCAGCAAAGAGACTGTGAGCCTTGTCATGGATGCAGCACTTGCCTCAAATTGTAACGACACACAGCGAGTTCAAATCCCACCGGGGGTTCTGTTTTTATTAGAAATACTTCATATCTCTTATTCTTGGTGTCAAATGGATCACTACACTTTCAGCACTTCATTATCTTTATCATCCAAAAATACTCTGCCTCTAATGAAAATATTTAAACAGCTCTTCCAGGAGCAGAAACATAACGCAGGGCCCTGTTGCTCAGAACAGCCGCCGTTCCTATGGATGTCAGAGCGGGTGCAGGGTGGGCGGTTGCCTTCCAGCCTGCAGCCCCATGCGGCACGGTGCTGGGGGTTGGGAAGGCCAGGAGACCTGGGCATGACCTGGAGGATGGGCTCCCTTTCCATGGGGCTCAGCAGCCACTCAGCCTGTTTTAGTCTGATGGAACTTCCCCAGAGTTAGTGATGTAACAGCAGCTTTCAGCTGGGGTGGCTGAACGTGGAGGTAGAGCCGTTATGCTCTGGTTTGTTACCTTAGGTGTATTTATGATGTTCCATGTATTTCCCGCTACAAGGGAGCAGTAAGGAAGGCCTCCTCTGACTCATCTAAGGCTTGCAGTTTTTTCTAGACTACAAGTGAAGTTTGTGTTATCTTGTGACTAAACTATGTTCTTGCTTCCATTATAGAGAGGGAAAATTCTGCTGATGTTGCTCATGTTTTGCTGATGTTTCTACCCATTTGTTTCCACCCATGCAAAGTTTTCAGCCATACCAGTTTTGCATATCAAAAGCAGACTACATCGGGCCTATTATATATGGTGGGTGGAATGGAATTGTCAAAAGCATCCAAGTGGCTGAGGAGGCTTTGTGTATAGAGGAATCACATGTGTGACTGAAGCCTGGGCAGGCCTGACTGACCTAATTTTAACTTCAAAACTACTGATAGCAGTGAGACGTCAGCACAGAAGATGTTGGCATGGGCTGTGAATGAGACTCTGAAGTGTCCAGAATGGCTGATTGGCATTGAAGTCTGTGCCATCGTGCCTTTAGTGCTGGTGTTGGCAATGATTCCAGCTACTGTGATACCTTTTTAGCCATGTCAGATGAATTGTGGTCCTGTCTCCCATTGCAGCATGTACGCGCTGCTTATATGAATCCTTGAATTCTGCAAGGGAAGCAAGAAACAGCAGAGACCGAACATAGCAAGGTGCTTCATAATTATGGGCTTGTGGTATATTTGTACAGATGAGGGAGTTTATTTATTTATCGCGGTGAATGATTGTAAGCTTTGATATTGCTAACGCTCAATAAGAGTTTATGTTTCACCTTCTAAACAGAGGCTTCCCCTCTTTGTTAAGAGCAGCATGCATGGTAAAATAAATTATTTCTTATAGTGTAGAGTACAATAACTGCTGCCTCCATTCAATACTAGGCATGGAGAATACCATGGATTCTGCTGCCTCGCCGTCAGAGTATTATTATTTCTTGTCACAAAGTACAGAGGAAAGGGCATTTCCAGAGCAATTTTTGAATGATTTCAGTCTTACCACTGTATTACTAATAGTTTTGTTGTTGTTTCTAAATGGTGTGGCTTTCACTTTGCACGACAGCATTTATTTTCAAGGATTGCATTCTGCTTATTACATGATTATATTCTGATTCTGAGATTGTACAAACATTTTCATCAAGTCATAGCATAGAAGCATTATTGATACCGTTCTGCTTGAAACTAGGGATCAGATTCATTCAAAATTGTTGAAAGCCGCCTAATGAATCTGAGCAGAGTTTCAGCCCAGTGACAGACAGATGACTGAATACAGTCAGCTTATGCTTGGTTTTGCATTTTTTGCTGCAAGCATTAAACGGGGCTATAACAAAGTTCTGCTAATCCTTGATGCTAGACAAAACTGGTCAAAATGAGGATCAAACCTGGCAAAAGATCCATTTCCTCCCCCCTGCAGTTTTGAAATATGTCAGTGTTCTCCAGAGCGATTTGCTAGAAATGGTTTAGCAGATTCTGGACTTTTTTTTACGCTTTATACAACAGCATTGAAGTTTATTGTCTGTCTAACATGAACCAGCAGAAGGGGCTATATTTACAGCTGCCACTGAAAAATGCCAATTAAGTGGTGTATTACTTGTTGAATAGTTGAAGTATCAGACAGCGTACTCGGTGTTCTCGGCAACTAGTCCAGGTAGTTGTGTTAGGTGTTTGGGCACTTTTTGTGCTTGTTCACAAGTGTTTTTTTACAGGATATGTACTGTCATTCTGAAAAATCTGCTTTTGTCACTGAGGCCAACAGGGTCTCAGTGTGGCCCTCAGCTTGTGTGTAACGGAGTTAGGCTGGGGCCACTTTCCTCATTTCCCTCTCGGTTTAAGTCTTAAGCCTAGTGATAAGATAATAAATGCTAACACTGGTAGTGATAGCAAACACTCTCCAACTAATCTTGTTGACTGTCATGCTTTTATTTATAGTTGGAAGTGAGTGACACAGCTGTGCTTTCACTCCTCGGGTTTGGCTTGGGAAGGATGGAAACATCCCATGGAATTGGAGGGGTGGTGACGTTTCTGCCTCTGGCTAGAAAAGCCAAAGCTTGGAGCTGAGCATCCCCTGCTACTCTGTGTGGACCAACCGAAGTGCAGTGAGTGCATCTTTGGGCAGCTGCCTGTGTTACCATGCTGCAGCTTCTGGCACAGTGATGGTGGACATCAGATGCCAGCAATGAAATCCATACTGTCCATGTACCATACAGCCTGAGCCAGCTGGTTTTCTTTGGGTAGTAGGTACTGGGCACTAAGCTCTTGTGACTGTCCAAATGCCGATAATTTCCATTCTGTGGTGTTGTCCTTGCTGTGTTTCTCTCTATCTGTTTCCCTCATCATCCTTCTGTCTCTTCCCCCTCTGCTCCCCCTTCAGAGCCTGCCCCATCGCTACCTATAGCCCAAAGTTTCTGCTGTGTCTTCATTTCCTCCTTGTAGATCAATTCAGCCTGTCCTGGCCAATTTGCACTGCTGACTGGCCTTGGCAGCCTACGTCCTTGTCACTGCTTTGCTGAATTAAAAATTAAACCATGTCGGATGAGAGTGGCGGAGAGGCTTTCTACAGGTTATCAATGGAGTCTGTTGCCAGTTTCCCATCCTGCTACCTCGCGTCCTAACAACAGCAAAAGAAACTGGGTCACTTCAGCCAAAATCCTGCTAGGTCTTGTCCAGGTGTGACATAAGGAGTGGGTTGGGCTTTTTACTATGTGTAGAAGGATAGCAGGGCATAGGCAGGCATCAATATGCCAGTGTGATGTGGGTATACACTCATGAGCCTCTTTGAACACAGGATTGCTCCGATCTCACATGTTGTGGCAATTGCAGTTTAAATTAGCTGAGAAATAGTCTTCGGTTTTGCTTCATTGCAAGCGATGTCTAATGTCTCTCCCTAGCTACTTACTGCAAAGACAGCTTGCTGCATGGTCCGCACTGGTTTTGGTGCAGATGCTCATTTCTAGAGTGGGTGAGACTGCAGAGATATTGCAAAGACTTCCCACTGCAGGAATTCGGGGCCCAGTACGTTAACAGAGGAAAGCATCTAGCTGATGATGTAGTAATGGGTAGCTAAGCTGAGTCAGATTGGGTGTCAGTTTTACAAACCAAAGTTGAGATATGTTGGCATTAACTATTCCCTTAGTCTTTCATTCTCACACTGTACATGTTTAACCCAAGTCCTCCATTGCTGCTACAACAATCAAATTCACCTTCCCAGGAAAGGAGCCCTGCAGGCCACGAGTCTCAGCCGGGCTGGTACCCTCGCACGCTTGCTGCAGGTCACAAGCATCTCCCCTCTATGGTAGGAAACTTCCAGTGCTGGAGTTCAGTATCCTCAGAAATCCTGACTTCTAAAAATGAAAGAAGAAAAGAAAAAGGGAGAAAGACCAGTCTGAGGAGATAAAGATGTTTTATGTGATTTACAGTTTGACCTTAAGATGTTGTTACTGGTGCCTCTGAGGAAAGAGCAGGTGCTTCTAGATGGACCAAGGATTTTCTTTTTCCTTATCAGAGGGTTAAATTAAATGCTCTTTCCCTGCTGCCCTTTTTCCACCAGTCCACTGGCTGATGAAAGGAAAATCTGTGTTATCAGCCCAGAAGACAGGATAATCCTCAAGGAGAAGACAGTAGGCTAGGTGGTAGGGTGATAGAAAAGAAGGTGCTGCTTGCCCTAGTGAGGAGGAGAGGGGCTGTGTCCCAACCCTTTCTCCGTGGTGCAAGACCATTAGCACAACACAGGAGTCGGTCTCAGGTCTGCTCTTCAGTCACTGCCTCGCTCGCTTTCCCTGGCCCTTGGTGGGGGCTGCAGATCCTTCTCAGCACCTTGTGACAGGGTCCCTGTGAGTGAAAAGAAGGACTAATGGGGAGGATGCTGAGGCCGGCTTGGAAGATGGCTGTGTAAGGGACAGGGACAGCAGCCTGGGTGATGGGGTGTGTTCACAGTAATGCACCTTAGCATGGTTTTACCTCGTCCCTGGGAGTCCTCTCCCAGGGCAGTGCTGGTTTTGGGTTCTGCATCCATTCAACCTGTCTCAGCTCTTTCTCCCAATCAAAGCCAGACTGGGAAATAATTAAATCTGAGAGGCAGGCTGGGCTCTTTGCAATGGTGCTGCAGCCTCCCTGACCTGTAGTTAGGTGGAGCTTTCCTAACACTGGTACAGCTGGCAAAACAGCTCCCACTTCTGAAGCTGTGCTGGCTCCTTCAGGAGTGTCAGGAGAAAGAAGCAGCGAATGCTTATTTTAGTCAGGCAAGTGAATAGTGCTCTCCTTGAGCAGCCCAGGGGAGAGATTGAGTGTGCAGAAAGCCCAGCATTCTTGCATAGTCACCTTACCAAGCAGAGCTGCGTTTTGAGGATACAGAGCTTTGCTCGGCGTGGGAGGAACTAAGCTTCATGCTGCTGCCTCAGCATTCGTGCCATCCGTTTGTGCAGAGCAGGTTTTTTTCCTCTTCCCCTCCCCCCCCCCCCCCCCTCCAAGTGCTCCATGTTAGTGATTCTTTAATTATATCGGGAGCTCCATGAGCTATTTTGATGTGTTGTCTCTCTGGCTTTGGCACATACTCTAGGCTAATGACACATGGTCACTGTTCTCTGTCTCTGTCTTACTCTGTCACCAGTGAATTTCAAATGTTGCCCTTGGATTTGACACTTTGGGGACTGGCCAGACTTTAAAAATCCTCTCCTGCCTTCAGATACCAGTGCAAGTAATAAAAGGGATTTATCAGCCTGCACTTTCCTGTGCCTGCCCCTGTGGGGAAGTGCAAGGTAAATTCATACCCAGTTCTCATGCAATATGCTCGCCTCTTTCTCTCAAAATACCATGAAGCACAACTTTTATTTTCTTGGTTGCTTTTTTTTTTTTTTTTGGTTGGGTTTTTTTCCCACAAATTGTACCTCAAGTGCTTACAGAGCAAAAGAATTCACAACAGTGGGTAAATGAGTGTAATAGAGCCTCCAGTCAGAGAGCCAAGAGCAGAGCAATAGGGAGGGGGGACCACGAACAGCCCAGAGCCAGGAGGACGAGGTCTGAGCTGGGATGGGAAGCAGCAGATATGGCTGTAGTAGCATCAGGGCTGTCGTACACAGCGGGAGCTGAGGAGGAGCCGACTCCTGAGCCAAGACATGTTGTTGCATGGTGGGAGATAGAAGAGCTTCATATGGGGCAAGGGCAAGCAAAGATGGCAAGGAAGTCATCTGGGACAAATGCAAGAAAGATCTAAAAGCAGGGGTGTGGGTGGTTTTGAGAAGTGCATGTGGTATGGTGCAGAGATAGCTGGAACAGCTCAAGCTACAGAGCAGCATCATGTGAGTTCTGATATGGAGAGACAGAAGCAGACCTGTGCAGACAGGGAAGGAACCTGGAGAGCCCAGTTTTGGGGGAACAAAAGGCTTCTCCTCCCCACAGCCATGAGATGCAAAAGCTTTGGAACAACTGACTTCAGTGGCCAAGCAGGGGTGAGTTTTGGCCTGCTATACATCAAATGTGGGAACCGATCCAATGCTGTCCCCCACTGGACCACTCCTGCCAGCAGCGCTCCCGGTCTCTCAGGCCTGCAACACTTTGACCGGTCCAGAGGGATCTGGGATTTCCCAGACCAGGACACACATAGGTGTGGCAGCCAGCCACTAGCCAGTTGTTTTCTTTTACCTCTATTTGCTAAATTGGTGTGATCAAAACATACCCAGGACCTGGGAGTCTAAATAATGGTCTTGTACTCCCCGTGTGGAGCTCGGTAATATTTACTGAGCCCGACGGCTTCATTCTCCTCCGTGCTGACTGCATTAATGGCTGGCTGCAGGGAGGGAGGGCAGGGATGAAGGATAGCTGAGAGGGGTCCGGGCGACACAGCTAACGGATGGCCTTATTAGAGACACTTTCCTGGGGCCTAAGTGGAGCTTTTTTGTCTGAGTCGGCAAGAAGTGGGTCATTTTGCTGGGCTGTCAGGCCCCAGCTCCCGCTGCAGAGGCGGCTGTGGCTGCAGCAGCCTGCTGGCTTCTCGCTGCTGTAGGCGGCTGGGGGATGAGGCGGTGCGGGGCTGAGAGGGCAGTGAGAGAGACTGGATCAGTAACAGCCCTCAGGGATCCCTTCCTGGACAAAAAAGAAAACCCAATTGCTGTCTTATCCTACTCTGTCAGTGAGCAAAACTGGGAGGTCAGTAAGGAGGTAACGTAGCCAGTCTCCCCCCAAGACACTCCCCTCCCCCTGACTTCCATTGCCATCTCTCTGCACTGTGCTTATCTCTGGAGGGGCAGCAGCGCCTAAGGAGGCACCAGCTCAAGCTGCTATCCATCTCATCTGTCAGCAGTTTTAGAGAGCCTAGTGGCAACTAGGTCTCATTGGTCCCGCGTTGTGCCTGATCCACAGGGATCCAAGCCTGCTGCAGCCTTCCACAGGGAGCCCTGGCTGGCTGTTTTAAGCTGTTGCTGCTCCTGCAGATGCCTACGTCTCTGTTGTATTGGCCTAACCGAGGGAATATCACGTATTTATTCTCCCCTGCCCATCCTCCTCATCATAACTGTGTTGATGAGTTGATGAAAAAAAACAAAAAACTCCCCCCCCCCAAAAAAAAAGAAGTATTATCAGAAGCAAATGTACCAGAATATGCCATGAGGGACTGCTCTGAGGGTATTTCCAGCCCAGAAGGAAACCAAATCTCCTAAGAATTTATAGCTCAAGATCACCAGAGCTGAAGTCTGAGCTAGTCCACAATGAGATTTAGATTTTTTTTCCAGCATTTTCCCTAATGCAGCCAGTGGTCCTTGTGATGCTCACCAGTCCTAGGAACAGAGATCAGCTGCCAGCGGGCAGTACTGGTTTAACCAGTTAGCCCTGGGGAGGAGCTGGTTAAAACAGAGCAAGTACTATGTCAGTCCTGTCCTAAAGGAGCTGAGAAGTGGAGGGGATGGTTTGGGAACTGCTTTTTTGTTCACAGTGAGAGAGGGCCTGCTGCTGCATTGCACTGGCTTCCCACATGAGCTGACATTACACGAGAGGCAGCTGGAAAGGATTTTACAGCTGGGGTAAAAATTCTCACACACAATGTTTCTGTCTTGTGAAGTGTCATTTCTCTTGGGTACATCTGGCTCAGGACACTGGAGAAAGGCTGTGAAGAGATACTTTTGAGGGAAGATGCAGATCCAGGTGAAATGCTAACCTGAGGGGTAGGAGTAAGGAGGAAAAATTGTTACAAACAGAGGAGTCATGGGCTTGTATTTCTTTTCTAGCATGGTGGAGGCAAGGAGAGAGGATCAGTGCCTGACCTTCCCTGCTCTACAGCTTCAGTAGCTTTGTTTTTGAGTTCATCTCCTGCACAGGCTAAACTGTGCTAATCCTCAGAGTAAACGGCAGCTAAACTCACGTTCCTGTGAATCAGGAGAGAATGCAGAAGGCCAGTTCCGCAAAGATTTATTTATCCTATCCCCTTTTTGTACTCCCAGGAAGCATATCAGATTCTGTGTTTGTGCTGGGGGGGGGGGGGGGGGGGCGCGTTGGGGCAGTGTATGGGCAGGGCTACGCACCTGAAATTCAGCAGAGGTAGTGGCAGAGCCATTGGCACTGCTCAGTCCTTGGTCCAGCTTCTCTGTGTTTAGCTGCACACAGGAACATCGGAGTTGCCAGGCTGGGTTAGACAGATGTGATATCTGGTCTCCAGGAATTGCCAAATAATTCAGAAAGGTGCAAGAAAGCCTGTACCACACCATGACAGAATTACCTGTTTGCAGGAGATGTTTTCTTTCTGACTGAATGAGGTTAATGACCATCTTATGCCTGCCAGCATGACGGTTTATAGTCCTTTATCAAACATAGATGATAATCCTGTTGTTGCTATAAAGGCTTTGCTCAATTTTTTTCCTATTTTTAAATCTTTTTTTTTTCCCTTTATATGCAACAGTAAGTTCCCAAAGTTAATTTTTACATAATGCGAAAAAAGCATTGTCTTTGGGCAAATAGAATTCGTGTACACTTTTGTCATTAGCTCTACAGTGTGTTCATAAAGATGTTACAACTGGGAAGGATGGTTATTGTTTAAAAAACAAAGAAATCCATTATGAGTGATCAATTACTTGATCCCCCAAACAATCAGCATCCTATTGCTGATTGCCATATCCTTGCAGCAGTAACGAATTAATGATTACCTTTAGATTAGGTCTTTACCATGTGGGTGATGCACGGAGAGCGTGGCTAAATTGGGTTGGATGTAGTAAGGATTGCTGAGTCTGTAGTCAAGCCTCCTTGGGCTGCGATCTTGTCAGAGCTCATAAGCTGAGCCAAAGAATTTGATTAGGCGGCTGGGTCTTTGGGGAGGATGTTAGGGAAGAAGGAAGAGCTTAGGCTCTTCAATAGCCAAGTCTCCAGCTCACCCATACCTGCAGCTGGATCGCTGGGGCAGTTGGGACCTGTGCACGAACGTGGCAGGGGAGCAGCTGCAGGATGCTCCAGCCCCCGCACAGCAGCGTGTCTGAGATGTCCATCCCTCCCCACGCAGGGGCAGTCGCTCAGTGCCAAACCGTGGCTGCAGCCTCCAAACCAAACCAAACACCTGCCCCTGGATGCAGTGTGGTGCCAAACGCAGCATCTCGGGGACCAGACCCACTGAACGGGGCTTGTCCGAATCCCCCAGGGCAAGGCTGGAATCCCAAAGAGCCAAATCAGTGGCCTCCCTTTCCAAGGCAGCGAGGCTTCCCTTGGAGGCTCCACATCCAGGTGCTGATGGGATCTGGCCCATTTTAACTTTTGGCACTGACATGGTCTCTCTTCCTGGCATTAGGGCCTCAATTAGCCTCTTCTATTTCTAATGCTCTGAATTTGCATGGTGAGAGCCGGGATTAAGGACAGGCGGTCTTTAACGCAGCTCCTATTAATAAATAAGGAAGATTAGGAGCTTTGTCAGTAACATAGTGCTTCCTCCTTCATTTAATTATTCAAAAACACCTTGTGTTTAACCCTCTACCCTCTGAATGAAGTAAATAAAAAGAAGTGAGATTATTAAAGATAAAGTCTAAATTAACTTGCTATAGTGTGGGTCAGGTAAGACAATTCTGTCTCCTGTAATTGACTGACGCTGATGCAGACTTCTGCAGGGGTTTGGAAAAAAGAAAAAAAAAAGATCTTCTGCTCCGTTTTTTACATAAATACATTTTTATATCAGGTTGGGAATTTTTTTTTTTTATGTGTTTGGGGACTGCTATTACCTACTTACAAAGCACAGGTAGCAGCAGGGCAAATTTCTTCCCTACCAGCAGGCCATAGTTCATCTCTAGAGGGACCACATTTGGAATTAAACAAGGAGTGAAATTTTTATGGCCCACTTTTCCTCACTGATAATGCCAGAAAGAAGGATGTGTAATAGACTTTTTGAGGTGGTCTTTGGGTTGAGGTTTTCATCTCCCTGGGAGGATGTACTGAGACCTTCTAACTCATTTCATAGTTGGTCATCTAATAGGTGTTAGTACCCAGTAACTAGCTACCGAGGATGCATTCGAGCTGCAGTGAGCTCGAGGTAAAAAAGTGCTGCATCCCATTCCTGTGCCGTTAAATTCCCTCGGGATGTGTATCTCAAAGTGTGACTACAACAGTTTCCAGATGTTTCATATCTGCTCATGCTCTATAAAGAATGATGACTAAATTGCAGTTTAGTGACCTTAGAGATATGAAAAGGGGGAGGGGGAGAGGTGGCTGGCTGGCAGAGAGCTTTACAGTAATGGGATCTTTGCCAGTATCATTCATGCTTGAGTCAAGGACTTTCATTTTCCAAAAAGAATTGGGGATTAGTACAGCTTCTGCAGCCTGCCCTGCAAACATGCATGGCCTCCCCACAGATGTGCTTGTGTGTCGGTGCTCTGGGCCACCCCTCCTTGTAGTGTTAACGAGACTGAGTGTTGCTTAGTCTCAAAAATCCTGAAGGGAGGGGTGTCACCTATTAAGTCTAATAAGGTCCACTTGCCTTCCACGCTTCTGGCCAAGGTGGGCTCTGCAAAGCCACCTTGTGCATCTCCTGGTGCAGGCTGGAGAGCCCTGCCTCAGGGCAGTATCCTTCCATCTCAAGCTCTAAGGGCTGACACCTGAACAACTACTTAGAGTTAATTGTTCTGGTATTAAAGTATATTTTTCCTCCCGTGGGGTCTTTGGACTCAGTGTTGTTTCTAACAGCAAGCTACACAGGGGTAGGCAGGAATTACCCCACCATAATTTGGCTTGGAGTTTTGGTGGCTTCTTTTGGTGGCTGCTCTTGCCTCACGTGCAGCATTTTGGGATATCAGAGAAGATGCTTCCCAGGTCCTTTAGCTGTTCTCAGGAGCCCGTGTAATGTCTGGGCTGTTTGTGTTTTCTTGTGACCTAGGATCAATAGGTTGTGCTGTTTCCAAGCAAACTGCTGCTAAATGGCTCTCTGACTACATCTCTCGTTTTTATTCCTGAGCAGGCCTGCAAATTTCTGGGCATGTAAAGGCATATTCACTTTGAGGGAAGCCGGCTGTACGTTGCCTGTTTCAGAGCAGTTCTCATCTAGGAGATTAGCAGAGCAGTACAGGGATGTCTTAATGTGCATTTACAAACTCAGAGTTGGTTTTCCAGGGCATCTATTCTAGTTGCCACGTTTAGAAGGTGCTTTCAGCAAATACTCTCTGCTGCTCACTTAACATTGACTGTTTCTGTAAGTGTTCTCACCGGTGAACTTATTCAGTAGAATAGTCCCAGAAAGGGACATCGCTAGAGTGAGCTAAATACATAATTTAAAAGATTATTTACTAGTTTCCTTGCCCAGCATCTTATACTGTGTTATGTGTCATTCTTATCCTTGTAATGGATTATCTTGGTCTCCATAAAACACATGATGGGGATGTATTTTTGCCGTTGAAAGAGCCTCCAGTGGCAGAAAGGACGAACTCGGGATGAGCAATGTACTTTCATCTCCGTATTTCCTGCTGCTTTCCTCCCCGGAGCTGTCAAAGTTCGGGATGCTGAGACCTGGTCTCTGTTCTGCAGTGCCAGGAGGCATCTCCTCTCCCATTGAGGGCTAGGGTCCAGGGGGGGCTTTTGAGAGTGCTCCTCTTTGCCGCTGGCTTGCAGAGCCCTGGCACTAAGCTGTGAATTAAATGTCCTTCATCCGCAGATCATGCCACTTCCAGAGGCCATGCTGGGATCCCCTTTGGGAAGGGCTGGCATTGAAATTCAGTCAACTAGCATCTCTTGCTGGGACCAGCCACAAGTGTTTGTTAAGCTCAGGTTTAACGAGTTGAGGTGCAAGGGCCAAATGCGTTTAGGGTGATTTCTGTAAGCCTTGGTTTTGATTATATGGCCACTGAGGAACTCAGCCTTTACCATAAGCCTCCCTTGTCCTCAAGGGATTAATCAAGCATAGCTGAAGCAAGGAGGGAATTCCCTTTGGGTAGAAAAATGGTAAAATTTGAGACTTTTTCCCTGCGTTTGGAGAACACAGTATGTGGATAACAGCTGTAAGAGTCATATGGAAACTTGCTTTTGGAATAACTTCAGAGTATAACAAAGAAAAAGGCTGGGAATGCTTTTTCATTTTCACAGAATTGTGATGATGATAGGACTGCTTGCTGTGAGCTTTCATTCCATCCAGGAGGAAACTATTAAGAGAAGCCACACACACACACAAACCCCTTTGCTCTGAAAGCTCCTGTGCTCTCCGTGTGTGCTGCTGCTGTCTGAAGGTATCATTTATGTTTTGCTCTGTTTCAGACACATCTCCTTTTTGCTCTCTCACTTTCTGTTTGTCTTTGGAAAATGTTAGGGCACTAAGCTGAGCAGGATGATGGTGCCAGATGTCCTTTGTACACACACAGAGAGATTCAGAAATAAATACCCTGCTGCGACCTGGAAGCTTTCTCTTCATAATAGCATGTGGGCACACACACAGAGCGAGTGGCAGGAGGAGTCCTTAGGATGCTCTCCATACCTTTTGTTTGACTCAGGGGGTTGTGTACAGTAAATTAAGAGTCACGCTTAGGGAGTGCATCTCTTTACGTAAGAGGGTCATCTTGTAAGTGGGGCAGGTCAAAGAATCTTGTGTCCCACGCCAAGCAGCTTTGACCCATGTAATGCACATCAGACTATCGCTCTTAATTTGATAAACTAAACACTGGATTGATAATCCTGCCTTGCTTTTTCCCCTTCTCCTCTTTCTAAATATATCCATGTATCTCTGTCTCTCGACTGCGAACTTGTATCTACCTTGCTCCATAGATTAATCATAAATATGGATATAGATGACAGAAGGTTAAGGGCATGGTGGGAAGGCTAAGCAACTCCACTTCATTTATCGTTGCTACCATGGATATTGGGGGGGGGGTGCCTCACCTGTCCCAGCGTCTTTGACACTTTTCAAGTAGTGTCAAGAGCAAAGGTATTAGAACAAATGGGTCATGAATGGACTAATTTTAATCTTCCTTTCCTGGGTGTGGTTAGCTCTGCCTGAGCAAATGATGCTCAGACCCTCTGTGCTTTCTTAAGTAGAAAACGCTCACGATTTTTAGTCAGTTTGAGCAGATTTACACTGAGGTGTAGACAGCCAGACCCCTCGATTGCTGCAGATCACCAAGATGAGCACGGGTTTTAAAGGGGCCGATCAGCTGCTGGCAAATATTTGTAGACAATCGGTGGAGGGAGCTGGGCGTGTTGAGCCTGGAGGAAAGGGGGCTCGGGGGAGACCTGCCCGCTCGCTACAGCTCCCTGACAGAAGTTGTAGCAAGGTGGGGGCCAATCTCTTCTCCCAGGTGAAAAGTGATAGGAAGAGAGGAAACGGCCTCAAGTTGCGCCAGAGGAAGTTTAGATTGGATATTAGGAAAAATTTCTTTACTGAAAGAGTTGTTCCAGCATTGGAACAGGCTGCCTGGGGAAGTGGTTGAGTCACCATCCCTGGAGGTATTTAAAGACATGCAGATGTGGTGCTTGGGGACATGATTTAGTGGTGGACTTGGCCGCACTGGGTTTAGGGTTGGACCTGATCATCTTAAAGGTCTTTTCCAACCTAAATGATTCTATGATTCTAATTGAGGTAAGAGTATTGGAAAATTTTAAACATGCAAGGTCATATTCTGGAAATTAAAGACCAGGGACCAGGGTTTTTCTTTTTTGCTTTAGGCAAGGTGGATGAAATACAAATGAGAAGTAGTTAAAAACCCACCGATAGCTCTGAAAGCGTCAAGTGGAGGATGAACAAAAAAGTCGCCCTGTGCCATTCTGAGCCACATGGACAGGGTGTTACGTGCCAGGCACGGGGGTCGTTGCTCAGCCATACCCAGCCCCAGCGCAGGCTCTGCTGCCCTGCAGTTACCATTTGGGCAATGCACTTGAAGGAAGAATTAAACAAGCAGAAGAGAGCCCAGGGGGGAGTTGCAGGCTTTCCGAGAGGCTTGAGCAAACAGGACCTGCACAGGAAGGTTAAAAGAACTCGAGTCTTCAACATTTCCTTGCTCTAAATGGGGAAGACCAAGAGAAACATAAGTGTCTTTGTTCCTATAAATGGTTCTTTTAAAGGCGGTATTGATCTGTTGTGCTGCGAATCCCAAAGACGAGAAGCAATAGGGTAAATACTAAGAAGACTTTCTAGCTCTGGAACTAGCAAAGACTGGAAGGGGTTGGTGTAGGTGGGAGGATGTGGAGCCTCCTTCATCGGAGCTTCTTCAAGCTGTGTAGGCAGATATTCTCCAGGAATGGATTTGAAGGTATATTTGATCCTGTCTCAGTGTAGTGGGCTAGACCACATGATGTTCTTGAGGTCTCTTCTGGTTCCACCTTGCTGCGATTTCTGTGATTTGACACGGTCAAACCAATCTGACTTCCATATAAGCCAGGTGTCTTTTTTTCACCTTGCTAAAATTACTCGAGTCTGAAACAGATGAGATAACAGGAAAGGAGTAAATTTCATGTAAGCAAACTTTCCCAAATGCTTGTTGGGCTTGTTTCTTTACTTGGTCTCTTTTAGGAGTTTATTAAGGAACAAACGTCACTGGACATGAGATAAAGCTGTATCATAAGTAAAGTAATTTAAGAAAAACAAAATTTACCGAATAACTAGAGAGGAAATATATAGCTGGTTCTCAGCATGAAAAGATGCCTCAGCTCAGTGGATGTGTCACTGAGCAGTATTATGTCTGGTGTTTAATATGGATTAATAACCCCAAAAAGGGAAGAATACTTAGAAGGAAAAATGTGTAGATAATACAACAATGTTTAGGTTACCCAAGCCTGGAAAAGACACTGACAGGGTCTGGCAATGAGCTTGCTGAGGCAGTTTACAAGCGTCATAAGAGTAAATGAAATGCAGTATGGCAAAGGCAAGGTGATGCACTCAGGAAACAACACGTTAGAATTAGTCATGCTCATTTCTAGGTTCTAAAATAATTGTAACTACTCAAAAGAAAAGAATGGGGGGGAAAGCATGTCTGTGAGCAACTTGGTGAAAACATTTCTTGAATCTGTAGTGATGGTGAAATAAAAGCATGCAAGATGAGGGAGTGCATTAAGAAAGGGGTAGAGAATAATAGATAAAATAATACAGTACCATTATATAAATTGATGGTACATGCTCTCCTTGTACACTCTATTCAGTTTGCTCACCCCATCTCACAAAAGGAAATAACAGAAACAGAAGAATGACCGGAGAAAGGGAACAAAACCGACTGGAGTCTTTTAATAGCTTCTTCATAAAGAATGATTAAAAAGAGCAACACTGTTTTCTTGAGAAGAGACAAATAAGCAGCATTGTGGCAAGGGTATAGAATAGTCACAACAAAAAGAAGTTCACTCAGCCATTCCTATTTACTTTTCATTTTATTACAAGAACAACAGGGGAAAGCAATTACATGGTAAAAAAACCCACTTTAAACCCATGTAGAGGAAATACTCTTTTACAAAATGCCTAATTAACATATGGAACTTGCTGCCACCAGCTACCTCTGAAATCAGAAACCTAGCAAGAGTCCAGTTAGATTCAAAACAGAGCCCTATTTGGATCCCGGTAAGATTCACAGATATAATAGGGAAGATATAAAGATATGAAATATTGGAGCAGGTATTAACTAAGATATGAGGATGCAAGGTGTCTTGAATCTTCCCATTCCAGGGTAACAAAAAAAAATAATCACCAAATGGCTTGAGAGTAGGAGGCAGTCTTTGCAAGCCGTTATTGCCTGGCTGGCTGGTACGGGGTATTTCAGCAGCTTTTCCCAGAACAAGACTTTTGCAGAGGTGGGGCGTGGAAGAGGCAAGTTGTTGGTGTTGTGGTATCTGTCTTTTGATTTATGGTACTTGGAAGAGTTTGGCAATAAGGCAGCAGGCTTCCAGTTCTGATTCTGCCACCGACTCTCTTTTGACTGTTTCACATCCTCTTCTGCTTCAGTTTTCCCATCTGAACATAGGACAGATGCATCAGTGCGGCCTTGTGGGTTAGGAAACTTCTGAGATTTAATCAGTTCCTGTTTGTGAGTCACTTGCACGTGTAGGGATGAATTGTGCCATTGATACCTGTTCAGTGGAGAAGCCCTGGCAGTATGATAGGCTTCAGTGTCACAGTGTTCCTGGGCTATTTTGGACGTGGCTGGCCCTTGAAAGAGGCAGTTGCATCTCCACCCAGGCGTGCATTCCCCTTCCTCATGCCACCCCATGGTTCTATGGCCGTACCCATAGCGCTCAGGACCCTGCTCATGGTGTAGGATCCCCTTTGCAAGATATAATAAAAAACACAGATGGAAAAATGCAATGCCTTCCCTAGCCCACTTTATTTGTGCTAGCTTCCCGTTGCTGTGCCAATATCCTCCCTCCCCCAGCTCAGTGCTGATAAGCACTTGTACCAACCATGCTCAAACCTGGTCCTGGTCCTGCCGCGCTGCCTGGTCTTTCCCGTCTGCATTAGTCTCGACCTAGGGCAGTTCCTTGGTACGCACCCTGGAAGATGAACACGGTCTTCTCCTGTCTTCTGTCCAGTACTGAGTCATATCCAGTTCCCATCTTGTAATTCGTGATTTGGGAATAGCCCAGGAAATACTAGTCTTATTTTTCAGGAGAAGCAAACACATATGTTTGGTTTGGGTTTCTTCTCATATGAAACTTGCACGGAATTCACTCCTTTAGTAGAGACAGGAGAGGAAAGCACCAGCTGCATACCTGAAACCTAGGCAACTCCTCCTCACCCCACCTCGGTGTCAGCTGTGCAATGTGCTCTGCCTCGATACGCAAACATACACGTCCCTTTGGTTTTCAGTGCAGCTGTGATTTCTCTACACGATGACACACATGTTTCTGTGAGGGCGTGTTCCCTTCATTCCCCAGTGTTCCATCTGGCAGGGTCTGTGGCTGCTATGGAGCACACATTTACAATTCCCATCAGGCAAGCTTGGCCTAAAAAACAATTTAAGTATTTGAATAAATGGTTGTGGTTGAAATCTGCCCCAAGTGATAGAGGAATGTTTAGTCATCTCCTTACTAGGAAGTAATCCTAGCTAGCACTTTGTTGGTACTTTATATTTCCTAAGTGCTTTACAAATATCAATTAATCCTCAGGTACCAGCACACCCTGTGCTTCGTTGTTCACACCAGGAGTGGAACATCAACTCTCTGATCCTAGAAGCAAGAGCCTTTACTGTCAGAGCTAGCTCTGCTAGCCTGCCTTCTAGGGCATCTTCAGCCTCTCTGCCTCCCCTCTTCATGACCAGGGAGGGAAGATTGCTGCATTATTAGTTTGTGACGCCCTCTTAATACCTACCATAAATTGAATGAGCGGTAAACCCCCCCCAGTTTCCAAGTAGAGAATCTGAGGAAGAGTTTGTGTCAGGACCAGGCTTACAGCTGCTTTCATTCCCAGTTCCATCCTCAGTTCAGCAGGACTGCCTGCCTTACACCTAGCGAGGAACAACTTCCATCATCCAGCAGGATACAAAGAAAGCAAAGTATGAGGAGAAGAGGAGAGGAGAGAGGTGTCTCTCCCACTGCAGTGGCAGGGAACTGCTGGGGTGCAGGGAGATGCTTCTCTTCCTGCCCACCTAAAAACAACGCCTTTCCTCTAGACAGCCTCCGACCAGCAGCGAGCAAATCATGATTTAGAATTTTTTTTTTTCCAAAATCAATTACACTCTTTCAGTGGTAGAAGCAATTTGTATGAGTTTTAATCTTTTGCCAGCTCAGCCTGATCAGCACTTTTTGAAGAATATGGAGCCAATGTCTCTGCTAATCCAGGTAAATCAGCCATATCTGGAGACAGACAGACAGAGAGGGAAGGAAGGGAAGCTATTAAAACCAAAGAAGGCCCATCTCAGGACTAAAAGGCATCAGTGAGGTACCTGATTTATAGGAGGAGAGTTGCCTTTCAGTCATTTTTAATGGAATATTATTAAAGGAAAATCAGGAGCTGTGAAACCTTTTGTGTCTCATCCCCTAATGTATTTATATCTGCAGCAGGGAACCCTGTTAACCCCACCAGGTAATGTATTCCTCGGCTGGCACGGGTGGCAAGGTTGTCCCCTAGAAATTTTATTATGGAACAAACTCGGTTAAATATTTGCACATGAAATGACTATCTGAAGGTTTCAGGGGTCTGAAATCTGTTTCCAAGGAAAACTGCCTAGCAGAGCTGCTGGATCTTCCTGCATGTGGGTATCAAATATTATTATTTTCATGTCTCTCTGGCTTTTCTTCCTTTGTCAACGCAGATGAGTTTAGGTAGATGCTTGCCTAAGGCAACATCAGCCTCTGGGCAAAGTTTGGGTCACACTTCTGAATTGCTTTCCCATAAGTCTTCAAGCACGCTAATAGTTGAGATTGTCATCATTGTAAGGAAGGCGAGTTCCACGTAGCAAGTGACACACAAGCCTCCATCCTACAAACACTTAAGCACCTATTTAATTTTCTGTGTTGTGAATAGTCTCGCAGCAGTTTCTGACAATTCCCACAGATGACTGTATTGAAATGACAACCCGAAATCTGACTGATACGAAAGACTTGGCTTTCTCACGACACCAAGAAAGACTCTACAAGAGCGAAGCTTGCTGTTCTGGACGTGTCCTTTTCTTTCTTCATTCCTGCTGTCAGTCTCTTCTTATTTCTTCCTCAGTAATATTTTCTAGTGCGTGCTGACATCCTTACGAATTTGCAAAACCACTTTTTCATTGGATTTCTGATAGGATGGTGCTGTTTGCATGAGAGGAGGTTCCTAGAGGTACCCACCATTTTGGCTAACATAATCGTCAAGGGCGGGTGTGCTCAAGTCTAGAAGCAATTAGCTGTTGTTGCATGACATAATGAGCCATGGGCCTTGAAAGCCTCTGTGAATGTAGATCGGCAAGTTGCACGTATGCGTATGGTTTCCTGTAAGGCATTTCCATGGAAAGGAATCACCCGCTAGGGTCATTGGCTTCATCCAGAACAGGGGCACAGTGAGAAGTGTGTTTATATTCAGATGTTACCACTCCAAAAAAGGAGAAATGGTAAAAACAGGGGTTTGATTTTATAGGATCAAAACAGAGAACATCCCAGTGCTTTCCTTTTGTTTTTCTAGGTCTTCTAAGCAGGCTTTGTTTAAACACTATGGAAGCAGCTATAACCAAATTAGGCAAAATCATAGAGTAGCCTGATTAGGAAGGTGTAAGTCACCTTCTTCCAGGGCCTCCCACAGCATGCCTGCTGAATGAGATTCGGTACGTCTTAGCAACCTGTGTCATCCTTCATGTGTGGGCACGCTAAGAGAAACCCTGCCATTATGCTTCTCCAGGAGGTTTTGTGTGGCAGAGCTGTGAATGACAGCACAAGGTAAAAACTAGTGGAGAACTAAGACCTCCAGCAAGCCGAAAGGCCAGGTTATGGTCTCAGCATCACTGGCGTAAAGCTGATGTGAAAATAGTTCTTGTTGCTTCTGGGTTTACTGCTGGTGTATTGCAGCCAGGTTCTGGTCTTCTGCTGGAGGGTCCATGCATGTTAACACAGACGTGGGTTTTGCAGCAGTGTGTGGCTTGGCAGAGAGCAGTTTCTTGTGATAACTTGGTAATATCTCATTCTGGTTCAGGATTACTGTTTTGGTGCAACCATAATAGACACAGATTCATTTAAATTCTCCTCAGGCTTTTCACGTGTGCCTGTGTGAGCTGGAATTGTGATGCATTAGGAGCATATGGTGAGCTTTAGAAAGAGCTGCCCTGCCAAGGGTGGATTTCATCAAATGGTGATGTGGAAGCCTGAACTGATAGTTGGGGTTTGGTGCAGTCATTTAAGGATCCCAGTTACATGGGCCACAAGAGCCCTCAGATTCAGTTTCTGGACAGGACTTTGTATTTTTGCTGGGCAGCAAAGCTCTAACCTAGCAAATTCAGTGACAAGTTTCCTGGTGGGCTTTGAAGAGATGGGTTCACAGAAAGGGCTACATTAAAACCGGTTGGAAAAGTGGATATTTTTCCCCAAATGGCAAAGTGATGATCTTGCAAAAGTATTCAATTAGCAAATTTCGAAATAGTCCAAAGGTTCTCCATTTTTTAGTTGGAAGACATTTCTCCATGTGAAAAAGTCTTTTCCTTTTCTTTTTAGAAAAAAAAAATAACACCCAAAATCTTCATTTATTCAGACACTGAAATTTCCATTTAAAAAGTGTTTCAAAAGCCAGTTTTCAGGCAGATGCAGATCCGTTCTTTCTGGAATCCAAAGACTGTGGCACACGCTCATCTACAGTTGCAGTTGGTTTCCCAGCCTCTCTGCCCTACTCCTCTCCCCAGGAGAGAGCACCTGAGAGTTCAGTCCTGTTCCTTAATCCCAGCAAAGCTGTGTGTGCTGCAGCTGGTCCCCGAGGATTGCTACACCACATAAAATGACTATGCACAAAATATACTGATAGGCTGTGTAGTTCCTTAATATAATATTTTCTTTAATACCCTCTCACACCCTCCTCCTCCTCCTTCCATGCTTTCCTCCAAGGGCACATGAGCCTTTTTAATTTTAGGTTTTCATTTTGTTTGGGTAGATTGCGTTTTTGTTTATTGCTTTCTGTCCCTCTGAGGTTCCCATACAAGAGTTAGCTGCATCTGGCTTTTATTTGAAGAAAGTCCAAGCTTGCCTCTCTCCTGACCTCACCAGGTTCTCTTTTTTTGGTTTTGTTTTGTTTGTGTTTTTCATAGCCAGGAAGCTCTTGGGCTTCTGTGATGCTTTTTGACATGGGACGATGGTCTGTCGTCCCTGGTGTGTTTTTAGAAGTCGGTAAGAATGAGGATGGAGTGCAGTGATTGTTTAATTAAAATGCGGAATGTATGTGTTCAGAGGTGTGTATATCGTTTGTGCACATATGTGTGTGCATGTGTACATGTCTTGCTGCTAATTGCTCTGAGCCTCTTTCTTGCTTTCCTGTACTGACATTCACTGTTTGCTACAGGGGAAAGAAAAAGCAGGGAGCACACAGAAATGTCACAGCTGAGAGGGTTTCTGTAATCCTCCAACATATGTTAAACATTAAAGCTCCTTCAGCAAGTCTGATGTGCTCACAGTCATCATGGGACCAGCAGTTAAAGCGCCCCAGTGCTGCCAGGAAAACGTTATCCTGGCCCTAATTGAGAGCGACTTAACTAATGTTTCATTTCCTAATTAGTCCTTGTCAGCCGCTGGAAGGCCGTGGATGCTGCTGGTGGCACGGGGCCCATCGCTGCTGTAATTGAAGTTGTTCTGACAGTCTGGGGCTTTGGGGTGATCCATAAAGTAAGGCTGATGGTTTGGGACCAAATTGGGTGGTGTAGGAGAGAGGGTCAAGCATCAGCTGAGGCACACTGTGAGCGTACCGTGCCAAACCTGAATGCTCACGCATCAACTCCGTAATGATAGAAGTGGCAGAATAACAGGGAGGGAATGAGAACATCACTCCATGCTGTGCACAGTGGGAGCGCAGGTGGCTGGAGGGAGCTAGCCAAAAGGAGATGCTGGGACTAAATGGAGGCAGGAAAGAGAAGATCCTTTCCTGGAGACAAGCTAATGGGCAAGGACAGGCCAGCCATGAGAAATGCTGTGCTCATCTTCAGAGCACAGGGCACCAAGAAACATGAACTTGAATCTCAGGGCAGAGGAAAAGGCACCTCTGTGAAGAACAGTATCTGCCTGAAGAGGTCTTGGCCTCTCCCTGAAATTCATCCTTGTCATTCTCTGGCATGAGTTTGGTGGATGTGCTCAACCTCAGCTCCTTCACTTCTGAGAGCTGTGGCTGAGCTCTTGCCTTCCTCACCACCACTGGCTCTCCCCATCTCTGCTGGGATGGGGCATCCACGTGGCTTTGGTGTTGATGTACCAGCAGCAGAGCTAACACACAGGGCAGGAACATCCTCCTGCCGTGCAGGAGCTGCGGGCATCTGACAGTGTCACATCGGCTTGGGACATGGTGTTAGGCTAGTGATTGGAAAAGAAACTTCTAGAAGCCTCTTCCAAATGGAAATGGGAGAGGATGATGATCTGAGTCTGAGATCAAATTATAACCAGGAAGAAATGGGTTGTGTTTGCTTGGCAGAGGGGTTGTTGACTTCACAGTTGTTGGTTGCCAAAAATCTTGGTAAACAGTGGACTGGGATGTATCAGGTGGAGGAACTGGCTCATTAACAAACCCCAAGAGTTGTGAAAGGGAGCATCTAGGCACCCCTGGGCTTGGCAAACACAGCTGGCAGGCACCCAAAGGACAAGCGGGCAACAGAGAGCCTGCAGGAGGACACAGGCAGTTTTCAGTGCTGCAGCTCCCAGGCAGTGCCGGTCACTTGCTGGCTTCCCCCAGCTGGGCAGCCTCACCTGCTCCCCTCGGGCGCTGGGAAGGGGGCAGATGGGATACAAACACCTCCGTGGTGGGGCTATGCTGACGGCTGGGCTCGGTCCCATGGCAGTGCTGGCCACGTGCTGGGCTGTTGCACTTCTGCCCGTGCCTTGGCCATCATGGCCCTCACAGAGGGGTCTGCAGGTCATGGCATGTGCCACATTAGGCACACGTGCAGTTTAGCAGGCAGTGGTAACAGGGAGGTGACAGTGCCTTTAACCCATCGTAAACCCACGCCTCTCCTCGCCGGCACTGGTGGCACTTTCTTTTCCTTCTAGGGCTGTAGTTTTATCCAAGTCCCCACCCAAAGCCTTTCAATGGAGGACAATTGTATTCCTGGGAAAGCTGCCTTCTCTCGGAGGTGCTCTCTGTGGGTGCAGGTGGAAGGTGGCTAGGACTGCCTCTGTGTGGCAGCTGGTATCGGGGAAACACCCTGCAGCAGGCCCAGCACACAGACCTGTAGCTAGGGGTGCACAGGGGTACAAGCTCAGCCCCAGCATGTTCCTAGGCTGAATGAGAAGTCCTGCAGTCCGTTGGGTGCTGCTGATGCAGTGTGCTGCTGTAGCTACCCTGTAGGGTCCCTGTCTGTCCCCAAACTGTGGTGGGATGGCTACCTGGCCACCCCAGATCACACAGGCTCTTCCCAAAGTGTGTGGGTGTCGGGAAAAATCTCCAGGTGGATGCGCAAGTACCACGGTGGTTAACCACAGCTCAATAAAGCCAGATAGCTCCCTCCTTAACAGACATCTCCAGTGGTCCAGGCTGTGAGTGGACAAGCAGGTACAAACTTGTAGCACGGTGTCTACAGGAGAGGGCTGGCCCTTGGTGCCGCCTGGTGTATCGACGCAGTGGGAGAAGGGAAGCTGGAGTGCACATGGGCCATAAGAAATATATACATCTTCTTCCAGAGACTCTCCTGTTGCCTGCCAAGAACCCCATAAAGGAAAAAAACGGGCTTTAGAGTGCATGTGGAGCCCCGTTGTGTATGTAATTTCCATAGCAAGCCACCCACCCTGTGTAGCTTGCTCCTGGCACCTGTCCAGGTGATTTCTCCCTTCGTACTGATCAAGTTGCTCAACCTTGGTGCCCTCTGTGAAGTTGTGAACTTGAAGGCAGCATAATAAATTCCCACCTCATCCCAGGTGCCTGTCAGCCTGAAGCTCCCACAGTAAGGTGAAGGGGGAAAGAGGGGGCTCATGTCTCTTTGCCAAAGCAGACTGACTCTCTAATGCCCCATTAGCATACCACACACAAGCATTCAGCTTTTAATTAGTTACGTGGTGTGATAATTAAGTAGCATTTCTCCACAATTTTCCTCTTGTGTGGAGCGGAGGGGAGGGGGACGGAGCCTGTTGGGGATGGGGGTTGAGGTTGTTTTAACGTTGTGAGTAATTATGACCCCAAGGAGAGGCAGAAGCAAAATGCGAGCTCTCCCAGGGAGAGCAGTGGAAGCCCCACGCTGGGGTCTCTCCTGTCTCCTCTCCCATTCCTACTGGCATGGGCATACCCTCCTTCCCACGGCAAAGCGCTCAGTGGGTACTAACATCTCCCCTGGAGCTGAACGTGTGCACCTTCAGATCCTGGTGGGCCAAAGAGCTAGCCTGCTGCCTGGATTGACAGCTCCTTGTACATATGAGACTGTCAGGGAGAGGGGAAGAAGCTGTGGATTGGGAGAATCGCAAGCTTTTCCGGAGCTGGGGAGATGAACATGGAGCAAAGGTGGAATAAGCAAAAAGGTGTTTCATGGTGACCTAGCAGAGTGGGCTGCAGGGAGCCCAGGACAGGGCCAGACCTGGCGGGCAAGTCCTGCACCATCAAATCTGTGTCGCATTTGGCTCTGCAACATGCGTGGGAGGGGAAAACAGCTTTCCTGCCGTCAGGAATAGCAAGGGCCCATGCCCAGCTGCAGCAGGGCAAGCGTGGCCTCCTCAGCAGGGAATCTCTTATCGGAGAGCAGGACAGGTATAACTGATCCATGCAAAGCAGTGGCAGAAATAAAATAAAGCCTATTACCAAAGCGGCCTGTTGTTTCAGCAGCGTGCATGCCGTTGGGCTGCTTATGACAGGGAAACAGATGGTGATTCTGCGAGCCCCGCGTATCCTGGCACACATGTAGATTCAAAGAGTTACCGCATCTTGGAAGAGGCAGATGTAAGTTTGTTAGGATATGAAATAAAAAACAATTTCATAATGAACTCGGCAGCTATATCATCCCTTAATCAGTTCAGAATTGTCTCCATTAAATGTCTCCCCACTTCCCAATCAGAAACTGAAATGAAAATGAACCCTAAAATATGCCAGGCTTATCTGCTCTTAAGATATGCAGAAGCAAAGACAGTGATACATCTTTGAAATAAGCTCCAGAAAAACCTTTGGAAAATTATCCAGCGGTCCTCAGACCAACAAGGCAACATAAATCTCTTCTAGGCCTATTAGGAGATCACTGCCAAACCATGCCCTTGGGCTTTCATCTGCTAAGGTGAGGTCCTGTGCACGACTTTTCCGTGCTCGCCCTGGCACATCAGGCACTCCTGCCTTATCCAGGAGGGAAGGATTTATGTCCTCAAAGTGTCAAGTTCAGGGGGTGCTGAAGCATGGGTACAGTTTTTCCTCCTAGGAAACCTTTCAGCAGATAGCAGTGTGTGCTCTGTCACTGAGTTTTGCTAAACTTCTCATTTTCACTCCAGTCTCCTAACCAGATGGGTGGAGGCATCTTCTCCAGGGCAGCTCAGAATGGGAGTGGGATGTTTGTTTTAAGTGTAATTTTGAGAGCTGCATCTTTGCAGAAGAGCTGTCTGCCCATGGCAATGGCCAACAGCTGCTCCAGAGGGCTGTTCTCCATGCCGTGCAGAGGGGCTTTCTAGCAGGCAGTTTAACAAAGGTCGATGGCAAAAATGAAGTGTCAGGTCTTCTGTCACTGGCTTTTGGTCACTGTGTTCGAGAGGGCAGGGGGCACCGGGTATCCATGAAACTCTCTGCAGGTGGGCAGGGGGGTTGAATAAAGACTTGCAGAGCTGTTACACGTCTTTGAGCTTAGGGCGTTGTAGGGGCGTTGGGGGAGAGGGTTGCGAAGTTCTGCTGGTGAAAATGGGAGTCCTTTTGCCTTCAATAGTGACTCTGGAGATGCAACCAGTGCTTTGCATCCTCCCAGCAGGGCCAGTACCCCTCACTCTTGCCCTGCTCTCCCAGCCCCAGACCTATTTTACCCCAAGACTGTTACTCCTGCCCAAATGTGTTATGGTACATGAGAGTATCCAGCGGGAAAATCATCTGCAATTACCAGAACACTTTTTCCATTGACGAAGCTAGGCTTGGAGTTTGGAGTGCAGGACATAAAAGACCAATAGAATAGAGCTTGATTGATAGCTGGCATGATTGCAAAACTACAGTACCTGCATCCAGACAGCTATAAATTGTACCACGGTGCCTATCAGCCAGCTTCTCTTGAAACATTTGATTAGAGCTTCTTTCAGCCACCCTTGGCCCTCCCCAGCTGCTAGGGAAAGGGCTTTTGTGTGAGAAAAACTTACATGATTTGAGCTGAAATCGTGTCCTAAATATTTGAAGCGACATGAATTGAACACCCAGATCTTTTTCTGTGGTGCTGAAACTGCCTACTAGAACTGTCTGGCAAAATGATTGAGTGTTCAATAGCCAAGGCATAAAAATTGCTTGCCCAAAATAAAATGACAGAAATGCCAAAAGATTATCTGCCAAAGGAAAGGATTGGGTTTTTTAGGTTTTGGGTTTTTGGGGGGTTTGGTTGTTTGTTTTTTGGTTGTGGTTTTGGTTTTGGTTTTTTTTTTTTTTTTTTGCTTTATTTTGGTTTTCATCTGGGCACTGGCATTCCTGGGGAAGAAGGCAGCTGGTTTCTGCACTGAGGTGGAACCTGGCTGCCCTGATGTCCCACTGGGAAGCACCGTGGTGGTGTCACACGGGCACTTAGGAGCTGAGGCACGGCGCTTGCTGCCTTTAGCACCATGCCATGCTCATGAGGCAGCGCTAGTGTTTCTTCATGTGTGACATACAGATGCAGCCACCCATTCCTGCCACGGAGAGACTTCCTTGGGGAGTCTCTTGACTGGGCTTTCAGGCATGCTGTAGTGGGAATGAGAGATGGCCCGTCCCCCATTAGCACAACAGGGATTTGAACCCCACACAGGTTTCTGCATCCTGTCCCACCCTTTCCTGTCTACAGAGAGAGCTCGGGGCTGAAAAGCGCCCAACCTATGTGATATGTGAGTCACGTTTTGCTAAGCTGTGCACCTATGTGAGCGTACTACCAAGTTTAAATGACAATGGGCAGAGACCTCCTATGCAGAGCTGTCAGAGTAGCATGTATTTATTTATTCTCTTTCTGATAATTTAGTTTAAATCAATGTGGCACACACTAGTATGTTTTCCAGTATAAATCAACAACAAAATATAGTTCTGTCCTTGTTATGTGTACAGGCTGGCAGATCCGTCTGCTCCGCAGAGAGGGCTCTGGGGGCCTGACAATGAAGCTTCCCTGGGGGAACGCACTTTTGCATTCGCTTCCCAAATTGTCTATTGCCTCTGCAAGCACTTTTTCTTTTACTAATGAGAATAATAAGCTTTCATGTAGAGACACTTGCAACATGTGTTTACTGCTGTGAAAGAATTTAGATAGAGGCTTAAAGGAAAGCGAAATAAGGTATTGTCTAGGATACCTCCTTGAAAACAATGTCAGTTTAAGCAAGGGAACTCAGGATTGTTGAGGATACTTGAACTTGGTTGTGGGGTTCTTTTGATGGAAGCAGAAATGAAATAAAACCACTTAGCAGCTTTGAATCAAAATGCTGGCTATGTTTGGCAGAAATCTGTGAATCAAATTACTCTGGTATGTGTAGCTATTAAGCAAAAGCTGAATACATTTCTCAATACTTGATTTCTTCAAGTATTTGAATGGGAAAGGAAGTAAGAACCACTCCACTTCCATGGAATAGAAGTGCAGAGGAAGGGAAGGATTTTCACAAGCTGACTCAAAAGTCTGGTGCCCAGCTTGAGGCTCCCAGTTCTTCTTCTATTTCCTCCTTTTCACAACGTTCATATGTTTCCATATCAAGACCCCAGACTAGTGAAATCTCAGCATGACAATCATGCCATATGAAAGAAATCCCAACTGGGGAGAGCACGAGTAGTCAGAGGCAAGAATGATGGGTCTGCCTTTTCCCTCACACAATCCTTTTGCAGCCCTCGATGGAGCTATTCCAAATGGAATGATGCAGGACAGGAAAGGGTTTGCTGGCTGTTGTTCTTGGGGAAAATGGGGTGAATCAGCTGCTGCAACCCACTGACAGCAGTGGATCTGGTGAAAGGAAAATTAGGCTTTCACAACCAGCGTGCGATGACTGCAGCTATGTCAAGGAAAGCATTTCTCGAAGAGCTTTGTGATAATGCAATGGGCACAGCAGTGGGGGGAGAAGAAACAAACCCTAAGGAATTTGGGCTGTGACCTCTTGCCCTCGTGTCCCTAGGAAATGGCTTGCTCCGTGCAGCTCACAACCCTGATTTGCCTTCTAGGCAACTCAACACCAGGAAGATGCAGACAAATCAGAGAGAAGCTGGAGAACAGCAGCTGGGATGATTAAAGGGCTGAAGGATTGACTTATTAGGGAAGAAGATTAAAGGAACTAAATATGTCTAGGTTGGCTAAGTGGCAACTTAAGACGGGACATGAATGATAACAATCCACCAGCTTCTGAAGGCTGCAAACAGCTAGGAAGGAAAGAGAAAAAGGGAGGAATTGACAAGTCTGGTTCAAGGGGTGAACAGTAACTGACTGAGCATGTGATAATTTATATTGAATGACAAACGAACAAACAAAAAAATCCCAGAGAGCTGATGGGTGTCTTAAAAGAAATAATAGACACTGAATGGTGGTTTGTATTCATATAGACTCATATGGTAGGAACTGAACCCTGTGCTTGAGTGGTCTCCTACCTCTTGGCTGTACTCCATCAGCACTACAGTCCTTGCTAGGTCTATCAGTAATTGCTCCTTCTCAGATCA